>NC_083586.1:35097783-36297783 GCF_027579695.1 Neoarius graeffei
CAACGATCAGTAAAATATCAGGTCCATATGGCAACGCAACGCTTGCTGAAAACGATGCAATACACATGCCACACCTCTAGGGGCGCTGTAAGACGGTCCCTTCGGAGACACCAGAACAATAGAAGAAGTAAGGACGCATGCGCATAAACTATTATGCGCCAGACTTCATATTAGCCACAAAGTCAGGAAAATCTGTTTGTAAAATTACATTATAATGACCAAATACAATGAAAAGTATTTTTCCAGTCTCACCTGTGAAAGGTAATCCCATGTGATCTCGTTTGGACGGCAAACCTGTTGGTACAGTTAAACGCAGCTAATCTTTATTCTCTGCTTTGACCTATCCAATATGGCGGCGAGGATGACGTATGATTCTACGCGGAAGGCGGCATCTTTAATGGTCCGGAATAAATTGAATACTACACGTTGATGGATTAATTTGTTGTTTCTCACCTGTGAAAGGTAATCCCATGTGATCTCGTTTGGACGGTAAACCTGTTGGTACAGTTAAAGGCAGCGCATGAATCTTTATTCTCCGCTTTGACCTATCCAATATGGCGGTGAGGATGACGTCTGATTCTACGCGGAAGGCGGCGTCTTTAATGGTCCGGAATAAATTGAATGCTACACGTTGATGGATTAATTTGCTCCTCTACGCCCTTTTTGAGGAATGTATTGTCGGACTTAAACCAACATCTGAAGAGGTGAGATCGCTCCTTTTTTTCCCTATTTTTGCTGGCGGGATTGACTCTGCCCTAAGGGCAGAGTCTCTCTCTCTCTCTCTCTCTCTCTCTCTCTCTCTCTCTCTCTCTCTCTCACTTTGCACCATTACACAATAAATATTCACAGTGAAAATATTTTGTAAGCGCATTTCATGAACCAAGTTATAGGATTTGTTGACAACTCGCATCGCATCGCAATGAGAAGATCATTGGCACTACTGGTGTTAAGAATCAGACCATTTCATAAATGAATATTTTGCTGTAGAGCTGCAGTGTTTGTACAATTGCATGTTTTTGCTTCACTATTACTGTCACTATTCTGCTTCTTGCATTACTACTGTGAACTAACACTGAACATAATAATAATAATAATAATAATATCCAAGCTCGTGTTTCACTCTCACTAGTGCTCTGTAAGGCTTTTTCCTGGTGATATTCGTTACACTTCTACCCGGCGTGAAGCACTCACAGTCATGTGGTTGTGACGTCATCGTAAACAAATCCGTTCTACTCATCCAGACGACTTCACAACGGCACCGTTGCCAGATCTTTCCACTCTGGAACCCGTTCTCAAAAATATTGCATTTTGGGCACCCAAAACGCCGGTGCCGTGTGGACGCCAGGCCTAAACGATAAGCAATTGTATCGGAGTCACCTGAATCTGTTGCCGTGTGGACATGGCCTGAATCTCAAGAGAAGGTTGGTCATGCAGCAAGACAACGACCCTAAGCACACAAGTCATTCTACCAAAGAATGGTTAAAGAAGAATAAAGTTAATGTTTTGGAATGGCCAAGTCAAAGTCCTGACCTTAACCTTTATTTAAAAAACAGGGATCTATCAAAGTCTGATCTTTACAGCACGTTTGTGGAAGTGTATCATGGCACGAACAAAGGAGATTTCTGAGGACCTCAGAAAAAGCGTTGTTGATGTTCATCAGGCTGGAAAAGGTTACAAAACCATCTCTAAAGAGTTTGGACTCCACCAATCCACAGTCAGGCAGATTGTGTACAAATAGAGGAAATTCAAGACCATTGTTACCCTCCCCAGGAGTGGTCGACCAACAAAGATCACTCCAAGAGCAAGGCGTGTTATAGTCGGCCCGGTCACAAAGGACCCCAGGGTAACTTCTAAGCAACTGAAGGCCTCTCTCACATTGGCTAATGTTAATGTTCATGAGTCCACCATCAGGAGAACACTGAACAACAATGGTGTGCATGGCAGGGTTACAAGGAGAAAGCCATTGCTCTCCAAAAAGAACATTGCTGCTCATCTGCAGTTTGCTAAAGATCATGTGGACAAGCCAGAAGGCTATTGGAAAAATGTTTTGTGAACAGATGAGACCAAAATAGAACTTTTTGGTTTAAATGAGAAGCGTTATGTTTGGAGAAAGGAAAACACTGCATTCCAGCATAAGAACCTTATCCCATCTGTGAAACATGGTGGTGGTAGTATCATGGTTTGGGCCTGTTTTGCTGCATCTGGGCCAGAATGGCTTGCCATCATTGATGGAACAATGAATTCTGAATTATACCAGTGAATTCTAAAGGAAAATTTCAGGACGTTTGTCCATGAATTGAATCTCAGGAGAAGGTGGGTCATACAGCAAGACAACAACCCTAAGCACACAAGTCGTTCTACCAAAGAATGGTTAAAGAAGAATAAAGTGAATGTTTTGGAATGGCCAAGTCAAAGTCCTGACCTTAATCCAATCGAAATGTTGTGGAAGGACCTGAAGTGAGCAGTTCATGTGAGGAAACCCACCAACATCCCAGAGTTGAAGCTGTTCTGTACGGAGGAATGGGCTAAAATTCTGCCAAGCCGGTGTGCAGGACTGATCAACAGTTACCGGAAACATTTAGTTGCAGTTATTGCTGCACAAGGGGGGTCACACCAGATACTGAAAGCAAAGGTTCACATACTTTTGCCACTCACAGATATGTAATATTGGATAATTTTCCTCAATAAATAAATGATCAAGTATAATATTTTTGTCTCATTTGTTTAACTGGGTTCTCTTTATCTACTTTTAGGACTTGTGTGAAAATCTGATAATATTTTAGGTCATATTTATGCAGAAATATTGAAAATACTAAAGGGTTCACAAACTTTCAAGCACCACTGTACAATAGTCCCTCAGTGGATGGGCATAAAAGTTGTCAAGATGGTGGCGCCACCATCCGTTTCCTTTATGATTTTATGGGCGTCTTGGCCAGTCTGAGCTACATCCTCCCTCCATTGAGGCAGTTTATTAATTAATTAAAATGCAATCAAGACAGTTCTGGATTCGAAGCTCACGGCCTTTCCGTGTGGCGTTTGCCTGTTCTCCTCGTGCCTGTATGGGTTTCCTCCAGCAGTCCAAAGACATGTGGATGAGGTCAACTGGCTATTCTAAATTACCTGTAGGTGTGAATGATTGTTCATCTGGGTTAGACCTGCAATAGATTGATGACTTGCCCAGGCTTGTACCTCGCCCGAAGTCAGCTGGGATTGGTTCCATCTTTCCCGGTGACCCTGACAAACGGTATAGATGATGGACGGATGGATAAACAAGCTGTTATTCCTTAAAGTGCATTTCCATTTCCTCTCAGTCCCCAATGATTCATCTCATCTCATCATCTCATTATCTCTAGCCGCTTTATCCTGCTCTACAGGGTCGCAGGCAAGCTGGAGCCTATCCCAGCTGACTACGGGCAAAAGGCGGGGTACACCCTGGACAAGTCGCCAGGTCATCACAGGGCTGACACATAGACACAGACAACCATTCACATTCACACCTACGGTCAATTTAGAGTCACCAGTTAACCTAACCTGCATGTCTTTGGACTGTGGGGGAAACCGGAGCACCCGGAGGAAACCCACGCGGACACGGGGAGAACATGCAAACTCCGCACAGAAAGGCCCTCGTCGGCCACGGGGCTCGAACCCGGACCTTCTTGCTGCGAGGCGACAGCGCTAACCACTACACCACCGTGCCGCCCCCCAGTGGTTCAGTCTCTGCGTTTTAACCCAACTGAGAACTGGTGGTTGGAATTGAAGAGGGAAGTCCACATATACAAACCGAATAATACAAAAGAGCTTGAAATGTTGCATGGGCTGGGATTTCTCAACAAGCGTTTCACATCTCATTAGACAATTCAGTGCTGCCATTGTTTCCAGGACAGGTATTGCAAAATGGTCATTTTTTAGAGTGGTGATAAAATGGGAACCAGTGTTTTGCTGGAACAATGCACTATACTTTGAGTATCTGTACTTTTTTTTACGAGAGGGGTATTTTTTTTGGGGGGGAGGGGCTTATGACTTATTAACTTCACTACATTTGAAAGGCAAATATCGTACTTTTTTTTACTCCACTATATTTCTATCAAGGTCCTCATTACTACGAAGCAGCTTTGAAAGTGGATAGGGTTTTGTTTTGGTTTTTCTTTTCTTTTCTTAAACGTGAATGTTTTCACAGGTGACACTGAGACAGCCGATCAGTAATCACTAGGGTCACGTCACGTCCATAGACTGTATAAAATCAAGATCAATGATTTCTCTGCAGCATTATTTAACACAATCAGTTGATGGCAGAACGGAAGGAGGCGGTTCTTCTGGGGAATGCACGCCCCCATGGCCATACCTGGAACCCGTGTTTCAGTTTGCTGAAAGGAATAAAGATTTTTGTTTGCCTAAAACGAACTGCATCACAGCCTATTAAAAACTCTCCATCTGACCTGTGGAAGCATATTGAGGGATATCAACGTTTTATTCCAAGAGAAAGCTTGCAATGAAGTTGTCTGTGCTTTTAGAGCTAGCGATAACTTTGCAATAGCTATGCAGTCTGGTTAGTCAAATGACTTTTCTGTGGATTTTCCCACCAAGTTGCCGTTGCCTTGTCCACGGCTAACGTTTACACATAGCTTACAGTGGTGCTTGAAAGTTTGTGAACCCTTTAGAATTCTCTATATTTCTGCATAAATATGACCTAAAACATCGTCAGATTTTCACACAAGTCTTAAAAGTAGATAAAGAGAACCCAGTTAAACAAATGAGACAAAAATATTATACTTGGTCATTTATTTACTGAGGAAAATGATCCAATATTACATATCTGTGAGTGGCAAAAGTATGTGAACCTTTGCTTTCAGTATCTGGTGTGACCCCCTTGTGCAGCAATAACTGCATCTAAACATTTCCGGTAACTGTTGATCAGTCCTGCACACCGGCTTGGCAGAATTTTAGCCCATTCCTCCGTACAGAACAGCTTCAACTCTGGGATGTTGGTGGGTTTCCTCACATGAACTGCTCGCTTCAGGTCCTTCCACAACATTTCCTTTGGATTAAGGTCAGGACTTTGACTTGGCCATTCCAAAACATTCACTTTATTCTTCTTTGACCATTCTTTGGTAGAACGACTTGTGTGCTTAGGGTCGTTGTCTTGCTGCATGACCAACCTTCTCTTGAGATTCACTTCATGGACAGATGTCCTGACATTTTCCTTTAGAATTCACTGGTATAATTCAGAATTCATTGTTCCATCAATGATTGCAAGCCGTCCTGGCCCAGATGCAGCAAAATAGGCCCAAACCATGATACTACCGCCACCATGTTTCACAGATGGGATAAGGTTCTTATGCTGGAATGCAGTGTTTTCCTTTCTCCAAACATAACAGTTCTCATTTAAACCAAAAAGTTCTATTTTGGTCTCATCCTTCCACAAAACATTTTTCCAATAGCCTTCTGGCTTGTCGACGTGATCTTTAGCAAACTGCAGATGAGCAGCAATGTTCTTTTTGGAGAGCAGTGGCTTTCTCCTTGCAACCCTGCCATGCACACCACTGTGGTTCAGTGTTCTCCTGATTGTGGACTCATGAACATTGGCTAATGTTAATGTGAGAGAGGCCTTCAGTTGCTTAGAAGTTACCCTGGGGTCCTTTGTGACCTCGTTGACTATTACACGCCTTGCTCTTGGAGTGATCTTTGTTGGTCGACCACTCCTGTGGAGGGTAATAATGGTCTTAAATTTACTCCATTTGTACACAATCTGTCTGACTGTGGATTGGTGGAGTCCAAACTCTTTAGAGATGGTTTTGTAACCTTTTCCAGCCTGATGAGCATCAACAATGCTTTTTCTGAGGTCCTCAGAAATCTCCTTTGTTTGTGCTGTGTTACACTTCCACAAACATGTGTTGTGAAGATCAGACTTTGATAGATCCCTGTTCTTTAAATAAAACAGGGTGCCCACTCACACCTGATTGTCATCCCATTGATTGAAAACACCTGACTCTAATTTCACCTTCACATTAACTGCTAATCCTCGAGGTTCACATAGTTTTGCCACTCACGGATATGTAATATTGGATCATTTTCCTCAATAAATAAATTACTAAGTATAATATTTTTGTCTCATTTGTTTAACTGGGTTCTCTTTATCTACTTTTAGGACTTGTGTGAAAATCTGATGATGTTTTAGGTCATATTTATACAGAAATATAGAAAATTCTAAAGGGTTCACAAACTTTCAAGCACCACTGTAGTTAGTTAGCATGTAAAAATGGAGTCACACTAACATGAATGTTATCTGAAGTGCTTTCAGAAACGTTTCGGCATAATTTTGCCAAATAAACAGAATGTAGAAATCCGTGTTTAAAGGTGTTTATTCTACAGGTTCTACCAGTTCGTCAGTAAATCCAGTCGGTTGTTTCAGAGGTGTTTTAGGTTTTGTAAGCGTTGTGGCAATAATACAACATTGTGCTGACAGAAAATGTTAAGTATTTTTAAAAGCAAGTACTTCAGTACTTTAACTTAAAGTGGCATTCCACCATTGGATGTATTCTTTGGCATAAAATACGACAACATATATAAACGGTATCACTAGATAGAGAAATCTTTTAGCTTCAAAATGATATATCAAACATAATTTTTTTGACAACAAGTATATTAATTTTGCGACCAAAGTCACCTACCCTTTTAATTTCCGCGCGGTAGTGAAACGTGATGTCATCGGCAGGTTCCCCTTCTTGTGTACCACATGACGTATCCTACCTCTTGGATTTGTCCTACCAAGCCTACTGCGCATGCGCGAAATCGCCTACTGCGCATGCGCGAAATCCAGGAGGGTAGGAAAATTCAACAGTAGTTTTGTCCTACCGATCAGCTGGGCTGATAGAAAATCGGTGAGTATTTCACGCATTTGCCGATTTTTATGTTTTGTGCGTATTGGTCGAGTCTTTGGCCGAGTCAAATAATTTGTAATGACTTGTTGTGAATAATAAAACGGTCTGCATGAGAACTTGCTAATTGTAATGGCGTCATGTGTTCTGCGCATGCGCAGTAGGCTTCGCGCATGCGCAGTAGGCTTGGTAGGACAAATCCAAGAGGTGGGATAACTTTACAGAACACCGACACGTGGTACACAAGAAGGGGAACCTGCCGATGACATCACGCGCGGAAATTAAAAGGGTAGGTGACTTGGGTCGCAAAATTAATATACTTGTCGTCACAAAATTATGTTTAATATATCATTTTGAAGCTAAAAGATTTCTCTATCTAGTGATGCCATTTATATATGTTGTCGTATTTTATGCCAAAGAATACATCCAATGGTGGAATGCCACTTTAAGTAAAAATTTGACTGGACAACTTGTTTCGGAGTAACATTTAACCAGTGGGATCTGTACTTTGACTTAAGTTGGGTACTTTGTCCACCTCTGGTATAGATACACAGGTGTATTTGGTTTGTGTTAAACCATCGTGTCTGATCAGATTTGCCCCATAAAGCATCTCCTGGCTTTTTTTTTTTTCTCCCCTTTCATTCCCTATTTTCTCCACTTTACCCCATTCCTTACATATCTTTATCGTGCTTCACTTTTTTTTTTTTTTAATTTTTTTTTTTTTTGCAGTCCAGTCTCTGATCATCATCATCTTTTTGAATGGCTCTTTTACTACTCTAATTATTTTTAGGGACATTATTTCAGTTTTTCTCTTATACAGTGTATCTTTCATATATTCTTCCTTTCTCTTTAGGACAGTTGTTGAAACAGGATTGTTTTTCTCATATTATTTGCCATTTTCACTTCATTCCCACAGTCATATCGAAACAGTATTTATTGGTCATACTGGTTGCAAGCTGCATGAACATTATGACAGTGAATTATGTGACTAATAAATACTTTTTAGACATGACTGTGAGAATGAAGCTAAAATGGCAAATAACATGAGAACAATCCTGTTTCAATAACTGTCCTAAACAAAGGATGTATTGTACAGCTTTGGTGTTGGTATAAGGGTTGTTTTACAATCAGGGTCCGCAAGCTAAAAATCACATTTAACACTTATTATCTTCAATATCAAAAGGCTTGACTAAATAAACTTGGTTGTTTATTGTAGCCCTGTGATAGCTCTATTTACCATGCAAAAAAAACATTTGGTGATAACGTTATTTTTGGTGAATGTATGGCAATATATGTCATATTTAGCAAAATTACTCGTGTCATTTAGAAAAAGTGCTTTTTTGACCACAGGTAGCTCCAAAAGGGATGCACTTACATCATTCTTTATACCATAAAACACATATTTGGTTCCATATCACTGGAAACATAGTTAAGTTTTAATGTTGAATGCCAGTAAGTTTTCAGACTATTTTGATCAAATTAGTATGTAATTGTGTCAAAAAAAACGTCCTCTCCGAGACAGCTAATTTTTCAATATAAAATAACATATATAAAATGATTATTTTCATCCTAAAATGTGGTCAAGATATTGGGACATAAATATTAGAGACAACTAACACAAAGCTTACAGCCTTATATTTAAAAGCACTATGGAAGTAGTGGATTCAACAAAGTGTAAATTCAATATCATAGTCGCCACTGAAGTCCACTCGATCCTTGTTTACCGTCAATGGATCAGTCACTCGTCAAACAGTCCGCCAGAATCCGAGTAGGGAATGGCTGAGCGTAGCCGTCAGTCAAACACAAGTTAGCCAATGGGAATGCATTCCTGAACAGCCCGCCCACACGGGAAGTTTGTGCCAAAACTGCAAGCAAAAAGTCAGGGAGCGCAAACGAGAAAGCTGGAATCGCAACTAAAATAAATTACATCAAACAAAACTAAGAAAGACGCAGAACAAAAATAAAAGGTTTCTGAAGAGTAATAGACTGAGATTTTGCACGATTACACGAATAATTTGTTTGCCCGTCTAAAAAAAATTTACTTTCTTTTTTTTGTATTTTGATTTGTCGTTTTCGTTTGATATTTCAAAAGTATTGTATGAACATTTTGGCACAAAATTGCTTCCATACACCCTCGCTACGTGCGCTAGGTGAAGGATCGGTCAGTGGAGAGCTCAGCTAAGCTCAGCATGTTTAATTCCCCAAGCCAATGACAAGAACTTTCGTGAGAAATAACGCGAACGTCTGCATCATGCGGGATTTGCGGGCGGGAGCGGGACAAAATGTGGCAGGCGGGAGCGGGACTGAAAATCATAATTCTTTGCGGGAGCGGGACTGCACAATGCGGGAGCGGGACTGAAAATTCTGTCTCTACTTTGTACCCTGATTGTAAAACAACCCATAATTAATAAATGGAGAGAGATAGAAAGGAAGGAAGAACTAATACAAAAGAGGAAGATGCACTGTATAAGAGAGAAACTGAAATAATCTCCCTAAAAATAATTATAGTAGTAAAGGAGCCGTTCAAAAAATGATGAGACTGGACTGGAAAGGGGACAAGATCCAAGAAGCGCTCTAAAGATATGGAAGGAATGTGGGTAAAGGTGAGAAAATAAGCAGGTAGTTTTCTTAGGGCAAGTTTGATCGGATATGACGGTTTAACACGCAAACCAAATACACGCCATGCGAGTGGTAAGATGGAGGTCAGACGGCTTCACTCTGACGAGCGTCTGAGCGCTCTACATTTTATATAGAGCTCGGTGAGTGAGCTGAGACCACCTTTAGATAGGGTTAAGTAATACACGGAGAATGTGTGTTTCAATTGAAGTGTGTGTGTGTGTAGTCTTTAGGTGGCCCAACTCAGGTGGAGCTCTCAGACTGGGAGTCTGTGACGGCGCAACGCTTGCAACTTTTGTCCAGCGTTTGCAGGAACTCGTCTCTCTGGAACCTCACACACACTCCTCTGCGCAAGTTCGTCCTCGATCGCATCTTTGTGTGCGACAAACATAGGATTCTTTTCTGCCAGACGCCCAAAGTGGGCAACACGCAGTGGAAGAAGGTCCTTATTGTCCTTAACGGTGAGAGGGTTTGCTCAGCATCCACATGTGGATATTCAGTAAAGCATGAAAGTGATCTTGTGTGGAATTCTGTATTATCAGAACTCCTTTTAATGATTTTGTCTTGTTTTTAGGAAAGTTCTCCAAGGTTGAAGACATACCCGAGAATATGGTCCATGACCACGAGAGAAACGGTTTACCTCGTCTGTCCTCTATGAGTGACGCAGCGATCACAGAAAGGTCTGGAAAAGTTTATGATGTATAATTTATTTATTTATTTTTTTAAATCTAAATTGTTTGTTATATTTCAGCAAATCTAGTGAAAGAAAACTGCACGTTTTCTTGGGTCGCTATAGACCCTTTTCACTCACATGACCTTCATAAGCGCAACCGCCATTTTGGACATGAAGAAATAACGGTTTATGGCACAGACCCTTTCGGTTCTCGCTCATCTAGCTGCTACAATGACTGCTTAGACTGCAACAATAATACCTAACACACATTTCAGTATCCGTCGTAAAGACGTGAAACTCGTCGAGTGACAAGTGTGTTCATTGATAAGCTAACGCAATCTAAAAGTAGACATACCATCACACTGCCCTGGCACTGTGTACAGTTTACCTTCTATGGTTTGTGCACTCACTATTTGCCATTACTTTCTCAACCCAGTGTTCGAACTAGGGCTTTGACCTTGGCCCAAAAATCATATTCGAAGTTCGTTTGGAAATTAATCTAGACATTCGAATAGTATTCGAACTTTTATTAATTATATTATTCTTAAATGCGGGCGGCACGGTGGTGTAGTGGTTAGCGCTGTCGCCTCACAGCAAGAAGGTCCTGGGTTCGAGCCCCGTGGCCGGCGAGGGCCTTTCTGTGCGGAGTTTGCATGTTCTCCCCGTGTCCGCGTGGGTTTCCTCCGGGTGCTCCGGTTTCCCCCACAGTTCAAAGACATGCAGGTTAGGTTAACTGGTGACTCTAAATTGAGCGTAGGTGTGAATGTGAGTGTGAATGGTTGTCTGTGTCTATGTGTCAGCCCTGTGATGACCTGGCGACTTGTCCAGGGTGTACCCCGCCTTTCGCCCGTAGTCAGCTGGGATAGGCTCCAGCTTGCCTGCGACCCTGTAGAACAGGATAAAGCGGCTACAGATAATGAGATGAGATGAGATTCTTAAATGCCTCACTAACACCTCGGCATCAAAATTAAATGATATTCAGTCCACCAGGGGGCAGTGTTCAGTCAGTCAATAAGATTACGTGCAGGAAATATGAAATATTCAGGCGTGTTTTTACAACCACTACTAATGAAACATGCAGTGTCGTAGTAATTGGCATTATACCGGCTGACGCTTTTAACGTTACATAATCCACAAACTTCGTCGTTTGTCCGTTGCCTTTTTTGTGTGAAACGCTGTTCCTTCGGTTTCCTGGTTGCTTGTACTGATGAAAGCCTCTAAACTGTAGCCTCACTGACAATCAAAGGGGAACGTTTACAAAATGAGCAGGTACTGCTAGGCTCACCTAATCTGTGAGTTTATAACACTGCCGTTCCGAGCCCATTCGTGTTGGCTTTTGAGAATGTTTGTTTTGAATGAGACCGGTGTCAGCTGTCATGTCACTGCTTCCTGCTCGCGTCTCTGATTCACAATTCAAACAAACACGGACACGATATGTTATAAGATCACAGATTAGTTTTACGTGCTCACTTCGTTAACCTTTTTTTTATCGCATTCTCCATCTTTTTTTT
Organism: Neoarius graeffei; assembly: GCF_027579695.1. NCBI lineage: Eukaryota > Metazoa > Chordata > Actinopteri > Siluriformes > Ariidae > Neoarius > Neoarius graeffei. The sequence goes on from NC_083586.1 coordinate 35,109,459, forward strand.
TTTTCGAATCCAAAATAGCGCCACACATCACTTTTTAAATTCTCCGGAGTGCAAATCTCCAACGTGCTAGCATCTGACTCCATTGTTCAATGCGTGCCAGCTTGACGCTAACGTCTACAGGTGCCCAGATAAGACAAAAGACAATGACCTTCGCGATTCACATAAATTCCACAGACGTTAAAAAAAAAAAAAACCTGCGGCCTGAACTGAAAACGTTTACAACCACATTCACAAAAATAAAAGAATTATGCCTAATGATGCCATATACAGGTTCGAATATTTAGAGCTGCCTAATATTAGTTCGAACATCTCTTTTTTTTTTTTTTTTTTTTTTTTTCACAACATTCGAATTGTATTCGAATATCGAAGTTCGAAGTCAAAGCCCTAGTTCGAACTATGCCGATATTTTCAGGGGGTCCCTTTTTTTCCCTTGGGGGGGGTGCTTGCGCTTGTCTCAGAGCGCGGATCTCCAAACACATGAGAAGCCTATCTTACGCACATATCACGCGGACTCCACACACGCATCGCGTCTGAAGTCATAACTCATCAGGGGAAATCGTGTCTGCATTGGCATGTTCAAAAAACAACCTCGCGTCAACAATGATACCACACGCAAGAAAAAAAACCCCAGTCAGGCTACTCAACACATCTGATCCACAGCAGCACCAAAGCATCACTGGAAATCATGTCAACAACCAATCTTCCATTTCAACACGCGTCAACAAACAAACGGCACCACAAACATGAACGAATCGGTCAGGCTACCGATTCCAAACCCACAGCAGACGAATAATTAAATGCGTCTTACCTTAAAGCAGAATCGACCACAAAGGAAGTGTGCTGGTACTGTTGGCACACTTCCTTTCTACTAGTTTGTGTCCCCAACCTGGCAGCAGCAGTCGTTGTCATATCGGTTTGTTTTATCTTTGATGTAAATACAACACTTCGGATATGCAAATGCTTCCCGTTACACACGATTGCTACGTCAATAAACATCATTTTGCCAATATTTTAGAGACCACCCATCTTCTCCGTCGGTCAGCATCTGTCGGGATCCGATAAAATGATAAATCTTGCCTTGTGTGTTGATGGTTACTGCATCCAGGTGCACAACAATATAATGGCATGATGGAAGTCTTGCTGAAAGTAAAAACTTTCTTTGATGGCTATATTCCTTTCGATGCTTCGCCGTCGTTCCTCGTTGTTGGCTGTGGTAGACTACTGGTAGTTCATGTCCAAAATGGCGGCCGCGTTTGTCGTGACGTCACGTGAAAGGGTCCATAGTGGCATCACTCTCAAATGTAATTTATTCAGCCGCACGTTACATGCAGTCACGATATACTCCAGTAATTTCCACTGAAGGTGTAAATGTATGAACATTGTGATGCCATCAGGTTTGCTATGCCTTACTATGTATAACCAGAGCAGTTTAATAATGTAATAATGACTACTGCTGCCTTAGAATTTACTAATGAATTATTTTTACTCAGTCTGAATTTCAGATTAAACGCACATAAGTTGTTCAACATGAAAGATCTCGTATTTCTCTGGAAATGCATGAGCTCAATATACTGACCTTTTTATATTTTTCGTTATTCTGTGTACATTCACTGGATATGAGCAACCGCGCACTCTGATTGGCTACTCTGCTACCAGGCTGTCAGCTCGTATACTGCGAGTAGAGAAAAACAAAATGGCGGCGCGTGTTGCTGAACCAACCGAGGACGAAATAAAAACTCGACTCGAAAACAAAACCCCAAAACATACAAAAAAAAAAAGCAACAAAAGTGTTGCCAAGCAAAACAAACCTCGCCCGGCAGCACTTATTTTATACCTGTATGTTGATGATGGTAATATCTCAATCATCAGCTGTCAGGTTATAGTCCTATGAAAACCCATGACCTTGAGTTTGACCACTCAAGGTCAAAGATCATGGTGCCAAATGAAAGGCCATGTGGGAGTTCCTACATGCTCATAATAGTAAACATCTGTCTATCGGTAACTGTTCGAGTTATAATGGAAAATGTTATTTTGACCAATGACCTTCGACCCCCCCGATCTTAAACCCCCACACGCTATGGAGCCTGTCCAAGCTGCATAGCGTGCAGCATATGGTTCAGGGATGCAAACGGCGCGCCTTTTGGCGGATGCCACCTTTTTCACGGCTGAATCGCGCAGATCCGATTTTTTTTGGGGGGTGGGGGCGTTGGAGTGTCTGATTATAATTTCATCAAAGTAAATTCTGTATATAGGCAAATGCCGTTACAGTCCATGAAACATAGGAAGTATAAGTATGAGAAGAAAACAGTAAATCAGAAAGCTGCGCACGTTTGCGCAACTTTTGCGCAAACGTGCGCAGCTTTCTGATTTACTGTTTTCTTCTCATACTTATACTTCCTATGTTTCATGGACTGTAACGGCATTTGCCTATATACAGAATTTACTTTGATGAAATTATAATCAGACACTCCAACGCCCCCCCCCCCCCCCCCCCCCCCCAAAAAAAATCGGATCTGCGCGATTCAACCGTGAAAAAGGCGGCATCCGCCAAAAGCCGTGCCGTTTGCATCCCTGATGGTTGGAAGCAGTGTGTGTGTGTGTGTGTGTGTGTGTGTGTGAAAGATGCAGTTTTGGTTTGAAGTCAAAATGATGAATTTGAACAAAGTTACCGCAAAAAAAACCCAACTTTGACTTTTCCAATTTAATCAGGTAATCTACGGACAATTGCCCACCTACCCTGAAAATTTGAAGTCAATCAGTGTAAAGTTATAGCCCTTTGAAAACCCATAACCTTGAGTTTGACCTTTCAAGTTCACGCATGGTCAAAGATCATGGTGCCAAATGAAAGCCCATATGGCACTTCCTATAAGTTGATAATGGTAAATATCTGTCTACCATCAACCGTTTTCAAGTTCCAGCTCTCTGAAAATCCGTGACCTTGAGTTTGACCTTTCAAGGTCAGAGATCATGGTGCCAAATCAAAGCCCATATGGGAGTTCCTACATGCTTATAATAGTAAACATCTGTCTATTGGCAACCGTTTTTGAGTTATAATGGAAAATGTTATTTTGACCAAAAGGTTGACCTTCACCTTGACCCGATTACGCCCAAAATTTAATGAGGTAATCTACGGACCTTTGCCCACCTACCCTGAAAATCTGAAGTCAATCGGTGCAACCGTCTAGACGCTAGATTGTTAACAGACAGACAGACAAACAAATAAACAAACTGCACTGATTACAATACTTCGCCCCACTTACTCTGTCGCGGGCGAGGTAAATATGGAATAAAAGTATTTGATGGTAAGGAACCCCCGCAAGAATTATTATACCATTTTTCACAGACTGCTACTGTCATTTTGCCGGTTTGTTTACATTCTAAGCAGAAAGGATTTTGTCAGACTTTATACAAAAAAAGATTTCATTTATCGAATTTGCAAAAAAAAAAAAATGCTCTGTTTCTCATAATCCAGTGAATGTGGATATAGTAAGTTATTCCACTCAATCTCCTCGTACATGACTTGTCAACTCGGTGCTACGCGCCTCGTCGGCTATCGGCTCACGTACGACTCGATTTCGTGGAATAACTGTTAAATAGAACAGTTGAATCCTTCTGTCTAGTCTGAAGACTTTCTCCTTATTTCCCGATAAACACCATTTCAGATCAAGCGAGAGCCGTTTGTTACAGTAGCACTTACTATGTTTTTTTCAAATCATTTCAGATTAAATACATACTTTAAGTTCTTCATTGTCCGAGACCCATTCGAACGCCTCATATCGGCCTTCAAGGACAAGTTTGTAGAGAACCCACGCTTTGAGCCATGGTACAAGCACAGCATTGCCCCCGCCATCATCCGCAAGTACCGCAAAAGTCACCGCGACGCCTCCGGAAGCGCCGGTCTGCACTTCGAGGACTTTGTGCGCTACTTGGGCGACGAGCCGGGCCGAAAACATCTCGACCGCCAATTCGGAGAGCACGTCATCCACTGGTTAACGTACACTGAACTCTGCGCTCCATGTGACGTTTCCTATGATGTAATCGGCCATCACGAGACTCTTGAGCAAGATGCGCCGTATATCCTCAAAGCTGCTGGAATTGAGGACTTGGTATCGTATCCCAGCATCCCTAAAGGCATAACGCGCTACAACCGGACCAAGGTTGAGCGCTACTTCTCTGGGATAAGCAAGAGGGACATACGGCGCCTTTACGCTTGCTATCAGGGGGATTTTAGCCTTTTTGGGTACCACAGACCTGACTTTCTGCTCGACTGATATTTCAGATTTATAAGGGGTGTTTGTGTGTGTGTTTTTTTTTTTTTTTTTTTTTTAAATCCAAGGAAGTGGTTCTGATGTCACTCTGGTCTTCCTGTAACTTCCAGTCAAACTGAAATGAGGCAAGTTGAACGCCTACGATTATTCACGTTGCTTAAAGAACTCAACACCAAATCTGAGAGGTTGTGTGGGGTGGGGATTTTTTTGTTTGTTTTTTTTTGGGGGGGGGGGGGGGGGGGGGGGGGGGGGGTACTCCTTACGTATGGAACCAATTTTGTGCCAAAATGTTCATACAATACTTTTGAAATATCAAACAAAAACGACAAATCAAAATACAAAAAAAGAAAAAAGTCAATTTTTTTAGACTGGCAAACAAATTATTCGTGTAATCGTGCAAAATCAGTCTATTACTCTTCAGAAACCTTTCATTTTTGTTCCGCGTCTTTCTCAGTTTTGTTTGACGTAATTTATTTTGGTTGCGATTCCAGCTTTCTCGTTTGCGCTCCCTGACTTTTTGCTTGCAGTTTTGGCACAAACTTCCCGTGTGGGCGGGCTGTCCAGGAACGCATTCCCATTGGCTAACTTGTGTTTGACTGACAGCTACGCTCAGCCATTCCCTACTCGGATTCTGGCGGACTGTTTGACGAATGACCGATCCATTGACGGTAAACAAGGATCGAGTGGACTTCAGTGGCGACTATGATATTGAATTTACACTTTGTTGAATTAATTCAGTATCACAGTCGCCACTGAAGTCCACTCCATCCTTGTTTACCGTCAATGGATCGGTCACTCGTCAAACAGTCCGCCAGAATCCGAGTAGGGAATGGCTGAGCGTAGCTGTCAGTCAAACACAAGTTAGCCAATGGGAATGCATTCCTGGACAGCCCGCCCACACGGGAAGTTTGTGCCAAAACTGCAAGCAGAAAGTCAGGGAGCGCAAACGAGAAAGCTGGAATCGCAACCAAAATAAATCACGTCAAGCAAAACTGAGAAAGATGTGGAACAAAAATAAAAGGTTTCTGAAGAGTAATAGACTGAGATTTTGCACAATTACACGAATAATTTGTTTGCCAGTCTAAATAAAATTGACTTTTTTTTGTATTTTGATTTATCGTTTTTGTTTGATATTTCAAAAGTATTGTATGAACATTTTGGCACAAAATTGATTCCATACTTATGGGGCAAGAGATTCGTGTCCAAATAGAAGTGTCACTTGAAAGTAAATAGTAGATAGAGAGGTACTCTGAACTAAAGAAAAACTACTTCTCACAAAGGTGTTCTTTATTAATACACTTGTATTGAAATGTCATCCAAATTTCTGCTTCTCAGACTCTCCCTACAGGAATGGTTCTGGTTGCTTACTAATTGAATAATAATACTGAGGATTCCCACTATAGCTTTTTAATAAACATTAAAATATCTCCGACTGAATGTGAATCTTTATTCTGGGGTTATAGAGAAAGAGAAAGTTCGGCTATAGTGAGCTTTAGACAGGACCAGCTAATTGCTTTACTTTGTTTCTCTGTGTTCAAATTCTGCCCATTTTGCCTCCGTTCACATTACAAGCTGCTTTGATCGATTCTGATTTTTTTTTTTTGCCAAGTGACTCATATCTGTCTTCAATCAGAAAGCACATAAAAAGCCCTGCATGTTCCATAGGTTTCTTCCACTTTTGCTCAAATCAATTCCCAAAATATCAAGTACATCACCAATTTCCCCGTCCTGCCACTGAGCACAGTATAGTCACTACTGCTGCTGCTGTTCTCCATTGTTGTTTTGCCGATCTGACCACGTTCTCGTTCATGCTACATGGCCGTATGTATCCGATCCAAGACCGTATATGAATGATGGTCGGGTCTGATTTGAAAGGATGAGATTTGTGTCGAAACGGTCCGAAAAAAATTCACTTTTGTGCTACTTCAGTCTGGTAATGTGAACATAGCCTTCATCTGACCCAAATCCATTTAAACTGTCGAGTTATTTCACTTTCATAACAACTTAGTCAGAATTCACTCAACATGCTGCAAGTGAATCATTTCAGTTAAAGATTATGAATCCGTTCGTTCCCATCCAGGTGCCTTTTTTTTTTTTAAATCCCCCGCTGACCGAAAGGCCCAAAGGGGGATTATGTCGTCGCGATGTCTGTTCATTCATCCGTCCTGGGAAGCTTCTGAAATCGACTCCTCTCACAATTTTTGGAGGAATTTCACAAAACTTGGCAGGATTCTTTATTGGCAGTACGCATATTGTAATTCTGTTCAATTCGGTCGCATTTTACCAGCGTTGTGGCCCTTGATTAACAACCTTGTACTTTCACAATTTCATGAAGGTGTGCTTGCCTTCTGACATCAACTCCTCTCACGATTTTTGGACGAATTTCTTGAAGCTTGCCAAAAGGCCTTGTTATATGACGGTAATCCGCATATTACGATTTAATTTTGTTTGTGAAAATTTTACGAGTTTTGACCCTTGATTAAATAACTTTGACAATTTCATGAGGGGGGCGGCACAGTGGTGTAGTGGTTAGCGCTGTCGCCTCACAGCAAGAAGGTCCTGGGTTTGAGCCCCGTGGCCGGCGAGGGCCTTTCTGTGTGGAGTTTGCATGTTCTCCCCGTGTCCGCGTGGGTTTCCTCCGGGTGCTCCGGTTTCCCCCACAGTCCAAAGACATGCAGGTTAGGTTAACTGGTGACTCTAAATTGACCGTAGGTGTGAGTGTGAATGGTTGTCTGTGTGTCAGCCCTGTGATGACCTGGCGACTTGTCCAGGGTGTACCCCGCCTTTCGCCCGTAGTCAGCTGGGATAGGCTCCAGCTTGCCTGCAACCCTGTAGAAGGATAAAGCAGCTAGAGATAATGAGATGAGAATTTCATGAGGGTGTAGGTTCTTCTGAAATCACCTCCTCTCGTAGTTTGTGGAAAAATTTCACCAAACTTGGCAAAAGGCTTTATGACAGTTATATTGAAATTTTGTTTAATTTGGGCAAATTTTTACCAGAGTTATGCCCTTGATTATTAACAAAACTTGTACTTTTGGTAATTTCATAAAGGTGTGCTTGCTTTCTGAAATCAGCTTCCCTCACAATTTTTATTATCCGCCACTGGCTGAAAGGCCCAAAGGGGGATTGCGATGTCCAGCCGTCCATCCCAGGAAGGGTACTCGCCTTCTGAAATCAACTCCTCTCGATTTTTGGAGGAAGCTTACAAAACTTGACATGGTTCTTTGTCAGGTGTCGGTAATACGCATATTGCAATTTTGTTCAATTCGGTCGCATTTTACCAGACTTATGGCAGAGTTGCCAGCAGGGTATATTGTGCTCTCGGAGCAGTCTTGTTCTTAACTGCATCCATATAGATCACTGTTTTTCACAGTGGACTGCGAGGCGCAGGTGGTCCACGAGTTGATGTCCATAAAATATCCCGTTTTATCAGTGTTTCTCAAATCGCCCGTGTGACTCCAAAAGCAAAGTTCTGAGTAGCACAGATGAGTTGTTTTCTATATTGAATAAAGTCCTGTGTAAATTCAAATAGTAGCCTATTTGAATTTGTCTGGCAAGCCAACAGTTTTGCGACACTGCCTATAGCTACGTCAGTTTAGGTTACACTTTCATATCAACGTCACCTCTGAATGTGGAATGCGGAGAAACTACGAGTAACCAAATTACACTTGGCATCAAACTGTCAAGAAGATAACGGATCGGTGGCCGAAGACCGGGTCAGTCAAAAGAAAAGCACAAGAAACATCCGACATGTGCCAGGACAAAGTGTAAAGACGTGATGATTCTTTGTTTGAGAAAACAAAGCAGTGCAACCGGATCAATGTGGCCCCCAGTACGAGATTAAAACTGTCTAGTTTGGAGCCAGACATTGCTTCCACTGATGTATCAGAATAAAGCCAGTCTCTCACTGGGCTGTGACAAATTGCGAACGTCATTCGCGAGAGAGTTTCAAAAGTGTCTTGAAACCTTCGCGGGGCTTCTCAATTTCCTCGCATGAGTCGCAAAGTGTCGCTCCTTCGTCGCTGAAATTTTGAACGTGTTCAAAAAATCCGTGCGACAAAATTTCTCTCAAAATAGCCGCAAATGCGTCGCAAAGCCGTCACGAACCCTTCTCAAGTCGGCTTCTGTGAGACAGGAAATGCGAGTGCATCTCACTGGGCTGCAACTAGTTGGAGACACAACAATTGCAATAATAGGGGTGTTCACACGGCAACTTTTACTCCGGTGTAGCACCGGGGCTGCCCCGGTAGAGCGTTCACACGGTACAAAGTTATACCGGTGTAGCCCCTGAAAGCTGCTTAAACCGGTGCAAATCTAACCCTGCTCGGTAGGTGGTTTAAGAAATTTACTCCGGAGTAAATGCTAGTTTGCGGGGCAGCACCGATATAAAATGGGACGTCTGAACGCTACAGGGGTAGACTCGCTACGCGTGAGGAGAGTCGATTACATACGGGCATTGCATAATTTGCGTCCTGGTAATTTGTGCTTCCAAAATGGCGAATATCAACAACAACAGAACTGCATGTCTTCCAGTGTTGCCAGATTGGGTGGTTTTAAGTGCATTTTGGCGGATTTGAACATATTTTGGGCTGGAAAACGTCAGCAGTATCTGGCAACACTGGTGTCTTCATCCACGTTGTTTTCCCGGTGCTTGGTGATGCCATGGCAACCGGGAAAAGGAAGTAAATTTTCACGCATGCGCATATTTCATTTCCGCATTATTACTATTGTATAGCACGGTCGCAAAAACTGCCGTGTGAACGCAAGTGGGGCTGCACCGGTGCTAACACGCTTCCCTCTAGTAAGCAGGCTTGTGACGTGTGAACGCTCCACAAAATTTACACCGGTGTAAGATATATCGCAACAAAATACATCGGTGCAGCATCGATGCAAATATGTGCCGTGTGAACACCCCTAAAGTCTGCGAATTAGGGACAATTTTCACTTGGAATCACACTGAATTGATAGTCGCATATCGCAGTTGTTGTGTCTCCAACTCGTCACAGGCTGTCGCAGCGCAGTGAGATACTACCTTAAGCAGCACCATTCTTCCCATCAAGATAAGGACAACAGTAAGTGAGTTGGCTGTTTGTTTAAATTTTTTTTTTTTAAATGGATAAAGTGGTCCTTGGTCTGAAAGTTTGACAAACAGTATGTATGAATGAATATACAACGAGCACAAGATCCTTTTCAGCCCTAATTGGAGAAATGCTCAGGGAAGGAATGTTCTCATTATATTCACCGGAGAAAACTCTCATGAATGACACACTGTGTCTTTTTGTCTTGAGGGAAAACCATAATGCCTGGTGCTGTGCAGTTTCGCAACGGAAACTAGGATGTGTTCACTTTCAGTCGAACAGCATGGCAGTGTGACAGGAAATAACCACATGCTTTTCTCTTACTGTATACTCCTAAACTTGGGCTTCAACTGTGGTTATGAAATATGCCCACGTTGTAAATATCTTGATATTGAGAATGTCGTCGCTGTTTTTATATAAGTCAACAATGTAACTTCTCAAAATAATTAATCATGAATGTTTGTTTGTTCATGCCTTAAAGGAACAGTCCACCGTAGTTCCATAATGAAATATGCTCTTATCTGAATTGAGACGAGCTGCTCCGTACCTCTCCGAGCTTTGCGCGACCTCCCAGTCAGTCAGACGCAGTCAGACGCGCTGTCACTCCTGTTAGCAATGTAGCTAGGCTCAGTATGGCCAATGGTATTTTTTGGGGCTGTAGTTAGATGCGACCAAACTCTTCCGCGTTTTTCCTGTTTACATAGGTTTATATGACCAGTGATATGAAACAAAGTTCAGTTACACAAATTGAAACGTGGCGATTTTCTATGCTATGGAAAGTCCGCACTATAATGACAGGCGTACTAACACCTTCTGCACGCTTCGGCAGCGCATCGATATCTGAGCTCCGTATCAATGCGCTGCCGAAGCGCGCAGAAGGTGTTAGTACGCCTGTCATTATAGTGCGCACTTTCCATAGCATAGAAAATCGCCACGTTTCAATTTGTGTAACTGAACTTTGTTTCATGTCACTGGTCATATAAACCTATGTAAACAGGAAAAACGCAGAAGAGTTTGGTCGCATCTAACTACAGCCCCAAAAAATACCGTTGGCCATACTGAGCCTAGCTACATTGCTAACAGGAGTGACAGCGCGTCTGACTGGGAGGTCGCGCAAAGCTCGGAGAGGTACGGATCAGCTCGTCTCAATTCAGATAAGAGCATATTTCATTATGGAAGTACGGTGGACTGTTCCTTTAAAATAGTTCTCGTTATTTGGTAATCAGTTGGGATCGATCATTTAACCTCTCTTAGGATTTTTACCAGATATTCACTGCAAGCATATTATAGATGAATGACTCATTATTAGTTCATTATTTCAATTTGGCACGATTTATGCTGAGTTTTATTTCTTTATTTATTTAACTAGTACCGAAATAATATTCGATGAAGGGAATCTTGTGCAGAATGAATTGGGACTTGACCTGAGCCTTTAATAATCACTGTCTATAAACTAGTCCACCAACAAAACCGGTCACACAGCTGTTGCTTTTCATAGGTTGGAGGGCCGAGTCCCAGAAGAGACACTTGACCCATTTTAGACGTTCCGTATTTTGTAGTTTATAGAGTTCTATAACCCAAACTGCACTGTAATCACCAGTATTTTCAGTCTCGCTTCCTACTGTGTGCTGAAATGACCTACCTACTAGACCGCAAGAATTTTTAGGAACAAAACAATTTGTACTTGAATTTAGTGTACAAGTAAAAACAAATGCACATGCTGTACCTTCTCATGGGCTTTCGGAAATCTTTTTTTTTTTTTTTCTCCTTAATGTTAGTCACACTGAGCCATGAAGAATTAATAGGGACTTGATGTTCTTTCTCAGTAAGTGGTTGCATCACCCACTAGAAGGAAGTGCAGCAAAATTTGAAATGCATTATACTCCCATCATTCAAAAGGCATGTTCTCATCACCTCCCTGAGATTATAAATCATCTCTGGTACATTGTGATGATCATGGGAAGGATATGACTCGCTTTCTCTCGACTCCCCTTTTAGGACGCTTGAAACAGAGCAGATAAAGTTTAGTGATCTGCTTGACATGTTTTTGACTTTTTTTTTTTTCTAATTAAGGGGGAGGACCTAGAAATGAACATGTTTTTCGCAGACGAACCTTCCTGACCTAGAACAACACAAGTCTGCTGATTCTAACCAGGCTAGAGTTTCAACCTCATGGCCAACGTGCGAAATGGAAAAGGTCATATTACAGAAAGTGAAGTGATCACTACTCCAAACAAGTGACCGTCAGAAAGGACTGTAGGATTAGCGATAGTCAAGTATCGTCTTTAAACTGTGGGTTTATGTTCCTAATTCTAGATACAGTGTCTTGCAAAATTATTTGTCCCCCTTGGTGTTTGTCCTGTTTTGTCGCATTACAAGCTGGAATTAAAATGGATTTCTGGAGGGTTAGCACCATTTGATTTACACAATACTGTATGCCTACCACTTTAAAGGTGAAAATTGGTGTTTTATTGTGACACAAACAATAATTAAGATAAAAAAACAAAAATGGAGTGTGTATAGGTATTCAACCCCTTTCATATGAAACCCCTAAATAAGAGCTGGTCCAACCAATTCACTTCATAAGTCATGTAATTAGTTGATTTAAGATCCACCTCTGTGCATTCAAAGCATCACATGATCTGTCACATGATGTTTGTATAAATCAGCCTGTTCTGGAAGGACCCTGATTCTGCAACACTACTAAGCAAGCAACATGAAAACCAAGGAGCCTCCAAACGGGTCAGAGACAAAGTTGTGGAGAAGTATAGATCAGGGTTGGGTTATTAAAAAAAAAAAAATCCAGAACTTTGAATATCCCACAGAGCACCATTAAATCCATTATAGCAAAATGGAAAGAATATGGCACCACTACAAACCTGACAAGAGAAGGCCGCCCACCAAAACTCACAGACCAGGCAAGGAGGGCATTAATCAGAGATGCAACAAAGACATCAAAGATAACACTGAAGGAGCTGCAAAGATCCACAGTGGAGATGGGAGTATCTGTCCATAGAACCACTTTAAGCCGTACACTCCACAGAGCGGGCTTTATGGAAGAGTGGCCAGAAAAAGTCATTGGCTTAAGAAATCACATATGGAGTTTGCCCAACAGCATGTGGCAGACTCCCCAAACACATGGAAGAAGATTCTCTGGTCAAATTGGACTAAAATTGATCTTTTTGGCCATCATGGGAAATGCCATGTATGGCACAAACCCAACGCCCTGAGAACACCATTCCTACAGTGAAGCATGGTGGTGGGGATATTTTTCATTTGTAGGGACAGGAAAGCTGGTCAGGACTGAAGGAAAGATGGATGGCACTAAATACAGGGCGATTCTGGAGGAAAACCTGTTTGAGTCAGCCAGAGGGTTGAGACTGGGACAAAGGTTCACATTCCAGCAGGATAATGACCTTTTAAAGGAGATACACAGAACCTTTTATTTTTAAATAAATTTCTGAGTGGATAGTATCTCCATCCTTGACTCTTGTATGCTGCATAAATGGGAATTTAAAAAAATATATTTGTGAGGGTTAAAATCGACCGCAAAGTTGGCATTGGAGCTGCTCCGCTGAGCCAGCCAGCCCTGAGTGCGTGACGTCACAGCGGTAACCGGTTTTAAGGCCGAGGCCTTTGACAGCTATAGACCAAAGTCATAGAAATAAAAATTGATGGTGAAAGTAAGAAATCCTGTTACCGACTTGCTCAACTAAGACTGATTTGACTTCATTGATTGTGGGTTGACTCTCATTAAAACAGGATAGGTGTTATAACTTGTGCAACAGACATGTACATGCATGCATTTTCACTGATAAAACGTAAAAGGCTAATTAAATAATCAGATGAACTGAGACAATCACATTCTGAAGCAAATTAAATAATCTTATACCACTAACTTAAACACACAATACAAGTTACATGTATTAATCTAAATGCAGGTGTTGTTTTATATCCAAATGAGAGTCGGAGCTTACCCGTCTGTGTTCTCGCTTCTTGAAGGCTGATATTGTGGCCGATTGTTTTGAAACAATCTGACTTTCAGTTGTTCGTTCAGTTCTCCGTTCATTCACTTCTTCCATGTAAGGGTGAGATGGCAGCGAGATCCAGTTTAGAAATCAGACGGCTGCGACACACTCTCCATACTGTGTATTCCACCATTACTGCTCAGCTCAGGCAATTACTAAAACCCGGGATGGAATGGGATGTCACCGGTTTGAGCAACAACTGCGGGGAAGTCGCTGCCCGAGCGATATGTCACATCCCGTTCCGTCCCGGGTTTTAGCAACAACCCTCGGCTCACGCTCCAGGAGGACTTGTGCAACTGAACTCACTTAAAAAAATAAATAAATACTTTCCTTTTCTTGTAGTTTTCTTTTAATTGTTGGTACTGCACCCTCTTTCAATACGGGCTTATAGCCAACGCTCCTCAACAGATCAGAGGTCTCGTACGAGTCTTCAGTAAAATGTGCAGAGCAGAGGAGAGACCACTTCGTAGGCGCCCAATGTGTCCGTGAAATTTCTCGCAAAATGCGTCCAAATCTTTGCAGTTTGAACATTCTTGGGCCATGAATGCAACGTAAATCCACCTTCTGTTGTGTTGCTGCCCCCGCCAGCAACACATCTACATGTCATGGCAATAAATTAGCTCAAAATGGAGGATCGGAGTTGCAGTCAGCTCTGTGTTTTAGTATAGCGGAAATGGCGATGAAACGGTATGGACGTCAAGGTCATTCACTCAGACCGCTACCTACTGTATATAAATCACTTTTTAATCATAAAAATTACTATATTAGATTTATTATTAACACTTAAAACTATTCCTGTGCCATTCTTGAGGTCTCAAGGCAGTTATAAATGAAAGTGAGACCATGGTTCTGCGTATATGCTTTAAACATATTGCTAAAGCTACACTAGAGTGGAGTTGGAGCAGTTTTGCCTTGAGGAATGGGCAAAAATCCCAGTGGCTAGATGTGCTCAGCTAATAGAGACATACCCCAAGAGACTTGCAGCTGTAATTGTAGCAAAAGATGTCTCTACAAAGTATTGACTTGGGGAGGGGGGGTGAATACCTATGCATGCTCCAGATTTCTGTTTTTTTCGTCTTATTGTTTGTCGCAACAAAACAGTTTGCACCTTTAAAGCGGTCAGCATGTTGTGTAAATCAAATGGTGCTAACCCTCCAAAAATCCATTTTAATACCAGCTTGTAATGCGACAAAACAGGACAAAAACAAAGGGGGATGAATACTTTTGTAAGACACTGTATAATGTATGAGAAACGTCATCTCAGACTTTCAGCCTTCCTCTTGTTCCACTTTCACACATGATCCTCCAGCACGGCTGAGCGCCTTGTGTTCCTGAGAGACAGAACAGTTTAAGATTCTCATCTGTGACTTGAAGGTCAATTTAAAAGGCTGTCATTTCTGAAAGGAACGTGAGTGTGGGCAAAACGCGGTTGCCATGGCAACTCCCTCCCTTTGTCATCCTCTGTATACCATGTTGCATTTTTTTTTTAATCACGTGAGCATTGTACTTCATTTATAACCACTGCCAAGAATCATTCAACCCCCCCCCCCCCCCCCCCCCCCTTCAGTTCCCATATAGTTAATTCACATGGAACTGAAGGAAACAGAACATCCCTCTGTGAAGGTCTTCATTGAATGACGATGTGCTCACGGACACGTTTCCTTAAGAGCACGTGACCACAAAGGTTCGAATGGGTTTTAAAAGGAGGCTGGGAGGCTTCATCATCCATCGCAAGCGACCTCGTGCAGCACAAGTGGACAACAATGAGACGTTTTATTTCCAATCTGAAGACCCCTGCCCTACAAAGCAAACGCTTTATAGTTGATCCAGTTGCGTGACTTGCGTAAAGTAATGAAGGTCCATCAGCTGTCCTGTACTGTCAGCGCCAGAATTATTTGCTCCTTTAGTTAGGATGGGTTAAGATTATGAAAAATCTTTTTTTTTTTTTTGTGTTAATTAATTGGAAGAAGCCATGGCCTAAAGGCTAGAGAAGCAGCTTTGTCACCAAAAGGCTACCGGTTTGATTCCCTGAACCAGCATGAATGGCTGAAGTGTACTTGAGCAAACTGCTCTGCGTATACAGCACCCTCCATAATTATTGGCACCCCTAGTTCAGATGTGTTAAAAGCCTTAAAATAAATTCAATTTTTATTGCAGAAGCATAATCTCTCACTGAAAATTGTAGACAAATGTCACCCTTAACTCAAGTGAATTTAAAAAAAATAATAAAAAATCCCTGACTAAGAAATTATCTCTCATCTCATTATCTCTAGCCGCTTTATCCTGTCCTACAGGGTCGCAGGCAAGCTGGAGCCTATCCCAGCTGACTATGGGCGAAAGGCGGGGTACACCCTGGACAAGTCGCCAGGTCATCACAGGGCTGACACATAGACACAGACAACCATTCACACTCACATTCACACCTACGCTCAATTTAGAGTCACCAGTTAACCTAACCTGCATGTCTTTGGACTGTGGGGGAAACCGGAGCACCCGGAGGAAACCCACGCGGACACGGGGAGAACATGCAAACTCCACACAGAAAGGCCCTCGCCGGCCACGGGGCTCGAACCCGGACCTTCTTGCTGTGAGGCGACAGCGCTAACCACTACACCACCGTGCTGCCCACTAAGAAATTATTTTTCATAAAATCGCCTGTTCCACAATTATTGGCACCCATAATTCGTAGAAAATAAATGTAATTGAAGCATTTCTGTCATTTCTACTGTAGTTTATAAAGTTGATCAGAGTATCTAGGAAACCTTTTAATTTGTAATTCATCATATCCTGTTTCCCTGGGGTATAAATATGTGACACCGAGGCCTATTTCTCTTATCCACTCTTCAACATGGGAAAGACAAGAGAACACACCATTCAAGTAAGGCAGATGTGTGTCGACCTTCATAAGTCAGGCAATGGCTACAAGAAAATAGCCACTCGCCTACACCTGCCCATATCTACAGCCAGAGGAATCAAGAAGTTTAAAACAACTGGAACAGTGGCAAACAAGCCTGGACAAGGATGCAAGTTTATCTTGCCACCACGCACAGTGAGGAGGATGGTAAGAGAAGTAAAAAGTTCTCCAAAGCTCACTGTTAGAGAATTGCATCAAAGAGTAGCATCTTGGGGTCACAAAGTCTCCATAACAACCATCAGGCGCCATCTACATGCCATCAAGCTGTTTGGGAGGCATGCACAGAAAAAGCCTTTTCTCACTTACAAGCATAAATGTAAACGTCTGGAGTTTGCTAAGCGGTACTGGGACTTCAACTGGGACCGTGTGCTTTGGTCAGATGAGACCAAGATAGAGCATTTTGGCAACAAACACTCTAATACATCACAAAAGATGAGTATGCGGAAAAGCACCTCATGCCCACTATGAAGTATGGGGGAGGATCGGTGATGCTGTGGGCCTGTTTCTCTTCCAAAGGCCCCGGGAACCTTGTTAGGGTGCATGGCATCGTGAACTCTTTGAAATACCAGGACATTTTTAAATCAAAATCTGGTGGCCTCTGCCCGAAAGCTGAAGACGGGTCGTCACTGGGTCTTTCAGCAAGATAATGACCCTAAACTTGTGGCCAAATCTACACACAAATGGTTCACCAGGCACAAAATCAAGCTCCTCCCATGGCCATCTCAGTCCCCAGACCTCAACCCAATTGAAAACCTGTGGGGTGAGCTGAAGAGGAGAGTGCATAGGAGAGGACCCAGGACTCTGGACGATTTAGAGAGATTGTGCAAAGAGGAATGGTCGAATATCCCTCTCTCTGTATTCTCCCATCTTGTGAAATGTTCTAGAAGAATATTAAGTGCTGTCTTGTTGGCAAAAGGGAGTTGTACAAAGTATTAACATCAGGGGTGCTAATAATTGTTATTAACCCTTTGGAAATTCTTATGAACAAATTGTAAACGAAGCTTACATGAAACACTGAGATGCATAAAACCTTATTAACCCCGCCGACAGTAGTCGGAGGGGTTATTATTTTCACCTGCGTCAGTCTGTGTGTGTGTGTATCTGTCTGTCTGTCTGTCTGTGTGTCTGCAAGATATCTCAAGAACCAATGGATCGATTTGGACCAAATTTTGTACATGTGTTGCCAATCACCCAGGAAGGAAACCATTAAATTTTGGAGGTCAAAGGTCAAGGTCATGGCAGAACTTCGAAATTTTCGCCCAATGTATTTTAATAGGGAAAAGGCGGGGTTTGCACTCGTTAGAGTGTCCCTGTCTAGTTTATACATCAATTCATTCATGGCCAAGTTTTCTCATGGGGTCTATCATCATTTTGACCTAACCTCTCAAGCCTTTGACGGCTCGTCTAACGTGCTTCACTTGAGCTAACAAAGTAGTCCAAGAGCCTTTCCGATGGGACTGGGTTTCCAAGAGGGGAACGAAGGAGAAAATGACCAAAGCATTAATAATGGTACTATAAAGAGCTTTGGAGTGCAGCGTGGACATTGGGGTGAGGAGAAACGCCATTCTCTGGTGTGCATCTGTGTGATCTGAAAAGATATAAAGCAACAGGTGGTGTTTTTAACCCCTTGGCTGCCACCCATAATTAATTGTAATGGGCCGGGCATATCGGACAAATGGGTCAAAATTGGGATGTTTTGATGATAATCTTTCTCTCACTTGTTCAGAACTTTTATATTTTTAATATTTGTATAGAAAAATCACCAAAAAACCCACAGTTGTAGAGTAAAAATAACTTTTTTTGTAATCAAAAACATCACCCCAAGACAACTGGTCTCGTCAACGAGAACCTGTCCATAAATGTGAATTACTAGTACTTGAAAACACAATGTACACTAAGGGTCCATGTATTCCAAGTAACTGGGTACCATTTTTATGATGGTCTTTGGTATGACCAACCATGACTAGAACTTGCAAGCTCCCGAGCAAGAGGCAGACACGCTAACCACTAGGCCAACTTGCGGTCATGACCATAGCTAGCTATGAGGCCACCGAGGTCCGGACCTCGGTCATTTTTAAGAGCTGAAAATACATTTGTACGCTAAATATTCAACTGGATAAAAAAAATAAAGAATAACGTTAAAACATCTCCATAAAAAGTGCATTGTTAATTATGTTAAACGTTGATTCTGTCTTCTGTGTCTGTTTCGTGCGTGCGGCTCTGAGCCCAAGAACACAAAAACGAATGAGTGCGCGACTCGGGAGAGGAACGCAGTGCAGTAGACACGTTTTTTTTTTTTCATGGTAACCGTCAGCGCACTTTCACGAAGCTGTTAAATTGACATTTTCGAAGCAGCGCAGTTGTAGCCTACCTTGTTTGTGATTTTAAAAATAAATCATTCGAGAAGCCAAAGCAATAGAGTGGAAAGTTTCAACTTGTTTGTCTTGGATAACTTTGCCTTGTGATATTAGAGAGGGTAAGAGGATCTTGGTGGGATTGAGTCCTCTGTATTTTGCGTGCATGAGAGAGCAAGAACAGAAAAAAAAAACAACAAGATAGGGCAGGCTATTAGAGTGTGCGAGTGCGACCCCCAAAAGAATGCAGTTCTAGACACCGGGAGCGCTCATTCTAGAGCATGTGCATGGTAACCATCAGCGCACTTCCATCTCATCTCTAGCCGCTTTATCCTTCTACAGGGTCGCAGGCAAGCTGGAGCCTATCCCAGCTGACTACGGGCGAAAGGCGGGGTACACCCTGGACAAGTCGCCAGGTCATCACAGGGCTGACACATAGACACAGACAACCATTCACACTCGCATTCACACCTACGGTCAATTTAGAGTCACCAGTTAACCTAACCTGCATGTCTTTGGACTGTGGGGGAAACCGGAGCACCCGGAGGAAACCCACGCGGACACGGGGAGAACATGCAAACTCTGCACAGAAAGGCCCTCACTGGCCACGGGGCTCGAACCCAGACCTTCTTGCTGTGACGCGACAGCGCTAACCACTACACCACCGTGCCGCCCGCGCACTTCCATAAAACTGTTAAAATTTAGCCTACAGGTTTTCGAAGCAGTACAGCTTTGTTTGTGAACTTTAATAAATCATTCGGTAAGTCAAAGCAATATTTGTAAGAAGGGTTCTGACTTGATTTTGCTGTGGTGCAAAGATAAAAGGCTGACAGTGACACATGTAGAAATGATCTGGACATGGCTCTGGCCTTGTAGTAAAGGTTGAGGTTTTCCGGGTTCGAGCCCCGTAGCTGACGAGGGCCTTTCTGTGCGGAGTTTGCATGTTCTCCCCGTGTCCACGTGGGTTTCCTCCGGGTGCTCCGGTTTCCCCCACAGTCCAAAGACATGCAGGTTAGGTTAACTGGTGACTCTAAATTGAGCGTAGGTGTGAATGTGAGTGTGAATGGTTGTCTGTGTCTATGTGTCAGCCCTGTGATGACCTGGCGACTTGTCCAGGGTGTACCCCGCCTTTCGCCCGTAGTCAGCTGGGATAGGCTCCAGCTTGCCTGCGACCCTGTAGAACAGGATAAAGCGGCTACAGATAATGAGATGAGATGAGTGTTTTACAAAGCTAGCCTACACAACATCAGACAGCACTGACTGAATTAAAGATTATTATATGGTCATTTCTCCCCTCTGATTTAAATATGTCGAAAAATTTTCGGTGTGCGCTTTGCGTGCACATCATGGACCTCGGTGATTTTAAACTGCTGGCTACGGCCCTGCTTGCAGTAATGCGCCACTAGGAAGTAAAAGTAATGTGCCATGTAAGGTACATAAAAGGAGGTGTTTATGACTAGTAGCGTACGTCATAAGGCACAGCGGTAAAAGATTTCATGACGTACGTGACTCGTCCAAGGGCATTGAAGGGATTAAGGATTGTAATCTTAGCCTTCATTGCACAAAAATAGGTTCTGAAGCTCCGAAGCAAATGGACAAAACATTTATTCGCTCTCCTGTTTTCATATTTCTCTGTCTGTTTTAATTGCGCTCCAATTTCTTGACTTGATTATGACCTCTTTTGAAATGGATGCTTGGAAAACACGTCTTCCTGGAAGAAAAATGACGACTCTGCTTGAACTGCTGTGATCCGAATGATCTGAGCTCTTCATTTGGTTAAGCACTGTGGTAACAAGCCAAACATCATTTTGATCTCTGAACTTTCAACGTTTTGATTTGGTCAAGTCATCCAAGCGTTACTTTCAAAGAAATGCATGACCTGATGTCTGAGAGAGCAAGTTATCGAATCTAACCTTTGGGCCACTCTTGTGTTCTGAGTTTCTCAGAAGTGCTGGAACGGAAATGGCTCATTCCAGCCAGTGTCTAAACTTGCTCGTACATGTGACGGCAACATGATGCAGAGAAGCAAGAAGGAGGATTGATAATAGGTTTCAAAAATTGGTGAGTCATGGTGCAGTGCTGTAGAGCCTTGTACACGTGCCATGTGAAATGAGCACACTGTAGTAGAGACTAAATTCATTTAAACGGCTCGAGCCATCCATTGTGTCTTGTGTGCCAGTAAATAGTGCTTATCATTATTGGGTGTATTTTATACGATAATAGCTTGGAGTGTAAATGGAGCCGTGCAGATTACACTCTAAGCTTCAGACTTGCACTGGCCTTCGAGGGATTTTCATTTGGACATGACTCACGGCAGGCTGAGTGCACTGGTTTTATTGTCAGTATGTTGATTTTGTGCAATGACTAGTCCACCAACAAAAACAACGAAAGAAGTCGTTACTTTTTATAGACTGTTGTACTGCAGCCCAGAATAGGCTTTTGACCTATTTACGTAGGGTTTTTTTTTTTTTTTTGGTAGCACATAGAGTTCTGTACTCTAAGAGCAAAAATGAGAGAAAATACTAACTACATGAGGAAAAAATTCTCATATCATCATCTCTAGCCTCTTTATCCTGTTCTACAGGGTCGCAGGCAAGCTGGAGCCTATCCCAGCTGACTACGGGCGAAAGGCGGGGTACACCCTGGACAAGTCGCCAGGTCATCACAGGGCTGACACATAGACACGGACAACCATTCACACTCACATTCACACCTACGCTCAATTTAGAGTCACCAGTTAACCTAACCTGCATGTCTTTGGACTGTGGGGGAAACCGGAGCACCCGGAGGAAACCCACACGGACACGGGGAGAACATGCAAACTCCGCACAGAAAGGCCCTCGCCGGCCACGGGGCTCGAACCCGGACCTTCTTGCTGTGAGGCGACAGCGCTAACCACTACACCACCGTGCCGCCCAGGAAAAAATTATGTAAAACAAATATATATTGAAATAAATATACACATTTATTTCTCTTCTTTCCCATGTACAATACTGTACAAAAGTCTTAGGCCCACTATTTTTTTCCCCATATAAACTTTTTTATAGATTTCTATTTTATAACTTCTGCATGGGGCAGCACGGTGGTGTAGTGGTTAGCGCAGTCGCCTCACAGCAAGAAGGTCCGGTTTTGTGGCCGATGAGGGCCTTTCTGTGCGGAGTTTGCATGTTCTCCCCGTGTCCGCGAGGGTTTCCTCCAGGTGCTCCGGTTTCCCCCACAGTCCAAAGACATGCAGGTTAGGTTAACTGGCGACTCTAAATTGACCGTAGGTGTGAATGTGAGTGTGAATGGTTGTCTGTCAGTGCGTTTACATGCACATCCAAATCGAGCTGCTGTCGGTAATCGAGCTAAAGGTCCCAGCAGGGGTGCCAGAGAAATCCAATCCTACATGCACACAAGGAAATCGAGCTATTGTGTGAGGTGCATTGTGCACCCGAGCCACAGGTGGCGCTACACGCCCCATCGTGTTGGTACACTTCCGGTTGTCGTCATGAAGAAGAGCTATACAAGAGTGTAAACAAAGTTATCAGTTCTGTGTTCTCCATTGCGCGTTTTTCTCCCGTCTATGAATTTTAATATATTCAACTCCTTAAGCTGAATGAGCATGAACTCTGTCTCCTCATTGCTCCAGAAGTGCACGTTTCTGCTTGCCATTTTCTCTTCTTCGTTTGTTCCTCCTGACCTCTTCTGCTGCTCGCTACTACTGTTGTCATGCCGACCGAGGCTATCGTGTTTCCCGCTTGTGGACTCGTCACTTCCGGAAGGGGCAGTGCTGAAGTAAGTAGCTTGACTATGTAGCTCGATAGGGTTTACATGCACTAAGTAGCTCGGCAAAAATCGCATAATCTAGGTCGTGTAGCTCGATTACGAGAAATCAAGTTCGGTTCAATTTCAGCCTAGCTAAGGTGTTTCCATGGCATTTAGAACTTCGATTTCAGTCGAGCAACGGCAGAAATTCGATTTTCTCTATGTGCATGTAAACGCACTGACCGTCTATGTGTCAGCCCTGTGATGACCTGGCGACTTGTCCAGGGTGTACCCCGCCTTTCGCCCGTAGTCAGCTGGGATAGGCTCCAGCTTGCCTGCGACCCTGTAGGACAGGATAAAGTGGCTCGAGATGATGAGATGAGAACTTCTACATGATCGAGTCAGTACAAAAACATTTTAGAGTCCAAACGTTCGTTTTCCAGCACAAAATTAAAAATTACAGGAAAAGAGTGTTTATATCTGAGCAGCATATTACATAAGAGACCACTTTTATGAATGAAGGCTGCTGGGTTTTGGTGCAAAATGAAGACGCGAGTGTAACCAGTCAGTGTCCAGAAGAACTGTGGCTGGTTCTGTAAGATGCTCGGTAAAACCTACAGCTCATTTCCTTATAAAACTCCACTCACTGTACCTGAGACTATTTTTTTTTTTTTCAAAGCAAAGGGCCGTCTCCCACCAAATATGGAATTGGTTTCATTTATTATGCCTTACTGCTGTTTAGTTCTTTGTTTTATTGATGTTTGAAACATTTAAATTCATTATTTTTAAGCCATTTTTGATCTACGGTACAGCATTTCTTTACATGTGCCTAAGGCTTTTGCACAGTACTGAAAAACTTATTAATGCCCCAGTATATTTGTCATATGTCGAAGTGTTCTCTTATTCACTTTGGTTGATCTGTATCAGACTCCACTGTATGCCGGCTGCTCTGAATGCTCGACTACACCAATGGCTCCACAAGCAGCAGATGGGCTGAGACTCTTTAGTGCTTGTTCCAGTGTTGACTAGCTATAAACTGGCAAAAGGATAAATAACAGAGTTGTAGAACACACAAATCTTGGTTAGTGAGTTGTCCCGATGTTGAGACGTCGTGTACTGACTTGAGTAATAAAAACCACTGACGATAACACTTGCTTCTTTGACTAGCACTTCATACTGTGTTTAGAATGTGTTTACTGTGGCACTAAAGCTATAAAAAGGCATCAAGGTTTCCCAACCATTAGCAAGCAATAATCCTTCACATACATACTTTCAGATCAGAGGTTCTTAACCTGGCGGCACGGTGGTGTAGTGCAGGGGCGCAGATAGGATTTTTGAACTGGGGGGAACCGAGCTGTCGGCAAATGATTCCATTTTGTGTAAATGATGTATACAGTGGGGCAAAAAAGTATTTAGTCAGCCACCAATTGTGCAAGTTCTCCCACTTAAAAAGATGAGAGAGGCCTGTAATTTTCATCATAGGTACACTTCAACTATGAGAGACAGAATGGGGGGAAAGAATCCAGGAAATCACATTGTAGGATTTTTAATGAATTAATTGGTAAATTCCTCGGTAAAATAAGTATTTGGTCACCTACAAACAAGCAAGATTTCTGGCTCTCACAGACCTGTAACTTCTTCTTTAAGAGGCTCCTCTGTCCTCCACTCGTTACCTGTATTAATGGCACCTGTTTGAACTCGTTATCAGTATAAAAGACACCTGTCCACAACCTCAAACAGTCACACTCCAAACTCCACTATGGCCAAGACCAAAGAGCTGTCAAAGGACACCAGAAACAAAATTGTAGACCTGCACCAGGCTGGGAAGACTGAATCTGCAATAGGTAAGCAGCTTGGTGTGAAGAAATCAACTGTGGGAGCAATTATTAGAAAATGGAAGGCATACAAGACCACTGATAATCTCCCTCGATCTGGGGCTCCACGCAAGATCTCACCCCGTGGGGTCAAAATGATCACAAGAACGGTGAGCAAAAATCCCAGAACCACACGGGGGGACCTAGCGAATGACCTGCAGAGAGCTGGGACCAAAGTAACAAAGGCTACCATCAGTAACACACTATGCCGCCAGGGACTCAAATCCTGCAGTGCCAGACATGTCCCCCTGCTTAAGCCAGTACATGTCCAGGCCCGTCTGAAGTTTGCTAGAGAGCATTTGGATGATCCAGAAGAGGATTGGGAGAATGTCATATGGTCAGATGAAACCAAAATAGAACTTTTTGGTAAAAACTCAACTTGTCGTGTTTGGAGGAGAAAGAATGCTGAGTTGCATCCAAAGAACACCATACCTACTGTGAAGCATGGGGGTGGAAACATCATGCTTTGGGGCTGTTTTTCTGCAAAGGGACCAGGACGACTGATCCGTGTAAAGGAAAGAATGAATGGGGCCATGTATCATGAGATTTTGAGTGAAAACCTCCTTCCATCAGCAAGGGCATTGAAAATGAAACGTGGCTGGGTCTTTCAGCATGACAATGATCCCAAACACACCGCCCGGGCAACGAAGGAGTGGCTTCGTAAGAAGCATTTCAAGGTCCTGGAGTGGCCTAGCCAGTCTCCAGATCTCAACCCCATAGAAAATCTTTGGAGGGAGTTGAAAGTCCGTGTTGCCCAGCGACAGCCCCAAAACATCACTGCTCTAGAGGAGATCTGCATGGAGGAATGGGCCAAAATACCAGCAACAGTGTGTGAAAACCTTGTGAAGACTTACAGAAAACGTTTGAGCTCTGTCATTGCCAACAAAGGGTATATAACAAAGTATTGAGATGAACTTTTGTTATTGACCAAATACTTATTTTCCACCATAATTTGCAAATAAATTCTTTAAAAATCAGACAATGTGATTTTCTGGATTTTTTTTTCTCATTTTGTCTCTCATAGTTGAGGTATACCTATGATGAAAATTACAGGCCTCTCATCTTTTTAAGTGGGAGAACTTGCACAATTGGTGACTGACTAAATACTTTTTTGCCCCACTGTATACACACATACTGAAGCTTCAATATACATTAGAATTGTGAGTTTTCTAACTGAATGAACATTGGTAGACAAAGGCCTACCTGGTCAACACTAGCCATACATGATCAAATTATTTGTCTGGTATGTTAATCACGCTCCAAAACTTCATGTCTTCTGCATGTTTTATTTAAACATTTGCTGATCTCAGCAGGATGAAGAATCTCATCACAGAAACTTTAACTGTAACTTCTAACAAAAAGGGAATGTCCAAAAATTAATAACAAAATAAAATTGAAATGATTCACACTCGTGCCTTCATGTAAATGATTAGAAACATAAAATGTGTATGAAAACAGAAGTATAAACACTTGAACAAGGGCGGCACGGTGGTGTAGTGGTTAGCACTGTCGCCTCACAGCAAGAAGGTCCGGGTTCGAGCCCCATGGCCGGCGAGGGCCTTTCTGTGCGGAGTTTGCATGTTCTCCCCGTGTCCGCGTGGGTTTCCTCCGGGTGCTCCGGTTTCCCCCACAGTCCAAAGACATGCAGGTTAGGTTAACTGGTGACTCTAAATTGACCGTAGGTGTGAATGTGAGTGTGAATGGTTGTCTGTGTCTATGTGTCAGCCCTGTGATGACCTGGCGACTTGTCCAGGGTGTACCCCGCCTTTCGCCCGTAGTCAGCTGGGATAGGCTCCAGCTTGCCTGCGACCCTGTAGAACAGGATAAAGCGGCTAGAGATAATGAGAATAAGAAACACTTGAACAACAGATTCACACAAATAAAAATAAAAAGTATTTTTTCCAATAAACAAAATTGATCGAAAAAAAAAATTTCCCTCTGCAGCCAAACAAATTTACCGTCTAGAAGCAGACTCAATAGGTCCCAAAAACATCTCTCCGCCGCTTCCCAGTTTAAAAACTGGGACATCATGGAACATGGAATTCGAAAAAAATGGACAGTTAATGAAATGAAACGAAAACCCCAACGTTTATGCTGGTAGATGTTAGATTTCAATGCTTTTCCGACTTCAAACTTCCAACTTACGAGTACAACTGAACGCACCATTAGTCGTAGCAGAAACACCGTTGCTATCAAATGGATGAGCTGTGCAGTGTTATTAACCGAGAATTACGTGGAAAATTGAACACCTTGCTTTCCCAATTCTGTAAGGATCTGCTCCAGCCTTTCCCCTTCTTGAATCGGTGTAATGTGGATTGATCACAGACAAGGCTACTGCTGCTGCCATTTCAACTTTGTGCTGCAATGTAAGTTAGCCTAACTAACAGAACATTAATCCTCACTTTTTCTACCTGTTTGGCGCCTTACGTAGGGACGGTGGTTGGGGGGGGGGGCAGATAGGGGTCACTATAAATCTGGGGGGGACATGCCCCCCCCCATCCCCAGTGCCATCTGCGCCCTTGGTGTAGTGGTTAGCACTGTCGCCTCACAGCAAGAAGGTTCTGGGTTTGAGCCCAGCGGCCGATGAGGGCCTTTCTGTGTGGGGTTTGCATGTTCTCTCCATGTTTATTTGTGTGGGTTTCCTCCGGTTTCCCCCACAGTCCAAAGACATGCAGGTTAGGTTAATTGGTGGCTCTAAATTGACCACGAGTGTGAATGGTTGCTTGTCTCTATTTGTCAGCCCTGTGATGACCTGGCGGCTTATCCAGGGTGTATCTCGCCCATAGTCAGCTGGGATAAGCTCCAGCTTGCCCGTGACCCTGCACAGGATAAGTGGTTATAGATAATGGATGGATGATTCTTAACCTTTTCCCAGCTGCAGTCCTGCAGACTTTTGTCATCTCAGGCAAAGGAAGCACCAGCTCGATCTGCTCTAACTACATAATCTGGTTTACGTTAAATAAATATCATTAAATAACTACATATTAATTTCAGTTCATGTTAGCTCCGTGACAAGTCGGTCCATTGTTTCTCGCCTTGCTTCACTTTTCCACAGTCAATGTAGTGTTACGAGCTTGAATTGAAATGGACACAACTGGGACTTTTACTGTTTGGTTAAAAAGATGTTACTTAAACCACAAAGCAGACATTTGTTTACTGCATAAGTATTCAACCCCCTGGGTTAATGCTTTATAGAGCCACCTTTGGCATCCAAAGGGGTGTTCACACGGCACATATTTGCATCGATGCTGCACCGATGTATTTTGTTGCGATATATCTTACACCGGTGTAAATTTTGTGGAGCGTTCACACATCACAAGCCTGCTTACTAGAGAGAAGCGTGTTAGCACCGGTGCAGCCCCACTTGCGTTCACACGGCAGTTTTTGCGACCGTGCTATACGATAGTAATAATGCGGAAATGAAATATGCGCATGCGTGAAAATGTACTTCCTTTTCCCGGTTATCATGGCATCACCAAGCACCGGGAAAACAACGTGGATGAAGACACCAGTATTGCCAGATACTGCTGACGTTTTCCAGCCCAAAATATGTTCAAATCCGCCAAAATGCACTTAAAACCGCCCAATCTGGCAACACTGGAAGAACTCTGTTGTTGATATTCGCCATTTTGGAAGCGCAAATTACCAGGATGCAAATTATGCAATGCCCATATGCAATCGACTCTCCTCACGCATAGCGAGTCTACTCCTGTAGCATTCAGACGTCCCATTTTATATCGGTGCTGCCCCGCAAACTAGCATTTACTCCAGAGTAAATTTCTTAAACCACCTCCCAGCAGGGTTAGATTTGCACCGGTTTAAGCAGCTTTCAGGGGCTACACCGGTATAATTTTGTACCGTGTGAACGCTCTACCGGGGCAGCCCCGGTGCTACACCGGAGTAAAAGTTGCCGTGTGAACACCCCTCAAGTCATATTTTTTCCGATTCTTCCTGACAAAATAAAAAAGCTCAAGCTTTGTCAGATTGGATGGAGACCATTGGAACAGCAATTTTCAAGTCTTGCCACAGATTCTCAACAGGATTGATGTCTGGGATGCTGGGTTATTTGAACACATTTCACATTCTTGGTTTTAATCCACTCCAGTGTAGCGTCATCAATATGCTTAGAGTTGTTGTCCAGTGTGAAGCTGAACCTCCACACCACTCTCAAGCCTGTTGCAAACTGGAATAGGTTTTCATATCCATCTATCAGGCCCTCACCCTGACCAGTTTCCCAGACCATGCTGATGAAAAGCATCCCCACTGTGCTTCACTATGAAGTGTTCTCAGGAAGATGAGCAGTGGTGTTTGTGTTTCCTTCAAACGTAGCACTTTGTGCCAAGGCCAGAATATTCATATTTGGCAAAATCCAAATGGCTGATGGCTTTCTTTTTACCATTTATCCCACCAGAGTTGTGGATCTGTCAACTCCTCCTTCAGATTTACCCTTGAGCTCTTGGCTGCTTCCTTTCCTGTTCACTGACCTTTTTATGGATGGCCTCCTCTAGGCAGAGTCTCAGTTATGCTTTATTTTTTCTCATCTCATTATCTCTAGCCTCTTTATCCTGTTCAACAGGGTCGCAGGCAAGCTGGAGCCTATCCCAGCTGACTACGGGCGAAAGGCGGGGTACACCCTGGACAAGTCGCCAGGTCATCACAGGGCTGACACATAGACACAGACAACCATTCACATTCACATTCACACCTACGGTCAATTTAGAGTCACCAGTTAACCTAACCTGCATGTCTTTGGACTGTGGGGGAAACCGGAGCACCTGGAGGAAACCCACACGGACACGGGGAGAACATGCAAACTCCACACAGAAAGGCCCTCACCGGCCACGGGGCTCGAACCCGGACTTTTTGCTGTGAGGCGACAGCGCTAACCACTACACCACCATGCCGCCCACTTTATTTTTTATTTTTATATTTTTTAAAATAATAGATTTATAATTGGGGCGGCACGGTGGTGTAGTGGTTAGCGCTGTCGCCTCACAGTAAGAAGGTCCGGGTTCGAGCCCCGTGGCCGGCGAGGGCCTTTCTGTGCGGAGTTTGCATGTTCTCCCCGTGTCCGCGTGGGTTTCCTCCGGGTGCTCCGGTTTCCCCCACAGTCCAAAGACATGCAGGTTAGGTTAACTGGTGACTCTAAATTGACCGTAGGTGTGAATGTGAGTGTGAATGGTTGTCTGTGTCTATGTGTCAGCCCTGTGATGACCTGGCAATTTGTCCAGGGTGTACCCCGCCTTTCGCCCGTAGTCAGCTGGGATAGGCTCCAGCTTGCCTGCGACCCTGTAGAACAGGATAAAGCGGCTACAGATAATGAGATGAGATGAGATTTATAATTGCTCATTGATGTTAGAGAAATTTTCTGTAACCAAACCCTGATTGATTACTTTTATAGAACTTTGCCCAGAACTTTTGATCGCTCCTTGGTCTTCATGATGCTGTTTATTTAGTTATGTTCTCTAACAAACCTCTTGGGCCCTTTGAGGAATAGTTATATTTCCATTGAGATCATGTGACACTTAATTGCACACAGGTCAACTCCATTCAAATAATTATGTGACAATAAAAAGTCATAAAGAAGTTCAGCAACAAAACCGTAATCAGCACTGGTAATCATAAAACTATCCGTTACAAGGAATAATGTTTCATTGAGCTCACATTGATTGGGAAATTACAGTTGCCAAGTCAATAAATATCACTAAACATTAAACACAAATGACAGTGAGTGAGTAGCCCAAAACTACTACTACTACTTTTGGCTGCTCCCGATTAGGGGTCGCCACAGCGGATCTTTCGTCTCCATTGCTCCCGGTCTTCCGCATCCTTCTCTACCACACCTGCCACTTTTATGTCCTCTCTCACCACATCCATGTATCTCCTCTTTGGTCTTCCTCATTTTCGTTTGCCTGGCAGCTCCATCCTCAACATTCTCCTTCCCACATGCTCTGCATCTCTTCTCAGGATGTGCCCATACCATCTCAGTCTCATCTCTCTTAGCTTCATTCCCAAGCTCTCCACATGTGCTGTCCCTCTGATGTGCTCGTTCCTTATCCTGTCCAACCTCGTCACTCCCATCGCAAACCTTAACATCCTCAACTCCGCCGCCTCCTGTCTCTTCGTTAAGAGTACGGTCTCCAATCCATACATCACAGCTGGTCTCACTACTGTTTTATACATCTTACCTTTCACTTTTGCTGGGACTTTCCGATCACAAATGACTCCCGAAATCCTTCTCCAACTGCTCCACCCTGCCTGCGCTCTCTTTCTCACCTCACTATCGCAGCCCCCATTTTCCTGCACAGTTGACCCCAGCTACTTGAATTCACCAACTTTCTTTCCATCTACTCCTTGCATCTTCACTACACTCTCATCCCCATTCTCATTGATGCACATGTATTCTGTTTTGCTCCTGCTC
Organism: Neoarius graeffei; assembly: GCF_027579695.1. Lineage (NCBI taxonomy): Eukaryota > Metazoa > Chordata > Actinopteri > Siluriformes > Ariidae > Neoarius > Neoarius graeffei. The sequence continues at coordinate 35,140,143 of NC_083586.1, forward strand.
ACCTTCATCCCTCTTCGTTCCAATGCATACCTCCATCTCTCCAAACCCAACTCCACCTCCTTTCTACTTTCACCACATATCACAATATCATCCGCAAACATCATGTTCCATGGTGACTCTTGCCTCACTTCGTTCGTCAAGCTATCCATCACTATGGCAAACAAGAGAGGACTCAAAGCAGATCCTTGATGGAGTCCCACCTTCACCTTGAACCATTCAGTCGTTCCAACTGCACACCTCACTGCTGTTTCACTGTTCTCATACATGTCTTGCACCACTCTAATATACTTCTCATTCACTCCACTCTCTCGTACAATACCATAGCTCATCTCTCGGCACTCTATCGTATGCCTTCTCCAGGTCTACAAACACACAATTTAGCTTTCTCTGGCCTTCCCTGTACTTCTCCATTAACATTCTTAAAGCAAAAATTGCATCCGACGTGCTCTTCCTTGGCATAAACCCGTACTGCTGTTCACAGATTGCTACCTCTCTTCTCAATCTCGCCTCCAATACCCTTTCCCATAGCTTCATGGTGTGGCTCATCAATTTTATTCCTCTGTAATTACTGCAGCTCTGTACATCTCCCTTATTCTTGTATATTGGGACTAGCGCACACTCCATTCATTTGGCATTTTCTCATTTTCTAAGATCTTATTAAACAATCTCGTTAGGAACTCCACAGCCGTCTCACGCAAACATATATCTCCAAGCCTCAATCGGGATACCATCTGGTCCGACTGCTTTCCCAGTCTTCATTCTTTTCATGGCTGCCCTCACCTCATCCTTACTAACCAACTCTGCTTCCTGATTTGCTGTGTCCAACGAATCTGACCTTTTCTCTATTGGATTCTCCTCATTTAATAAATCCTCAAAGTACTCTTTCCACCTTCTTAATACACGCTCTTTGTTTGTCAGCACATTTCCATTTACATCTTTCATCACTCTTACCAGCTGTACATTCCTCGCTTCCCTGTTTCTCTGCCTAGCTAGTCTGTACAGGTCTTTCTCTCCTTCTTTGGTTTCCAGTCTTTCGTACAACTCCTGGTATGCATCTGCTTTCGCCTTCTGTCTCGTCTCTCTGTATAACCGCTTGCTTTTCTCGTCTCTCTGCTCGTCCCAATTCTTCTTTGCTAGCCTCTTCTCTTATATAATTTCCTGCACTTCTTTGTTCCACCACCATGTCTCCTTGTCTTCCTTCCTCCTTCCCAATGACCACCCTAGTACCTTCCTTGCTGCCTCTCTTACTAGTACAGCAGTAGTATTCCAATCTTCTGGCAGACTTCCATGACCACTCAATGGTCGTCTCATTTCTTCCCTAAACTCCTTCTGATGTTCAACCTCTTTTAGTTTCCACCACTTAATCTTCGGCTCCACTATTTCACGCTTCCTCTTTTTCACTTTCAAGCTCATCCTGCACACGACCACTCGATGTTGTCTAGCTACACTCTCCCCTGCCATCACTTTACAGTCTCCAATCTCCTTCAGGTTACCCCTTCTGCAGAGTATGTAGTCCACCTGTGTAGATCTTCCTCCACTCTTAAACGTCATCCTGTGCTGCTCTTTCTTCTCGAAGTATGTATTGACTGTTGCCAAATTCATCCACTTTGAAAAATCAACCACCATTTGCCCTTCCACATTTCTCTCTCTTACACCATATCTGCCCATCATGTCCTCATCTCCTCTGTTTCCCTCGCCAGCATGTCCGTTGAAATCTGCTCCTATCAGCACGCGCTCCTCCCTCGGTATGCTTTCTACCACTTCATCCATCTTTTCCCAGAATGACTCTTTCTCTTCATTCTCATATCCAACCTGTGGGGCGTACGCACACGCAACATTGATTACCACTCCTTGAATCTCCAACTTCATGCCCATCACTCTATCTGACACCCTCTTCACATCAATCACACTGTTGACCAACTTTCCCCTCAAAACAATACCAACACCATTTCTCTTTCCATCCACTCCATAATAAAACAACTTGCATCCATCTCCAATGTTCTTGGCCTTGCTTCCTTTCCACCTCGTCTCCTGCACACACAAAATGTCCAACTTCCTTCTTTCCATCATACCTGCTAACACTCTTGCTCTGCCAGTCAGTGTTCCCACATTCAGTGTTCCTACCCTCAATTCTAAGCTCCTTCTCTTCCATCTTTCACGCTCTCTCCTAACACGCCTCCCCCCTCTCTTTCTTCTTCTCCATTTTGGCGCAACAGTAGCACACTTTCCACTGGCACCCTGTTGACCAACAGTACCGGAGGCGGTCGTTGTTAACCCGGGCCCGACCGATCCGGTATGGTATTTCTCTTTTCATTCCGCATGTTAGATTTGGCACAGTTTTACGCCGGATGCCCTTCCTGACGCAACCCTCTCCAATTTATCCAGGCTTGGGACCGACACCAAGAGTACGCTTATGCACCCCAGTGGCTGGATTGAGTAGCCCAAAACTGATGGCCTCTAATCTGCCTGTTTATGTTTCACAAAATTTAATTAGAAACTGCATTATAAAATGACTCATCTCTGATCTTTATTGCTGTGCCTGAGTGTGAAAAACAGTCTCATTATCTTGTGAAAAGAAAAAAAACACCTAAAATATGAAAGAAAATAATTAAATGTATTTTTTTCAAGGTCCAAATCCTGCACTCTCATTGGCTGGCGAGTGGGTCCGTATCCTACGGTACGGACCCCAGTTATGGATCTCTGGCGACTCGCTCGTTCACAACAACAACAAACATAGCAGCATTTTTTTGTCAACATTTATCTTTTATAAGATTTATTTATAAGATTATCAAAAATCTTGTACATTTTTGCCAGCATTTCTCAGGAGAATAGCATTAATTTTACAGCATGGATAGCGATAACGACAGTGTTCACAGCGAAAGCAAGTTTTACTACCCTGAGGAAGAAGAAATAAAAGAAAACATTTCAGGAGAAAGCTAAAAACTGTAATTTGCTAAAACCGAGCAAAAACATGGCTGAATCCTGAATGACTCCTATTTGTATAAATAGGGGACTACATAGGCGGCAAAATGTAGGTTTTTGTTTTTTTTTTTCCCCTGCCATGGAAGTGCACTTGTATACTGAGGAGGAAGCAATTTGCATTACAGCCGTGAATGAGGATTCAAAATGGCGGCTCTGCTCGGTTTTCCCTTTCGGGCGCTCTCGTTTTCTGTTAGAATTTGGTAAAGAAAAAAATAAATATATTATTTACCAGCTTAAGGTCGGTCCGTATGGTGAAATACCGTGACCTCGGCCTTGAATACTGACCTCGGCCCAGAGGGCCTCGCTCAGTACTTTCAAGACCTCGGTCACGGTATTTCACGATACGGACCTCCCAGCTGGTAAATAACATGTATATCACAAATCAGAAAATAACTTGAATATAGCAAAAAATAAAAACGCACAAACAACTGAGCAAATACAGAAATTACATTTCAAGGAAACCTGGAGACGTTAATTTTGTGATAATTTTTTTTTTAATTGAGCTATTCCCTCATTCACAACACAAATTAAATGGATGAATTTCATGAAAAGATGAAATTTAGAAAAGCATGCCATTCATGTGGTTGGGGCCAGATGTTGGATAAAGTTTTTGATTGAATTGCCAAGGTTGGACTGAAAGAACTCAAATGTCCTGTACAGAGCCCTGACCTCAACCCCACTGAACACCTTTGGGATGAATTGGAACGCTGACTGCATCCCAGGTCTCCTCACCCAACATCAGTGACTGACCTCACGAATGCTAAGGTCACACATAGCTGGTTGATCCGTGACAACCGTAGCTGGGGCTACCGTGGCCAATCCGGCAGATTTTGGAGGTGATCCGTCGCATAAATTTGGGCAGAGTGAATATGCAATTGAAGCCACGGTAGACACCAGAAGCACCACCAGCAGTGACAGATGCCATTATTGTTGCTGATGGTAACAACGGCTGGGTAGCAGCAGCCTCCGCACTTGAGGCCGGTTGCGTGACGGCAGTGACGTATGGCCTTATGGCAATGACTGTAGTGTGTACGGTTTTCACGGCTTCAGTATGGCATAGCCACGGCAAGACGAAATGAGGCAAACTTTTCACTTTCTGCAGAATGTTGTTCCGTGAACATTTTGAGCTCAATGGTTGTGACGGAATGCTATGGTAACCCTCAGTAGCCCGCGTAAGCCTCACATATGCCTCAAGGATGCTCACGGAAGCCTTTATGGTTGCGACGGATGAATTTATCCAGTGCTTGACCCACAGCAATTTTCAACACGACCAAACTTTCTAGGGATGGAAGCCACGCCTTCCTGATTGCCAAGGTAGCTCCCTGGCTCTCACATATTCTGATGGAAAGGCCCGGAACATGTGGCAGTTGACCCCAGAAGTCCCAAAATTGACTACCGGCGTCTACCGTGAAGTGATTCCGGCTATGTGAGACTGAGGCATAATGCTCTCATGGCTGAATGAACACACAGCCGCACTCCAAAATCTAATGGAAAGCCTTCCAGAAGAGTGGAGGTTCTTAGAACAGCAGTAACTCTGGAATGGGATGTTCAGCAGGACATATGGGTGTGATGGTCCGGTGTCTGCAGACTTTTGGCCAGATAGTGTCAATTGTATTTATAGTAACGAGGCATTTAGTGTGTTAGGTTTCACAGCTTTTCTCATCTCATCTCATTATCTCTAGCCGCTTTATCCTGTTCTACAGGGTCGCAGGCAAGCTGGAGCCTATCCCAGCTGACTATGGGCGAAAGGCGGGGTACACCCTGGACAAGTCGCCAGGTCATCACAGGGCTGACACATAGACACAGACAACCATTCACACTCACATTCACACCTACGGTCAATTTAGAGTCGCCAGTTAACCTATCCTGCATGTCTTTGGACTGTGGGGGAAACTGGAGCACCCGGAGGAAACCCACGCAGACACGGGGAGAACATGCAAACTCCACACAGAAAGGCCCTCGCCGGCCACGGGGCTCGAACCCGGACCTTCTTGCTGTGAGGCGACAGCGCTAACCACGACACCACCGTGCCGCCCCACAGCTTTTCTACTAAAGATTAAAACAATGATAAAGTAGAATGTCAAGATTTTAATGATGGATGGGTCAAAAGTTGAGCACAAGTTCTAACTTGTGCAGTTGTCAGAAACCGGCTTTGTCAAATCAGGTCCGGAGACGACCTGCTTTCGTACTAAGTTTTTGTTGGCTTTATTTTGACTTGCTGCGAGATAAACTCGTGTTTCATTTTTTAGCTTTTTGGATCATTTGAGGACAACGTTGAGGACGATTGGCCGAGATGAGAATGTTAAGATGGGCGTGTGGATTAACAAAGATGGATAAGATCAGGAATGAAAGAATAAGAGGAACTATTAAGGTGACCGAAGCTTCCAAGAAAGTGCAAGAGAAGAGACTCCAGTGGTATGGCCATGTAATGAGAAGGGAGGAGGAGCACATTGGAAGGAAAGTGATGGAGATGGAAGTGCACGAAGTTATGGAAGACCGAAAAGATGATGGGTGGACAGTGTGAGGGAAGATCTAAGAAGAAAAGGACTCCCAGGGAAAGGAGTGCAGCATAGGAGCGAGTGGAGGAGACTAGTCAGAAACGCCGACCCCACATAGAAGTGGGAAATGGTGGAGAGAAAGAAGAGGAGGATGACCATTTGAGGACTTTTTTTTTTTTTTTTTTTTAAATAAATATAGCATTCATTGCTATTGTTCATAAATGGGATAGGTTATAAAATGGGACGGGTGACCTAATGCATGTAAATTCCAACCAGCCTTGTTGCTTCTAACCACGAGGAGACTGTTTTCTCAGATCTTCTGCCCAAAAGTATTCATGACCGTGAATGAACTGCCTGAGGCTGCATTACGATGGTGCTGTATGGACATTGTCCTTTGAAGTAGGTGATTATATTGTAGTTACACAAATTCACTTGGGTTTAGTTTGGCTTTTATTTTGCAGATGCAGAGACGGTCTGGACTGAGAAACACTTTCAGCCTGAATATCGCACTTTTCTCCCGTCTTTTTTAAAAACTGGATTATCAAGTTGGGTTTTGGAACATTACACAAGCTAAATGCTCTCATTGTTTGTTTCTTTTTTACTTGGGTGTGGGGTGGGGTGGTTTTGTTATTGCTTTTGGCTCTGTCCCAAATGTTCAAATTGGTGTTTTTTTATAGAAGAAAACACAAGAGGAAATGTATTCTCGCAAATAGCTTCACGGCTGAGATTTGGTCACAGACGCGAGCCGAAGGCAAGTTCGAGCTCGAGTATTGTATTATATTGATATAACCGAGAGGTTGCTCAAGGTGTTGTGGAAGTTATTTGATTGTTTTCAGATGACTGCACATCTCAGTGTTTGTTTTATTCCTCTTATACTACAATCCCAAATCAGAAGATACAAATAAAAACAACAACATTTCATCTCATTATCTGTAGCCGCTTTATCCTGTTCTACAGGGTCGCAGGCAAGCTGGAGCCTATCCCAGCTGACTACGGGATTCTAAAATTCTAAAGGGTTCACAAACTTTCAAGCACCACTGTATGGTCAAGTCCAAAGCCCAGGTCCCCTAAGGAATGCTATGCACAGAACAATATCTGCTGAAAGGGCAAGGGCAAACTCAATATAATTTTTATACAAATATTGGGATATCTCATCTCTCTCATCTCATTATCTCTAGCCGCTTTATCCTGTTCTACAGGGTCGCAGGCGAGCTGGAGCCTATCCCAGCTGACTACGGGCGAAAGGCGGGGTACACCCTGGACAAGTCGCCAGGTCATCACAGGGCTGACACATAGACACAGACAACCATTCACACCTACGGTCAATTTAGAGTCACCAGTTAACCTAACCTGCATGTCTTTGGACTGTGGGGGAAACCGGAGCACCCGGAGGAAACCCACGCGGACACGGGGAGAACATGCAAACTCCGCACAGAAAGGCCCTCGCCGGCCACGGGGCTCGAACCCAGGACCTTCTTGCTGTGAGGCGACAGCGCTAACCACTACACCACCGTGCCGCCCCTAGACACACATTCTGATTCCTTATATATATTGCTATACGATGCTCATTCATACTGTATAACATGAGGTCTATAGAAGGGAATACTGTTGATTCGTTAGCTGAGGTGTTAGTAAGTGCCAGTATGAGTTTGTGATCTCAGAAGATGAAGCTGAAACATGCACAAACCTCGGCGTCTGGTGCTTACTGTTTGTGTACAAGCCCTGGCTGTGACTTAGTTGTGTGAAATTTTACATTCAGAGGTGTGTTTACACAGGCTGGCTTGTGAAGCTTACATCTATGTCCCATGAGCTGAATATCTCAGCTTGTGTTTAACACAGAATGGCATTGTAACTGTTGCAGAGCAGGTACTGTGTATGCTCGTGTGTGTGTTGGGGGGTTGTAATAGGAATTAGAAAGGCACTTGGAGAGCTCAGACCTCTGCCAAGGCCAAATGGCGCAACATTTGTGAAGGTGAAACTAAATTCATCGAGCCAGCCTGGGAGTCAGATCTGCTCCAGAATGTAATGGTTTCTTTCTTGGCCCATGCTACCCCCCCCCCTTTTTTTTTTAAACACACCAAGTATCATGAAACTCAGGCTGGTAGTCTTTGCGTAATCTTGCCTAGACTTAAGCAAACACACAAACAGAAAGCATAACCTCCTTGGTGGAGGTAGTGAAACTGTGGCCACCGGTACATGAACAGAAACTCTAAATTAAAAAGCAGCCTCACTGAAAATTCAAGCAATTCCACAGCACCAGCAAAAGATGATCTCTGGCCCTGCCCTTGACTGTGTGACAGGCCTCGTATTAAGTAAGGTAGGAGTTATAGGACAGACCTACTTTAATATGTAACTGTCCTCAAAGGTAATGGATCAATCCAAATTAAGTTAAATGAAAACAGGTTACCTGAGTTAGCCCCATACACTCTGGGGTCAGTCAGTCAGTCTGAATCAATGTCTCACAGGTTCCTTATAAAAGAGCCCGTTATAAAATTCCTTATAAAGCTGCACAAATTGTCTCGGGTACAATCTTCTTTTTTTTTTTCCAAAAGCAATGGGTCATTATTCATCAGCAATCAGCTCATGTATGACTCGATTTCGATTAAATGTAGGAAAGTCAGCACTCTGCCAAGTTGTTTGAGGAGATCCGAAAGAAAATTACAGACAAGCATGTTAAAAGTAAAGGCTATAGACCCTTTTCACTCACGTGACTTTCGTAAACGCGACCGCCATTTTGGACAAGAAGAAATAACGGTTTATGGCACAGACCCTTTCGGTTCTCGCTCATCTAGCTGCTACAATGACTGCTTAGACTGCAACAATAATACCTAACACACATTTAAGTATCCGTCGTAAAGACGTGAAACTCGTCGAGTGACGAGTGTGTTCACTGATAAGCTAACACAATCTAAAAGTAGACATACCATCACACTGCCCTGGTGCTGTGTACAGTTTACCTTCTATGGTTTGTGCACTCACTATTTGCCATTACTTTCTCCAACCCAGTGTTCAAACTATGCCGATATTTTCAGGGGGTCCCTTTTTTTCCCTTGGGGGGGGGGTGCTTGCGCTTGTCTCGGAGCGCGGATCTCCAAACACATGAGAAGCCTATCTTACGCACATATCACGCGGACTCCACACACGCATCGCGTCTGAAGTCATAACTCATCAGGGGAAATCGTGTCCGCATTGGCATGTTCAAAAAACAACCTTGCGTCAACAATGATACCACACGCAAGAAAAAAAAAACAGTCAGGCTACTCAACACATCTGATCCACAGCAGCACCAAAGCATCACTGGAAATCATGTCAACAACCAATCTTCCATTTCAACACGCGTCAACAAACAAACGGCACCACAAACATGAACGAATCGGTCAGGCTACCGATTCCAAACCCACAGCAGACGAATAATTAAATGCATCTTACCTTAAAGCAGAATCGACCACAAAGGAAGTGTGTTGGCACTGTTGGCACACTTCCTTTCTACTAGTTTGTGTCCCCAACCTGGCAGCAGCAGTCGTCATATCGGTTTATTTTATCTTTGACGTAAATACAACACTTCGGATATGCAAATGCTTCCCGTTACACACGATTGCTACGTCAATAAACATCATTTTGCCAATATTTTAGAGACCATCCATCTTCTCCGTCGGTCAGCATCTGTCGGGATCCGATAAAATGATAAATCTTGCCTTGTGTGTTGATGGTTACTACATCCAGGTGCACAACAATATAATGGCATGATGGAAGTCTTGCTGAAAGTAAAAAGTTTCTTTGATGGCTATATTCCTTTCGATGCGTCGCCGTCGTTCCTCGTTGTTGGCTGTGGTAGACTACTGGTAGTTCATGTCCAAAATGACGGCCGCGTTTGTCGTGACGTCACATGGGAAGGGTCTATAGGACCATCTCCAAGCAGCTTGATGTTCCTGTGACTACAGTTGCAAATATTAAGAAGTTTATATTCCGTGGGAGGGCGGCACGGTGGTGTAGTGGTTAGCGCTGTTGCCTCACAGCAAAAAGGTCCAGGTTCGAGCCCCGTGGCCGGCGAGGGCCTTTCTGTGCGGAGTTTGCATGTTGTCCGCGTGGGTTTCCTCCGGGTGCTCCGGTTTCCCCCACAGTCCAAAGACACGCAAGTTAGGTTAACTGGTGACTCTAAATTGACTGTAGGTGTGAATGTGAGTGTGAATGGTTGTCTGTGTCTGTGTCAGCCCTGTGATGACCTGGTGACTTGTCCAGGGTGTACCCTGCCTCTCACCCGTAGTCAGCTGGGATAGGCTCCAGCTTGCCTGCGACCCTGTAGAACAGGATAAAGTGGCTAGAGATGATGAGACGTTCCGTGGGACTGTAGCCAACCTTCCTGGACGTGACTGCAAGAGGAAAAGCCATCACAGATTGAACAGAAGGATAGTGCCAGTGGTAGACAAAGAGCCAAGGACAACTTCCAAAGGGATAAAATCTAAACTCCAAGGTCAAGGTACATTAGTGTCTGATTGCACCATCCATCACTTTTTGAATGACAGTGGATGTAATGAAAGAAGACCCAGGAGGACTCCATTGTTGAAAGAAAAACTTAAAAACCAGACTGGAATTTACTAAAATGCATATTGACAAACCACAATGCTCCTGAGAGCATGTCCTTTGGACAGATGAGACAAAACTCAAGCAAGTCGGCAAGTCACATCAGCTCTATGTCAACAGAAGAAAAAAAATGAAGCTTTCATAGAAAGGAACACCATACCTACTGTGAAACATGGAGGAGGCTTGGTTATGATTTGGGGCTACTTTGGCACGGGGTAAATGAAATCTCAAGACGATCAAGGCGTTGTGAAGTGAAACATACTACTGTGTCAGAAAACTGTTTCAGTCGCAGGTCATGGCTTCTCCAACAGGATAAAGACCCAAAGCACACAGCTCAAAGCATCCAAGAATGGCGAAGAACAAAACATTGGACTGTTCTGAAGTGGTCTTCCATGAGCCCTGATCTGAATCCTACCAAACATCTCTGGAAAGAGCTGAAACATGCAGTCTGGAGAAGGCACCCTTCAAACCTGAGACACCTGGAACAGTTTTCTCAGGAAGAGTGGGCCAAATTTACCTGTTGGCAGATGCAGAAATCTCCTGGAGAGCTACAGAGATCTCTTGTTAGCAGTGATTACCGCTAAAGGTTGTACAACAAAATATATTAAGTTAAAGGTACCATCATTATTATTATTATTATTATACCCCCACTCCAAAGGAGAGGGTGTATACTGGTTTATTTACCTCTGTCTATCCGTCCATCCGAAACACCCTTTTTCTCAGCAACCACAAATCATAGCCACTTGGGACTAAACTTCAGTTTGGGGTTCTAGACCGTATATACCTTTTTCAGGTCTGTCGCACAGCGACTTCCTGTTTACCGACTGAATGTATTGACAAAACATATAGCGTGGATTTTCGTAACACTTTTCTCAGCAACTACAAATCACAACTACTTGATACTTGGTACCGAGCTTCAGCTTGGGGTTCTATATAGTGTGTACCGTTTTCAGGTCTGTCCCACATCGACTTCCTGTTTACCGACTGAATGTATTTACGAAACATATATAGAATGGATTTTTTATGCTATTTCAAGAAGCAAAATGCTATTTCAGAATGACTGTTTACCAGGATGCTATTTGAAATCCCTTTTCTTTACTTGTTTCAGGGTTAATTATTTGTTGAAGTCAACGTTCATAAGTGTCCTATGCCTTCGATTGCTTGGATTCTGATATAAGCGGGAGTATATGCAGTGAGCAGTAGCTCACAGTTGATCTTGTTACCTCGCCCGGGACGGAGTCCACCAGGGGGCGAGGTATCGTTTTCGGTCAGGTTTCTTTGTTTTTTTGTTAACGATATTACGAGAAAACGGCTGGATCAATCTTCATGAAACTTTCAAGATGGATGGGCATTGGTCTCAAACAGAACCTCCGACATTTTGAGGGTCATCCGGTCAAGGTCACCAAATCATTTTTGTTGTGGCTACTGCCTCATATAGAGGCGCTAGCCACTACGTCATCGTGCTGTAAGAATGTAAGAGTGTAACAATCACGCTCTGCGCATACATGTGTTCCGATTAAAATGGCCATTGAGTGTATCCAATTCGGTTCGCCATTCAAGATAAATGGACTAGACTAAAGAAATCACTTTTCAGACATGTTTATGCTTATTACAGAGGGAAAGTGTGTTCCTATTTTAAAATATACTCCCTTCCCTCGCCTTCTTCGGCCAGTGGTCCCATGTGTGATGGAGATGTGATGCGCTTCCAAGTTGTTACGGGAAGTTGTTGAAAAGAGTATTGAGACCACTGAGCTCTAGCGCTTGGCCTTTTCCAGGAAATAAGAGTTTGGGTCATGGTGACAGTGTGTGTATGTCAGCCTCGGTTCGGAGGTTTCAGTTTCAAAAACTAAGAGGTAAGAGTAGAATAATATAAAGTACAGACACTTGGTATATTTTACCTGTGTGTGTGTGTGTGTGTTGTTTTTTAAATTAAATTGTGCATTTTTGGATTACGCTTCATTTTTTGTGGCTACTGCCTCATAGAGTAAATATGTATACTATATTTACTGTATGGACATGGTATCAGAAAACAAGTTTGTTTTTAAGCAGTAGCCATATGTAGTCAAGTCAACTTTATTGTCAAATATACTATACATGCTCAACATACAGCACAGATGAAATTTCAGTCCTCTCTGACCCACGGTGCAAACAGGCAATCCAATAAATAAAAATAGAATAATTGAAAAAACAAACAATATAAACAGTATAAACACTCTAGATAAGAACTAGACATAGACTAAACACTCAAACAATATAAACAGTATATGTACTTATAGGGCACTTATTATTTTCACAATATCTTCATTCATATTCATCATAAGTGCTACTGGGCAAGGTTTGTTTTGCCTGGCAACACTTGTTGGATACTGTTGTGGGTTGTTTGTGCTTCTCAGCAGAACATCCATCCATTATCTGTAGCCGCTTTATCCTGTTCTACAGGGTCGCAGGCAAGCTGGAGCCGATCCCAGCTGACTATGGGCGAGAGGCGGGGTACACCCTGGACAAGTCACCAGGTCATCACAGGGCTGACACATAGACACAGACAACCATTCACACCTACGGTCAATTTAGAGCCACCAATTAGCCTAACCTGCATGTCTTTGGACTGTGGGGGAAACCGGAGCACCCGGAGGAAACCCACGCGGACACGGGGAGAACATGCAAACTCCACACAGAAAGGCCCTCGCCGGCCACTGGGCTCGAACCCAAAACCTTCTTGCTATGAGGTGACAGTGCTGCCCTCAGCAGAACATCATAATATTAAAGGTGTCATTCCACGACAAACCGTTTAATACTTGCTTTTTTTGAAATACCATAGGTCACGCCGAGTTGCATATGCATGCTGCACATGAAAATGTTCTTCTACCCCCATTCCCTGTATTAGCCTATGAAAGAAGCCTCTCCTAAAGCCCAGGCACAAAAAAGCCCACCTAGAGTTTGCCAGGGCCCACGCTGACAAAGATGAAGACTACTGGGACTCTATACTCTGGAGTGATGAGACCAAGATGAATGTTTTTGGAACTGATGGCTTCAAAACTGTATGGCGTCACAAAGGTGAGGAATACAAAGAAAAATGCATGGTGCCTACAGTGAAACATGGTGGTGGCAGTGCCCTTATGTGGGGCTGCATGAGTGCTGCTTGTGTCGGGGAGCTGCATTTCATTGATGGCATCATGAATTCACAGATGTATTGCTCTATACTGAAAGAGAAGATGCTACCATCACGCCGTGCCCTTGGTCGTCGTGTACTTTTCCAACATGACTAAACACACGTCTAAGGCCACTGTTGGATTTCTGAAGAACAGGGTGAAAGTGATTCAGTGGCCGAGTATGTCTCCTGATCTGAACCCAATCGAACACCTATGGGGAATTCTGAAGAGACAAGTTGAGCGTCACTCTCCATCCAGCATCCAGTCACTAAAAGAGGTCATTGTTGAAGAATGGAAAAAGATTGATGTTGCAAAATGTCGCCAACTTGTTCATTCCATGCCTAGAAGACTTGGTGCTGTCATTAAAAATCATAGAGGCCATACAAAGTACTAGATGTAGTAGTTTTTGTTGTGGGGTGTATTCATATTTTTGCACCACCCTAATTTGAGTAAAACTGAAAAATGGTGTCGCAAAGGCGAGGAATACAAAGAAAACTGCATGGTGCCTCCAGTGAAACATGGTGGTGGCAGTGTCCTTATGTGGGGCTGCATGAGTGCTGCTGGTGTCGGGGAGCTGCATTTCATTGATGGCATCATGAATTCACAGATGTACTGCTCTATACTGAAAGAGAAGATGCTACCATCACTCCATGCCCTTGGTCGTCGTGCACTTTTCCAACATGACAATGATCCTAAACACGCATCTAAGGCCACTGTTGGATTTCTGAAGAACAGGGTGAAAGTGATTCAGTGGCCAGTATGTCTCTTGATCTGAACCCAATTGAACACCTATGGTGAATTCTGAAGAGACAAGTTGAGCATCACTCTCCATCCAGCATCCAGTCACTAAAAGAGGTCATTGTTGAAGAATGGAAAAAGATTGATGTTGCAAAATGTCGCCAACTTGTTCATTCCATGCCTAGAAGACTTGATGCTGTCATTAAAAATCATAGAGGTCATACAAAGTACTAGATGTAGTAGTTTTTGGTGTGGGGTGTACTCATATATATTTTTTGCACCATGCTAATTTGAGTAAAACTGAAAAATGGTGTTGCAAAGGTGAGGAATACAAAGAAAAATGCATGGTGCCTCCAGTGAAACATGGTGGTGGCAGTGTCCTTATGTGGGGCTGCATGAGTGCTGCTGGTGTCGGGGAGCTGCATTTCATTGATGGCATCATGAATTCACAGATGTACTGCTCTATACTGAAAGAGAAGATGCTACCATCACTCCGTGCCCTTGGTCGTCGTGTACTTTTCCAACATGACTAAACACACGTCTAAGGCCACTGTTGGATTTCTGAAGAACAGGGTGAAAGTGATTCAGTGGCCAGTATGTCTCCTGATCTGAACCCAATCGAACACCTATGGGGAATTCTGAAGAGACAAGTTGAGCATCACTCTCCATCCAGCATCCAGTCACTAAAAGAGGTCATTGTTGAAGAATGGAAAAAGATTGATGTTGCAAAATGTCGCCAACTTGTTCATTCCATGCCTAGAAGACTTGGTGCTGTCATTAAAAATCATGGAGGCCATACAAAGTACTAGATGTAGTAGTTTTTGTTGTGGGGTGTATTCATATTTTTGCACCACCCTAATTTGAGTAAAACTGAAAAATGCTGTCGCAAAGGTGAGGAATACAAAGAAAAATGCCTGGTGCCTCCAGTGAAACATGGTGGTGGCAGTGTCCTTATGTGGGGCTGCATGAGTGCTGCTGGTGTCGGGGAGCTGCATTTCATTGATGGCATCATGAATTCACAGATGTATTGCTCTATACTGAAAGAGAAGATGCTACCATCACTCCGTGCCCTTGGTCGTCGTGCACTTTTCCAACATGACAATGATCCTAAACATGCATCTAAGGCCACTGTTGGATTTCTGAAGAAGAACAGGGTGAAAGTGATTCAGTGGCCAGTATGTCTCCTGATCTGAACCCAATTGAACACCTATGGGGAATTCTGAAGAGACAAGTTGAGCGTCACTCTCCATCCAGCATCCAAAAGAGGTCATTGTTGAAGAATGGAAAAAGATTGATGTTGCAAAATGTCGCCAACTTGTTCATTCCATGCCTAGAAGACTTGGTGCTGTCATTAAAAATCATGGAGGCCATACAAAGTACTAGATGTAGTAGTTTTTGTTGTGGGGTGTATTCATATTTTTGCACCACCCTAATTTGAGTAAAACTGAAAAATGCTGTCGCAAAGGTGAGGAATACAAAGAAAAATGCCTGGTGCCTCCAGTGAAACATGGTGGTGGCAGTGTCCTTATGTGGGGCTGCATGAGTGCTGCTGGTGTCGGGGAGCTGCATTTCATTGATGGCATCATGAATTCACAGATGTATTGCTCTATACTGAAAGAGAAGATGCTACCATCACTCCGTGCCCTTGGTCGTCGTGCACTTTTCCAACATGACAATGATCCTAAACATGCATCTAAGGCCACTGTTGGATTTCTGAAGAAGAACAGGGTGAAAGTGATTCAGTGGCCAGTATGTCTCCTGATCTGAACCCAATTGAACACCTATGGGGAATTCTGAAGAGACAAGTTGAGCGTCACTCTCCATCCAGCATCCAAAAGAGGTCATTGTTGAAGAATGGAAAAAGATTGATGTTGCAAAATGTCGCCAACTTGTTCATTCCATGCCTAGAAGACTTGGTGCTGTCATTAAAAATCATGGAGGCCATACAAAGTACTAGATGTAGTAGTTTTTGTTGTGGGGTGTATTCATATTTTTGCACCACCCTAATTTGAGTAAAACTGAAAAATGCTGTCGCAAAGGTGAGGAATACAAAGAAAAATGCCTGGTGCCTCCAGTGAAACATGGTGGTGGCAGTGTCCTTATGTGGGGCTGCATGAGTGCTGCTGGTGTCGGGGAGCTGCATTTCATTGATGGCATCATGAATTCACAGATGTATTGCTCTATACTGAAAGAGAAGATGCTACCATCACTCCGTGCCCTTGGTCGTCGTGCACTTTTCCAACATGACAATGATCCTAAACATGCATCTAAGGCCACTGTTGGATTTCTGAAGAAGAACAGGGTGAAAGTGATTCAGTGGCCAGTATGTCTCCTGATCTGAACCCAATTGAACACCTATGGGGAATTCTGAAGAGACAAGTTGAGCGTCACTCTCCATCCAGCATCCAAAAGAGGTCATTGTTGAAGAATGGAAAAAGATTGATGTTGCAAAATGTCGCCAACTTGTTCATTCCATGCCTAGAAGACTTGGTGCCGTCATTAAAAATCATGGAGGCCATACAAAGTACTAGAGGTAGTAGTTTTTGTTGTGGGGTGTATTCATATTTTTGCACCACCCTAATTTGAGTAAAACTGAAAAATGGTGTCGCAAAGGTGAGGAATACAAAGGAAACTGCATGGTGCCTACAGTGAAACATGGTGGTGGCAGTGTCCTTATGTGGGGCTGCATGAGTGCTGCTGGTGTCGGGGAGCTGCATTTCACTGATGGCATCATGAATTCACAGATGTATTGCTCTATACTGAAAGAGAAGATGCTACCATCACTCCGTGCCCTTTTCCAACATGACTAAACACGCATCTAAGGCCACTGTTGGATTTCTGAAGAAGAACAGGGTGAAAGTGATTCAGTGGCCGAGTATGTCTCCTGATCTGAACCCAATCGAACACCTATGGGGAATTCTGAAGAGACAAGTTGAGCGTCACTCTCCATCCAGCATCCAAAAGAGGTGATTGTTGAAGAATGGAAAAAGATTTATTGTTGCAAAATGTTCATTCCATGCCTAGAAGACTTGGTGCTGGTATTAAAACTCACAGAGGCCATACAAAGTACTAGATGTAGTAGTTTTTGTTGTGGGGTGCACTTATATATTTTTGCACCACCCTAATTTGAGTAAAACTGAAAAATGTGTAACCTAAGTTTATATGATTAACCTTACTTTCACGTTCTAAGTTAAACAGATGTTTGTTTAAAATGTTGCTTTTCAAAGTGAGTGAAGTTCAGTATTTTCCTTCCATGACTATTTTATCTTTTACTCTCAACTTTTTGAGGTGACTGATGGAGGAATGTGAAGAGTCGGGTTCAGGAGTTTTGTGTAAGCTCTTCCTTCAGGGTTACACAACCCGGGTTTGTCATTATATAAGTGAGCTACATAATGCACCAATGAGAAGGGGCCGTCGAGGTCACGTGTTGCGTAGTGGGCGGGATGAACTCGAGGTGTTTATTGTTATGTAGCAGACCGGTTGGACTGAAAGCCCGTTTGCGGTTGTTTTCAGTTATGTAGCTAATACGAGTTGTTTTAATGGACTTCTCGGTTCGGACGGGGTTTAAAAATGGTCAGGCGGAGAGGAAAAGGAGTGGATACCGGCGCGGAAGGGAGCTGAGGGGATTATGCGGAGAGCGGTTTACCGGAGTGTTATATAAAAACTGAGGCGCTGATGAGAGACTGACTGCGACTGTTTCATGTTTCAGCGTTCATACAGAGTCGTTTTCTTGCTCTACCGCCTTTTAATTCCGTCCTGTCGAGCTGGAGACTTTTTTATTTTATTTTATTTAAAAAAAAATTATTTCTCGTTTAACTTTTTAACGGTTCCACAAGTGTCGCTCAGCATAGCGCGCGCGCGCACGCAGAGATAGAGAGGCGATTCGAGAGCGAGCAAGCAAGTGAGCACGTGCGCTTTGTGTCATGACCTCATACTAACCCTTGACGTCACGGCCTGGTCATTTCCGGCGCTCGTGCAGCATGTGAAGGGAGCGCTTTGCTCTGTTTGTTTATTTCCGGATAGAGAAGAGCTGAAGACGATGGACGCCGGGATCCAGAGTTCTTCCGAGCATTTCGTGCATGAGCCGAGTGGCGTGTGTCCGGAAATGCTGGAAGTCGCAGAAGAAGCGTGCCGGGCCGGGGATTACGAGCTGGCTATTGAGATCTATTCGTCTCAGCTGTCCGAGCTCCACCAGCCCGACCGCGGGCTGTGCCTGCGCAAAGCGGACGCGTTAGCCCGTGCCGGCCGGATCGCCGAGGCTCTGGACTCGTACTGTATCGCCGCGGATCTGCACCGACTCCGACCCGACGAGCTGCGACTGTTAGTGGAAGCGATCGCGCGCGCGATCCGCGTGAAGGAGCTGCAGGCGAGCGCGAGCGCGGCCACCTGTTCCGATCCGGACGAGCTCGAGGAGGCGGAGCGCGCGCCCGACTTATTCTCGTGCCGCCTCTGTAAGCACGTGCTCTCCGAGCCCACCACGCTCGTGTGCGGCCACACGTTCTGCAAACGCTGCCTCGAGGACGCCGTGACCGACGAGTGCAAGTCGTGCACGATCAAATCGCCGTGGTGCACGAGCGGCCTCCGGGCCAACGTGGTTCTCAGCGGCCTGCTCGACAAGTGGTTCGAGGCGGAAAGTAAATCCCGGAGGTTCTGGCTCGAAGGGGAGAGCCTGTGGAAGAAACAGGAGCTGCAGGCCGCCCTGGAGAAGTATAACCAGGCTGTAGAACTAGGTAAGGGGTCGTGAGCTCATGCAGTACTGGGAGCGTGACCTACTAATACTGCCAGCAGTTATCAAACATCTCAAGGGTGACGGGTTTGTTTGGCTTCTGAAACACCCGAGTTTATCCTCAAGGCTTGGGTTTTTTTTTTCTGAACAAATATCACCATCTTGTGCCCTCAATGTACAAGACTAGATCACGTCCCCTGTCCACCCGTCCATGATTAAAGAGCAGCAGCAGGGTTACCAGGCATCACTCAGGTCATCTGTTGAATTAAAGGAGAACTGAAGTTATTTTTAAACTTGCTTTATTTCTTAATTAACGTGTTACTCAATTATGTTTTCACACAGTGATGCTTTTGTGGCTTTGGGACTGGCGTTTTGACTTGGCCGGCTTTGGGACTGGCGTTTTGACTTGGCCCGGCTTTGGGACTGGCGTTTTGACTTGGCCCGGCTTTGGGACTGGCGTTTTGACTTGGCCCGGCTTTGGGACTGGCGTTTTGACTTGGCCCGGCTTTGGGACTGGCGTTTTGACTTGGCCCGGCTTTGGGACTGGCATTGTCGTGAATGGTTTTGCACTCGGGTTTCCGTCGGTGGGGGCTTTATAGCATCAATGAAGCTGACCTTTTATGTTAGGACTGTTAATGTTATAGTCATGTTGTCTGCTGCCTGGATGGAGATGGGTTCCCTTTTGAGTCTGGTTCCTCTCGAGGTTTCTTCATGTCGTCTGAGGGAGTTTTTCCTTGCCACCGTCGCCACAGGCGTGCTCATTAGGGATAGAATTAGCTCATATTCTAAGTCGTTCAAATTCTGTAAAGCTGCTTTGCGACAATGTTTTATTGTTAAAAGAGCTATACAAATAAACTTGACTTGACGTTTTCGCAACCATCCAGCCATTATTTGTAGCCGGTTATCCTGTTCTACAGGGTCACAGGCGAGCTGGAGCCAATCCCAGTTGACCAAAGCCGGTATCTCACTGGGCTGCGACAGCCTGCGACTAGTTGGAGACACAACAATTGTGATAAAATATGCAAATTAGTGACAATTTTCACTTGGAAGCCGACTGAATTGACGTTCACGTATTTTATTGCAATTGTTGTGTCTCCAACTAGTCGCAGGCTGTCGCGGCCCAGTGAGATGCACTCGCACTTTCTGTCTCACAGAAACTGACTTGAGAAGGGTTCGTGATGGCTTTGCGACACATTTGCAGCTATTTTGAGAGAAACTTTGTTGCGCAAATTTTTTTTGAACACGTTCAGAATTTCAGCGACGAAGGAGCGACACTTTGTGAGGAAATTGAGAAGCCCTGCGAATGTTTTAAGACACTTTTGAAACTCTCTCGCGAATGACATTCGCAAGCTGCCGCAGCCCAGTGAGATACTGGCTTATGATTGAGGGCGAGAGGCGGGGTACACCCTGGACAAGTCGCCAAGTCATCACAGGGCTAACACATAGACACAAAACCATTCACACTCGCATCTACGGTCAATTTAGAGCCACCAATTAGCCTAACCTGCACGCCATTGGACTGTGGAGGAAACCCACGGGGAGAACCTGCAAACTCCACGCAGAAAGGCCCTCGCCGGCCACTGGGCTCGAACCCAGGATCTTCTTGCTGTGAGGCGACAGTGCCAACCACTACAGCAACTAATTGTGATTTTAAATATTATGCAACGAATGTAAAATGTGGTTTCAGACTGATTGTGGGTCATAAAACGGAGCACAGATCAAAAACGATAAGAACTTTGAAATGTGTATAACGCCAGTTGGTGCAAATGAAAAGGTAGAGGCAAGAAATTGTAAAATGGATGAATAAATAGTAATGTTTTGACAAACAATATATTTTGTTTTTCTTCTAACTTTATCATATGTGATGGGACGGGTTCATCTATAAAGGTGGGATTGACTAATGTAAGTAGGGATTAATAAAATGGTGGAAGTGACAGACGTCTCTGTGAAATTGGATCAAAAAGGGTAAGATTGTACATTATGTAAATATACCGTTTTTGTGACGTTTTGCGGGACGGGACGCTAGTTATACAGGGGACGGAACTGCATATAAAAACCCGGAAGGCGAATGTCCGAAAATGTGACACACTACGTTAAAATATGTGATGGTACTGTTCCGTCCCGTTCTGTTCCGTACCGGGTTATGGGAGATGCGACTTATCGGCCTATTCGGTTTTAGCCATGTTGAATGTAGTTCGTTTGGTCCACAGCAGGCATCGCTTATCTGCGTGATCTTCACAAGACTTGTGCGAGACTTTGAAACGTGACGTGTCGGTGCTGCCATTTTGAAAACTGTTTTCCAAATGAAATATTGCACAAAAACGAGTTTAAATGACGACTGCGAAATTTTTTTATTTATTTTTTTTTAAATCTTTATTGAAAACCAGAGGTGAACAAAGTACCCAAGTTTATTACTGGAGTCAAAGTACAGATCCCACTGGTTAAATGTTACTCCGATACAAGTGAAAGTTTACTTCAGTTACTTGCTTTTAAAAATACTTAGGTATTCAAAGTACATTTTCTGTCAACGCATTGTTGTATTATTGCCACAACGCTCACAATACCAAATGCCTCTGAAGCAACCGACTGGGTTTTCTGACTAGCTTGTAGAGCTGAAGCTCCGCCTGACATGCTAACAAACTCTCTTCAAACTCAAAATCATCTTGGGTAGCTAATGTTACTAGAAAAGAGAGATTTCTACATTGTTTATTTGGCAAGATTATGCTAAAGTTAACGTTATTCATGTTAGCGTAACTCCGTTTCTACGTGCTAACTAACAGTGTCCAAGTTAACTAGCTATGTTAGCTGTGGACAAGGCGACGGCAACTTGGCGGGAAAATCCATAGAAAGTCATTTGACGAACCAGACTGCATAGCTATTGCAACGTTATCGCTAGCTCTAAAAGCACAGACAACTTCATTGCAAGCTTTCTCTTGGAATAAAACGTTTATATCCCCTCAATATGGACGGTGAGTTTTTGTAGGCCGTGATGTGGTTCGTTTTAGGCAAACAAAACAAACATTTAAAACGAAACGAATCTTTAATCCTTTCTGAAAACTGAAACATGGGTTCTCGGTATGGCCGTGGGTGCGTGTGTGCATTCCCCAGAAGAACCGCCTGCTTCCATTCTGCCATCAACTGATCGTGTTCAAATAACGCTGCTGAGAAATTGAATTTGATTTTATTCAGTCTATGGACGTGACGTGACCCTAGTGATTACTGATCGGCTGTCTCAGCGTCACCTGGGAAAAAAAACAATCATGTTTTATAAAAGAAACCATTTTCAAAGCTGCTTTGTGGTAACGAGGACCTTGATAGAAATGTAGTGGAGGCAGGCCTGGAATTTCGTCATTTTAGGGGCAAGGCCACTTGGCCTTTTGTGCTGTCAATTTTTTGAGGGCACGAAGGCCAAAAGCCAGGGCACCAAGGCCATAAAATAAAACAATGATTTTAAGTTCACGTCTATAATGAATTTAATTTAAGGACTAATGACTCTTCTGAGGAAGATTGGAGTCTCAGTCGAAACCGTCAAGCAGGTAAAGAACCATCTCCTACACTTATGTCTGAAGATCAGAAAATATTGAACAGATCTAAACTTATCAATCCATCACTCACTTCAAAACCTGTAAAACTTATTAAACCTATATCCTCCCATAATTTTTGTTCCATTGACACCGAATGTGCAAGAGCATCTTCAGACTGGACTACTACGCAGATTTTTGATTCATCAAAATTGAGGTTCATCAAAATGTTTGACTGTAAATGGAGCATATATTAGAATGTATATGAAAATGAATAAAAGTAAATGTTGTAATGAGAATGCGATGGTGATCTCGTCAAGATGGCAGCAGTTACATTTCGGTTAAACAGCAAAAAGAAACATGCAGTACTAGTAACAAAACAATGCTAACTGCATAGATTAAAAAAGTGGCTATGAACAGACAACAGCACATCACGTATCATTACGGCAGGAACAACTAGTAGTAACATCCATGACCTTACGCTTTAAGCTCGACAAAGGAAAAACTTGACAGCAAGCTAATTAGCATTTGTTCCTGGCTACAGTCGGTACTCGGCATGTTAAAAGTGGGTCAGCGTTTTAACGACATAACGTTACTGTACAAGCAATGCTTATTTAACGGTAACAAACTTGTAGTCTGGCTCACGCAACTTCAAAGCTCTGCGAGCATTGGTCTGGCATAGATATTAAGCCCAACTGTTTCCCAAAGGCGTGGTTGACCCGCCTCCCTGAAATGCCTCAGTTTGCTACTGGTCGAAGCCAGAAAAGGCTGTGACGAAGCTTAAACCAATCACATCACTCTTTCCTCTGACGTATGTGACGCGACGGAAACTGCTTGAGTAACAGGAAGAAGGAGGAGGAGCCGGTCAGGAGCAAGGCGAAAACGTCCTTCCTTTCAATAAATACCTCCAGGGCTGCTCTTTGCTCCGTTTTCAATGAGAACTTCCTGTTGAATGCTTTCAATACAGCATCTACCGCTGTGTCAAAGGCTTGCCGCTGCTCCATGTTCGTAATGTTTCTAGTGAATGAAGCGCTTCCGGCATAGATTCTGTAAACAATCTATGGCTTCCGGTCGCAATTCTACTACGTCACTGCCTTAAACACGCCTCTACCCAGGGCCGTTGGAGATGCTCAAAGTTGATTGGCTCCCGATTTTTCAGGAGCTTGGAAGAGCTGTAGATAGCTTGCCTTGTCAGACTAAGCTCGCAACAGGCCCTCGTGTTGCATCACACTTAGGATGGGCGGGCCCAGGCTAACAAACTTGAGTCCTGTATGTTGAAATTCTGATCTTATTCGTTCGTTAATTTATCACACAGTCTTACCTCAGTCAACTTCTTCCCTCCTTCTATGAAAATTCAATATCTCAGACGCGGACACAAGTGGGCGGGGGATGCGTTTGTGACACTGAGCGGCCGCCATATTTGTTTGAAATTTCTGATCTGAACCTCACCGGAGGTCACATGACTCGATACTCGCGTTCTGATTGGCTTATCTCAAAAAGTTGCCAGAGATTATCAAAACCATTCAGAAAGAAACAATGTTGCCCAATCTCAATAGAAAAGAGTCAAAACGCAATTGCCCAGCAACATTGCTCGGCAACATTGCCCAAAAAGTTGCCCCGTGTATCATCACCATAAGTCTCCTGGTTGGCTGGTGATAGATTGGTGTCATTATAGCACGTCGAAGCGGTTCATGCCAGGCTCGAGTCCGATCCACCACTGATGAGTTGCCCAATAAGAATCCAGAATGTCATCAAAAGATGTATTTTTTTCTCAATAGACGCAGGTGATGTTAAAGCCTATTGGCAGTCACGAGGCAGACTACAAAACCGCAGGGCATCAAGGCCACTGTGGCCTTACGGCAGGTATTTTTTTATTTTTATTTTTTCCCCCCCAAGGGCACAAGGCCAAATTGAGAGGGCACGAGGGCCGTGGCCCTTGTGAAATTCGTGCCCTGAGTGGAGGGAAAAGTGCAATATTTGCCTTTCAAATGTAGTCAAGTTAAAGTCACAAGTTTCCAACAAAAATAATACTCAAAGTACAGATACTCAAAGTGTACTTAAGTACAGTACTCAAGTAAATGTACTTCGTGACTGTCCACCTCTGTTGAAAACGGCTACAAAATACAAATAGTTTTAATATAAACAACAAACCAAGAGCTGGGGGAGTTTTCAAATGAAAACATAATGGTGATGATACACGGGGCAACTTTTTTGGCAACGTTGCCGAGCAATGTTGCTGGGCAATTGCGTTTTGACTCTTTTCTATTGAGATTGGGCAACATTGTTTCTTTCTGGTTTTGATAATCTCTGGCAACTTTTTGAGATAAGCCAATCAGAACGCGAGTATTGAGTCATGTGACCTCCGGTGAGGTTCGGATCAGAAATTTCAAACAAATATGGCGGCCGCTCAGTGTCAGTGGAGTGAAGAGATGGAGAGACTCCTCATCTGTTTTTACGCCGGTAAGTTGTTATTTTAATATTCTATATGGAGGAATTTACCTCACCAAAGCTCTAAAAAACAACAGACAGCTTGATTAAATGGTCACAGCAAAAATTAAGACTTTTTTTTTTTTTTAAGCTAACTGTAAACTGCCGTTGCTAACTGTTGTTGCCCATTGTTAGTTGCCCTGAAAAGTTGCCCTGTGTCTCATCTAGTTGCCCGTTGCCAGCAACATTGCCCAAAAAGTTGCCCCGTGTATCATCACCATAAGATGAGCACAATTGAAAAGTTTTCACAGCGTTCTTGTTTTTCGAGTCAGAGATGACTTTGATATCCTCTTCAGTTTCCTTTTCAAGTGCTGTTAATGAAAGGTTTTGAATGACCATATTTGCAAATATGGTACTTGATTAACAAATTTATTACAAATAACATTTTGCTTGTTGTTATGGAAACCAAGCAGTACATGCACTATATTGCCAAAAGTATTTGCTCACCTGCCTTGACTCGCATATGAGCTTAAGTGACATCCCATTCCTAATCCATAGGGTTCAATATGACATCGGTCCACCCTTTGCAGCTAGAACAGCTTCAACTCTTCTGGGAAGGCTGTCCACGAGGTTTAGGAGTGTGTTTATGGGAATTTTTGACCATTCTTCCAGAAGCGCATTTGTGAGGTCACACACTGATGTTGGACGAGAAGGCCTGGCTCTCAGTCTCCGCTCTAATTCATCCCAAAGGTGTTCTATCGGGTTGAGGTCAGGACTCTGTGCAGGCCAGTCAAGTTCATCCACACCAGACTCTGTCATCCATGTCTTTATGGACCTTGCTTTGTGCACTGGTGCGCAGTCATGTTGGAAGAGGAAGGGGCCAGCTCCAAACTGTAAAAACAGTCTGCATGCTGAGGTGCTTGATTTTATACACCTGTGGCCATGGAAGTGATTGGAACACCTGATTCCGATAATTTGGATGGGTGAGCAAATACTTTTGGCAATATAGTGTATTTCCAACGCAGAGAAAAATCAGTCAAGCTCGGCTGTAACATACCGGGTTATTTCTGTCCAGAATGTGATGGTAAAGGGAGGTTGCCAGAACAGGTGCATTATTGTTTCCGTCTCACACAATGAACAGTCCACACAAATGTCTCTCTTCAACTTAAGCGTATAATGCTTGGCAGGATAGTATCTAATGAATCAGTTTGAAATACACCTCCCTTACTTTGTTTGTAAGGAAGTATCTGTATGGGAGGTTCCACACACTGCTCCAGTTCAGGTCACCAACAAGACCAGTCCAGCACTGAACCACAGATGGGATAGTGGTGATGTCTGTCTGGAATCATGCACGAGTATTGCGATTATTGTTCTTGGATGTGACCGAGAAGCATACGTGACCCACTGAGGTCAATATGGGGTCCAGAGATGGTAAACAAACCAGTTTTTCAGCCCCTCTAATACTCCTTTTCCACCAAATCAGTTCCAGGCCTGGTTCGGGGCCAGTGCTGGTTCACAACTCGTTCAACTTGCGAGCCAGCTGAGAACCAGTTTGCTTTTCCATAGCTCGCGGTGCTAAGGGGAGCCACGTCAGTTACGTCGCTGTATACGTCAGTTACGTCGCTATGTTTGCATAAACCTTGGCGCGAATATCGAAGCAAAAACAACACGGAAGAAGCAGCAGCAACAACAATAATAATAATGGATGACTTCGTGTTTGTACAGCTGCTGCTTCTCGTCGCTTAAAAATGGCGATTTTTCGCGGTCTTGCTGTTGTTGTTGGTCTTAACAACTCCGACCCCCCCACTGACGTAAGCGGTTCTTTCCTCTGGCCCAGCAGAGAGTTGGTGCTAGCCTGGAACCGGTTTTTCTGGCCCCAGAGCCAGTTCTTTGTCAGTGGAAACAGAAAACCCGGTTCCAAACTAAGCACTGGCCCCGAACCAGCCCTGGAACTGCTTTGGTGGAAAAGGGGCATTAGAAGGGTTAGGATACCAGAGGGAATGGCGTCCGTTACAATGGCAAAAGCTTTTGGGGTAACAGGAATACCAAACGTTCGGAGGAACTTGGAATAATTTAGCACAGGGCTTTTCAAAGTGTGGGGCACGCCTCCCCTAGGGGGCGCCAGAGTTCTTCGGGGGGGCGCAACGTGAGGAAAAATAAACCAGAATAAGTTACTATTGCAGACATTTAGCGAACTTCAGCTAGCCTTTGCCAGAGACAAAATGGATCGATTTTTAGTACCTAAAGCTACAGTGAGTGAGGAGACAGAGTCTGGGCCAAGCAAAAAAAGAAGGAAGTATGACCACGATTATTTAAAGTTTGGATTTTCATGGACTGGATCTGAAGATGCTCTACTGCCACAGTGTGCTGTCTGCCAAGAGGTGCTAGCTAACGATGCTATGAGATGTTTAAAATGTGTAAAACGAGATGGTTTTTTTTTTTTTAAAAAAAAGCACAGATGTTTAAAATGTGTAAAAAAAGATGTTTTCAAAAAGCACAGATGTTTAAAATGTGTAAAAGAAAAAAGTGTACAACAACCATTTTTTAAAATACGAATGGAACATTAAGTATAGCAACAACAAAAATTGTGTGTGTGGGGGGGTGCTGTTGTTTATTTGCTCTCTTTGGGGGGGGGCTGACTCTTCCACAGTTTTGAAAACCCCCGCTTTAGCGGATTTCTTAAATGACTATTACTGCCTACTTTTTTCGAACTTTGCTATCAAAACAAACAAAACTTCCGGCTCGATTGCATCAGCATTCAAAGGAGGGCGCGTGCGTCTTTTGACAACGTTGGCAGATGTTGGTCACGTTGACTTCCGCTGTCCTACGGACGTCTCGTACGGGTGTCAACGAATCTCGTTTACAGCCATTGCTTTGACATATGGACTGATGTATCGCATAGTATATTTCAAGCACTCATAACTAGCTATAGCACGGTGGTGTAGTGGTTAGCACTGTCGCCTCATAGCAAGAAGGTTCTGGGTTCAAGCCCAGCAGCCGGCGGGGGCCTTTCTGTGTGGAGTTTGCATGTTTTCTCCCCGTGTCTGCGTGGGTTTCCCCCACAGTCTAAAGACGTGCAGTTAGGTTAACGTGGGGCGGCCTTGGGCTGAAGTGCCCTTGAGCAAGGTACTTAACCCCTGACTGCTCCCCGGGCGCTGTAGTGTGGCTGCCCACTGCTCTGGGTGGGTGTGTGTTCAGTGCGTCAGATGGGTTAAATGCAGAGGATGAATCTCACTGTGCTTGAAATGTGCATGTGACAAAGGTTTCTTCTTCTAAGCAGTGACAAAATAGCTATCAAAATGCATTCCTATATTTAATAAAATGAGAAGTAGAATTTTGATGATTAATAAATTTTGCCTTCAGTTCTCCTTTAAGTCAGACTTATTACAGCAAAACTATCCGTAACTTTTCTTTCTTTCTTTTGTTCTTTCAGTAGCCGATGATTTCTAGGCACATCATTATCTGGCCTGTAATCTCCACAGTACACTCTCGGGCGGAAAAAAGTACATTATTATACATACAGGATACTTTTTTTTTTTTTTTTTCCCCCCCCTTGATGGACTAAATTTGTGTTCTGTTCCCTTCTCGCAGGTTTCATTCATTGGGTTTCATAGCATGCAATATTGTTAGCATATCAAGTTTATCGTATGTGTATTATGTATACGTGTATTACAATATTGCATGGTTGTCAAGACAACATGGCCACCAGGTTTGCTTTGTTAAATACGGAAGGTTTTGAGAGTTTTGAAAGAGAAAGACGTGTTGAACGCATGAAGTGTGTGTGTGTGTGTGTGTGTTAATAATATTGGCTGGCTTCGACTCGTTCAGTATCTCGCTAGCTGAATGGAATATATCTGATATACCATGGGAAAAAAAAGCCAGCCAATCTTAAATATTCTGCCTTTAGTGTACAGCGGTTTGTTACTGGGGCAGTAAGAGAGTTTATTTGTACCCTTTAGATACTTGGGAACACGTCCCTTTTTTTTTTTTTTGGTCCCTAAAAGGTTACACATAGTTAGTGTAAGGACCAATAACGTCCCCTGGGGGGTGCGTTAGTGTAGCGTGTACCTTGGAGAACAGAAATGGACTGTTTCTGACAGTGTAGAATTGATTATAACTGTGACCATTAAATAAAACTAGCTCCAGACACTTCCAGCAGTGGTCCAGATAGAAAGAAGCAGGTTAATTAGAATAGCAAGTAATTAAAGTATTAATACATGAGCTACCAATTATGTGCTCCTCGGAAAGAGCCAGCGTAGAGCACATGGGTCAAAGACGAATAGGGTTCACGCGGAAGCTTCCGGTTGTTTCTGTCGTATTGCGAGAGGGCACCGCACACAGATGGAAAATGAACCTGAAGAGTATCGGGCAGAATCATGGATTTACAAGGCCTTTGATTGTAAATATTGCAATTTTATTACCACGACCAGGGTTTTTTCTAGAAAAATTTAGTATGAGGGTGCTCACCATGGCAGGGGCGATGGTGCCGGTTGTCCGTCCGTCCATCCGTGTCCGTCCGTCCCCCAGCCGTGCGAAGCCTTTGAAAAATTGAGGCTACAATGGGACATTCTGAGGCTATCTGAGAGGGAAATTGTAACAAATTGTCTGTCAACATTGAAAAAGAAAGAAGTAATCATCTTCTGCCCCGGACAGTCTTTGGCTTTCTTCCGCTTCGTGCCGCGGGATGACATCTTTAAATGCCCAAGTGTCAACAAAAACAACTCGCGAACTACTTCTGTCAAAAGCTCCCGCGCCGGTGGGTGAAAGGTCATTCAGTCTCGAGAAATCTCGCTCTACAAGTCAGCTGACCTTGTATGTAACCCATGTCAAATCTTGCGAGAGCAGCCGCAACAAGTAAACAACTAAACAACATGGCGCCTCAGTCTGGAAAACGCCAATTCGGATTGTTTTTGCACCGTCTGGCGGTGTATCTACTATGATTGGAATATTTTTGGAGTAATTATAACGTATTTGATGATCAGACACATTGTCACGTGGTGTTGCTGGGATGTTTTCACGGAGAAAAGATCGTTTTGAGAAAGATTGCATGTTGTGCAGTAGCATACAAGTGCATGGCCTAAGTGTGACTTGGGGTTCAATCGGCATTTCGGTAAGGGGGTGCATGCCGAGAGTAAGAGGGCGCAGCGCCCCTGTTCCCCGGTTTAGACGAAAGCCTGACGACTACTAATCGTAAAAATGCGTTCATAATTATGAAATGACTTCAGATCTGTGCTTAACATCTATGCATCTGTTAATGCAATTTTGGGATTTTTTTTTTCCCCCCCTAAATAAAGCTTGTAAGCAGACGTCTAACTATGAATTTATGAAAATTTAATAGGACCTGCTTATAATTGTAATTTAATATCTTGCCGTTTTGAAATCCGTTTTGAAATAACCCATTTTGACTGTTACCTAATTCCAGGCTTCATCGTCCGGTGTCGGGAGAGTTCCCTGTACACTGGATCATGTTGGTATCTTATAACCCGGCTTTTAATAAACCAAGTAAATGAGGTCATCCGGGTGCTGCTTTAAAGTCGTGATTGAAAAGGGGGTCATTGCGAAGCCGGATTGTCGGAGGAATCTGCGCTCTGTTGAGCACGCCTGCCTCTGGTTTCTGTCTGCTAGCCGCTCACGCCTGACCTAATTCAGCTCACCAGGCCCTATATTATGACCCGCTTATGTAAGGGAAATGGGTGGAAGCAGCTGGGTTGTGGCAGAAGGCAGGCGAATAATGCAGATGTGTACTGAAGATCAGTTTGAGAAACAGTAAATGCTGCAGAGAACAACAGTGGTTTGCATTCCAGCGTCGTGAGTCCGGATGTCTCGGGTCACTTATTAGCGTCAGGGGCTGCTTATTATATCCTGGGCCCTTATTGGACAGGTATCTATCTGTACTACTTTTTTAAGATATCGGCTAAAGAAGTTAAAGTGTATAAGCACCTCAGGTTTATATATTTAAAAAAAAAAAAAGACTTGCTCTGTTCCATGACGAAATGATGTGACTTGAGTCACTTATCAGTTAATCTCTCGCCCCCCTTCCCCCTGGGAATTGAAGAGAACAATAATAATGATTGATTGTGAAATGTACCGAATAAGTAAACATTAGGCTATATACTGAAGCACGTCACAAGTGAGGACAGGGACATGGCGTTCCCCGAAATGTTTTCCTGGCCGATGAAAAGTGTCGACACATGCAGCTGAGGTCTCGTCTCACTCTTTCCAAGTAATTGTTTGTTAATGCGAGAGAAGTGCATCAGAAATCGTCAGCTGATCAAATATTCTCTCCGGAACCTTTTTGAGGAGCCAATTCATAACGGGATGGAGCATTTCTGAGCTCACCATTCCTCTGAAAAGTATCATTTCAGAAAGCTGCATGAATGCTGAATGATTCCCCCCCTCCCCCTTCTTTCTTCCTTTTCCCGTTTTAGCTCCCAGACATTTTGTTTTTCTTATGTGACTCAAAGCATATTTTTCATTGAAATGGGCTTATTGAAATCTAAACCGTACTCCATGGTTTGTTTTGCAAAAGCAGGCACACAAAGAATTTTGATGGAAGGAAACTTCAACATGGCTAAGTAATTTGGGTAATCAAGGTCGTAATTTGTTTCTTTTAAAATTATTGGGCTGCGAAAGATGAATCTCTGGCTTGCTTCATATCGGAAGGCGTGCTACCTTGTTAGCGAAGTAATTGCTTTATTACGTCGAGCAAATATCTTGGAGACAGTTTTGAATTTTTCATTAGCTTTTATTTTTTTTTCTTCAGTTAGCATTGTTTTTTTAGGCATTGCACAGCCATAGATCTCCCATAACTATATAGGACACAGGCTGTTTACTTTTGGTGCAATTGGATATCCTATTGGTTGCTGATTCTTATCGTAGACGTAATATGCAAAATCAGGATCTCTATCAGCTAAATGCAGTAGGCGTCTGAACGCTGAAATAATGCTTAGCAGGAACCAAACTGACTGAGGCCATCCTTAAAAAAAAAAAAAAATCCGTTTCCTGTCCACCGGGTGAGCAAAAAAATTTTCAGTCGGGAGGGAGGGATTTTTTGTTTTTTTTACTATATGCAGGGATCCCAGGCGTCCGCTATTTAGCGGAATTCCACTATTTTTCTAGCCAAAGTGGTGGTGGGTTTTTTTTTTTTTAAAATCTCTTGTATATCCGTTAAAAATATGTTTAAGTAAAATGACCAGCAGAATACATTCTGATTTGGTTTGCTTGTTTAGCGTTGTTTTTGTCAGCTTCGTTTGTTCTCGTTGACATTCGGGAACACTCGGAAGTTAAATTGATGTAAATACCGCGAGACTGTACGCGATAGAACGAGAAAACAATATGGCTGCGCCCATTTGCTAGAAAATGTGTTTTAACTCCGTTCGTGCTTTTGTTTCTAATGCGTTGAACTTCATTCAATATGTCGTGGAAAAAAAAGATATCGTCCATAAAAGAGATAGCGGAACAGTGTCCGGGTTAGAAGTATATTCTTCAAAGCTACATTTTCATCTAATTTTTATAAATAATTTTTTTTTGCCACTTCTGTCATTGATTACAAAATATGGCATCAAATAGATACACATTATTGTTAAGTTCTGTTGCTTTTCTATGTTAAATCTATGTAAAAAATGTGTTCTATAGCATCTTTAAATGTTAAAATCTCAACAGCTTCAGGGGGCTTGCAGCCCCCTTGACCCCTGCTGATAGTTTCTTACATTCCTCTATTTTTTTCAATTACTGCTGGGATCCCTGTATATGGCTGGATAAGAAATCGCAATGCTGTGTTTGCTTTTTCTTTCAGTACTTTATTACAAAAGCAGACACATTTAATAAAATGACAGTTAAATCAACTGAAACTTGTACAAAAACTAAGTTAGCATTTTAAATGCTGACTGCAACATTTGCAAAACTTTTACAAAGGTACTTAAAATGTCCGACACACGGACTTTTTGTAGTTCTAAATCGAGTGTTAGGCCTAGTTCGGATGAAATTACACTATTAAAATGATCACTGAATGAATGATTTGTTTTTCTGAATCTTTACTATTTTGTTGTTCGCTAGAATACCATTTTGCGATTTCACACTTAAGCAAATGTTTGAAAACTCCGGATCTCCTTCCTTCATGGTGGCTGCCATTTTTTTTGCGCTGCACGGCGCATGCGCAGAGCTGATTCAGTTCAGAGTGCGCGCGCACTCGGCGGAGGCAGTAGTGTGTCGGGGAGGGAACAGAAGCAGAGATGACACTTATTTTGTCTCCAGTAAACCCGTCTTCTCTCGTTCAATTACGTGCTGGCATCAAAAGACACCGTTGGTTGTAAATGAAAGCAAACTGAGTGGTTGGAGTGTGTTTTCATACACAAATGGAGAAACGTTGGCTGAGTGTGTAATTGTGTAGCCCCACTGCAGACCGTTGTTGTTGTTAATTCATAGCATGCTCAGCTGCGTGAATGTGTCATGCACCGAAAAGAAGAGATTTACAAGCCAGGAACGCCTCATGATGCAATACGCAAGAAAAGAAAGATTTACTGCCATTTTACTTTGTATTTGAGTAAAGTGAATAAATAAATGGTCTGTGGAAAATACATTTAATCCTGGGAACTGCATGCACAGGAGTTTGTGTTTACCCCCCCAGCTGGCGACTTATTTGTCATGGCTGGCTAGTATGAGCCTTAGTGGAAAGCCCTGGGAATGCGGAAATGTCAAGTTCGATTTTAGATTTACAAACCCGAAAAAAATGTCGAAAAACCGGCGTTAAAAAAAAAAATTTCAACCGCACAAACGGCACTCACCCGGCCGGTGGACCGGAAACAGAACGTTTTTTAATAATGGCCTGAGGGTTTGTGATCACCCTGAGCGTGTCACATGTATGGAAAAAAATGAGACACGAACATGAAAAATGTTTGCTCAACTCCGTGAAATCGGATGTTATGACAGGACAGACTATCAGGTGGTTTATCGTAGGTCTTTCTGATGGAGAATTCTCCTTTGTTCCTTAAAAATATGCTTTTGTTTTATATTTTTACCAAGTCACGAAGTATTGCCTAATTTAAAATTGTCAAGTGTTTTGCTTTAGTCTTGGTGACTTGTTGGTTGTCACCTGTCATGATCTTGAGACTTTTCTTCATATATGATTTAACATATTTAAAATGTTTTTGATCTAGGTGAAAACAGGGGAAGTGTCCTGCTTGACAGGTTTGTTCATGTATAAATCGCTCTGGCAAAGTTATTTTACGGTTGGTTATTTGGAATTTGGCAAGCAGAAATGTACGCCAGTATGTTCGATGCAGCATGTCCTTACTAATGTAAAAAAAAAAAAGCTCCTTCCCACACCATGTGGTGCATAGGGCGGTGCTGATCTCCGTTTCCGTAGCCCTCGGCATCTCACCTATTACATAGCTAGGGTTACGGTGGGGGGCGGGTCCTCTGGTAAACTTTGCATTTGGATTTCCCGGGAAGCATTGATTTCCGTGACGTCGCGTGCGGGACGCCGCCTCCTGAATCCTACGTCAGTGCTGGTTTGTTTATGAGAAAACGACCTGGTGGTTTTCTGCAAGTTTCTTCAACGTTATCGCGTAATTATTAAAATGGTTAACAGATGTATCGTAGGAGGGTGGAGCAACACCAATCTTGATGGGATTAGTACTCATCGTTTCCCAAAAGACCGGACAATGAGTGAGAAATGGGAGCGCTTGGTCTATACAGGCTGTGCACTGAAACTGCGCAAAGCTTGTGCAGCCTGCTGGCGCTTCCGCAGGTAACGTCACGAATCTGGCTCCAGACTCCCTTAGGATTTTTCCAGACGCGTTTTATTTTATTTTTTTCTGCTGTAAACAGAGAGCCTGGGAAATCCCATGCTGCTTTGCACAATCGTTCCGATCTGAAAAGACAGCATGGAAACTATGGTCTGAAGGCTCGCCTGAGTTAGGGAGCCAATCAGAGAGTGGGGAGGGGTGGAAAGACGGTGATGCGTACTACTCGACAAACGGAAGCTTGTAGTTTATTTGGGACTGTTTACGGATCACATTTAACATGGCGGCGAGCGATACGAACCAAACTTTCGATCAAGCTTTAGACACTGTTCTGAATAGTTTAGAGCGAAAGTTTGTTTTAAAAAAAGAATAGCGTTTGGCGTTAGTCTTTCTTCATCGCTCTAACTACGTCACCGGGTTCAACTGCCATGATTGGCCATGGGCTACGTATACGCCAAATGATAGACATTCGCAACGTCCAATAAACGGCCGTTGACAATTGTAAACCATGGTCTGGTGTTAACCAGACTAGTAGACAGATGGCCTTGTGCAAAATTACCCTTCTGGATGAGTGTGTAAAGGGACGTACTTTCATATTTAAAAAAAAAACGAAATTGGTCCAGAATATGCACTTTAATAATTTTCTCACGCAGTAGCTGACAAAGTGGAGATCTTTTGTCAAGCCCGTCCTTGCTCCTCAAAGACGAGGCCTTTCCTGGATACTGATTTTGTACCAAATGCTGATTATAATAACCTGTTGACATCTGTTTCAAATCACACAATTTATTTAATTGTTTTACCTCATTACTTGCTTTAAATTGCCCCGGTTTCAACTTTTTGAATGTGCTGCAGGCCTGAAACACAGGAATGGATTTTTTTTTTTTGCATTTTCCATACCGTTCCAACTTCATCTGATTTTGGAGTTGTGGATAAGTCTTGCAGTGAAATACTCGTTATATTATCGAGTTACTTTGACTTGCTGTCAGGGAGGAGATACCGTAGGACAGACCTGGGCATTTTCCGGCCCGCGGGCCGCATCCGGCCCTTTGGTTCATTCCGACCGGCCCGCGTAAGGTTAATGAGAAATTACAAAATAAACGTATTTTCTAATTTTACCTCATGCATGGACTGAATGTGCATTGCTTTTATTTTGAAGTTGTGTTCAACAAAAACGCAATGCGCGCGACATGAAATCCCACGAAACCTAATCCCGCGATAACTACTTCCGTAATTAGTCCAAACCAACCACAAACTTGTACGTCATCCTTCAAACGATCCAGCCAATCACATAGTGTGACGTCACCAGCAGGCGCCGGAGCCGATCTCCGGCGAAAAACCCCAAATGAGGTGATTAAACTACAAATGTGGGCATCATTATTATAATATGATGTATCTTGCTTGATATTTGGAGTAGAAAGACAATATTGTGATGTCTTTATTGTGTTTTGGGGTGAATGTGACTGAAAAAAAAAAGGTACAAACGTTCACATTTTGTTAACCATTGTTTTGGGAAATTTGGCAACCTCGTTTTTTCCATACTCTTACCAGTCTTAGCAGCTTGTAAAAACAATGTTATTTGTTTCTTTATATAAAGAAATACAATTAATATTCTGCAGAATTTAGTTCAGCCTTTTGGTCCGGCCCTCCACAAAATTTTCTGTTTCATGTGGCCCCATGGAAAAAATAATTGCCCACCCCTGCCGTAGGATCACTGTTTTTTTACTGACCGTCAGGAGTACAATGTAATTATTAGTTTGGGGGTGGTTAAGGAAAAAAAAAAAGGTTACTAATTAATTTCTCGCAACCTTTTCATTTTCGGTCTGTGTTTTAGAAATCGGGTTTTCTTGCTTGACAGTCAGTCAATTTGGAGATCTTTACCTGAATCCGTGAACTCCTGCCAAAATTACTGACTACATCCAAATGTGGTAGTGTGTGGTTTGGGACTTAGCCTTTCTGTTCTTTCAGCTCGCGCTTCCTTTTTGCACTGATGGTGTGTAGGCGTTCATATTGGCGGTTTTGTCTCGTATCATCTCGCAACACGCGGTGAAGGTGGCCAAGAGAGTAAACACATATGCTCAATTGACACACTGCGCTGGAAAGCAGCCCGGGTTTGGGATTCTCTTCCCTCCCCTTTCTTTGTTGATGAAATGTGACAGCTTTGAAAGCAACCAGTCATGTGTCTAGTCATGGTTCTGCGCATTAGTCATGCTTCGGCTGGGCATTTCAGGAAAAGGCAACGTATTGTCGATGGCGGAGAGGATTTGTATCTCTCGTTTCAGAAGGGAGCTGGTCTCATTTGTGGTGACCTGAATTCCTTGCGTAAAGCGATGTTTCATAAGCCATCTATTTATGTCGGTCATATTTTTGGAACTTGAGATTTGATCTGGTTCCTGTTAGGATGTTTTAGGAGGATGATTTGATCCAGGAAGTCAAATGGCTTGAATGAGATTTCAATGAGGTGTTGTTATCTGTTGGTTTTATAGTTGTGAAGAGGACACGTTTGATCACCTTTATTGAGCGAGAAAGCTTTTAGGTTACATAAAAAAGCTTTTTTTGAACATCCACGTTTTTAGAAAGAACATTCTGGTCTATCAGAAAACAGGTTTCCGCTCCGGATGAGCTTGTGTTGCATAAGGTCTGGGTCAACATAATCCATCTTTACCCAGATATGGTATTAAACTCTGAAGCTCAAAAAGGATGATCCTGCACCTGCCAACCCTGTTTTTGGGAGTGCGTCATGGCCGTGATAATTCCGCAGTTAAGGCTCTGTTCTAGTAAACAGAACCATGTGGGGAAGCATTAGGGAGCAATATGTTTGGATTACGTTCTGGATTTGGATGCGTGTAGCTGGGAGATGCGGACTGATGACAAAATGAAGGAAAAATCTGAAAAAAAAGGGCAGTGAAACATAATGAGGGCAGATGCTTTTGGCATGAAATGGTCATGCAGGTCTAGAATTTCTGAGCAAGGATGGACGACAAGGAAACGCTCGTTGATGCACTGATGAATCTCGCACACGGTTTGGATGGCATTTGCATGCAGTACATTGTAAGTTCAACGCCAGGAGTTTTTGGGTTCTGTTGCCTTTGGTATCCTCTGATTTTTGGTTCTTTAAACATAATGACTTTTTTTATTTTGAATGACTTTTTGAAGCTGACTGCAAGGTGAACTTTCTCAAATGACAATCTCAACATTGCAGACAAGCCTTCCATTGTCCCCAACAAATGTTCCAAGTGATTTGAAGTTACGCGTTCTTTGTGAGGGTAGTGTGGTGCATTGTGACTTTTTTTTTTTTTTTATCTCTGTCTGTCTGTCTGTCTGTCTGTCTATCTATTAGGGCTGCACGATTATAGAAAAAATGATAATCACGATTATCTTGATCAAAATTGTAATCGCGATTATTAATCACGATTATTCTTGATGTTAGGGAAATCACTTAAATTTTATTTCACTATATTCAAACAAATATGAACAGCTTTCAGTGCAGAATGAAATTTAAAAGAGAAATTCTGATTTCCAAATGACAAATGAAATTTATCCAAGAAATTACCAAAGGATGAAGGAACTGAAAACTCAATTGCAACAATTACATAGCATTATACTGAGGCCTACAAGTTTTTAGCTAGAAAGACCAGCCTATCAACATGCTCTGGCTTTAAACATGAGCGAAGGCAGGTCACAACATTGCCTCCAGTGCTAAATAGTCTGTTGTTCCGACATAGTTAGCTTTTCTCTCTCACCTCAATCTGTTACCTGCTCTCACGCTATCACCCCTTGAAGAAGATACCGCTGCACTGAAGCTCTGTGCACTTGGCCAGTGTTGCCAGATGCTGCTGACGTTTTCCAGCCCAAAATATGTTAAAAACCCGCCAAAATGTACTTAAAACCGCCCAATCTGGCAACACTGCACTTGGCTTGCTTGCTTATTTAGGCGGAGTAATGAAACCTTACATGCGTTGGTTCACCCCCTAATGGTTTGGCGGAGTATTGGTCAAAAAGTGCTTGATCAGATGTACAGCAGAGCTCGCATTTTAAATGGAAATAAATCGCGATTTTAATTTAATCGTGGCAGCCAAAATCTCGATTTTCGATTAAATTCGATTAATTGTGCAGCCCTGCTATCTATCTATCTATCTATCTATCTATCTATCTATCTATCTATCTATCTATCTATCTATCTATCTATCTATCTATCTATCTATCTATCTATCTATCTATCTATCTATCGTTCAAAAGTTTGGGGTCACCCCGACAATTTTTGTGTTTTCCTTGAAAAGTCACACTTTTATTTACCACCATAAGTTGTAAAATGAATAGAAAATATAGTCAAGACATTTTTCTGGCCATTTTGAGCATTTAATCGACCCCACAAATGTGATGCTCCAGAAACTCAATCTGCTCAAAGGAAGGTCAGTTTTATAGCTTCTCTAAAGAGCTCAACTGTTTT
The DNA here is from genome assembly GCF_027579695.1 of Neoarius graeffei. Taxonomy (NCBI): domain Eukaryota; kingdom Metazoa; phylum Chordata; class Actinopteri; order Siluriformes; family Ariidae; genus Neoarius; species Neoarius graeffei. The sequence goes on from NC_083586.1 coordinate 35,178,955, forward strand.
CAGCTGTGCTAACATGATTGTACAAGGGTTTTCTAATCATCCATTAGCCTTCTAAAGGCCAATTTATGCTGACAACCCAGTCCTCACAGATGGCGTCTGCGTAGCCCCCCCACCTTCACAGACGCTCTGCGCGCACCTCCCAAAAATTGTGACCACCGCAGAAGCCTCACAGACAGCGTCGCAGACAAGAGGGCTCTGATTGGTCCACTCTACATCCGCTGTACACGCACTTCCACTTCCCTACTTTCCCGGTTTGGTTTGTTTTCACGACCGCCATTTTTAAAAACACGAGCGAAGATGGAGCAGCACGAAGAGCGGTTGATCGAGGAAGTGAGGAAGTACGTACATCTATACGACTCCAGTTCTAGTCATTATAAGTAACCGGAGGATAAACACTCCACTAACCACACCCACCAACTACTCCTAGCGATTTCGCGACTTCGCACCCCCTTGCGTTGTGGCGGTGAATAACATCGCGCACGCCTATTACTCCCCGCTCAACGATAAATTACAACTGTCTGCGAAAAGCTGTCTGTGAAAGCCTTGTCGCAAGAGCATGCAGAGGCCTTGAGGCAATGAGCAAACACATTGTACCATTAGAACACTGGAGTGAGAGTTGCTGGAAATGGGCCTCTATACACCTATGGAGATATTGCACCAAAAACCACACATTTGCAGCTAGAATAGTCATTTACCACATTAGCAATGTATAGAGTGGATTTCTGATTAGTTTAAAGTGATCTTCATTGAAAAAACAGTGCTTTTCTTTCAAAAATAAGGACATTTCAAAGTGACCCCAAACTTTTGAATGGTAGTGTATCTGTTTAAATAGGTGAGCAATTCTGTTCCAACTATGTACCAAGTTTATTTCTGGACCACACAAGAATGTCTGAAATGAAGAAAATAAGGCTCAACTGACGACCGATATTATGTTTTTTCCTAATATTAAAATAATGACAATTGTAGGTATATTAACTAGTCAAACTATTACAAACTGCCCCTTTAAAAGGTCTGCATGTTAAAATGTAAATGAAGCCTCAAAGGCACCAGCTAGTCATGCAAATTTTGAAAGGAAAACAAAAACCTTGCCTCAGGTTAACATGTAAATGATGTGTCCTTAATGATTGAATTTTGTGCAACTGATCTATTCCCCTCCCCACAGAGTCCTCTCTTGCTAGTTTGCTAGCACAGCGAGCTGAGCTGCACATGGACATGAAGAACTTTAACCAAGCGATCCACGATGGGGACAGCGTGTGCCGCCTCCTACCAGCTTCACCAAAGGTGAGAAGGTCACACTTGTTAAACGCCTTCCAAAAATCCTCTGCCACGATTACACGCACGCGTTGGGTCATTGTTCTGTGACCTTATGAGCTCTGTTTAGTCGCTTGCCACATTCAAGCACCAAGTGGCGGTGTTCTCTCAAACGGCGAGCTTGGAAAGACGCAACGTTTTTTCCCCTTCATTCCAACACTGGGTTTTAAGCTCCACTGAAACGCTGAAATCCTACACGCTCTCATTTTGCTCTTTTTCTCGATAGTATTTGATCGCATCATGTTATTACATACAGGCTTTCGTCTAAACCGGGGAACAGGGGCGCTGCGCCCTCTTACCGAAATGCCAATTGAACCCCAAGTCACACTTAGGCCATGCACTTGTATGCTACTGCACAACATGCAATCTTTCTCAAAACGATCTTTTCTCTGTGAAAACATCCCAGCAGCACCACGTGACAATGTGTCTGATCATCAAATACGTTATAATTACTCCAGAAATATTACAATCATAGTAGATACACTGCCGGACGGTGCAAAAACAAGCCGAATTGGCGTTTTCCAGACTGAGGCGCCATGTTGTTTACTTGTCGCGGCTGCTCTCGCGAGATTTGACATGGGTTACATACAAGGTCAGCTGACTTGTAGAGCGAGATTTCTCGAGACTGAATGACCTTTCACCCACCGGCGCCAGAGCTTTTGACAGAAGTAGTTCGCGAGTTGTTTTTGTTGACACTTGGGCATTTAAAGATGTCATCTCGCGGCACGAAACGGAAGAAAGCCAAAGACTGTCCGGGGCAGAAGATGATTACTTTTTCAATGTTGACAATTTGTTACAATTCCCCTCTCAGATAGCCTCAATGTCCCATTGTAGCCTCAATTTTTCAAAGGTTGCGGAGGGAGGGGGGGGGACGGACAACCGGCACCCCCCCCCCCCGCGCTTCGCTCCCTCGCCATGGTGAGCGCCCTCATACTAAATTTTTCTAGAAAACCCCCTGACGTAACCTTATACAGAATTTGATTTTAGCTGGTTTCTAATTAAACGTCAACCCATCTGCAAAATTCTTCACAAATGCTTGTCCAAGCAAATTGGACACGTTAGTAAAGCATGCAGAATGGAGGAAATGGATCCATTGGACAAATAAGGAATGAAATACAAGTGCTGTGATGGTTATCGCTTCTGGATAATTATGGTTATGCAAATGAGATGAAGCTCTTTCACACATCGACTGTTCTGCAGGAGTAGAAATGCCGGTTGAAAGCGTGTCTTTACATAGCATTCATGAGGGAAACTGTAACCAGAAAACAGTTTCCCTCATGAAGAAGAAATTATTGTACTCTTGATAAAAGTAGTCCGTTTTGCTTATTATCCCCCGCTGGCCGAAAGGCCCGAAGGGGGATGATGTCGTGATGTCCATCCGTCTGTCCGTCCCAGGAAGGGCGCTCACCTTCTGAAATCAGCTCCTCTCTCAATTTTTGGAGGAATTTCACGAAACTTGACAGGATTCTTTTGTTATATGTCGGTAGTACACATATTGTAATTTCGTTAAATTTGGTCACGTTTTACAAGTTACAGCCCTTGATTAACAAAATTGCTCCTTGCTGGAGTCTTCTATACCTAAATGTAAGCAACGCTCAGATATACAAGGCGACAAACACCCAGCCTCTCATCAACGAAGTCAGACAGCGACAATTGCGTTTTATTGGACATGCCCTCAGGATGTCAGTAGAGGAGCCAATCAGGACATATCCCCTCTATGTCCCAACCAGGGATGAGAATTTTCCGCCGATTGACGGATTTCTGACTTTTTCAGACCAAAATGATCGTTTTTGAGATCGATGTAAATCCGTTGAGAAATTTTGGGGGGGGGGGTATGATTAACGATCTGTGGTCACCTTATAACGCAGACATCCCAAGTCTCCCAGAACTTCCGGGAGTCTCCTGCATATTGATAGAAGCGAGCAAGAGCGTGTGCGCGCGCAACATTAAGGTCTGTATCACGCATCTTAGAATGTGCATGCGCGAGGGAGACTGTGTGCAGTGTTGCCAGATATTGCTGACGTTTTCCATCCCAAAATATGTTCAAAACCCGCCAAAATGCACTTAAAACCACCCAATGTGGCAACACTGCCTGTGTGCCTGTGCATGTAGCGCATGCCAGACAAAGAGCATCCTGATTGGGTTACTCAGCAAAATAAGCCAATCAGCTTTCAGTGTGGGCGGGCTTTTATCCCTTTTCTCGAGGACCGACCGGCATAGCAGAGAGAGAGCGCGCGCCTCAAAAACGAAAGTACAAAACCCACTTCACCTCAGATTACACAAAAGAATCTCCCTGTCTAATAAGGGTAGAAAATAATGAGTTTCGCGCGATGTACTGTTTGCAGCAGTGGTTTCAGCATTGCCCATGGTGGCTTAAATGATTGTAAAGGACATGTTGAGGTGAGGAGTGTCAGTTCATGTGCATTATAGGTCTACAACAGGCTGTCATGAAAAGACCAAACTTATTGAAGATTTCCGTATAGTAACAATGTATGAATATACATCATATATATCACATACACGTCATATATAAGTGTTTTATAAATGAGGTTAGCTTGTCTAATGTAGCATGTTGGGGAGAATCATAGTATCATATCTATATTTCTGATAAAATTTTAGGTATGATACCGTGTATAACTCTCCTACTTATTGCTCATTTCATGGGGGGGAATTGCTGGGATGTGCTGCGCGGGAGCGTCTGCCCAAATTTTATTAGGCCGAGATGAACTTATAGTTTTTGATTTAAAAAAAATTTTCCAATTTGTAATGCCCATTGTACATGCCTGTTCTTTAACTCAAAATCACCATCTCGATCTTCAAATTGACCATATGGTATCTGTATTACATTACACAACATCCTGTCCAGATAAAACCTAGTTAGTACACACAGCAGCTGAAAGGGAAGTGATGAGTGATGTTGAATGTTGCCTGCTTAATATGCAAGACCTCCTGCTACCATGATAACATCAGAAGAAAGCTTAAGAGAATTATATGACAGAACTTTTTTCTGGTTTGCACTTCATTTTAAAGGATTAGAGTATTCAAAGACATGAATAGCAAAAATGCAGAAATATAATACTGTAGAGCTCGTTTATATTAAAAGGTGCATTGATTTTTTGAAATCATCAAATGTGAATTGATTAAAAACAAGTCTCTTGTACCATATTAATCATTTTCACCTGGTAGTCCACCAAGAAGGGGAATTTATTTCCAAATACATTGCAACTTTTTGCTGATAAAATTAATGGTTTTGGGGTAAAAAAAAAAATAAAAAATAGCCAAAAATCATTAGCCCCTGGAACCCCCGGGCCATGGGCCCCACCCTGGTTTTTTCAGACTTTTTAAATATTTTTCATTCTCATCCCTGGTCCCAACCCATGGCAAAAGACGCCCAGGACGTCAGACGAGCTTCCTGACCTACGTTTAGAACCTGCTGGGGGATGCGGAGGGTGACCTGACCCCTGATGCTATTGCTGCGCTGGCTGCTGACCGTCAGTCGTGGACGAAACTTGTGATTGACTGCTCTGCAGCCGACTGATGATGATGACAAAAATAAAAGAATTATGTCTAATGATACCATATACAGGTTCGAATATTTAGAGCTGCCTAATATTCGTTCGAACATCTTTTTTTTTTTTTTCACAACATTCGAATTGTATTCGAATATCGAAGTTCGAAGTCAAAGCCCTAGTTCGAACTATGCCGATATTTTCGGGAGGGTCCCTTTTTTTCCCTTGGGGGGGGCGCTTGCGCTTGTCTCAGAGCGCGGATCTCCAAACACATGAGGAGCCTATCTTACGCACATATCACGCGGACTCCACACACGCATCGCGTCTGAAGTCATAACTCATCAGGGGAAATCGTGTCCGCATTGGCATGTTCAAAAAACAACCTCGCGTCAACAATGATACCACACGCAAGAAAAAAAAAAAAACAGTCAGGCTACTCAACACATCTGATCCACAGCAGCACCAAAGCATCACTGGAAATCATGTCAACAAACAAATGGCACCACAAACATGAATGAATCGATCAGGCTACCGATTCCAAACCCACAGCAGACTCCTCTCACAATTTTTGGAGGAATTTCACCACACTTGGCAAAAGGCCTTGTTGTATGTCGGTAATACGCATATTGTGATTTCGTTCAATTCGGTGACGTTTTACCAGAGGTACAGCCCTTGATTAACAACCTTGTACTTTCACAATTTCATAAAGGTGTGCTCGCCTTCTGACATCAACTCCTCTCACAATTTTTGGACGAATTTCTCGAAGCTTGGCAACAGGCCTTGTTATATGACGGTAATGCGCATATTGCGATTTGAATTTCGTTTGTGAAAATTTTACCGGAGTTTTGAGCCTTGATTAAATAGCTTGTACTTTGACAATTTCATGAGGGTGTACGTTCTTCTGAAATCACCTCCTCTCTCAATTTGTGGAGGAATTTCACCAGACTTGGCAAGACGCTGTTATATGACAGTTATACGCACATTGAAACTTCGTTTAATTTGGGCAAATTTTACCAGTTATTGCCAGGTTAAATTTTACCAGGTGACATTTACAAGTCACCGAGATACTGTATGCTGACGGTCAGGTTATATTTGCCAATTCACAAGAGGAATTACAGGACATGCTCACTATCTATGATGCCACCTTTAGACGGTTTGGGATGCAGATCTCATGTACCAAAACTGAAACGATGGTCTTCAATGTGGACGAGCATCTGATGGAGCTGCTGAGTCTGGTTAACATTGGCTCAAACAAGCAAAAGAACGTCAGGAATTCTAATCTGTGGTAGGTAGAAGAGAGCAACTGGACTTGCTTGAAGATTCTTGAAAACGTTTCGCCTCTCATCCGAAAGGCTTCCTCAGTTCTGTCTGACTAATAGGGAGTATCCAGTATTTATCCTCTCATGGATCATCATAGAATCCGAATCAGGATTGGCTGCATTGTAGGTGGCTGATCAAAGATGTCATAGACACCCACCTCTGTTCAGTGATGGTCGTTCCAGGTTGACAAAAATGAACGATCCTCTCTGGCTAAGATGTCTGCCAGTTTTCTGGAAGTCCTCTCATACTCTCGCACCAATCGAAGGGATCTCATCCCAAAGTGCGTAGAAACATATCTGTGAAGAATCTGTCATCCAGGTACATAGTAATCTATGAGAGGCGAAGTGTTTTCAGGCATCTTCAAGCAAGTCCAGTTGCTCTCTTCTACCAACCACAGATTACTATGTACCTGGATGACTGCGATTCTTCACAGATATGTCAGGAATTCTAAGTATTTAGGATACACCATTACCAACTCTGAATCTACCATACAATCTTTACACGCCAGAAATGGAATGAACCAAAATGTGTTCTGACTGATAGACGGATACGGCTAGCAACTAGAATGAAATTCCTAACCACCTGTATACAATCAAGGCTTTTGTACAGTGTACAAGCCTGGGAACTAACAGAGAATGAGCTGAACAAGGTTGAAGCCATCTGGCATGGCTTCTTGAGAAAAATGGTTCGGGGAGGATACGAACGGAAAAATGCACCGGCTCAGGCAGAACGTGAAGGAACGGAAGTTGATTGGAGTTTCAGAATATCAAATGAGAGATTACGTGCCCTCACGGACACTCCACCCCTCCGTGATTTTTGTGTGATGCAGCATATGAAATATCTTGCACGTGTGTGTGTGTAGACTGGATGATGATAACCTCCAGAAACGGGTGCTATTTGATGTTCTGGCTCCAAGGAAAGTGTGGAATAGAGTGGAGAAGCTGCTTGCTGTCGACTTGCAGCAGGCAAGGAAAATGATGACTGTCAAGACTGACTTCCTGCGACTACCTGATGCACGATTCCAGCAGAAGCACCCCAAGGCTGTTCCCGATGCCACGGGGGAACGATGATGAGTTATGCTCTTGATTATTAACAAACTTGTACTTTAGCAATTTCATCAAGGTGTGCTTGCTTTCTGAAATCAACTTCCCTCAGTTTTTATTATCCCCCGCTGGCCGAAAGGCCCGAAGGGGGGGTTATGTCGTGACTATGTCCATCCCAGGAAGGGTACTTAGCTTCTGAAATCAACTTCTCTCTCAATTTTTTTGGAGGAATTTCATGAAACTTGACAGGATTCTGTGTGTTATGCTGATAATACGCATATTGTGATTTCATTCAATTCGGTCGCATTTTACCAGAGTTATGGCAGAGTTGCCAGCAGGGGGTATTGTGCTGTCGGAGCACTCTTGGGGTAAAAGTTGTACCAACTTTTGTTGTATTGTAGTTGTAATTAGATGGAGTTAAAACTATTGCTTGGCTTTTATTGGTTTGCGACATGGTGGTCCTTTATCAAGAGAGGGTGACGGATCTTGCGTTCGACTGGAGAAATGTGGGGGAGGGGGAAAATGGTGGAAAATCGATGCCTGGCAACAAGCCCGTATACATGTGGCATTAGTCATATCGGTTTAGTGTGTGGGTAGAAAGGATGTTTGCCTAAGGCATCATCTTGGCAGGCATGGCACTGTTGCACTGGGTGGTAGATTATATAGCCACTCTTACACTGCCTCGCCCTGTTCCTCAGGAAGATAAGGTACGTGGCGCGAGTAAAATTCATCTGTTTGCACTATATAAACATTTCTATTTCCTTTTCTTTCTGGTTAATTATTTCACCCTTGAAAGCTTCACTTTGTAATGTTTCAAGTCCTCTACAGCCGACAAGGTGAACTGTACTTAATCAAAACATTGGTAAAGTGATGAAGCCTCTCTGTTCAAACTGAAACTGTGTATGAAAGAATTTATACACTGACAGTCAATGAAAATGTCCAGGTGACATTTATGAAAATAATTTTATTCATAAGCTATGAAATCATGTACTAGAAGCTTACAGATCAATATACTGACATTTAACTCGAGATGAATAAACAAAAAATCACAATTGTTGTGAGCTTTGATAATGCACAGTCCGAACAAAATGGATACCCTGTAATTGGAAAGTTGCAGCTTCAGTACCGAGTATTGTCCCCACCAACAGCAATACAAGCCGTCAGTCTGCGACGCATACTGCGTATCAAACGGCGAATCCTGTCTTGTGGAATGGCCTGCCACTCCTCTTGAAGAGCCTGGATCAGTTGACCTCTGTTCATGGGACGAGGAACACGGTTCTGGATCTGAACACCAAGGTGATCCCATAAATGCTCAATGGGATTGCGATCAGGTGAATACGCAGGCCATGGCAGGGTTTGGACATTCAATCGGCGCCCAACTTCTGAAAAACTTAGGCCGGCTTGCACCATGCCGAGGGCCCGCCATCTGTCATCTGGATTTAACCGTGGCATCTTGGACGTAAGGAATACAAAAGTCGGCTTTTTCATGGCCTTAATAAAGGCTATCCAACCCATCCTTTCAACCGTGTACAAATTTTTGTTTTTCTCCAAAACAGCACTTTGAGCTGATTCCTAAAGACCACTCCCTGAAGACTATTGAAAAATGTTTGGATTGAGGAGAACTCATTTAATGACTTCTGTGCACGCTATTCAATAGAAACATCTCAAAACAAACATTTCCCCAACTCCGTATTGCATAATATGTTGAATTATTGACCTGGACTTTTTCATTGACTGCCAGTATAGTTTCCTTGTATGCTCATGTTGTAAAGCAGGTTTCTTTTTTTAAGAGAAAATCTTAAATGCTTTGATTTCATTACTAGTCGAGAACTACTTTTAATTTAAAAAAAAAAAGACTGCGCCTTTAATGTTCCAGCATTGGTGCTTTTTCTGTTGGGACTGTTTGTTTTGCGCTTCAGTAATGACAGTCCATGCATTATTGTGATTTTTCTGTCACCAGGCCCACTACATTAGGGCCAAGGCGCTTTGCTGTGCTGGCCGCAGAGAAGAGGCATTGCAGGAGTATTTTATTTGTGTAGCACTCAAGCCAGACTGGACATCTGTAAAATCCGAGGCACAGAAGGTAAACTTCTATCCCCTTTATCATTTTTCCCCTCACAATGCTCGATTATTAACGTTACAACTTGTAATCTATAAGAAGCTACAGTGGGGCAAAAAAGTATTTAGTCAGTCACCAATTGTGCAAGTTCTCCCACTTAAAAAGATGAGAGAGGCCTGTAATTTTCATCATAGGTACACTTCAACTATGAGAGACAGAATGGGGGGAAAGAATCCAGGAAATCACATTGTCTGTCTGATTTTTTTAAGAATTTATTTGCAAATTATGGTGGAAAATAAGTATTTGGTCAATAACAAAAGTTCATCTCAATACTTTGTTATATACCCTTTGTTGGCAATGACAGAGGTCAAACGTTTTCTGTAAGTCTTCACAAGGTTTTCACACACTGTTGCTGGTATTTTGGCCCATTCCTCCATGCAGATCTCCTCTAGAGCAGTGATGTTTTGGGGCTGTCGCTGGGCAACATGGACTTTCAACTCCCTCCAAAGATTTTCTATGGGGTTGAGATCTGGAGACTGGCTAGGCCACTCCAGGACCTTGAAATGCTTCTTACGAAGCCACTCCTTCGTTGCCCGGGCGGTGTGTTTGGGATCATTGTCATGCTGAAAGACCCAGCCACGTTTCATCTTCAATGCCCTTGCTGATGGAAGGAGGTTTTCACTCAAAATCTCACGATACATGGCCCCATTCATTCTTTCCTTTACACGGATCAGTCGTCCTGGCCCCTTTGCAGAAAAACAGCCCCAAAGCATGATGTTTCCACCCCCATGCTTCACAGTAGGTATGGTGTTCTTTGGATGCAACTCAGCATTCTTTCTCCTCCAAACACAAGTTGAGTTTTTACCAAAAAGTTCTATTTTGGTTTCATCTGACCATATGACATTCTCCCAGTCCTCTTCTGGATCATCCAAATGCTCTCTAGCAAACTTCAGATGGGCCTGGACATGTACTGGCTTAAGCAGGGGGACACGTCTGGCAATGCAGGATTTGAGTCCCTGGCGGCGTAGTGTGTTACTGATGGTAGCCTTTGTTACTTTGGTCCCAGCTCTCTGCAGCTCATTCACTAGGTCCCCCCGTGTGGTTCTGGGATTTCTGCTCACCGTTCTTGTGATCATTTTGACCCCACGGGGTGAGATCTTGCGTGGAGCCCCAGATCGAGGGAGATTATCAGTGGTCTTCTATGTCTTCCATTTTCTAATAATTGCTCCCACAGTTGATTTCTTCACACCAAGCTGCTTACCTATTGCAGATTCAGTCTTCCCAGCCTGGTGCAGGTCTACAATTTTGTTTCTGGTGTCCTTTGACAGCTCTTTGGTCTTGGCCATAGTGGAGTTTGGAGTGTGACTGTTTGAGGTTGTGGACAGGTGTCTTTTATACTGATAACGAGTTCAAACAGGTGCCATTAATACAGGTAACGAGTGGAGGACAGAGGAGCCTCTTAAAGAAGAAGTTGTTACAGGTCTGTGAGAGCCAGAAATCTTGCTTGTTTGTAGGTGACCAAATACTTATTTTACCGAGCAATTTACCAATTAATTCATTAAAAATCCTACAATGTGATTTCCTGGATTCTTTCCCCCCATTCTGTCTCTCATAGTTGAGGTATACCTATGATGAAAATTACAGGCCTCTCTCATCTTTTTAAGTGGGAGAACTTGCACAATTGGTGGCTGACTAAATACTTTTTTACCCCACTGTATACGGTGTTGCTCGAATCTCAGAATTTCCTCCCAGTGAATACACGGGAATGGAAATCAGCTTGAGCCGGACTTGGATGATCGGGTACATTTACATCGTTTTCGGTGTTCCTTGAAAATGTTCCCAACTTTCTGCACGTCTTTTTCCTTTCTCTGCAGATCCTGAGCGAGATGTTTTCATCCATTTTTCAGAACGACAGTCTGGTCACAAGTCTCCATCCGCTTCAAACCACAGGCTCATCCCCTCGCATCAAACCTTCATCACTCCTCAGCTCTCTTCATTTTCCTCTGCCGAGGGACGGAGCCAGAGCTGGCTGCTCCAAAGTACGTGTCCACAGATTTGAGTTCACATAACGCCTTGACACGCACAAGTTTGTAGAGGTCAAAAATGATGATACAGCAGAACATGCTGTTATAGGACAATAATCAACGATGAGGTCGAATGACTCCTCATATCTTTTTAACTATTTATAGTTACAGTTAATGTTGTTGAACTTCTCTTCAGTTATACTATAGCTATAACGATTTGTTTCCTCACTAGAAAGAAAAATGCAGTTTGTAATGTTCGTGAGAACCTACAACCCCAGTTCCAAAAAAGTTGGGACGCTGTGTAAACTGCAAATAAAAACAGAATGTGATAATTTTGCAAATCATGGAAACACACTCATTTGAAAATAGGATAAAGACAACATATCAAATGTTGAAACTGACCTTTTTTTATTTTTTGAAAAATATATTTTCATTTTGAATTTGATTCCAGCAAAACATTTCAGTAAAGTTGGAACGGGGACATGTTTACCATTGTGTTGCATCACCTTTACTTTTAACAACACACTGTAAACGTTTGGGAACCAAGGAGACTAATTGAGCTTTGAGAGAGAAATGTTGATCCATTCTTGCCTGCTGTACAATTTCAGTTACTCGACAGTTTGGGGTCTCCTTTGTCGTATTTTGCGCTTCATAATGCACCAAATTGTTTTAAATGGGAGATGGGTCTGGACTGCAGGAAGGCCAGTTTAGCACCTGGACTCTTTTATTACAGAGCTATGCAGTATTAATATATGCAGAAAGCAGTTTGGCATTGTCTTGCTGAAAGAAGGAAGGCCTTCCTTGAAAAAGATTTTGTCTGGATGGCAGCATATTGCTCTGAAAGGTGTAAATATCATTCAACATTAATGATGCATTCCCAGATGTACAAGCTACCCATGTCATGTGCACTAATGCACCCTCATACCATCACAGATGCCGGCTTTTGAACTGTGCACTGATAACAAGCCGGATGGTCCCTCTCCTCTTTAGCGTGGAGGATGTGGTGTCCATGATTTCTAAAAAGAATTTCTACTTTTAATTCGTCAGACCTCGGGACAATTTTCCACTTCGCCTCAGTCTATCGTAAAAGAGCTCAGGCCCAGAGAAGGTGTTGGTGTTTCTGGATATTGTTTATATCTGGTTTTAACTTGCGTTTGTGGATGCAGTAATGAACTGTTTTCACAGACGATGGTTTTCTGAAGTGTTCCTGAGCCCATTCAGTGATTTCCACTACAGACCCGTGTCTGCTTTTAATGCAGTGTCTCCTAAGGGCCTGAAGATCACAGGCATCCAGTGTCAGTTTTCAGCCTTGTCTCTGGCATACAGAGATTTCTCCAGATTCTCTGAATCTTTTAATGATGCGTACCAGAGATGATGTGATCCCCAAATTCTTTACAGTTTTACCTTGAGGAACGTTTTTCTTAAATTGTTGCACTGTTTGCCCACGCAGTCTCTCTCAGAGCAGTGAACCCCTCCCCATCTTTACTTCTGAGATCCTCCACCTCTCTGGGGATGCTCTTTTTATATCCAATCATGTTACTGATCTGTTTCTAATTAACCAAATTAGGTGGGGTAGGTTATTTTGCATTACACAGCTTTTTTTCATTCTTTTGTTGCCCCGTCCCAGCTTTTCTGAAACGTGTTGCTGATAACAAAATGAGTATATGTTTTTCAAAAAAACTAATAAAATTTCATTTTCAACAGTTATGCAGGTTTTTTTTTTTTTTTAAACTATTCAATGAAATATAAGGTTTCCATGGTTTGCAAATCTTCACATTCTGCTTTTGTTTTAGTGTCCCAACTTTTTTTGGAATTGGGGTTATAGAAAGCTTGTCATGTTACTGAGAGTCTTGACGACATTGTTGTGGTCAAAAGATTAAATGAGCAGCATAACGTCTTACAAAGCACTCACGCTGGAGACTCCTTCCGGAAAGGTTAAATGAGCATCTCATGACAGTCACTATATATATATATATATATATATATATATATATATATATATATATATATATATATATATATATATGGGGTGGGGCCCCCACCTTCCCAACATCCATTTATGTTGAGTGTCTACCATTAGTCCATGTGTCCATATAGTATTTTTCTCTGGCAGAAAAGCATTGGCTTAATCCCAGCACTTCATCCAAAAAAAAAAAGCTGCATGTGGGTTTTGTTTTTATGACAACAATATCTTGACAACATATCCCCACTCTAACAGCCATTGTATGATGGACTAGCATCACCCCTTTGCTTTCCGTCATATATTTATTCTTAGGCTCGGGATAGACAGATGCAGCCAGAACAAGCTTCTCCTTCATTTTCTTGGCTACCAGGGTGACAAGTCTTAGACGTTTTGATTGGTTGCCTGAAAAGGAGCAACAGTAATGACACCAATGCCTTTGAGAAGTTCAGAACGGCTGCACAGAAGACGCTGTGCTCTGAGGGAGGGACCCTAGGTGCAGAGCTTTTCTTTAGGAGGCCATACGCGGCCGCACATGCTCTCTCCTCACTGGGAACAGTTGATAAGGGAGAAAAACGCTATGTGGGCAAACCCACCCCACCCCGCGTCCTTGTACAAGTTCTTTCCATAGTCACAACAATGTTTTACAGCGAGTGTGTTTTAACATTAACATCATGGCCTGAAATATTGCCTGAGGCATGCTGTTATAGGAAATTGATCAACACTATCTTCTGACCAATCAGAATAAAGAATTCAACAATACATTTAAGTGAATCAGGTTTCAGAGAAGTTACAAAATGATTTAAATGGTGTGTTAATAATGACTTACACTGAACTGTGTGTGCCTCTTTATGTTGCTCTCGATGTTTTTGTCCCAGTTTTAAACTGGTGCACCACTGAACGTTTACCCTGTGTCCAAAATCTCTCCCTACTCACTATACAGGGCACTATATAGTGAGGACACCATTTTGTAGTGCTGTCCGAAACCTCAGTTGCCCCTTTTCCATCAAAGCAGTTCCAGGGCTGGTTCGGGGCCAGTGCTTAGTTTGGAACCGGGTTTTCTGTTTCCACTGACAAAGAACTGGCTCTGGGGCCAGAAAAACCGGTTCCAGGCTAGCACCAACTCTCTGCTGGGCCAGAGGAAAGAACCGCTTACGTCAGCGGGGGGGGCGGAGTTGTTAAGACCAACAACAACAACAAGACCGCGAAAGATCGCCATTTTTAAGCAACGAGAAGCAGCAGCTGTACAAACGTGAAGTCATTTTTTTATTATTGTTGCTGCTGCTTCTTCCGTGTTGTTTTTGCTTCGATATTCGCACCAAGGTTTATGCAAACGTAGCGACGTAACTGACGTATACAGCGACGTAATGATGTGGCTTCCCTTAGCACCGCGAGCTATGGAAAAGCAAACTGGTTCTCAGCTGGCTCGCAAGTTGAACGAGTTGTGAACCAGCACCAGCACTGGCCCCGAACCAGCCCTGGAACTGATTTGGTGGAAAAGGGGTAAGTGAGGATTATTTACAGCCTATATGGTGCACTCAAAGTATCCCACAATGCATCATGAAAAGTAGTGTACAACGATGGTCATGAACCAAAGCAGTATATCCCATCATGCATTGCAGTCACGCTGAAAGAAATCAAAAGTCTCAAATTTGATTCAATAAAAGGCAGCAGCAATAAAGTAATAAAGCCTTGATTTAAAAAAAAACTGAAAGATGCAGGTACTTTGTATTGATTGTGGGAAATATGCTCATCTGTGATATGTATTTATCACAAAAATGCATGCATGTATTTGTTATTTTGAAAACCCACCAGCCGACTGATCTGGCACGTTTTAATTGTGCGACAGTAATGACATAAATACCAGCGCTCACTATATAGTCCTCGAAATAGTAATTCCCTCTATAGGGAGTAGTGAACAAGTGAGCGATTTCGGACGCAGTTAGTCACCTGGAGAGAAAACATCTTAGCATTGTGCTGCTTAACTGGTTTAAATCTGTTTTCACCTCCCAGGACCCTGCGCTCAGTAGTAAAGCTTGTGATACTTCGAGTTCCTCATCCTTAAATCAGCATGAGAGCAGCATCGAAGAATCCAAAAGCCTGGCAGCGGTGCTTTCTTCCCTTCCTGTAGCTCCTGGTGTTAAGAGGAAGCGCTTGGCTGATGCCAGTGCCTTAGTGTCTCCTAGCAAGATTCGCAAAACAGGTATGTGCTCAAATTACAGCTGTAGCATTTTACTTGATGTTGGATTGTGGAATTTCAGCCATGAAATCTATGTACTGAACCAGAGAGGGAGGGACCATACCGGTTCTTCCTGTACTGTACAATTTTGCAGTCCCTTTTTTTTTTTTGGAAGGTAATACCGTATTTACCGGACTATAAGCCGCTACTTTTTCCCCACGCTTTGAACCCTGCGGCTTGTACAACAATGCGGCTTATCTATAGATTTTTCTTCGCTAACTGCCATCAGGGGGCGCAAAAACATGACAGACGCAAGAGGTCAATATAAAGAAGACGACGCAAGCAGCACGACACGCACGAATGCAAAATATTTTTCACACCCTCATCATGGAAAGTACACAAAGAAAAGCATATGATGCAGCTTTTAAGTTGAAAGCAATTGATCTGTCTATCCAGGAAGGAAATAGAGCTGCTGCACGTAAGCTTGGCGTTAATGAATCAATGGTGAGATGTTGGAGACGGCAGCGTGAAGAACCGATTCAATGTCAAAGAACAACAAAGGCTTTCAGAGGTCATAAAAGCAGATGGCCTAAACTTGAAAATGTTCTTGAGGACTGGGTGAACACACACAGAGAGCAGACGGCCGGGGCGTATCGACCGTGCAAATCCGACTGAAAGCTAAAACAATCGCCAGCGAAATGAGTATTGAAGATTTTAAAGGTGGACCGTCATGGTGTTTTAGATTTATGAGACGAAAAGATCTGTCCATCAGGGCGCGGACGACTGTCAGCAACTCCCTCCCGACTACGAAGAAAAAGTTGCAAACTTCCACAAATTTATTGAAACAAAACTAGCTGAAAATTCCATCGGACCAGACAGCATCATAAATATAGATGAAGTACCTTAGAACGTTTGACCTGCCTTTAACTAGAACTGTTAACAAAACAGGAGTGTCATCCATTATGATGAAAACAACTGGCTACGAGAGAACGCATTTCATGTGTGTTTTGAGCTGTACCGCATCCGGACAGAAGCTTCCACCGATGGTGATTTTCAAGCGGATGATTATGCCAAAAGAAAAATTTCCGAAAGGCATAGTCGTTAAAGTTAACAAAAAAGGGTGGATGATAGAAAGCCTAATGACTGAATGGCTGACGGAGTGCTACAGTAAGCGCCCGGGAGGATTTTTGCACTGGAAAAAATCATTGCTTGTTTTGGACAGTATGAGGGCCCATATAACAGATTCTGTGAAAGCAGCCATCAAGAGAACAAACTCAATTCCAGCTGTGATTCCTGGAGGTACAACTAAGTTTTTGCAGCCACTCGACATCAGTGTGAATCGTGCATTTAAAACGGCACTCCGAAGTGAGTGGGAGGCTTGGATGACCAGTGGCGAGAAATCATTCACAAAAACTGGCCGCATGCGAAGAGCATTCTTTTCTGAGGTCTGCCAGTGGATCCTAAAAGCGTGGAGCAGTGTGAAAGAATCCACAATCACCAAGGGGTTTCGAAAGGCTGGACTGCTGCGTGGAGAGAACAGCGCAGCTTCGTCGGTAACTGTGCCTCGAGATGAAAGGGACGGCGCGGCTTCGTCGGTAACTGTGCCTCGAGATGAAAGGGACGGCGCGGCTTCGTCGGTAACTGTGCCTCGAGATGAAAGGGACGGCGCGGCTTCATCGGTAACTGTGCCTCGAGATGAAAGGGACGGCGCGGCTTCGTCGGTAACTGTGCCTCGAGATGAAAGGGACGGCGCGGCTTCGTCGGTAACTGTGCCTCGAGATGAAAGGGACGGCGCGGCTTCGTCGGTAACTGTGCCTCGAGATGAAAGGGACGGCGCGGCTTCGTCGGAAACTGTGCCTCGAGATGAAAGGGACGGCGCGGCTTCGTCGGAAACTGTGCCTCGAGATGAAAGGGACGGCGCGGCTTCGTCGGTAACTGTGCCTCGAGATGAAAGGGACGGCGCGGCTTCGTCGGTAACTGTGCCTCGAGATGAAAGGGACGGCGCGGCTTCGTCGGTAACTGTGCCTCGAGATGAAAGGGACGGCGCGGCTTCGTCGGTAACTGTGCCTCGAGATGAAAGGGACGGCGCGGCTTCGTCGGTAACTGTGCCTCGAGGTGAAAGGGACGGCGCGGCTTCGTCGGTAACTGTGCCTCGAGATGAAAGGGACGGCGCGGCTTCGTCGGTAACTGTGCCTCGAGATGAAAGGGACGGCGCGGCTTCGTCGGTAACTGTGCCTCGAGATGAAAGGGACGGCGCGGCTTTGTCGGTAACTGTGCCTCGAGATGAAAGGGACGGCGCGGCTTCGTCGGTAACTGTGCCTCGAGATGAAAGGGACGGCGCGGCTTCGTCGGTAACTGTGCCTCGAGATGAAAGGGACGGCGCGGCTTCGTCGGTAACTGTGCCTCGAGATGAAAGGGACGGCGCGGCTTCGTCGGTAACTGTGCCTCGAGATGAAAGGGACGGCGCGGCTTCGTCGGTAACTGTGCCTCGAGATGAAAGGGACGGCGCGGCTTCGTCGGTAACTGTGCCTCGAGATGAAAGGGACGGCGCGGCTTCGTCGGTAACTGTGCCTCGAGATGAAAGGGACGGCGCGGCTTCGTCGGTAACTGTGCCTCGAGATGAAAGGGACGGCGCGGCTTCGTCGGTAACTGTGCCTCGAGATGAAAGGGACGGCGCGGCTTCGTCGGTAACTGTGCCTCGAGATGAAAGGGACGGCGCGGCTTCGTCGGTAACTGTGCCTCGAGATGAAAGGGACGGCGCGGCTTCGTCGGTAACTGTGCCTCGAGATGAAAGGGACGGCGCGGCTTCGTCGGTAACTGTGCCTCGAGATGAAAGGGACATTGAGAGCGACACCGACGGAGAGACTGAAACGGTGCGTGACGGAGATGTTCTGAGGCTCTTCAACTCCGACGCTGAAGAAGACGACTTCAGTGGTTTCAGTGCACAGGAGGAGGATGAATAAAAACATTAATGACTTTTCTGTTTTATTCGATCAGCCGTTTTACTGCTGTGTTACAGGCACCGTTTGGAAACAAAGTATGTAAATAAGCATTTACAAAATCTTTGTGTAAATGTCTCATTCACAACGTATGTATCTGCGGCTTATAGTCTGGTGCGGTTAATGTAATGTAAAAATATTCTTTTAAAATTTAGTGTGTGCGGCGTATATTCCGATGCGCTCTATAGTCCGGTAAATACGGTATTCAAGTTGTATTTGTTTTAATTTTTTAACCTTAACTCCTGTATACTGTTGCTTCATTCATGCACTTGGGTTTGGTTGTCTGTATAACTGTCGGAACACCTGTACTAATGTGCATTCATGCATTTCTCTGATTTATCCAGTGATGTGGTAGGACGGCAGTGCTTAAAATCATACAGATCAAGGCTTGGTGAGCACAAGAAGTCAGGCCTCGACGTTAACTTTTGCCCCCTTTTGCCCTGCAGAGCAAATGCCCTCAAATCTCCCCCCTCCCGAATTTCCTTTTGCCCTAAAATTTTGTGGTAGTTTGGCAAATGCACGGTTCAAGGCAATACTAATGTTTTCTAGGGGTATAATGAAGTTATTTAGGCAAAAGTACATGGGTTCTTTTTTATTTCTGCTACAGAAGAACAAGACAAGCCTTGAAAATCTCATCTCATTATCTGTAGCCGCTTTATCCTGTTCTACAGGGTCGCAGGCAAGCTGGAGCCTATCCCAGCTGACTACGGGCGAGAGGCGGGGTACACCCTGGACAAGTCGCCAGGTCATCACAGGGCTGACACATAGACACAGACAACCATTCACACTCACATTCACACCTACGCTCAATTTAGAGTCACCAGTTAACCTAACCTGCATGTCTTTGGACTGTGGGGGAAACCGGAGCACCCAGAGGAAACCCACGGGGAGAACATGCAAACTCTGCACAGAAAGGCCCTCGCCGGCCATGGGGCTTGAACCCGGACCTTCTTGCTGTGAGGCGACAGCGCTAACCACTACACCACCGTACCGCCAGCCCTGAAAATATGAAATGTAAACCAGTATCGTATAAGACTTCCGTATGGTACGAGTACGTAATACGTCTTTTTATTATAGAGTTTAGGAGACAAAACACACGGTCTTGCCTCGAACACTGGTGAGTGTGAAGGAAATTTGGTGAATGAGCATTCCTATTCTGTTTCTCTGTGTGTTGAGCTCAAGTGGCCTAGTGTACTGAGAAATTGTTTTCCCACAAGCTGTAATCGCTTTTCTGTGTCCTTGGCTCAACGGCTGGTGATGAGCAGGCTGCCTGGTTTCTGTTTCGTGTTGTTATGCCTAACCACATATCCGCTGCGCATCTCAGAGCACACCAGGTGCATGCTCTAACAAAGCTTCAAGGGAAAGTCTCGAGCCAATCATGTGCAGACACGAACAGTAAGCAAATGCCTTTAGAGTATAATAAATAACAGCCACGAAGACACAACTCGGAGTGCGCACTCTCAGCATCACCTGAGGTGTCGTCGTCTTTCCTTTTCCCGTTTTATATCTGTTTTATAAGCTCTACTATAATAAATAACTGAAAAGACAACTGCTAAGCGTTCTGAAGTGTTTATTAGAAGTTTCCATTACACGAGCAATATTGCAAAGATGAATTGTAAAACTAAAAACATTATAAAGCAGGAGTCTGTACTGCAGTACTGTCTTATCCAGTTTGCCATTGCATGTCTTTCCATTCATTGAATGTACTTACTCCTAGCTTTTTTACATACAGTGGTGCTTGAAAGTTTGTGAACCCTTTAGAATTTTCTATATTTCTGCATAAATATGACCTAAAACATCAGATTTTCACACAAGTCCTAAAAGTAGATAAAGAGAACCCAGTTAAACAAATGAGGCATAAATATTATACTTGGTCATTTATTTATTGAGGAAAATGATCCAATATTACATATCTGTGAGTGGCAAAAGTATGTGAACCTTTGCTTTCAGTATCTGGTGTGACCCCCTTGTGCAGCAAAAACTGCAACTAAATGTTTCCGGTGACTGTTGATCAGTCCTGCACACCGGCTTGGAGGAATTTTAGCCCGTTCCTCCGTACAGAACAGCTTCAACTCTGGGATGGTGGTGGGTTTCCTCACATGAGCTGCTCGCTTCAGGTCCTTCCACAACATTAACTTTATTCTTCTTGAACCATTCTTTGGTAGAACGACTTGTGTGCTTAGGGTCGCTGTCTTGCTGCATGACCCACCTTCTCTTGAGATGCAGTTCATGGACAGATGTCCTGACGTTTTCCTTTAGAATTCGCTGGTATAATTCAGAATTCATTGTTCCATCAATGATGGCAAGCTGTCCTGGCCCAGATGCAGCAAAACAGGCCCAAACCATGACACTACCACCACCATGTTTCACAGATGGGATAAAGTTCTTATGCTGGAATGCAGTGTTTTCCTTTCTCCAAACATAACGCTTCTCATTTAAACCAAAAAGTTCTATTTTTGGTCTCATCTGTCCACAAAACATATTTTTCCAGTAGCCTTCTAGCTTGTCCACGTGATCTTTAGCAAACTGCAGGCAAGCAGCAATGTTCTTTTTGGAGAGCAGTGGCTTTCTCCTTGCAACCCTGCCATGCACACCATTGTTGTTCTCCTGATGGTGGACTCATGAACATTAACATTAGCCAATGTGAGAGAGGCCTTCAGTTGCTTAGAAGTTACCCTGGGGTCCTTTGTAACCTTGCCGACTATTACACGCCTTGCTCTTGGAGTGATCTTTGTTGGTGTACCACTCCTGGGGAGGGTAACAATAGCCTTGAATTTCTTCGATTTGTACACAATCTGTCTGACTGTGGATTGGTGGAGTCCAAACTCTTTAGAGATGGTTTTGTAACCTTTTCCAGCCTGATGAACATCAACACTTTCTGAGGTCCTCAGAAATCTCCTTTGTTCGTGCCATGATACACTTCTACAAACGTGTTGTGAAGATCAGACTTTGATAGATCCCTGTTCTTTAAATAAAACAGGGTGCCCACTCGCACCTGATTTGTCATCCCATTGATTGAAAACACCTGACTCTAATTTCACCTTCAAATTAACTGCTAATCTGAGAGGTTCACATACTTTTGGCACTCACAGATATGTAATATCGCATCATTTTCCTCAATAAATAAATGACCAAGTATAATAATTGTCTCATTTGTTTAACTGGGTTCTCTTTATCTACTTTAAGGACTTGTGTGAAAATCTGATGATGTTTTAGGTCATATTTATGCAGAAATATAGAAAATTCTAAAGGGTTCACCAACTTTCAAGCACCACTGTACATGTGGATGTCCTGAAGTCAACCCGGGAAAATGTAGAAGGCACCAGCGATCACTCGTAGTGACCAAGTACAAATGCGCACGTGTGCCTGAAGCGAGCCAGTCTGAATCGCCGTTACTAATCGGGGAGAAAAAAAAATGGCGATCACAGGGGAGGTGAGGATGCTGGTTAATATGTCTTGTTTTTTGTAATGTACTCACTTGAAAATCATTTTTGTGCTTAAAGAAGCCAGCCATAGTTGTGCCTAAACAGGCCTAACTTGCTAAAATATTTCTGCCCGAACATCTTGGTTGGGCAAATCGGGCATTCGGGCAATGCCTGGCGTTGAGGCTTGAGAGTTCAAGATCGGTTTTGCGTTCCGAGTTGCTTTTCTGCTCACCATGGTTATAAAGAGTGGTTATTTACATTACAGTAGCCTCCCTTGATGTTTTTCGTGTCATTTTGTGTCGAACTACGTGGTGGTGGTGTGTACAGTATGTGAGTCCAGGAAACCAACGGTTTCTGAAGTACTCAAACCAGCCAATCATACTATGGTCAAAGTCGCTGGGACTTTCCAGCTTCTCCTCCTTGAATGTGAACTGAAGCTGTTGATCTGCATGAAGTAAAGTAGTTGCTGTGGTAACGTTTTCTGTGAGGCAATGTCTAGAATTTTTGGATGGAGTCTCCAGTGCTAGTGCTTTATACCAGATGATGGTGTAAGAGCAAAATAGAGGCTGGTGAGATTTCTGACCAGACACTGTCTAGTCCATGCATTTCTCAATCGAACTGTTTCAGTCTCTCCATTTGTTTTTACCGATCAGTCATGTAACCCCCCCCCACCCCTCTCTCTCTCTCTCTCTCTCTCTCTCTCTCTCTCTCTCTCTCTCTCTCTCTCTCTCTCTCTCAGATCCATCCAGTTCTTCACCGATGACTCCTGTCCAGTGCAGGACAAGGAAAGTACCATCTCATCTCTTGGACAGTGCAGACATGGAGTGTTCCCTGTGCATGAGGTAAACTAGATGTTTGGGCATGCGTACAGTTATTATACCCAATATCTATAAATTAAAACACAATTTTAGTATTCCTGCTACTCAAAAATGACCAAGACTGATCAAAAGTTGCCATGGTAATGTACAAGAGATTAAAAATAAGAAGCAGTTAAAATAATTTAAAACCGGGATCATTGTGTGCATTGTGCATGCGTGTTGAAATATACGTGTTTTTGTCTTCATGTGTTCAGTCTCTTTGTGCCCATTTTTGTATCTTCTCGTTTCTCTTGAGTTGCACTTTAAATATAGTGAAATGAGTACAGTGTCCCTGAGACTCCATTAAAAGGCACTGATGTTTGCTCATCCTGCAGTGGCTCGGTCAGCCAACAGCTGCTTTATACACAGAAATGAGCATCAAATCCACTGAACACACCACACCAAGTACTTGGCGCACAATGCTAACACGTGGACAGGTCTGCAAATGTATTTAAGTGTTTTTACACCTCGAATCATTTCAACTTTTTTTTTTTTGTGCACGAGCACAATGGCTCTCGTCCGTTTCTGCATAGCGGGCTTCAGATTTTACTGGAAAAGGAAAAAGCAAAGCTTGAAGGATTGTTGGGTTACAATTCACATCAGTCGGTAGACGTCTTTTTACAAATTACTTAAAAGAAATGCAAAATGTCATGGAGAGGTCTTGGAGAAAGTGTTTCCCCAAATGGTTGACAGCAGAGATGTTTTCAAAACATGAGCCAAGGGAGCAGAATTGGCCAGGGGAGGGATGACATGCTTTCATGTCAATCACAGTGATGCTATCCAATCGTGGCTGTACGTATGTGGAAGAGGGTGGATAGCATTTTCCTCCCAGTGCTTCTGTGACTCAACATGAGCATCCCAGGTGTGAAGGTTGGCTTCATGAGTCTCAAAGGAAGCACGTTTTGCTGGTTGGGAGCTGTCAAGTGTTAGGGGAGAGCTGGGTGGGAATGGAGGCTCTGCACATGATGTCACTGTTGCTGCTGTTCATCCATCGCAGTCGATGATGACCACAATCCTTATTTGTGTGTCCTCGTGGCTAATCAGCCCAATTTTTGCTCGAAAAGATCTGCCACATGAGCTACAGGTGCAGGGATTAACTGCTAGGTTTTCCGCAGCTCTCTGCTTGCGGAGGCGCCGCCTTTCCACTGCACGTAGCTTGCGATTTGCCTCTGCAATTTGTGCTCCTTTGTGGACGGCTTCTTTCCATGATGACCTGTCTGAGGCTGCTACTTCCCATGAACTCGGATTGATGTTAAAAGCTTTAAGGGAGCGTTTCTGTGTGTCTTCGTATCCCTTTCTCTGTCCTCCACGAGAGCGTTTCCCAATGGTGAGTTCTCCATACGTTAGTTGCTTAGGAATGCATTCATCAGACATTCTTGTAACATGTCCCGCCCATCTAATTTGGTTCTTCTGGATGATGGGATGAACGGATGGCTGATTTGCTCGAGCTAGGACTTCTGTGTCAGGGATCTTGTCTTGCCATTTCATCTTTAGGATCTTACATAGTAGACTGGTACCAAAATCCAGAATTGTGAAACCCACAGGCATTTTTGAGACAAAGTCGGCAAACAGTCTTATTTTGTCAATTTGGGTGTGCCGAATTCAAATCTGCAATATGCCGAGCTCTATCTGACCTCTGTTGACCTCTAGAGGTCATTGAACTTTGGGCCTGTAAACGTCTCAGCTGAACCCAGTTTCTCAGCTTTCTAAGGAATGAAATGTACTAAAATGATTAATGAAGTTAGCAAATGGCTTTGTTTGTTAAATGTTTGGGTGCTGAATTCATTTTTCATTTGTAAAACGACATATGACCTCTGATAACCTCAAGGTCATTAAACTTGGCCTATAGGCCTATGCATTTAACGGCATTTTTAAACTGACTTTACTCCCCCAAAAAGAAAATGAACAGACAAAAAACAAATAGAAAGGAACAAATACAACATTAAATGCCAGTCCATGTACATGTGACTTACTTTTCACAATGAGAATGCCTAGGCGATCACCTTGCATAACATTGCATTACATTTAGCGGTTATTGTTTATACAAAGCTACTGAAAAAGGACAGATTCAGCAGCATACAAAATGTGGGGGCATACAGGGTATACAGGTTAATCAGGGCTAGTGTATATGAGTTTTTTTTCTTTGTTGTTTGTTTTTTGTTTTGTTTTAAACGGGGTAAAGCCTTTTGCAAAAAACAAACAACAAAGAAAAAAAAACTCATACACTAACCCTGATTAACCTGTATACCCTGTATGCCCCCACATTTTGTATGCTGCTGAATCTGTCCTTTTTTCAGTAGCTTTGTATAAACAATAACCACTAAATGTAATGCAATGTTATGTAAGGTGATCGCCTAGGCATTCTCATTGCGAAAAGTAAGTCACATGTACATGGACTGGCATTTAATGTTGTATTTGTTCCTTTCTATTTGTTTTTTGTCTGTTCATTTTCTTTTTGGGGGAGTAAAGTCAGTTTAAAAATGCCGTTAAATGCATAGGCCTATAGGCCAAGTTTAATGACCTTGAGGTTATCAGAGGTCATATGTCGTTTTACAAATGAAAAATGAATTCAGCACCCAAACATTTAACAAACAAGGCCATTTGCTAACTTCATTAATCATTTTAGTACATTTCATTCCTTAGAAAGCTGAGAAACTGGGTTCAGCTGAGACATTTACAGGCCCAAAGTTCAATGACCTCTAGAGGTCAACAGAGGTCAGATAGAGCTCGGCATATTGCAGATTTGAATTCGGCACACCCAAATTGACAAAATAAGACTGTTTGCCGACTTTGCCTCAAAAATGCCTTTAACTCCCTTAAATAAGCACTTTTTTGAATTTTGGTACCAGTCTATAGGCAATTGAGATGAAAGTGGCTGAGCTATCGAGCAGGTCTGGCGTAAACAGTCCATGACTCCGAGCCATAGAGCAGAGTGGTTAAAACTACTGCCTGATACACTTTCACCTTAGTAGAAGATTTAACACCTCTACGATCCCAAACATGAGAACGAAGCCTTCCAAAGCATGTACTAGCTTTCGCAATATGACAGTCCACTTCTTGATCGATAACCGCGTCACGAGAGTGTACTTCCTAGATAAGTGAACTTGGAGACAGCTGCAAGTTGATTTCCTTTAAGAAATATGGATGGCTGCTGTTGAGGTTGACCAGGAGCTGGCTGATGCATCACTTCTGTTGTCTTTGTGCTTATGGTGAGACCAAAGTTGTCACAAGCGGTGGAAAATTTGTCCACCGTGGTCCGCATTCCTGCTTCTGTATGATCATTTAGGGAACAGTCATCAGCAAACAGAAAGTCGCACAGTACAGTGTCCTTAACCTTGGTAATTGCCTTAAGGCGTTGAATATTGAATATGCTGCCATCTGTTCTGTATCTGATCTTGATACCAGGATCATCCGCTGAGAAAGCATCTGCTAGCATTGCTGTAAACACCATGCTGAACAAAATGGGGGCTAGAACGCATCCTTGCTTATCACCATTGGTTACAGGAAATGGATTTGAGCATTCACCATCTTCAATGACTGTTGCTGTCATGCCATCATGAAATTGCCGAACCATAGCAATGAATGTATCTGGACAACCAAATTTTGACATGATCTTCCATAGGCCATCCCGGCTAACGGAATCAAATGCCTTTGTCAGATCGACAAATGTTGTGAAGAGCTGCTGGTTCTGCTCTCTGCATTTTTCTTGTAGTTGCCCTGCAGCAAACATCATATCGATGGCGCCCCTTCCTTTGCGAAATCCGCACTGACTCTTGGGATGGTGACCTTGCTCTAAATGATTGTTGAGCCGATTAAGCATCACACGTGCCAGAATTTTACCAGCCATCACAAGGAGGGAGATGCCTCTGTGATTGTCGCATACCCTGCGAGCTGGGTGGGAATGGAGGCTATGCATGTGATGTCACTGCTGTTACACCTACAGCGGTGCTTGAAAGTTTGTGAATCCTTTAGAATTTTCTATCTTTATGCATAAATATGACCAAAAACATCAGATTTTCACACAAGTCCTAAAAGTAGATAAAGAGAACCCAGTTAAACAAATGAGACAAATATTATACTTGGTCATTTATTTATTTATTTATTTATTGAGGAAAATGATCCAATGTTACATATGTGCATGGCAAAAGTATGTGAACCTCTAGGATTAGCAGTGAATTTGAAGGTGAAATTAGTCAGGTGTTTTCAATCAGTGGGAGGACAATCAGGTGGGAGTGGGCACCCTGTTTTATTTAAAGAACAGGGATCTATCAAAGTCTGATCTTCACAACATGTTGCTGCTCATCAGGTTGGAAAAGGTTACAAAACCATCTCTAAAGAGTTTGGACTCCACCAATCCACAGTCAGACAGATTGTGTACAAATGGAGGAAATTCAAGACCATTGTTACCCTCCCCAGGAGTGGTCAACCAACAAAGATCACTCCAAGAGCAAGGCGGGTAATAGTCGGCGAGGTCACAAAGGACCCCAGGGTAACTCCTAAGCAACTGAAGGCCTCTCTCACATTTGGCTAATGTTCGAGTCCACCATCAGGAGAACACTGAACACCAATGGTGTGCATGGCAGGGTTACAAGGAGAAAGCCACTGCTCTCCAAAAAGAACATTGCTGCTCGTCTGCAGTTTGCTAAAGATCATGTGGACAAGCCAGAAGGCTGTTGGAAAAATGTTTTGTGGGTGGATGAGACCAAAATAGAACTTTGTGGTTTAAATGAGAAGCGTTATGTTTGGAGAAAGGAAAACATTGCATTCCAGAATAAGAACCTTATCCCATCTGTGAAAAATGGTGGTGGTTAAAGAAGAATAAAGTTAATGTTTTGGAATGGCCAAGTCAAAGTCCTGACCTTAATCCAATCGAAATGTTGTGGAAGGACCTGAAGCGAGCAGTTCGTGAGGAAACCCACCAACATCCCAGAGTTGAAGCTGTTCTGTACGGAGGAACGGGCTAAAATTCCTCCAAGCCGGTGTGCAGGACTGATCAACAGTTACCAGAAACGTTTAGTTGCAGTTATTGCTGCACAAGGGGGTCACACCAGATACTGAAAGCAAAGGTGCACATACTTTTGCCACTCACAGATTATGTAATTGGATCATTTTCCTCAATAAATAAATGACCGAATATTATAATTCTCATTTGATTAACTGGATTCTCTTTATCTACTTTTATGACTTGTGTGAAAATCTGATCATATTTATGTAGAAATATAGAAAATTCTAAAGGGTTCACAAACTTTCAAGCCCCACTGTATGGAGTGACCCAGACTAAGCTATTGAGTGACCGTGGTGTTCAGCTCAAATGCTGTGAAAACACAACAGAAAACTCCTCTAAAATGGGAAAAGCTGTTGTACGATTGACTTTACAAATAGATTCAACAAGAAACAGGAGCTCTCCCCTCCCCAGACTATCGAAAGCTAAAGAAAAGGGAAGTAAATGAATCGCTGCAATTCTTAGAAACATCTGGAGTCCAGGCACGGAAATGTAGCTTTGTGGTCGCCGTTTTGTCATGGTTGTAATAAAATAAAAATATTGGTGCAAAGCTGTCCACATACAGCCAGAATATCCATTGGTGTCCTCGTAACTTTAACAAATCCTGCCTTGAAGTCCAACCGAGTGTCGAGGCTTTTGTATGCCTTCAGGCTTTGCTTTGTGTATTTCCCTGGCATCGAAATCAGAAACACAAAAATGTCAGGAAACCCTGGTCACGGACTATGGGTCCTTTGGTAAGTTTTAAGAATTGCAGTCAAGTCCAACTGCCTTTTTAAATTTAAGTAGATAATCATTCGTTTTACAACCCCCATTCCAAAAAAGTTGGAACAAAGTACAAATTGTAAATAAAAATGGAATGCAATGATGTGGAAGTTTCAAAATTCCATATTTTATTCAGAATAGAACATAGATGACACATCAAATGTTTAAACTGAGAAAATGTA
Source organism: Neoarius graeffei (assembly GCF_027579695.1). NCBI lineage: Eukaryota > Metazoa > Chordata > Actinopteri > Siluriformes > Ariidae > Neoarius > Neoarius graeffei. The sequence continues at coordinate 35,207,587 of NC_083586.1, forward strand.
TCATTTAAAGAGAAAAATTAGGTGATTTTATATTTCATGACAACACATCTCAAAGTTGGGACAAGGCCATGTTTACCACTGTGAGACATCCCCTTTTCTCTTTACAACAGTCTGTAAACGTCTGGGGACTGAGGAGACAAGTTGCTCAAGTTTAGGGATAGGAATGTTAACCCATTCTTGTCTAATGTAGGATTCTAGTTGCTCAACTGTCTTAGGTCTTTTTTGTCGTATCTTCCGTTTTATGATGCGCCAAATGTTTTCTATGGGTGAAAGATCTGGACTGCAGGCTGGCCAGTTCAGTACCCCGACCCTTCTTCTACGCAGCCATGATGCTGTAATTGATGCAGTATGTGGTTTGGCATTGTTCATTTCATTTCATTATCTCTAGCCGCTTTATCCTTCTACAGGGTCGCAGGCAAGCTGGAGCCTATCCCAGCTGACTACGGGCGAAAGGCGGGGTACACCCTGGACAAGTCGCCAGGTCATCACAGGGCTGACACATAGACACAGACAACCATTCACACTCACATTCACACCTACGGTCAATTTAGAGTCACCAGTTAACCTAACCTGCATGTCTTTGGACTGTGGGGGAAACCGGAGCACCCGGAGGAAACCCACGCGGACACGGGGAGAACATGCAAACTCCACACAGAAAGGCCCTCGCCGGCCCCGGGGCTCGAACCCAGGACCTTCTTGCTGTGAGGCGACAGCGCTAACCACTACACCACCGTGCCGCCCCGGTTTGGCATTGTCATGTTGGAAAATGCAAAGTCTTCCCTGAAAGAGACGTCGTCTGGATGGGAGCATATGTTGCTCTAGAACCTGGATATACCTTTCAGCATTGATGGTCTCTTTCCAGATGTGTAAGCTGCCCATGCCACACGCACTAATGCAACCCCATACCATCAGAGATGCAGGCTTCTGAACTGAGCGCTGATAACAACTCGGGTCGTCCTTCTCCTCTTTAGTCCGAATGACACAGCGTCCCTGATTTCCATAAAGAACTTCAAATTTTGATTCGTCTGACCACAGAACAGTTTTCCACTTTGCCACAGTCCATTTTAAATGAGCCTTGGCCCAGAGAAGACGTCTGCGCTTCTGGATCGTGTTTAGATACGGCTTCTTCTTTGAACTATAGAGTTTTAGCTGGCAACGGCGGATGGCACGGTGAATTGTGTTCACAGATGATGTTCTCTGGAAATATTCCTGAGCCCATTTTGTGATTTCCAGTACAGAAGCATGCCTGGATGTGATGCAGTGCCGTCTAAGGGCCCGAAGATCACGGGCACCCAGTATGGTTTTCCGGCCTTGACCCTTGCGCACAGAGATTCTTCCAGATTCTCTGAATCTTTTGATGATATTATGCACTGTAGATGATGATATGTTCAAACTCTTTCCAATTTTACACTGTCGAACTCCTTTCTGATATTGCTCCACTATTTGTCGGCGCAGAATTAGGGGGATTGGTGATCCTCTTCCCATCTTTACTTCTGAGAGCCGCTGCCACTCCAAGATGCTCTTTTTATACCCAGTCATGTTAATGACCTATTGCCAATTGACCTAATGAGTTGCAATTTGGTCCTCCAGCTGTTCCTTTTTTGTACCTTTAACCTTTCCAGCCTCTTATTGCCCCTGTCCCAACTTTTTTGAGATGTGTTGCTGTCATGAAATTTCAAATGAGCCAATATTTGGCAAGAAATTTCAAAATGTCTCACTTTCGACATTTGATATGTTGTCTATGTTCTATTGTGAATACAATATCAGTTTTTGAGATTTTGTAAATTATTGCATTCCGTTTTTATTTACAATTTGTACTTTGTCCCAACTTTTTTTAGAATCGGGGTTGTACACCCAGTTTCACATTTGCAGCACGTTTTGCCACTTAATCTGACCTGGGGGGACGTGTTCTGGTGGGAAAGTAACGTTGGTGTGGGACAAACATGTGGGAGGAGGGGGAAACCATAAACGCAATAACTTCCTAACTCCGCTTCAGCTTTACTGTCCTGCAAAAGGCCCAGCTGAACATTTCTGAGGGCTGGACAAGCTGACACAGTAATAAGAGCTGCAAAGATGCAGCTTAAGGGCTTTGGTAATTGTTGTCAGAATTTTCCATGTGACAATGTTTTTGAACGTTTTGTAGAACGGAATGTTCTCGGACTGTCCTGTGTCATTCGAAAGCTATGTGAGAAACCTTGTTCTGTCAGCTAATTACTTCACCCGGTACAGTTACACAACACAAGCGCATGGTAATTAATGGAAATTCAAGGTAATGGTGTACTTTTGTCTCTCGGTTCCTAGGTTGTTCTACGAGCCTGTAACCACTCCCTGCGGACACACCTTCTGTCTCAAGTGTCTGGAACGCTGCCTGGATCACAACCCAAACTGTCCTCTATGCAAAGAGAATCTTTCAGAGGTATTAATGAGTTAAGACACATGGTTTGATGTCGTACACGTGTTTTGTAGTAACGTGTTTGGTGAACAAGGAAGTTGGCTCAGAGGAACACCAGATGAAGGAGAGCTATCATAACATCGACCACAAAGTTTACTTCTCAGCTTAGTTGAGGATTGTGGGCGGGTGGGTGGGGGAGGGAGGAGTCTCGAAGTCTCTCGTGTCACGGTTTTGTAATGGTGTGAGTGAAGACTGTAGGTTTTAAGTTTTTAATCAAAGGAAAGTCGGAGGGATTTGTGGTTTATCTTCTTAACCTCAAGGGGGGGAAGAGGCTGATGAGGCAACGCCAGTTTATAGCTGCTATAACTCGAGCAAGAACAGGAACTAATGGTTTGGGGTTTTTTTGTGGATGTCCCACAACCTTGAACATGACTCAGCAATGGTTAGTAGTCATGTGTAGGTTTACAACGTTTGCTTCTGTTTTAATGTTCCCTCTGCAAGAACAGTATCTCGCCGGCAACTTGGAAATCAGCAGTGAGGAGGAAGTTCAGTCAGTGCTCGATTGATTAAGCATTCGCTCGTAATTCCTGTATTCCTCCATCCTGAGGCTGATCTCTTTTTGACAAGATGGCTCAAGATTTTGAAACCCGATCAAAGTTTGTCAACTGCACTTCTGGATCCATCCAAAAGCCAATCTCAGAAGAGCGTGCTTGAATTACGTCACAATGTTGGGTACTTTTGGAACAAGCAGGTCTAGGAACTTGAGAGGACCTACCCAGTGAGGATTTCCCCTGAGAACTATATACCGTACCAAGGAGTGTGTCTTCTCCCCCCACTTGCATTTGCACTACCAGTAGGAACGCTAAAATGATAGCTTGCTAGCAGGACATTAGCAGGAAATGCTATCGAATATTTCTGTATGTTGCTTCGACATGTCAGAATCGCCTCCATCACATATAGGATGAATAAAGCCTGGAGGGCTCTGTGAGGTCGGTTTGTCTGGCACGACCTTAAAGGGGAACTGAAGTCATTTTTAAACTTGCTTTATTTCTTAATTAATGTGTTGTTCAATTACGATTTCGGTTTTATTAAGCTTGTATCGTGACTCGTATTGGCATATTATATTACACTTATCAGCCTTTTCGGTTTTTCGCCATGTTGAACGGAGTTCATTTGGCACATGGCAGGCGTCGCTTATCCGCGCGATCTTCACGAGGCTTGTGCGAGACTTCAAAACGTGAAGTGTCGGCGCCGCCATTTTGAAAACTGTTTACACCGCGGCCAGATCGCCATCTCATTCAATTTAGATTAATTTCAAGATTTGCCAGCTTCATCAGTGATGGAGTGTCAGTCCTGCGCGCTGTAGCGCGTGCACCTGAAGGCATGCTGAGTGGACTCCAGCACGTGCGCCGTGAGCAAGGCGCACCTGAGCTCAATTAAGGAACTGTGTGTTTGCCTATTTAAGGACTGTGCTGATGCATTTGCATCACGAAGTATTACAGTACGCATTACCGAGCCTTTCTACCCGTTGTCTTGATTTCCTGTTTCATGATCCTTGTACCTGTTTCTCGTTCTTGTCCTCGCTTAGTCTTTGATGTACTGTTTGCGCCTCGACCAACCCTTTTGCCTGTACTGTATTCTCGTTTTGGATTGTTTGCCTGTGTGTATATGTATGTGTATATTCTGCACTTTATTAAACTGTATACTTTTGCACGTACATCCGCCTCCCTCGCGTACGTGACTTGGAGATTATTCCATCCGACTTCGAACCACCGTGGAGTAGAGAAGAGTTGGAAAGACGACGGGATAAGGATGAGTCCGTCGCGCTGGGATTTACATCGTTACTGTCGCACAATTAAAACGTGCCAGATCAGGCGGCTGGTGGGTTTTCAAAATAATAAATACATGCATGTATTTTTGTGATAAATACATATTATACTGAGCGCATTTCCCACATAATCCTCACTAAGGTTTCGGACAGCATGATAAAATGGCGTCCCCGCTATATGGTGAGTAGGGAGCGATTTCGGACACGGAAACCTTCCGGCTTGATTACGTCAGCATTCGAAGGAGGGCGTGCGCGTCTTTTGATCACGTTGGCAGATGTCGGTCACTTTGATTTCCGCTGTACGTTTTACTTCCGTCCTACGATGTCTCGCACAGGTCTCAGCGAATCTCGTTTACGGCCATTGCTCTGACATATGGACTGATGTATTACATAGCATCTTTCAAACACTCATAACTTGCTATAGCAGCGACAAAATAGCTCTCAAAAATGCATTCCTACATTTTATAAAATGAGAGAAATAGAATTTTGATAAATTCGCCTTCAGTTCCCTTTTAAGTTTTACATGGATAAAAAGTGGTTGTCAGTGCTGCATTGGCTTGTGTTTGACCAGTCAATGTGCATTTACTTCACTCATGGTTCCTCTTGTGCTGGGAGAGTACCTACCCTGAAGTAGGAACTTAAAAAAAAAAAAAGTCCCTCAAAACAGCATTCTAATAACTAATAATCATCAGTTCCTGAAGTGTGGATGCACCAAAAAGGGAGAACTTCCCCCGACAGTATTTCAACAACTTAAGTATTCTTCCCTTGTTCTAAAAAGTATGGATCAAAACGGTCCTCAAATATGGATTATGAGTACAAGACATCTTTTGTCAGGACGTGAGAATTGCAGTGTTTGTGGTTTCCAGTGGAAACTTGTATAACGAGCTACTGTAAATAGTATTGTGCTTAGATAATCGTTTTCTTCACAACAGTCGCGAGACATGATGAAATTATGGAAATATTGATTGTCATCTTCCACAGGCTGGATTTTAAAAAGGCACTGTTTATTCAGCACCATTTTTGGGTCTTTCTTGGATGGACCTTTTTAAAATGACTTGAAAGCAAACGTGTTATTAAGCCATTTTTACTTCTGACCGTTTTAGCCATATACTCGACAGGCTCAAATGGAGCACTGTTGTCTGTATTTGAAACACTTTTTTTTTCTGCTGCAGTACAGTTTTGTGTACGCATTATATTTAACACACTCTCCCCTCCCCCAAAAGACGATTGTTAATTGTCATGAACCAGAGGTGTGCAAAGGACTGCAAGTTGTCATGCATGCACTATATTTTCATTGCAGGTTAATGTACTCCTAAATAAAGGCGAAATGTGGTTTGGTCTTTGTAACATGTGGGATACCCATTGGTAGATTAGTTAGCCACTTAAAACTCAAATATCCTTTATGGTGTTCCACAAGGATCAGTGCTCGGCCCTCGAATAGTTTCCGTGTGCGTGCTGACGAATTGGATCAAGTCGGCTCGTAAGTTGTTTGAGACTTCAGTGCTTGGTCCTGCGATAAAAATGTGATGCACACTTGAACTCCGTCACAGATAGTGATGGAAGTATGTGTTGAAGCGACATACTCAGTGGCGTGCACAGATAGACACGAGGTGGTGCTCAAGCACCTGCCCCTCTGCCCTCTGTCCAAAAAAGTGCCCTTTTGAATTTTTTTTTTTTTTACAGTTTACTGAGGCCAATGTCGACATGATCTTTTAGAAAAGCCGTGGCATTAAAAGCATGTATGAAAATAATGTCCCGATGTGTGCCCCCTCCGCACACACACCGGACCTCTGTCTCTCTTGCTCTGTCACGTGAACAAGCGTGCAGTGCATTCAATGTGAGGTTGCAGCAGCATAGCGTCCTGGAAGCCACGGCCTTGTCGTAGCGCAGACAACACATCGGGTGGGCAGTCAGTCAGCTCTTCCCCTGCCCCACCAGCCAGGTAACACATGAATCGAGTGAAAATGTATTGTTTGCCCTCTAAGCCCAAGCTGTAATTATTTTGTCGTGAAGTAGCCCGTCGCATACAGAAACAACTGCACATAAGTATTATATTTTTTTGCTAGACCGTTTTCAGATTTAGGAAAACACAAATTTCTTTTTCTATTTTGTTCAACTAGAGATTCCTGGCAAAGTCAAAAAGCCTTGATGTAATAAATTAACATTAAGTGGTTGTTTTACACCTGTAAAAACTAAAACGGGTCAGTGGCGACCCGAACACAAGAGGAGGGTTAAATCTCAGACCTTTTATAATAAGGTGTTCCATATGCGCAAAAAAAGTGCCCTTTTTTCCCCCCAGAGCACTTGCCCCCCCAAAATGTCTGTGCACGCCACTGGACATACTTGTGACTGCTTTAAAGTTAAAACTTTGAAACATGAGAAATTGACACAAATGCTAAGTTTTGGATGTAATTGCAGTATCTGGCCAGAAGAGGGTACAAAAAGACCTTCCTGATGGAGGAGGTACTTCAGCGCTACCTGCGTGAGGAACTGGAAGAGAGGAGGAAAGTGCACGAAGAAGAAATGAAAGAACTGTCAAAGTGAGCTCTTATTTCCTTATTCTGGAATGTTCTAACATGTAATAGGCAGCAAGGAGGTTTGTCGCTTTCTTGTACCTTCTGAGTACGGACGTTATGGTCAGAGAAATAAAACCATCTTTGTTTTGCTATTCTGTTGTATAGCCTGTTAAGCTGAGCTCGTTTCTAACAAAAGCTGCATGTGACTCGTAAAAACATTCTTGTATGGAATGATTTTTTTTCTTTTTTTCTTTTTTTAAATTGGTGGGTAATGCTCCAGTCCTTTTGTCAAATTCTTCCACTCTAGTTTGAACCAGGAAGTTCCTATCTTCGTCTGCACCATGGCGTTTCCCACAATCCCCTGCCCGCTGCACGTATTCGAGCCACGCTACAGGCTGATGATTCGCAGGGCCATAGAGACAGGAACCAAGCAGTTTGGCATGTGCATTTCAGACGAACTGAAAGGGTAAGTGGCTCCAGGACAACGTTTTAGGACCTTTTGGTCACTTCTAATGTACAGCCATGCAGCACTCGGCACAAAGCATGTGGTGATGTCAAGTCTGGTTGCATATGATTTATCAGGTTTGCCGATTATGGTTGCATGCTCGAGGTGAGAGATGTGAAGTTCTTCCCTGACGGTCGCTCAGTGGTCGATACGATCGGCATGTCTCGCTTCAAAGTGCTCAGCCATGGCCAGAGAGACGGCTACAACACGGCCAAGATCGAATATTTGGAGGATAAGAAGGTAAAAGAAACGTCGGGTTGTGTGAAAAGTGATTGTGAGCGAATGTTTGTGATCCTTCAAGGTGTGTGCGCGTGTGAGAGAGAGAAATCACAAGTCCTCCATCCTGATGAGTGTGTGTGGGCAATTTCAGGTGGAAGGAGAGGAATTAACCGAGCTCCTGAAGCTGCATGACTCCGTGTACGATCAGGCCACAGCCTGGTTCACGTCTCTCAAAGAGAATATGAAAAGCCAGATCCTGAGCCACTTCGGTCACCTGCCTGCCAAAGATCCCGACCCGCAGGTGAGACGTCATTCCAATTGCACCACAGCCCGTAGTGTGTGGTGTTTCTTTTATACCACAGCATTTTGCCCAGGCTAACCAGTTTTATTTATTAAGGAACGCCACATTATACCCTTTTTTTTTTTTTTTTTATTCATTTGTAGCTACTTGATCTGGAACCTCTACTAGGGTGGTCCCCAAATTTTTTATTTATTTTTTAGGATTTTGTTACGACCACCTTACCTTTTTTTTTTTTTTTTTTTTTTTTTTTTTACATTGCCTAAAATAAGTTTTGTGAAATTTGGTTAAGATTGAACAGAGGTGCCAAAAAGCCGTTAAAGTTTTCACTCAAGACACAAGATAAAATAATGTGGCTTATTAACTGTTTCATATTAATGCAAACAATACAGTAATATAACTTCCTGTGTTCAAAGTAACAATAGCTATTACTTGTCTGTGATTTTCTAAACCCTTCGGTATTCTGGTATCTTGTGGAGATAAAAGAACACACTAAGGACTTCCCTAGCAGAAGGAAGCTTTCTCCCAGACAGTTCCTTGGAAGTGGGACCAATTAACCAAACGTTATTGTCCTTTCTGGTTCTGTGCTTTGCACCACCGGTACTACTTGTATTACTGTTGCTAGCCATCTGAAAAACATCGAAAGAAAAACATTCACAACTTCATCAGCATATTACGATCAGTGCTCATTGTTTAAGAACCCCTTAGTGCATGAAAGTTAACCTTCTATCAGTCTATAAACTCTTCCTGCCTCTTCTTTTTCATAGAAGTGGCATATTCCCTCTAGAACTGTGACTTTTTGGGGGTTTGAGATCTTCTCTGCAACAGTCTACGCACCAACTAATATTAATGGCTTAACCCGATTTGCAACCTCGTGTGGCATCTCTAAATATTAACACATTTTTCTGAAATTTTGCTTGTTGCCTTTTTTTAGCCTATGTAAAAAAAAAAATGGTAGGGTGGTTGGAATGTTTTGGTAAAAAAAAAAAAATTTCCCATACATTTCGGGACCACCCTAACCTCCACATTAGGCTATCACTTGTTATAGCAGCTATAAACGCTCATTCCCTGACCCCACCTTTTTATTTATTTATTTATTTATGTTTCCTCCCTCAGCATATCTCTCTCTCTCTCTCTCTCTCTCAAAATTAACTCGGACTGTTACAAAACTGATACTGGAGACTCCTTCCATAAACAGTAAACATTTCCTTACAGACAGCTTTACCATATCGATGATGAATTTTTTTGTTCAAGATGCTAAATGTCAGCGTTGACCACTTGAGTTCATCCTCTACACTCCAAACTAACAGGGGGCAGTATATCACCAGAAAGTTAGTGTCCACCCCCAGCATAAGAAATGAGGTAATAGTCACTGAATGCTAACACTGCCACTCAGTGGGGGGTAACTGCAGTGACTCGCCTACGGTGATGTCATGTGCATACCCTCTTCGTTCTCTCATGTTGGACTGAGGGCAGACTAGACACTCGTGACTCCCAGTCACCTCTCAAACAAGAGAGGATCTGTCTCAGGCTAGCTGGTTAGCCTGCTAACTAAAGTAGATATCTCAGGGCTCGAAATTCTTTTTTTTTTTTTTTCCCCCCCCACCAGCCAGCCGGACTAGTTACCTTCCAAAGTAACGAGCCAAACAGAAAATCAACTAGCCAAAATTTGTTCATGAATTTTACTTCTGTCAAAAATAACACAGAGTAGTTACCATTGTTCATGACTAATGTGCATTTATTTCAAGACCCGAGTATTTTGATACTGTTGTTAAATACATAAATGAGAACAACACAGAGCACCATAATATAATATCAACAAATAATAATATATTGGAAAACTTGGCAACTTGGTGTATGAGTATTGAAGGCAAATATACTTACTATCATGACTAGAGCACCCAAAATATGTCCAACATGCTTTCTGTATTTAACCATTTATGAGAGAGAAAGCATTAGGAGCTTCATATTGACTAGGAATCAACTTGAGAAAAATTAATTATTCCATAAAAATCGTATCGCAGCCGAGGCCTACCCTGCTCCCACGTTTGCTTATAAGTCCTTTGTTGTTTCTCCTCTTCAGACCGAGGTCGCTTTGTCCCTGTCTCTGGCGGTTTCTGTACACCTTTCAGAAAATTCCACATCGCAGCATAGCTTTGGCAGATGTAGATGTAAACAACAAAAACACGTGTTTAAATGGGTGATAATGTGGCCACATCTATTGAATTTGATAACGTGATGTGGCAGCGGGGGTGTGGCCAAGCATCGGTCTGTGAATGGAGGGCGGAGTCAGGGAAGGTAAGTGGTGGAATCATTGCACCTGATGGGGATTAACCTGTTTGTGTATCTTCCCCAGTGACCGCGCCCTTTAAAAGGAGAGGAGAGCAGAGAAAGGGAGCTCTCTCTCTCTCCAACCAGAACACGCGTGCGTGTGGGCTGGGAAGTGATAAAAGGCTGAAAAGCTAGCAATAAATAGTTCATTCAGTGCATTTACATGCACATAGAGAAAATTGAATTTCTGCCGTTGCTCATCTGAAATCGAAGTTCTAAATGGCATGTAAACACCTTAGCTCGGCTGAAATTGAACCGAACTTGATTCTTGCAATCGAGCTACACGACCTAGATTATGCGATTTCTGCCGAGCTACTTAGTGCATGTAAACCCTATCGAGCTACGTATTTGATCTACTTACTTCAGCACTGCCTCTTTCGGAAGTGACGAGACCACAAGCGGGAAACACAACAGCCTCGGTCGGCATGACACTTCACCTTAGCCGCCACTTTATTAGGAACACTTCTGTTCGTATGTACAAACTACAAACACTCTTCTTAGAGGGACAGTGTACAAATTAAACATTATCCTTGTGGTAAGGACAGATGTCTGTACCAGGTTATAGCAGTACATGCTAATTTCCGCCTGTAGTCCCTTTGTTTACACTCTTGAACAGCTCTTCTTCATGACGACAACCGGAAGTGTACCAACACGATGGGGCGTGTAGCGCCACCTGTGGCTCGGGTGCACAATGCACCTCACACAATAGCTCGATTTCACAGTATGCATGTAGGATTGGATTTCTCTGGCACCCCTGCTGGGACCCTTTGCTCGATTACCGACAGCAGCTCGATTTGGATGCGCATGTAAACGTACTGATTGAGAACTCAGTTCTGGCCTGCCGTGCTTCTGTGCTCCACCCACCTGGTCCAATACTACACATGATTACCACGATATTCAACGAGATGCGTTATATGCATGCGCAGTAGTGAAAAAACCGACAGCCTGACTCGTACACGATATGATTCAGAATTCTTCAGTAGTTTCCGTCCTGACGATAAACACATCGGTTAACACAGACACGGTACACGCTTAATATGTGGCGGCTTTAGTTGATGGTGTGTCTGAATCTTTGCTTCATGTATATATTTTTTTTATTTTCAGCTAGTCAGCCGGGCTGGCTAGTGACAGGAATTACTCGCCAAATGACCAATTAAGTCGCCTCGGGCGACCGGACCACCGCAAATTTCGAGCCGTGTATCTATGTAGCACGATACACATGTCTTTGGCATCACGGCAAAAGTTGTTATCCCCCCGTTCTAACCCTAACTAAAATTCTTCCATATAGCACCTTTTTAATGTGATGTATCGAAAAATACAATTATTTCGGCACTGCCTAAAAACAGAGCTCCCAGTGAGTGTGTGTAAAATATTAGTCAATAATCCCACGTTTTTATTTATTGATGTATATATTTTTTTTCCAAAAGCAAATTAAAAATAACCACTGGATTAAAAACCCTTCTATCTTGTATAAACAAAGACACAAATTTCATTGTCTGGTGGTCGTGTTTGAGATCTGTTGCCTTGCGCTTACGATCGGGTTCTTTGTGGTGGTCCACGGACATCACTCGGTCACAGAAGTCAGCACAAATTGGGTCGCTGCATTCCCATATTGTCTTAAGTATGGAGCGTCGTGCTGCTATTAACAGTCTTGGTTTGTTTCTTTTTCTCTTCATGTTGATTGTTGTGGCCAAAAAAAAAGGGGGGGGGGGGGGTCTGAAAGTACACTTCAGGGTTCTAACGCGGCCTTTTCAGCATATCGGGCCGATACGTGATGTTTGCTTACGTCTACGCCCACAGTATTGCCGAAAAGCCTGTAAAAGTTGCTGCTACACTAAAAAGACTTGTCAATCTTGAAAATGTAGTCTTTTGTTTAATTTTCTCTTATTATCCCCACATGGAGGTGATGGCGTGCCACCATGCAAATGTTCTACATTCGGACCTACTCCACTCCCCGTCCAAGTAAGCGCCCAGTGCATGGCTGCCCGATTCGTTCCGTGTGGAGATGGTCACTGATCATGCTAGTCCAGTTTACCTCCTTCCTTATGCCGTGTTTGCGGTAAAGTGCCATCCGTGTTAAGAGGTGCTTATATGCCATGCACGAAATACATGCTGGTCCCCGTGAAAAAATTTTTTTCCTTTTTTTTTTTTATTGCCTCCGCCACCTTAAGGTGCAGGAGGCATTGTTTGTGGGTTGTCCGTGTGTGCGTCCGCCCCAAAACCTTGTGAACGCGATATATCAAAGGCTAATGAAAGGAATTTCACCAAACTTTCACCATTTGTGTGCTTTGGGACAAACATGAACTGATTAGATTTTGAGATCAAAAGGTCTAAGGTCAAGGTCACTGTGAGGTCAAATGTCTGTCCGAAAACCTTGTGAACACAATATCTCCAAGGCTAATGAAAGGAATTTCACCAAACTTTCACCATTTGTGCACTCTGGGACAAACAAGAACTGATTTTAGATTTTGAGCTTAAAAGGTCACAGGTCAAGATTACTGTGAGGTCAAATGTCCATCCCCAAATCACAACTTAATAAGGCGTGTAGTCTACCAGGCGGAGGCATCCCCATTGACGCCGTTGGCGTCAAGTTCGATCTAGTTTTTAATGACTCAACACGGTGCATTGAAACCATCGGAGTAGCGGTCAGCATGGGAAGGTATGATACGAGTTAGATCTGGAAAGTCATGTGTTGTAATTGAAAGGCTGAAGCTGAAAATAAAGCTGACACTTGGCGAACATCGAGTTGTTTTGTTTTATTTTTATTCCATAAATGTCACTGATATAGTTGAATATTAATTATAAGTCTTTGATTTAAAAAAAAAAAACAAACCTCATATTACCAAAAAAGAGTGACTTTCAGGGAGGCCTGCAAGTGCCAGGAAATGCACTAGAATGCATCTCTGAGCATGTAGAACCCGTGAGCTTTTGGGGGGCCTCAGGTGGGAACCTCTTGGCTGTTATGACTGGTGCCACTGCGCTGATATTTTGGTCATTAGAACCCTGCACTTATGTTTCAACCTGCACAAATGCACTGTAAACTTGACCAGTATGAACAGTAGTTTCTTAAGTTTATAGTATTTCCAAAGTTTAAGTTGTCATGGTATGGATTTCTGGTTTATAGTTATTTTTGAAATTTAAAGGTCCCATGGCATGGTGGTTTGTTGATGCTTTAAACGGGCTCGTGGAGGTTTCCGGATGTTATATCCGCAGCCTTTCTCGAAATGAACCCTCGGCACGTAGATATAGCCTCCTGGGAGAAAGCCCCATTTCAGCGCTTTTCCCAGTGCGTCGTTTTGCTAATGAGAAGCAGGAGGCGGGGAAGGGTAGAGGGTGGGGGCGGGTCTTATCATTAATATTCATGACATGTAAACGTGTTACCTCTGATTGGCTAACAGCACTGTGACGCTACCTCCAGTGGGTCAGAACAAGCGGATGTGGGTGTCTTACTATGGCGAGAGGGAAGGAACAAACCGCGAAGGGAAAAATACCGCGCGCTGACGTCATTAAGGTGCGACGTGAGGAAATAAAATAAATTCAACGAATGTTTGGGTTTTTACTGAACAAACAAACAAATAAAATGAACGAGTGACTTAAAAAAAAAAGAATGTGGGTGTCTTTGTAAAAACTGTTTTGATTGGCTATTATAACAGAGCATGCTGCATGCTTTTTGGTTTTGTAGCGCAGAGTACCTGGCTAACTGCAGGAAGCGGTTAGCTGCACAGCTAATGTAGCCATTGCAAGGCTAACGTGGCACCGATTTTGAAACATGGCAAAACGACTTAACAGTTACACACTTACTTGTTCGCTGTTTGTGGCTGATGCGGCAGGGATGCTTGGTACAGACCCAGGCTTCAGTGACAGTTGATGTGCAAAACCTGCCCTGTACTGTCCCAAGTTGTGGAAACATTCCTCAGGAAAATGCTTCCGACAAACATACACCGTCTTAGGTAGACTCGATGGCGTATTATTGAAGTAAATAAAATTAAGCCACTGCGTCTTCAGGGGCTCTCCCGTCGTCAGTAAAAACAGACTCTTTTCTGTGTTGTCACATCCATGTACAGCGCAACTTCCATGTTTCGCTCGCTTAGGTGATGCCATGTTGTTGTGTCCTCCGTCTATGGTCTCCTCACTACAACTGGGCGGGGCAATCCATACAGTGGGTGGGAATCCAGAGGGGGGGGCGTGGGGATCATCTCCCTTGCTGACGTAGTAAAGGGAAGAGCTTATCAACGCGCCGTTTTGACGCGCCATTCTCAAATGTTGGGCATAGTTTGGTTTACACATTATGAAATTTCTAGCCACTGGGGTGACTTAAGAAGGTCAGAGGAACTCATTTTAACGTTAAACCTCAAAGTCAAAATTTCATGCCATGGGACCTTTAAAAAAAATTTTCTTTTTCACATAGTCCGGCTGTCAAGCAACAAAAAAAACCATGGAATTGTTTTTGAGATAGAAGCGTGAAATTTGGCACACTAGCTCAAGTTGATGTATATAATGTATAATTCTCGATATGGGGGCATTTCAAATTTGGCTTCTAAACCCTGGAATACGCATGTAGTCTCGGACCTGGCTTTAGACATGTATGCACGTAATTTAGAAGATAACTCAACTGTTCTAGGCTAACTTGACCCCAAGGAATAACTTGATGTGCCAAAATCACTGTCCGGGGTGAACAGGCTGAAAATGACCAAGCCAAGATGACCGCCAGTATTACGGTATTATTATTGTGTTACTCTTTATGTTCCTGACCCTGGTTTATGTGACGCACAAACAGTAATCATGTGATGATAAAAGTTGTATTGTTAAACATTTAGGATCTCAAGATATTGCTGCCTACTAAAGTAATAAGTTTTGTTTTGTATTTTTCACTTTAAGTTAACATTCCATTGATCATAATAGTATGATTTTGAAAATACAATTTCTTTATATTAATCAAATGCTTGCTTTCTTATATTCTCCTAAATTATGTGCATAGGTCTCCCAATTTCATGGTTGAGCAAGGGTTGTTCTGTTTTTTTTTTTTTGTCATGTTTTCTGTGAAACTGCAATTTTGGCCAATTATTTTTTTGTTTTTTTACCTTGCCCTTGACCATAGCATGTTCCCTTTTCCTTCAATCATGAAAATGATGTCACTAATGGATTCCCCAGACCCAAAAACCCATAAAATGAGGTATTGCATATACTTCTGTGGTGAGTGGTTCAAAAATTGATCTTTTCAATATGGCTACCGGCAGCCTATCTTGGATTGGTAATTTTCGGCCTGTTCGCCCCGGATAGCGATTTTGACACATCCCAAGTTGTTCCTTGGGTTCAAATTAGCCTAGACCAGTTGAGTTATCTTCTCTTTAAAGGGGAACAGAGGGCAATATATAGAGTAAATATAACAATAAAACACACACATTAACGAACCGTATTCAAGACTTACAAAAGTTTTTTGTTCTAAGGTTGGAAAGTTATAGTGTTTTGAAAGTAGCTCGAGCAAACTATTTCCGCAGTTTGAACAGCCCGCCATGATATTAATTTTATCCAATCAGAATGCACGTTCATTTTCTCTGCGTAACACTCATGACGCATGTCTGTGCCCAGTTGTGTTGGCTCATTGAGGTTGGGAATAGCACGTGTGAATCGGAAAGTAGGATGAATTGTAAGTGATCGGCTACACAATGCCACAGTGTGTTGCTTTCGGTGTAATAACAGGACCGATGGAAAGCATAACGATCCTCCAGATGTGTCTTTTCACTCGTTTCCGCTGAAAAACACCAAGCGAGTTCGAGCTTTCTTCTCTTCTTTCGTCATCACCGGAGTCGAGAGTACCTCTCCTAGGTTCAAACTGGTACCCTTCTAAGCCATAGCCTGCTTGCAGTGTGTCTTGCGGGATCTCTTCGTATGATTCGACAGAGCTGTCGCTTTCACTTGATGCGCCCGACGCCATGATTACACGCTTCTCTCCTAGTGCAGTGGGTAGCGCTGACGTCACGGTCTTTTAAAAATGGCAACTCTTGTGCTGTTTAGCGTACCGACGGTTATATTTACAATTACCAAGATATTTCGTTTTCTAGTATATAAATTTGATAGAATACTTAAGAATACGTTACTTTGTCACATCAGCAACTGTATATATTATATTTGGTACCCCTTTAAATTATGTGCACAAGTACATAGTTAACCCAGGTCCTTTACTAATGTGTAAAATTGACCCAACATGAAACTGAGGCTAAACAAATTTTCTTTATGCTTCTGTGGCGGGGATCGTGATCAGTAATGACGGGAGGATTTTTTTTTCCTCCCCCCCCCAATATTTTTGATATCACATGATGTTAATATGGATTCATATCAGCTAAAACTTTGAACTGCAAAAACTGCTCTTCTGGCAGCCTTTTTATTTACTTAATACTGTATCCCTGTCATGTGGCTAATCCACATGATATCTTTGAGAACGGGAAATTATCTATTTATGAGAGAGACATTCAATCAGTGTGTCTTTTGTAAGCAATCTTGTAAAAAAAAAAAAAATACCTTGAAAACAAAAGAAATTCGTTTAGCCTCGTTTTCATGTTGGGTTGATTTTTGCACATGCGTATTCCAGCGTTTAGAAGCAGAATTCGAAATGCCCCCATATCTAGAATTATTATATAAATCAACTTGAGCTACCGTAGTGTGCCAAATTTCATGCTTCTATCACAAAGTGAACAATTTCTCACCTTAACAGCCCGACTAATATGCTGTATTTCTGTACAATTAATACTGTATAGATACCTCAGTAAAATCACCTCCTTTAACTCTTTACCCCTTAATGACGACATATGACGACCCTGTGTATATCCCATAATGACGACATATGACACCGGCGTGTATGCACCATAATGATGACTCTGAATTCGCCTCTACATGTGTATTTCACCCTTTACAGGTATCCCAGGTGAATATTTATGATAAAATGTATGAATTTTGAAAAGATAATTGAACAACGTTATATAAAGCATCTTTGTAAAGTTGCAGTAATCATTTATTGTACACCATTTGCCATGAATTCATGTAAAATGTGAAGATCGGTTGGTATTACTCACCTTTCAGACACTACCTGTGAGTTGGTGAATGTTGAAACATAACTTTGAGTGATTTTTGTATTCTGTGTCATGCCGTCTTTTCAAAAATGTATATGTCATGATTGTTTCAACATAATGAAGGAGAAAACTGGCGGCACGGTGGTGTAGTGGTTAGCACTGTCGCCTCACAGCAAGAAGGTCCGGGTTCGAGCCCAGTGGCCGGCGAGGGCCTTTCTGTGCGGAGTTTGCATGTTCTCCCCGTGTCTGTGTGGGTTTCCTCCGGGTGCTCCGGTTTCCCCCACAGTCCAAAGACATGCAGTTAGGTTAACATGGGGCGGCCTTGGGCTGAAGTGCCTTTGAGCAAGGTACTGAACCCCTGACTGCTCCCTGGGCGCTCTGGTGTGGCTGCCCACTGCTCTGGGTGTGTGCGTGTGTTCACTGCTTCAGATGGGTTAAATGCAGAGGATGAATTTCACTGTGCATGTGACGAATAAAGGTTTCTTCTTAACTGATATGAACAAGACTAGACTTTTTTTTTTTTCTTGTAAATATGTTCGAAGGGTGAATAGTATATACATATATACAAGGGTGGCTGTAGCAACTGCTTTAAGGGGTAAAGAGTTAAAATAGAGCTGGGTCCAACCTTCTGAACGATGTAGTAAGGCTTACGTTTGTGTCCATCTCCTCAGGGCAACCCCAGTGGGCCGGCGTGGTGCTGGTGGCTGCTGGCTGTACTGCCTCTAGAGAATAAAGCTCAGCTCACCATCCTTGCCATGACCTCGCTGAAAGACCGACTCATCGCCATCCGCCGAGTGCTCATCTTCGTCACCAGGAAGCGTCCTCGATGACCTCCGCCTTCCTCGATCGTCACCGTCGTCATCACTGTCACTTCAGGAGCCACAGAAATAGGTAGCGGGCCACTGAAGCAACCCATCGAGTCTCATCCTCCACAACCACTCGCTGGATGATAAACTGACATGCGTGTGTTTTCTCTTCAGCGAAACAAACTAAGGCTGAACAACTGACTGTAGCTAAAGATGTAGTCAAACCTGAAAGAGGAAGCCCTGTGCTGATAACCGAATGCTGTGAACACGCCACTCATGCTTTGTGCCTCGTACGTGTGTAAGGCTGACCAAATGCATCTCATGGGCTTCCGCTATGTTTACTTGTGGTTCGCACATCATGTACTAGTTAAGCATATACACAATTCTTTATTACCTCTTAAAAAAAGAAAAAAACAGCTGGTCTTGCACACCTGACGTTGCACAGTCTTCATTATATTTACCGTTGAACAGGACGTGCGTTTTAGAGGGAGAAAACAGCAAAAGACGATCCCGGTCCTTTTTGAAGTTTTATTCAAGCTTTGCTTGACGCCAATTTGGGAAGGTAGAAATGTGGAATGGATCTGAAAAGGGAAAATGTCAATCCTGTGTTAAAATGATGGCTAGCGTTGTCAACTCTGGCTGGTAGCGTTCACTGGTAACGGGTAATTGGCGTACAGAACAGACGTGGTGATGGCATGAGCAGAGCCTCAGTTGACTGAAGAAATAATGATGAGGCTTGGATTAAAATGCCAGGAGTGACTTTTTCCTCCGGTAACGAGACAGAAAACGATGTCGAGGATTCTGAGAATCAACGTGATCGTTTTTTCCTGTTGTATAATTGCGGACCGTAGATTTCCTGAAGCAGGTAAACGCAAAGGTAGGCAGGGCGTCTTTGACTGGAATTGGTCGGAATTGAATCTGTTGAATCTGATTTTCTTTCATATTTCAGTTCAGGAACACGTGTAGTTTTAAAGGTGGGGTATCAGATTTTTTTCAGGAGGATTTTTTACCACATTGCTTGAAAAGCTCCTCACACCCATGTTGCAAGCAGTACAATAGAAGGTTTGACCCAAAAACGAAATATTTTAATCCAGTCTACAGTGTAAAATAAAGGAAAAACGCCATCCAATCATATCGAGGTACCACCTCAAAATGATTGGATACAGACACGTCAATCAGACTGAAGCCCGCGAGCAGCCCGGCCCTTCTGTATGTATGTGTGTGTGTGAGAGAGAGAGAGAGAGAGCGCCAGCAGGGAGAGACAGAAATGCATAGAAAAAGGTTCCTCCAAACAACGGGGATTTACACGAAAACGGAAGGAGATATTCACAAAATTCTTTCACAGTGAGCGCCACAAGGCTCCCCTGAACACACTGATGTAATTTTTTTGTCTGTAGTGTAAAAAATGAGGTCACTAGAGCGAGTTAAAAACGAGTGACTTTTCTGCCAAGTTTATAATGGCAGTCTATGGGGCTGCGCGGCTGTCCTCTCCTCACTTTCAGGCTTCTCATTCAAAAACTGCAAGTCCTATCGTGTAGGTAGACACATTGTGTGAATCAGGACAAGTGTGGCTACTACTTTTGAGAAAATTGTGTGTGTGGAGTGAAAATTGGGGCTGAAAACACAGTTTAAATGAGAAAGTTTGAGCTATTTTTCCAAGCTCTCTACACTAACTTAACGAGACGCGGGGGGGAGCATGGCGAGGGCGGGCTTGTTTCTTTTCAAAATATGGCTTGCGGGAACCGTTATTCCAAAATCTCATACCCCACCTTTAAGGACGTGTGAATTTGGATTTCCCAAGCGGCCCTTTTTTTTTTATAAACATTGGTCAACGAAATCTCTAAAATTCCTGCTATTCACTGGGTAACTCTGAGCAGTGGACTGAAACTGAATTGATTCAATGTGCTTGGTTACTTAGAAAGGAGTGCAGTCACTTTATTCAGATTTTGTTTTTGTTTTTTTTAAACATTCTATTTATTCAAATGGCCTTGTTTCTGTTTGTTCTTGCTTTGGATGTACTTTAGGCCAATTAAGTTGATACAAACTGAAAAAAAAAAAGGATTTTCCCCAGAATTACCTTTGCACTCGTACAGGTTTGGAAAAATAAATGAGAAAATGAATATGCTGTTACTGAAGACACTGGTGCGGTGGCAGTTTGAGTTGTGTTTTTAATTAGATTATACTGATAACGCTGATGACTCCAAGTCAACTTCACAGCACAAAATGAAGCGCAAGTATATGTCATCTCTCTCGGCAAAATTCCCCGGAACGTTTTCTTAATACACAACGTATATGCACTGCAATGGAGTCATCTTTATTTGCATTTGGTAATTTGCGGACAAGTCCTACACTACAGATTCGACAGCAGAACCTGTAAGGCAATTGCCAGCCTTGTTTTAAGAGTCATGATTCTGTGATGGAGATGAAATGAAGATAACCACACAGCATTGCACAGCACGATATCTATCCTGTTAGGCAGCAAGTTATTGCAGCCCTTATCGTTCATTATAAAGGTTAAACAGAGTGGACAGAGTTTCGTTTCAGCTTGCAAAAGATTTTAACCATTTCTTCATTTTGGATGGCTTCAACTTCAATTGATCCCTGATCCAAAAAATATATATTGAGTTTTTAATAACCATTGGATACTCTATGCACCTTTACCTGATTTTATTTTTTTTCTGCGCAGTGAGCCGTTTGAGAAACTTTACCTGTTGAAAAAGGCTTGTGATCATCTGTGTCTGGATAAATCAGAAGCTTTGGAATGACTTTTTTTTCTCCATTTTCCACTGTGACCGATTCTTCCTTTTCCTGATGTGCAAGACTCTTTACGTAGCTCCTCTTTTCTCATGTAGCATCTCCTCCTGGTTACTGCACAAATGCTGCATTTTTATGTCGATTTGTACATTCAGATGAAATTAAACTTATTTTATATTTTACATCAAAATGAGCTGGTGTTTCTCTTTTTGTTGAAACGATGCTGCTGTGTTTTACTTTAATAGCTACATATAGATGGTTGTGTGTTTTGGTCATGAAATAGGCCGTGTATGTGAAGTGTAACTGTACACTGAGGTAGATTTGGATCATTGTTATGCTACATTGTCTATGACGCGACAAGAAACACTATTTTCTGGTGTCTTCCTTGAAATATGCGAAAAGATTTTCAAACAATGTAGCTTACACAAAGAATGTACAGAGTACTAGCTTGTACTGTGATATACCAAAAACCTTAATATGGTATTGTTTTGTCAGAGGTGGTAAAAAGTACTTAAATTATTCATGCCATGAAAGTGCAATTACTCATCGAAATAAATACTCTGGTCAAAGCTGAAGTAAAGTTTCAAATTCTTTATTCAAGTGAAAGTAAAAAAACTTGTCATACTGAAAAGGTTCAAAAAATGGGGGGGGGAGATGATCAACTAATAGTTCTGTTACAATATAAACCAGTTAGTTAGCATGATGGCTATTAAGTCTGACCATACCCACTATTTAAGTGCTAATAGCTAGTTGTCACAATACAAGCTGCCTTAAATGTGTAACCAAGTGGGCGAGGGATCACGTTTTTCTTCTCTTAAAGTGCCATCCCACCATTGGATGTATTCTTTGGCATAAAATACAATATATTTTATGACAACATGACTAGACAGAGAAATCTTTTAGCTTCAAAATGATATATCAAACACAATTTTTTGACAACGACAAGTATATTAATTTTGCGACCAAAGTCACCTACCCTTTTAATTTCCGCGTGGTAGTGAAACGTGATGTCATCGGCAGGTTCCCCTTCTTGTGGACGACGTGGCACAGATTATCAGCAATGGCGGATAGAACGCGATTGTCAGCTTCGGAAAAGAAGCGAAGGAAAATAGCAAGTGATGCCCAAAGGAGACGGTCGATGGTGAATATCGGCACAGCAATCGACAAGTGGAAATCGCGTTCTATCCGCCATTGCTGATAATCTGTGCCACGTCACACGTGACGTGGTACACAAGAAGGGGAACCTGCCGATGACATCACGTTTCACTACCGCGCGGAAATTAAAAGGGTAGGTGACTTTGGTCGCAAAATTAATATACTTGTCGTTGTCAAAAAAAATTGTTATATCATTTTGAAGCTAAAAGATTTCTCTGTCTAGTCATGTTTTCATAAAATATATTGTATTTTATGCCAAAAAATACATCCAGTGGTGGAATGGCACTTTAAACACACTAGATTTATGTATATTAGATTTATATTGTTTAGATTTGTTCAGAAGCTGTTTGGCTGATACTTAAAAACTCACCTTCTGACTTGACAAATATGATTATAGCAACATTTTCTGATGCGGGGTTTGAAAATGTAGTTGGGTCATAGTTTCTCGAGAGGCATGTGAATTTTGCTTACTAGTTGGCTCAATCTAGGTATTAAAGCAGTTTGTGCATTCGCTAGTTAGAAAACTAGTTAGCATGATGTCTGAAGTAAACCAGTAAAATGGCACGTTAGCTTGGTAGTATAGGTACAAATAACTTGTTTAGAGAATAGATTTTTTTTTCTTTAGAAATGTGGAAGTACCAAAATGAAGTGATTTATCAGACCTAAAAACCCATACCAAACCATCTGCTCATATCACCCCCATTCTTTCTCAGCTTCACTGGCTACCTGTTCTGTCCAGAATTAAATCTAAAATCATACTACTCACCTTCAAAGCTCTCCATAACCTTGCTCCTTCTTACATCTGTGATCTCCTGACCCCTTAAACTCCATCCCGCTCTCTCAGATCCTCTAGCTATAATCTCCTTGCTGTCCCCCGCACTAGACTCTGTACCATGGGTGGCAGGTCCTTCAGTGCCACTACCCCAAGCTCTGGAATTCCCTTCCTCAACCCCTCCATGACTGCTCTTCCCTTCCTTTCTTCAAATCTCATCTCAAAACCTTTGTTTCATGAACATTTCTCCACCAGTGCATAAACTCACCACTTTTTAGCAACTCTGTGTGTTTTCTCTGACCTATGTAAAGCGACCTTGAGTTTGAGAAAGGCACTATATAAACATTATACTTTGAAATGCTCTCTGGTTATAATTTAATGAATCTCGATCCAGTCCATCCGTAGCATTTCAACACGTTTTATAGTAAGGTTGTTGCAAAATGATAGATAAAATTCTTCCTTATCTTTTAATAGAAGTTACATTAATATGAGCTGCTAAGGGCGGCACGGTAGTGTAGTGGTTAGCACTGCCGCCTCACAGCAAGAAGGTCCGGGTTCGAGCCCAGCGGCCGGCGAGGGCCTTTCTGTGCGGAGTTTGCATGTTCTCCCCGTGTCCGCGTGGGTTTCCTCCGGGTGCTCCGGGTTTCCCCCACAGTCCAAAGACATGCAGGTTAGGTTAACTGGTGACTCTAAGGCTACGTTTACATTAGACCGTATCTGTCTCGTTTTCTTTGCGGATGCACTGTCCGTTTACATTAAACCGCCGGGAAACGGGAATCCGCCAGCGTCCACGTATTCAATCCAGATAGTGTCAGCTCCGGTGCTGTGTAAACATTCAGAATACGCGGATGCGCTGTGCTGAGCTCTAGCTGGCATCTCATTGGACAACGTCACTGTGACATCCACCTTCCTGATTCGCTGGCATTGGTCATGTGACGCGACTGCTGAAAAACGGCGCGGACTTCCGCCTTGTATCACCTTTCATTAAAGAGTATAAAAGTATGAAAATACTGATGCAAATACTGCCCATTGTGTAGTTATGATTGTCTTTAGGCTTGCCATCCTTCCACTTGCAAGTAGTAAGTGATATGCGCTGGGATCTCACACACAGCGGCTCAGTCCCGAATCACAGCTTGTTCACTTCACTCGCGCGCTCTGTGAGCTGCGCAAGGCCGGAGTGCGCACCCTCCAGAGGGCACTCGCTGTTCAGGGCGGAGTGATTTGGAGCGCAGGATGCCTGCGGAGCCGAGCGTATCCGTGTATTGGTATTGCTGTGTGCACGCAAATCGTGTATTGGTGTTGCTGTGTGCACACTAATCGTTTTAAAAACGTTAATCTGATGATCCGCTGATACGGTCTAATGTAAACATGGGCTAAATTGGCCGTAGGTGTGAATGTGAGTGTGAATGGTTGTCTGTGTCTATGTGTCAGCCCTGTGATGACCTGGCGACTTGTCCAGGGTGTACCCCGCCTTTCGCCCGTAGTCAGCTGGGATAGGCTCCAGCTTGCCTGCGACCCTGTAGAACAGGATAAGTGGCTACAGATAATGGATGGATGAGATGCTAAGTACAGAGTGAGATTAAAGCTATGGCAAGCAAGATAGTAATGGGACACTGGATAGAGACAAACAGGAAATATATGACAGGAAATTCTCAATACAGTTCAATTTCATGAGCATTGTTCCTTGACAGAATTGGATCCTGTCTCATCCTTATGACGTTTTGATTTCTTGGTAAACTAGAACTGGGGAATACACCGATCAGCCATAACATTAAAACCACCTGCCTAATATTGTGTAGGTCCCCCTCGTGCAACCAAAACAGTTCTGACCCATTGAGACATGAACGCCACAAGACCTCTGAAGGTGTGCTGACATTATCAGCAGATCCTTTAAGTCGATAGATCAGACTTGTTTGTCCAGGACATCCCATGGATGCTTGATCAGATTGAGATCTGAGGACTTTGGAGGTCAAGTCAACACCTTGAACTCTTTGCCATGTTCCTCAACCCAGTCCTGAACTGTCTGTGAAGATTCTCAATCATCCAGGTCATAGTAAACTGTGGGTGGTAGAAATGGGCAACTGGACTTGCTTGAAGATTCTTGAAAACGTTTCACCTCTCGTCCGAAAGGCTTCCTCAGTTCTGTCTGACTAATAGGGAGTATCGGGGAGTATCCAGGAGAGGATAAATATCTGATGTTCCCTATTAGTCAGACAGAACTGAGGAAGCCTTTCGGACGAGAGGTGAAACGTTTTCAAGAATCTTCAAGCAAGTCCAGTTGCCCATTTCTACCACCCACAGTCCAGTCCTGAACTATTTTTGCAGTGTGGCAGGGAGCATTATCCTGCTGAAAGAGGCCACTGCTATTAGGGAATACCATTTTCATGAAGGAGCGTACTTGGTCTGCAACAATGTTTAGGTAGGTGGTACGTGTCAAAGCAACATCCATATGGCTGCCAGGATCCAATGTTTCCCAGCAGAGCATTGTCCAGAGCATCACACTCCTCCACTGGCTTACCTTCTTCCCATAGTGCATCCTGGTGCCAGCTCTTCCCCAGGTAAGCAACACACATGTACCCACCCGTTCACATGATGTAAAGAAAAATGTGATTCATCAGACCAGGCCACCTTCTTCCATCACTCCATGGTCCAGTTCTGATGCTCACGTGCTCATTGTAAGCACTTTCAGGGTGGAGAGAAGTCAGAATAGGTACTCTGAGTTGGTCTGTGACTATGCAGCCCCATATGCAGCAAGCTGCAAAGCACTGCGTGTTCTGACCGCTTTCTATCATAACCAACATTAACTTTTTCTTCTGTGGGATTGGACGGATTGGGTAGCCTTTACTCCCCACACGCATCAGTGAGTCTTGGGCACTCATGGCCATGTCACTCACTCATCCTCGTCCTTCCTTGGACAACTATTGGTAGGTACTCACTGAACTCCGTACTGGGAACATCCCACAAGCCCTGCTGTTGGAGAGATACTCAGACCCAGTCATCTAGCCATCACAATTTGGCCTGAAAGTTGCTCAGATCCTTACCTTTGCCCATTTTTCCTGCTTTCGACACATCAACTTCAGGAACTGACTGTTCTCTTGCTGCCTAATATACACTACCGTTCAAAAGTTTGGGGTCACTTTGAAATGTCCTTATTTTTGAAAGAAAAGCACTGTTCTTTTCAATGAAGATCACTTTAAACTAATCAGAAATCCACTCTATACATTGCTAATGTGGTAAATGACTATTCTAACTGCAAATGTCTGGTTTTTGGTGCAATAGGTGTATAGAGGCCCATTTCCAGCAACTCTCACTCCAGTGTTCTAATGGTACAATGTGTTTGCTCATTGCCTCAGAAGGCTAATGGATGATTAGAAAACCCTTGTACAATCATGTTAGCACAGCTGAAAACAGTTGAGCTCTTTAGAGAAGCTATAAAACTGACCTTCCTTTGAGCAGATTGAGTTTCTGGAGCATCACATTTGTGGGGTCGATTAAATGCTCAAAATGGCCAGAAAAATGTCTTGACTATATTTTCTATTCATTTTACAACTTATGGTGGTAAATAAAAGTGTGACTTTTCATGGAAAACACAAAATTGTCTGGGTGACCCCAAACTTTTGAACGGTAGTGTAGCCCACCTATATTAATAGGCACCATTGTAATGAGATAATCCATGTTATTCACTTCACATATCAGTGGTTTTAATGTGATTGCTGATCGGTGTGTGATGACGCTGTACCTCAAAATGATGTAATTCTGAAATGAGTCACAAGATGACAGTATTGACAAGCTCATAGTTTTTTTTTTTTATTTCAAACCATGACTGAAAAATAAAGAAGCGTACCATAATACAAGTGTGGCAAAGTGATCCTATTTAACTGTCACAGTTATGGCAGGATATTAAAAAGGTCAAACAAACAATACACTCAGAACGTAACTGGTGTGGGATCAGTTTTCTATGTTAAATCATTAATAAATTAAGTGATATAGAGCTAAAGACGTGCTGTACCTAGGACGGCATTGTGGTGTAGTGGTTAGCGCTGTCGCCTCACAGCAGAAGGAGCTCAAGAAGGTCCTGGGTTTAGCCCAGCGGCCAGTGAGGGCCTTTCTGTGCGGAGTTTGCATGTTCTCCCCGTGTCCGCGTGGGTTTCCTCCGGGTGCTCCGGTTTCCCCCACAGTCCAAAGACATGCAGGTTAGGTTAACTGGTGACTCTAAATTGACCGTAGGTGTGAATGTGAGTGTGAATGGTTGTCTATGTGGCAGCCCTGTGATGACCTGGTGACTTGTCCAGGGTGTACCCCGCCTTTCGCCTGTAGTCAGCTGGGATAGGCTCCAGCTTGCCCGCGACCCTGCACAGGATAATGGATGGATGGAATCTGATCTTCAAGGAGTTTTAGCAAAACAGCATTAGATTCATAAATACAGTCACATAAGCAACTTGATCAAGTTTGCCTTTTAAATCTTGAATGAATATCATTATATGAAGATGTGAGACCTGATCCTCGATCTGTTTTTGTCTTCTCAACTCCCTTTTATATTCTAATACATGAGAATATACCGTACAGTACCAGTCAAAAGTTTGGAAACACCTTCAAATTCGATGTTTTTTCTTTATTTTAATTAACTAAAAGACACTTCGTGTCTTAAATTAATGACTGTTATTTCTCTTTACTTAGTTGAGCGGTTCTTGACATAATATGGATTACTACAGTTGTCGAACAGGGCTATTTACTGTATTTTTATTATTTACTCTTTACTGGTTGATTGTGTCAAATGCATTAAGAAGGCAAGAAATTCCATTTTTGACAAGACACACCTGTTAATTGAGAAGCATTCCAGGTGACTACCTCATGAAGCTGGTTCAGATCATGCCAGCAGTGTGCAAAGCTGTTATCAAGGTAAACAGTGATGACTTTGGAGAATCTAAAAGATGAAAATTTTTTTAACACTTTTTTGTTTACCATATAATTCCATGGCGGCACGGTGATGTCGTGGTTAGCGCTGTCGCCTCACAGCGAGAAGGTCCGGGTTCGAGCCCCGTGGCCAGCGAGGGCCTTTCTGTGTGGAGTTTGCATGTTCTCCCCGTGTCCGCGTGGGTTTCCTCCAGGTGCTCTGGTTTCCCCCACAGTCCAAAGACATGCAGGTTAGGTTAACTGGTGACTCTAAGGCTACATCCACATGACAACGGCAACGAGATGTTATTTAAAAATATATCGCGTCCAAATGGGCAACAATCAGTAAAATATCAGGTCCATATGGCAACGCAACGCTTGCTGAAAACGATGCAATACACATGCCACACCTCTAGGGGCGCTGTAAGACGGTCCCTTCGGAGACACCAGAACAATAGAAGTAAGGACGCACGCGCATAAACTATTATGCGCAAGACTTCATATTGGCCACAAAGTCAGAAAAATCTGTTCGTAAAATTACATTATAATGACCAAATACAATGAAAAGTATTTTTCCAGTCTCACCTGTGAAAGGTAATCCCATGTGATCTCGTTTGGACGGTAAACCTGTTGGTACAGTTAAACGCAGCACATGAATGAGGCATCTTTATTCTCCGCTTTGACCTATCCAATATGGCGGCGAGGATGACGTATGATTCTACGCGGAAGGCAGCGTCTTTAATGGTCCGGAATAAATTGAATGATACACGTTGATGGATTAATTTGCTCTTCTACGCCCTTTTTGAGGAATGTATTGTAGGACTTAAACCAACATATGAAGAGGTGAGATCGCTCCTTTTTTTCCCTATTTTTGCTGGCGGGATTGACTCTGCCCTAAGGGCTATTCTCTCTCTCTCTCTCTCTCACTTTGCACCATTACACAATAAATATTCACAGTGAAAATATTTTGTAAGCGCGTTTCATGAACCAAGTTATAGGATTTGTTGACAACTCGCATCGAGTTCATTACACTTCTACCCGGCGTGAAGCACTCACAGTCATGTGGTTGTGACGTCATCATAAACAAATCCGTTCTACTCAACCAGATGACTTCGCAACGGCAACGTTGCCAGATCTTTCCACTTTGGAACCCGTTCTCAAAAAGATTGCGTTTTGGGCACCCAAAACGCCGGTGCCGTGTGGACGCCAGGCCTAAACGATAAGCAATTGTATCGGAGTCACCTGAATCCGTTGCCGTGTGGACAGGGCCTAAATTGACCGTAGGTGTGAATGTGAGTGTGAACGGTTGTCTGTGTCTATGTGTCAGCCCTGTGATGACCTGGCGACTTGTCCAGGGTGTACCCCGCCTTTCGCCCGTAGTCAGCTGGGATAGGCTCCAGCTTGCCTGCGACCCTGTAGAACAGGATAAAGCGGCTACAGATAATGAGATGAGATGAGAGATATAATTCCATATGTTATGTAATAGTTTTGATGAGTTCAGTATTGTTGTACAATGTAGGAAAAAAAATAAAAAATAAAAACATTGAATTTGAAGGTGTTTCCAAACTTTTGACTGGTGATGTAGATGTAGATATAAACGCCATTTCCTGCCATATGATTTGTTTGCGTCATCATCCGTATGACCCGTAAAGCCATATATGCTCCAGTCACTTTGTGTGCTGCTTCTCAGCCATGTGACTGAGCAACAAATAAGCATTTAAAAGGTCATGATCACCTTCCGCTGCGTTGTAGTAGGACAGGAGCTGTCACTTGTGCACATTCGTCATGCATTTTTATATGAGTACACAATGGTGCTTGTGTAATAAACACAACCATGTCTGTACGGTTGGAGCTGAAAATGACTCATACAGTTTAAAGAAAGCACAACATGCACACAAACGGCATGTCTAGGCATGTCCCATTGTTGGCATTAGCATTATAATCACTGATATTAAATTTTGTCATTTGTAGCTGTATCAAGAAGTGAAAATACAACCCCAAATCCAAAAAAAGTTGTAACGCTGTGTAAACTGTAAATAAAAACAGAAAGTGAAGATTTGCAAATCATGGAAACCCTGTATTTCATTGAAAAGAATACAAAGACAGCATATCAAATGTTGAAACTGAGAATTTATTTATTTTTTTTAATATATGCTTATTTTGAATTTGATGTCACCAACATGTTTCAGAAAAGTTGGGACAGGGCCAACAAAAGACTGAAAAAGTTGTGTAATGCGAAGAAAACCCCCCAAATTTGGTTAATTGGGAACAGCCACACTTGACCTTTATCTTTAATTAAAGTTCAGTCTCGGATCAAATTGTAAAATATTACACGGCACCATGCACCAGGCTTCTGTTACAATATTTTTTCACCATTTGAAATCAATTAATTATACTTTCATTTTATGTATAGATCCTAGGTTACATTTTATTCGTTTCTTATTTTCACTCATTAATTTATATTTTGTTATCTGCAATTGATATTTTGTTTATATCTGTTATTTCAATTATGATATCAGTTATAGTTTAATGTATAATTTCATGTTATCAATTATCATATTATCTCATCTCTCATCTCATTATCTGTAGCCGCTTTATCCTTCTACAGGGTCGCAGGCAAGCTGGAGCCTATCCCAGCTGACTACGGGCGAAAGGTGGGGTACACCCTGGACAAGTCGCCAGGTCATCACAGGGCTGACACATAGACACAGACAACCATTCACACTCACATTCACACCTACACTCAATTTAGAGTCACCAGTTAACCTAACCTGCATGTCTTTGGACTGTGGGGGAAACCGGAGCACCCGGAGGAAACCCACGCGGACACGGGGAGAACATGCAAACTCCGCACAGAAAGGCCCTCGCCGGCCCCGGGGCTCGAACCCGGACCTTCTTGCTGTGAGGCGACAGCGCTAACCACTACACCACCGTGCCGCCCATTATCATATTATTATTGTTATTATTTACTCTTGTTAATTTTGTGATTCTCTAATTTGTTAAATTTGTATTAACTACTTTTTAATTTAAATGGGGGAAGACTTAGAGGCTTTTCTTCTTCCCCCAGCACGTTTTCTGTTTTTGTTCCATTTATGTTTTTTTTTTGTAAATTTCTTTTATCATGTGCAAATAAATAAAATCAAAAAATCAGGTCAGTAACATGACTGGGTATAAAAAGAGCATCTCAGAGAGGCGGAGTCTCTCAGAAGTAAAGATGGGGAGGGGTTCACCGCTCTGTGAAAGACTGCGTGGGCAAACAGTACAACAATTTAAGAATAACGCTCTTCAATGTAAAATTGCAAAGAATTTGGGGATCATATCATCTATGGTACATAATATCATTAAAAGATTCAGAGAATCTGGAGAAATCTCTGTATGCCAGAGACAAGGCTGAAAACTGACATTGGATGCCTGTGATCTTCAGGCCCTCAGGAGACACTGCATTAAAAGCAGACAGGTGTCTGTAGTGGAAATCACTGTATGGGCTCAGGAACACTTCAGAAAACCATCGTCTGTGAAAACAGTTCATTACTGCATCCACGAATGCAAGTTAAAACCAGATATAAACAATATCCAGAAACACCAACACCACCTCTGAGCCCGAGCTCTTTTACGATAGACTAAGGCAAAGTGGAAAACTGTCCCGAGGTCTGACGAATCAAAAGTAGAAATTCTTTTTAGAAATCATGAACACCACGTCCTCCAGGCTAAAGAGAAGAGGGACCATCCGGCTTGTTATCAGTGCACAGTTCAAAAGCCGGCATCTGTGATGGTATGAGGGTGCATTAGTGCACATGACATGGGTAGCTTGTACATCTGGGAATGCATCATTAATGCTGAATGATATTTACACGTTTCAGAGCAATATGCTGCCATCCAGGCAAAATCTTTTTCAAGGAAGGCCTTCCTTCTTTCAGCAAGACAATGCCAAACCGCTTTCTGCACATATTAATACTGCATGGCTCTGTCATAAGAGAGTCTAGGTGCTAAACTGGCCTGCCTACAGTCCAGACCTGTCTCTCATTTAAAACATTTGGCGCATTATGAAGCGCAAAATACGACAAAGTTGACCCCGAACTGTTGAGTAACTGAAATTGTATATCGGGTAAGAATGGGACAACATTTCTCTTTCAAAACTACAGTAACTGGTCTCCTCGGTTCCCAAACGTTTACAGAGTGTTGTTAAAAGTAGAGGTGATGCAACACAGTGGTAAACATGCCTCTGTCCCGACTTTTTTTGAAACATGTTGCTGATGTTAGATTCAAAAAACAATACAATTTCTCAGTTTCAACATTTGATATGTACTATTTTCAGTGAAATATAGGGTTGTCATGACTTGCAAATGATCTCATTCTGTTTTTATTGCCAGTTTGCACAACATCTCAACTTTTTTTGGAATTGTGGTTGTCGATGGTAAGAACAAGCTCTGGTCTGTACAACAACCCTGTAACATTTCCTTTTATCTCTTTCTGAGGGTACACGAGTGTGTTATTCTTGTTTTAAGTGACTTTGCCATAGATGTATAACAATAAACTATATTAAACACACATGCATACTCTCTCTGTCTCTCTCACACACACACACCACAAGATATATATATATATATATATATATATATATATATATATATATATATAATGGCTGGGAAACCACTACAGCTTGCACCAGTTACAGTGGCCCCAAATGTTATTTCAGTGCTGTAAAATGTTTTGTCAGGTCACTTGTATTGTACCAATATGCTGTAGTCGCGCATCTTGGTATTTTTGCTGAGTACAGTTCGCCATCTGCTTTGCTTTGACTGCCATCATCAATCATCAAATACATCCAGATTGCTGTCATTTTGTGTTCTGTTTATTAACATACACTCAGCTGGTCTCAGACCTAGACATACCAGTATTGATATTGACGCATCTATATTTACACCACAGCGAGAAAATAACAGTCACAAAACTTGCTAATAATTCCACTTGCTCTTGTTTTCTACTAGCTCTGTTTTACCAGTTGCATTTCCAACAACTTGGAAATAGAAAATAGCTTCAAGTAACGCCATAGAATTGGACAAAATGTCAAGAATTGATTATTATTTATGTAACATGGGTGGTTTGGGTGCCTTTATCTCCCTGATTAGGACGAATTATTTTCCTATAACAGCACATCCTGAAGAGCTCTACTCCTCCTAAACCTCAAATATTTTGCCCATGAATAGAATTTTTACTCATCCAAAAATCTCACTTGTATGTCTTCTCTGTTTATACAGTGTTGTTTAAAACTAGTTAGTTAATTCCTCCTTTCACTTCTATTCTAACCAATATGAAAGTTCTTGCATCGTCAGTTTGTATTAAGGGCGGCACGGTGGTGTAGTGGTTAGCGCTGTCGCCTCACAGCAAGAAGGTTCTGGGTTCGAGCCCAGTGGCCGACGAGGGCCTTTCTGTGTGGAGTTTACATGTTCTCCCTATATCTGTGTGGGTTTCCCCAACAGTCCAAAGACATGCAGGTTAGGTTAACTGGTGACTCTAAATTGACCGTAGGTGTGAATGTGAGTGTGAATGGTTGTCTGTGTCTATGTGTCAGCCCTGTGATGACCTGGCGACTTGTCCAGGGTGTACCCCGCCTTTCGCCCGTAGTCAGCTAGGATAGGCTCCAGCTTGCCCGCGACCCTGCACAGGATAAGCGGTTATGAATAATGGATGGATGGATGGAGTTTGTGTGAAAACACACAGTTCTCTGTCCTCAAGACTCTCCTGTGGAAGACACGTAAGAAAATGCTGACACTGGGGACTCCTTCTCTAAATGCGAAGTCAACATTTTCTGACAGAAAACTTCACCATATCAGCAATTAGAAGTTTTCTTGATTAAATAACACTTTGTGTTTTTCAAAAATCCACTTGCTGTGCATAGATTTTGGAGTGTCAGCTGCACCAGTCTGTGTGAATCTGACCAATCAAAATACAGGATATAATTCAGCAGTGCTGTTGCATAACAAATAGGACTCGAAGATGATGTATTACTTATTCTTCTTTCAGCTGCTCCCGTTCAGGGTCACCACAGCAGATCTGTTCCGCACATTTGATTTGGCAGAGGTTTAACACCAGATGCCCTTCCTGACGCAACCCTCCCCGATCTATCCGGGCTTGGGACTGGCACTAAGCTGCACTGGCTTGTGCAACCCCAGTGGCTGGGCATTTTTTTTTACCAAGCCTGCATGTCTTTGAACTGTTGGGGAAACCAGAGCACCCGGAGGAAACCCACACAGACACGGGGAGAACATGCAAACTCCACACAGAAAAGCCCCTGATGGTTGTGAGGTTTGAACCCGGAACCTTTTTGCTATGAGAAGTGCCACCTAAGTAATATATAATACTCTCATTTGCCCCAGACAGTTTATAATTATCATATAATCTACAAATACTGTATTGCTATCAGTTTGTGGCATGGAAAGTGTGTGAAACATGTACAATGAACCAAAACCTTAAAAAAGATTATGATTTTTTGCCATCTTTCTGTATCTGCTTACAACTTGGAAATGAAATGCTGATATTGCACCCTGTCCACTCATTGCCATTTTTGGAGTTCCCCTGAACTATTCTGAGTTTGGTACACAGAAATTAAACGTTTTATCGTTTGCCTCTCTGATCGCCCGTAGATGTATCCTCTTCAGTTGCCCAAGCCTCCAGGAAAACACGTTTGGCAAACTGATCTAATGTCTACGGAGCCCCTAATGTGTCAGTGCTGACGAAAATATCTACAGCTCCCATCACTTCGGTAGGAACGTTTCCATTTTTTTTTTTTTTTTTTTTGTATCTAGCTGAACATTCACACTGGCAGAATTAGTGAAGAAACCAGAAAGGTTTAATGATATATACTGACTACAGTATATGCTTTGTACACTTTGCATACTTTGACACATTAATTCATAAAAGTGGACCAACTTGGGTTGGGAGAGTGGGTGGGTTTTCATTTTTGGTGGGGTTTTTTTTCATTTATTTTTATCTTTTTTTGTTGTTGTTGTTGGTTTGTTTGTTCTCCACAAATGTAAAACTGGATATGATTATACTTGCTTTGAGATGCTTTGTAATATGAAATGACGTCCTAATAAAACAAATTTCTATTTAAAAAAAAGAAAATTAAATACAGTGTCATTTAATAAAGCATTCTGTTATTTTGTTTCACGTCAAGCCCTAGTTTACATCTCTTGTAGCTTAATTTGAGCAATGCACTACTGTATACATGGGAAAACAGACACACTATGAAATCATCCTGTCATCCATCCATCCATCCATCCATTATCTGTAGCCGCTTTATCCTGTTCTACAGGGTCGCAGGCAAGCTGGAGCCTATCCCAGCTGACTACGGGCGAAAGGTGGGGTACACCCTGGACAAGTCGCCAGGTCATCACAGGGCTGACACAGACAACCATTCACACTCACATTCACACCTACGGTCAATTTAGAGTCACCAGTTAACCTAACCTGCATGTCTTTGGACTGTGGGGGAAACCGGAGCACCCGGAGGAAACCCATGCGGACACGGGGAGAACATGCAAACTCCGTACAGAAAGGCACTTGCAGGCCGCTGGGCTCGAACCCAGAACCTTCTTGCTGTGAGGCGACAGCGCTAACCACTACACCACTGTGCCGTCCATCCTGTCATTATCCTGCCTTTTTTTTTTTTGCTGCTGCTGCACAACTACTGCTCTGAATCTAGAGTTTTTTCCCAGCTAGGGGTGGAGAGTAAAGCTAAAAATCTCATCTCATCTCATTATCTCTAGCCGCTTTATCCTTCTACAGGGTCGCAGGCAAGCTGGAGCCTATCCCAGCTGACTACGGGCGAAAGGCGGGGTACACCCTGGACAAGTCGCCAGGTCATCACAGGGCTAAAGCTAAAAATGAGAAGAATAATTGATGACTGGCCAATTCCACTGATGCATTCCCAACTTGTGTCTGTCCCAACTTCTGCTTTCTATGAATATGTTTTTAGCATTCACCACACTGGAATCTTGTGACATGGTGATGAATGATTCATCAGCAGATGCTCATTCCTTGTCTGGGACATCAGGTTTTGAAAGTAGGTTCCTTCCTGATTAGAGATAGAATGCCTGTCTTTCCTCATGTTGTCAAATTTATGAGTTAAAACACATCACCTATGATATTGTTCTCTGGAGCCTGAATAATGAAACGCTGCTACGTATTTCTTGATTGATGAACAAGTTGCTGATCGAAACATCTCGCTTGTATAACCCCCAGTCATGCTGTACATTTCTGCTCAGGGAGCTCTGTATGTTTCAGGTTGTCTCATGACAATATAGAAGCACCTTCAGCAAATTCACTCTGTTTTCTTTGACTGTGTTGAAAGCTGGTGATGTAATTGATGCCACTTCTACCTGAACGACTTGGCACTCTGTTTTTGTAAAATATTGAATGTTTCGTCATTTGGCTAATAATTTGTTGGCTCAGGAAAATGTGAAAAATAGCATTGGGAGTGCCATTTAGTGCTCGTAAGTTTTGAAAATTCAACTTTATCTTGTTTCAACATCTAAGAATCCAAGAAAACATGCATTAACCATTCAAATATGTCTTAATTAGAGATGGTACTGATCCAACACCAAAAATAAATAAATAAAAATATTGGTGGATCAGTTACCAGAGGAAGCATGTCCTATTACAAATGGGTTGGATTTGGAAAAGAAATGTCTCTTTGGAACGGGAAATGTTCACATATAAAGAGATTTCAGTATCTGTTATTGATACTGGAAGAGAAAAAGTGGTATTGTACCATGTCTTTTGTAGTATTAATCCTAAATGTGTTCAGCTCATGTCAGCTACAGCTTAACATAGTGTTAAAAGTGCTTTGTTTTTTCATGGGGATGGATGATAAATGGATTTTACACGTGTACATGTTTACATTCCTTGAACAAAATTCCCTAAGTGTTTGAATGGACAGTTTCTGTTGTGTATGTTTGTTTTATACATTAACTTGTGCCCATTTTCCTGAAGGGTGCCAATAATTCTGGAGTTGATTGTTTAGCTGTTTGTACTGATTTGACCTGATAATTTTCATCATGGTATACAGTGGTGCTTGAAAGTTTGTGAACCCTTTCAAATTTTCTATATTTCTGCATAAATATGACCTAAAACATCATCAGATTTTCACACACGTCCTAAAAGTAGATAAAGAGAACCCAGTTAAACAAATGAGACAAAAATATTATACTTGGTCATTTATTTATTGAGGAAAATGATCCAATATTACATATCTGTGAGTGGCAAAAGTATGTGAACCTTTGCTTTCAGTATCTGGTGTGACCCCCTTGTGCAGCAATAACTGCAACTAAACGTTTCCGGTAACTGTTGATCAGTCCTGCACACCGGCTTGGAGGAATTTTAGCCCATTCCTCCGTACAGAACAGCTTCAACTCTGGGATGTTGGTGGGTTTCCTCACATGAACTGCTTGCTTCAGGTCCTTCCACGACATTTTGATTGGATTAAGGTCAGGACTTTGACTTGGCCATTCCAAAACATTAACTTTATTCTTCTTTAACCATTCTTTGGTAGAATGACTTGTGTGCTTAGGGTCGTTGTCTTGCTGCATGACCCACCTTCTCTTGAGATTCAGTTCATAGACAAATGTCCTGACATTTTCCTTTATAATTCAGAATTCATTGTTCCATAAATGATGGCAAGCCGTCCTGGCCCAGATGCAGCAAAACAGGCCCAAGCCATGATACTACCACCACCATGTTTCACAGATGGGATAAAGTTCTTATGCTGGAATGCAGTGTTTTCCTTTCTCCAAACATAACGCTTCTCATTTAAACCAAAACATTCTATTTTGGTCTCATCCATCCACAAAACATTTTTCCAGTAGCCTTCTGGCTTGTCCAAATGATCTTTAGCAAACTGCAGACAAGCAGCAATGTTCTTTTTGGAGAGCAGTGGCTTTCTCCTTGCAAGCCTGTCATGCACACCATTTGTTGTTCAGTGTTCTCCTGATGGTGGACTCATGAACATTAACATTAGCCAATGTGAGAGAGGCCTTCAGTTGCTTAGAAGTTACCCTGGGGTCCTTTGTGACCTTGCTGACTATTACACTCCTTGCTCTTGGAGTGATCTTTGTTGGTCGACCACTCCTGGGGAGGGTAACACTGGCGTTGAATTTCCTCCATTTGTACACAATCTGTTTGACTGTGGATTGGTGGAATCCAAACTCTTTAGAGATGGTTTTGTAACCTTTTCCAGCCTGGTTAGCATCAACAACGCTTTTTCTGAGGTCCTCAGAAATCTCCTTTGTTCATGCCATGATGCACTTCCACAGACATGTGTTGTGAAGATCAGACTTTGATAGATCCCTGTTCTTTAAATAAAACAGGGTGCCCACTCACACCTGATTGTCATCCCATTGATTAAAACACCTGACTCTAATTTCACCTTCAAATTAACTGCTATTCCTAGAGGTTCACATACTTTTGCTACTCACAGATATGTAATATTGGATAATTTTCCTCAATAAATAAATGACCAAGTATAATATTTTTGTCTCATTTGTTTAACTGGGTTCTCTTTATCTACTTTTAGGACTTGTGTGAAAATCTGATGATGTTTTAGGTCATATTTATGCAGAAATATAGAAAATTCTAAAGGGTTCACAAACTTTCAAGCACCACTGTAAATCTATTTAAAAAATCTACAAAGCAGGAAAGACTTACAAATTTGGTCTGCATACAAATGAGAGATCTTACAACTGTAATCACCAAAGTTGCATTTCATAAAGGTGTACATTGGTGAAATTGTAAATTCAACCTTAATCTAAAAAAACAACAACAAAAAAATCAGTCTTATGTTCCAACTGGAATACATCATCTAAAGTAACGGCTGGTCAAAGATAATATTTGGAATTTTTGCAATGTACAAATGGGGAAGTTTTCAACATTTCCCTGAATGTCCAAGTCATACATCCTCCCTTTCATTTCTCCAGATGGTTTTTACTGGGAAAAAAAACCCCACATAAACTCTTTCAGGCATGTTGCGTTCGAAAAAAAAAAGTGAGGCTCCCCAAATGGTGACTGTGTTGTGACAAAGCTCTTATCAGTGAAACTCAAACATTCGCTCTTCATGAGTTCCCTCCGAATTCACCTCCTGGACTGAACTGAATTTAGTTGTAACTGCTGCCCAAATGTGAGACCTGTCTCAGGAATAAAACATGACGCTATAGGAAAATAGTCAACAAAAAACTGGTGTGACGCAAAACAGTTCCTCTTTCCACATTCGCAAAAAGATTATTTTCCAATAACATCATGCCCTGAAGTGTTTTATACCTCTAATACCACAACAATTTGCCAACTATTACGCTTCATAAGCTTTATTCTTTTATAGATATAAAGTCACTCATCAAAATCTTTCCTGTGTCAGAAAACAGAAAGTGACGAAGCATTGGCACTGGAGACTCCTTCCAAAAATGCAAAATAAACATCTTTTCACAGTCAACCTCATCATAACAACAATTACATTTTTTAATCAATTTATATGGAGTGCCCTTCATACATGTGGATAGTTTTATTATAGCAATGATCAGGTATTGGATATTGATCGTGCATTCATATTTTGTACTACTGTCAGAGCTGCTGTTACAGAACACCCTCTGACCAATCAGATCTGAGAACTCAACAGGGGTATAATATATTGAGGATATTACACAGTTGCATGAAGATATGAAGTTGATCTTCAAGTAATGAATGTACATATCATGAATGAGTGAAGTGAAGAACTGAAAATACAATCCCCATTCCCAAAAAGTTGGGACGCTGTATAAACTGTAAATAAAAACACAAGATAAATAAATGTTTGGGTTCACAGCTCTGTGAAAGACTGTGTGGGCAAACAAGGCAACAATTTAAGAATAATGTTC
This sequence comes from Neoarius graeffei, assembly GCF_027579695.1. Classification (NCBI taxonomy): domain Eukaryota; kingdom Metazoa; phylum Chordata; class Actinopteri; order Siluriformes; family Ariidae; genus Neoarius; species Neoarius graeffei. The sequence continues at coordinate 35,247,026 of NC_083586.1, forward strand.
TTCAATGTAAAATTGCAAAGAATTTGGGGATCACATCATCTATGGTACATATCATTTAAAGATTCAGAGAATCTGGAGAAATCTCTGTATGCAAGAGACAAGGCTGAAAACTGACACTGGATGCCTGTGATCTTCAGGCCCTCAGGAGACACTGCATTAAAAGCAGACACGTATGGGGTGCCAAGTGTCACCGGGCCCATTTCGTGGACGAAATGCATTTCGTCCATCACAGAATGCATTTCGTCATCACAAAATGCATTTCATCCATCACAAAATGCGTTTCGTCCATCAAGAAATGCATTTCGTGGGACGAAATGCATTTCGTGATGTACGAAAGGCATTCTGTAATTGACGAAATTCATTTCGTGATCTACCATACTGCATTCCATGGATGAAATGCATTCCGTCTGACAAAATGCATTTTGTGATGGACGAAATGCATTTCGTCCAATGAAATGCATTCTGTGATTGACGAAATTCATTTCGTGATCTACCATACTGCATTCTGTGGACGAAATGCATTTCGTGATGGACGAAATGCATTTTGTGATGACGAAATGCATTCTGTGATGGACAAAATGCATTTCGTCCACGAAATGGGCCCGGTGACACTTGGCACCCCATGAAATGGGCCCGGTGACACTTGGCACCCCATAGACACGTGTCTGTAGTGGAAATCACTGTACGGGGTCAGGAACACTTCAGAAAACCATCGTCTGTGAAAACAGTTCATTACTGAATCCACAAATGCAAGTTAAAACCAGATATAAACAATATCCAGAAACACCAACACCTTCTGTGAGCCCGAGCTCTTTTACGATGGACTAAGGCAAAGTGGAAAATTGTCCCGAGGTCTGACGAATCAAAAGTAGAAATTCTTTTTAGAAATCATGGACACCACGTCCTCCAGGCTAAAGAGGAGAGGGACCATCCGGCTTGTTATCAGTGCACAGTTCAAAAACGAGCATCTGTGATGGTATGAGGGTGCATTAGTGCACATGGCATGGGTAGCTTGTACATCTGGGAAAACATTAATGCTGAATGATATTTACACGTTTCAGAGCAATATGCTGCCATCCAGGCAAAATCTTTTTCAGGGAAGGCCTTCCTTCTTTCAGCAAGACAATGCCAAACTGCTTTCTATACATATTAAAACTGCATGGCTCTGTCGTAAGAGAGTCTGGGTGCTAAACTGGCCTGCCTGCAGTCCAGACCTGTCTCTCATTTAAAATATTTGGCGCATTATGAAACGCAAAATACGACAAAGTTGACCCCAAACTGTTGAGCAACCGAAATTGCATATCAGGCAAGAATGGGACAACATTTCTCTTTCAAAACTACAACAACTGGTCTCTTCGGTTCCCAAATGTTTACAAAGTTTTGTTAAAAGTTGAGGTGATGCAACACAGTGATAAACATGTCCCTGCCCCAAATTTTTAAATTCAAAATGAGAATATATTTTTCAAAATACAATAAAATTACTCAGTTTCAACATTTGATATGTTGTTTTTATACTATTTGCAATGAAATATAGGGTTTTCATGATTTGCAAATTAGGGCGGCACACTGGTGTAGCCTCATAGCAAGAAGGTTCTGGGTTCGAGCCCAATGGCCAACAGCGCCTTTCTGTGCGGAGTTTGCATGTTCTCCCCATGTCTGAGTGGGTTTCCTCCGGGTGCTCCAGTTTCCCCCACAGTCCAAAAACATGCAGGTTAGGTTAACTGGTGACTCTAAATTGAGCGTAGGTGTGAATGTGAGTGTGAATGGTTGTCTGTGTCTATGTGTCAGCCCTGTGATGACCTGGCGACTTGTCCAGGGTGTACCCCGCCTTTCGCCCGTAGTCAGCTGGGATAGGCTCCAGCTTGCCTGCGACCCTGCACAGGATAAGCTGGAATAGATAATGGATGGATGATTTGCAAATTATTGCATTCTCTTTTTATTTACAGTTTACCTAGTGTCCCAACTTTTTTGGAATTGGGATTGTATTTTTCAACATGAGAAGATAAACTTCATATCGTCGTGCTACCATGTAATGTTCTTTATATTAAATAGACACATTCACAAAAACCAACCAAACAAACAAAAAAAATCCCCACAAGTTTATCAAAAGAATTTTAATTTTGAACTGGTTCACCATTTTGACAATGTGCGTAGTCAGCGGGAAAACACTGGGAGTGACGTCATCGGAGTGAAATATCGGGAAACATGCCACTCAGATCCGTGATGTATTTCGTATGAAAAATGCGAGTTTTTCAACACGAGAAGATAAGAAGGTTCTGGGTTCGAGCCCAATGGCCAACAGCGATGGCCAACATGTGATTTTCTTTTTATTATATAGACATATTCACAAACAAAAAGTCCCCAAATTTATCAAAATAATTCATCAATTTCTTTGCGAGTGACATATAGAGATTTATGTCACGGTTTTGGTTCTCCGTGTCCTGGATGTAGCTCGTATGGAAAATATGAGTGGTGTATTTCCCAGTAAAACACTCGTGTCCATATATTATATAAAGCAGTGTAGTTCAGTTACTTGTGTTCGAAGGCATATAGTATGTCCCTTAACACACGTCAGCTCATACTGGTTCCCTGCACTCACTCTCATTCTTTCTTTCATCAGTATACTGTAATATTTTCACCACAACTTCTATCCTGCTTTCACAGCATTAGCATTAAGTTGGAGTCGTACTTTGCTTTGAGATGTAGTTACTTTACATTTCATTCACATGTGGATTTGACCTCATGGTATGTCTGATGTCATGGTTTTCATTTGGACACTTCGTCAGTATTTTGATATTGATTATACAGTAAGGCAGCACGGTGGTGCAGCGGTTAGCACTGTTGCATCACAGCAAGAACCTTGTGACTGACTGGGGTTTTTCTGTGGGGAGTTTGCGTGTTCTCCTTGTACCTGTGTGGGTTTCCTCCTGGTGCTCTGGCTTCCTCCGGCAGTCCAAAGACATGTGGTTTAGGTCAACTGGTGACTCTAAATTGCCCATAAATTTTTTTCTCTTCTTTCCATTTTATATTGTGTCGTTTTTATCTGTTGTTTATTTTATCTGTTTTATTCTTGTAAAGTGTCATGAAAGGCGCTTATAAATAAAATGTATTATTATTATTATTATTATTATTATTATTATTAATATGAGGGTAAATATTAGCCCTGCGACCTGCCCAGGGTGAACCCCACCTCTCGCCCAATGTCAGCTGGGATGTGCGCCAGCGTTCCTCATAACCCTGATGGATGAGTGGTATAGATAATGGATGGATAGATGGATTGTACAAGATATCACAACATTCACTGCCAACAGGAATGTTTCAGAGCTATGTGCCGTTAGATGACACCCAAACACCCAGAGGGCAAATTTCAAAAGTATTATAATAACATAGTATTTGCTTGAGCCAACTTGTTGGAAAAACAGCTATTTTTTTTACATTTTAAATTCAGATGAAATAGCTCTTCATTAGAATTCTTACTATTTGTTTTGTTTTAGATCAAATGGGTATGGCATCCATTCGTTTCATCAGAAAACAAAGACGTTTTACATCTTTTTTAAGTATTTGTAGATCTGGCTTTACAACAGTACTGCTCTTCATTAGAATTAATTTCATTCAATAGCTCTTCATTAGAATTCTTACTATTTGTTTTGTTTTAGATCAAATGGGTATGGCATCTATTCGTTTCATCAGAAAACAAAGACGTTTTACATCTTTTTTAAGTATTTGTAGATTTCGTGATTATATAGTCAAAGCTGTAGAAATGATTAAACATGTTCTCTTTACATCAAAATATTCATTTAGAAGGAATATGGTTCGAGAAAACAAAGATTATCTCATTCAAACACACACACACACGTTTATCTCACTATCCTTGTGAGGACCTTCCATTGACATTATTATTATTGTAGTTAATTAATGCTGTGCCTGCACCTAAACCTCACCCTAACCTTTATCTCAGTAATGAAAAGGAAACTTTTTGGCTGGGTTTTTTTTTTCCAATTTTTGTTAAAAAACAAACAAACAAACCCACACAACAGCAATTTCCTTGTGGGGACCATCCAAATGTCCCCACAAGGTCGAAATTGTCAGATTTTACGATGCTTGTGGGGACATTTGGTCTTCAGTATTATATAAACACACACACAGAGCCTAACCGGTCTTTCCTGTCTGTCAGTTGGTGAGTCACTTAGGGACTGCTAATGTTTATTGTGTTCAGTTCTCCTGAAGCTCACTACTGTGAGATGTGAATCCAAAATTAGGTTGTTTTTTTAGCAGTTCTTTTATTTCTTATCTGAAGCCAACATTAAGTTACACTGCAAAAAAGCAAGTAAAAATGTTTTCAGTGCAGGTAAAGTTCATCTCATTTCATCTCATCATCTGTAGCCGCTTTATCCTGTTCTACAGGGTCGCAGGCAAGCTGGAGCCTATCCCAGCTGACTACGGGTGAAAGGCGGGGTACACCCTGGACAAGTCGCCAGGTCATCACAGGGCTGACACATAGACACAGACAACCATTCACACTCACATTCACACCTACGGTCAATTTAGAGTCACCAGTTAACCTAACCTGCATGTCTTTGGACTGTGGGGGAAACCGGAGCACCCGGAGGAAACCCACGCGGACACGGGGAGAACATGCAAACTCCACACAGAAAGGCCCTCGCCGGCCACGGGGCTCGAACCCAGAACCTTCTTGCTGTGAGGCAACAGCGCTAACCACTACACCACCGTGCCGCCCCACAGGCAAAGTTGTAAATACAAAATATATGCTTCTATGCATGTTTTAGACATGTTAAGCTTGAAATTGTCTTGGTACAGTATATTGGAAAACATGTTTGTTATTCCAGGTGTTTCTTTCTAGAAAGAAGCCAAATAGAACAGGACGATTTCAAGACAAAATTTGTCTAGAAGTAGGACTAATCGTCTTACATAACATTTAATAATTTCATCAGTGAGAAATTCATTCATTCATTTTTAGGAATCTTAAGGGATGACAGGGCGGCACGGTGGTGTGGTGATTAGCACTGTCACCTCACAGCAAGAAGGTTCTGGGTTCGAGCCCAGTGGCCAGCGTGGGCCTTTCTGTGTGGAGTTTGCATGTTCTCCCCGTGTTAGCGTGGGTTTCCCCCACAGTTTAAAGATATGCAGTTAGGCTAACTGGCTACTCTAAATTGCCCTTACGTGTGAATGTGAGTGTGCAGAAAGGAACTGGCCACTCTACTGCTGCAATTCTGGCCAAGCCAACCAAACATGGTTCGCCTCAAGCCAGGATTGGGTTCGGTGATGACGCCGATGAAGGGGAACAGACTCAGCATCTGAACAAATCTAATCATGTAACTGCTGGATGGCGTGGATTTAAAAGGGGGGGGGGCGCACCCGGTGCGTGTGCCCCCCACAATCCAAAAAGAAAAAAAACCTTATTGTGACTTGATTGTATTGCACATACCAAGATATGCCTGTTATTTTTTGATTAATAAGGTTAAAAAAAAAACAAATAAATAAAATAAACCATTATGTGGGATTGAGCTGAAGAGTTTATGGTGTCAGTTTTTATTTAATAGTAGGTGCTAGCTTAGGTTATTTTGCTCGTGACACAACTGCAGTGAAAAGCGAGCTGGGTGAGTCCTGTTGGATTTTAACAGGGTGCGGGAACTTCATGCATCGACATAATAACATACTGTATTCCCAGATTGCACTGTAGACTACATGTAAAGGATGTGCACCATCCTTTTATGTTTATAGTATCATTAATACACGTGTTCACAAGCAAAAATGATAAGACGCTGCAGCAGGCTAACTGCGTACACACACACACAGGTCGGCTGTCCGGCTACTGCTTGTATTTATTAATAGGGTATCCCTGTACTCACTATACCCTGTGTATGTACATGGGACACGTGCCGTTTTGGGGCTGAGCCTCACTTTGATTTTTATGACAGCAGCTGGATAGGTCTGTGAGAGATGTTGATTTTTGCAGCGGCTCTGAAGAAAATCTGCTTGAAATGCCCCGAGTCTTGGGAACTAATGCCGCTTTTCCACTACAAACGCGGCTGAGTCGGGCTGAGCCGTGCCGTGCTGAGTCGAGCTGAGCGGGGCTGTTGGAGTTGCATTTCGACTACAACCGTGCTGAACCGTGCTGGCTGGAAGTGGGTGGACACATTGGGTGGAGTTAGCGAAAGTGGGTGGACGTCACGTGATGTCGTTAAGCAGCGCAAACAGTGACATCAGTGATCTTTTAAGCGGTAGTCTCACGACCCGAATAGTAAACAATAAACATGGACATGGAGTCGTTAGTGTTGCTGGTCTTGGTGCTGTGGCTTGTTGTCACCGACAACGCCAACAGATACTGGCAAGAGCGTATAGATGAGGCGAGGCGCATAAGGCTTCAGAAATTCTCGTAATTCGTAATTATTCTTCTTCCGGGTTTATGGTGTTTACAGATCCCAGCGTGCTCGCGGGGCGTGTGTGGGCATGTGAGGACACTCCTCCTCACCAATCAGTGCACAGGGGAGTGTCTCCTCACGCCCCTAGCCCCACTCCAAAACCGTGCGAGTTTTAGGGGCTAAGCAGGGCTGAAGCGAGCTGAGTCGTGCTGTTCTTTGGTAGTCGAAACGCGAGCCGTGTCGGGCTGAAGCGAGCTGAAAAAGGGTAGTGGAAAAGGGCCATAAGACTTATTATAGGACTTGTTCACATGCAACTCACACAATCATTGTATCGTTCTCTCAGTCTACTAGACTCAGGAGCTCAGATTGCAGTTACTGACTTTGTATTATAGACATGCAGCTCTTGGAGTCTTTGTTTATAGTTATCTCGGTATTTAGCTCTGTCTTAAGTGGCCACTTACCGTACATTCCCTCAGTTTCCCTGGGTATATTCACCGTCTCATATGTACATTGAATGTCCTGAGCAGGAGCTCAGATTGCAGTTGCTAAAATAGTAATAATTTATTGATAGAAGGTGTTTTGTGGTCAGTGTACTACACTGTAGTGTGTCATGTGGTAATGCATTGTATGACAATGTAACTTTCATAAATATTACCAGATATCAGTTGTAATGACGTTCTACGCATATACCTGCAACCCTGACAATATCATTTTCAGTGATTAATAAAATGGTTTTGAAAGTTCTTACTTTTAAAACATATTTTTGATATGGTAATTTTCTTGAAGAGATTTCATTTACAACATGTCTCTGACAGCTCAAAATGCATCTCCGGGCATTTAAAGACTGCAGAGCTTCCAGGGGCTTCTGGTGGCCCCCGGACCCCTGGTCTTATTGGGTTAATGTCCCCCCCTCCGTTCCCATTTTCCTGAATCTGTCCCTGGGGCAAAATCTGCCATTCAAGAGCTCAATCTATCATGTAAATGCTTGATAATATTTTGAACTTGCCATCAACAACAAACACAGCAACCCAGTTCCAGAGAGCTCTCTCTCTCTCTCTCACACACACACACACACACACACACACACACACACTACACTATCATTAGAGTGTCATTTGAAACTGACTATATATGCCTCTCTTACCAATTAAATGCAAACAGACCTAAAAATCATTCAACATTTAGCATAATAATCATGAAAGCTTCTATCCATTTCTATTCCAAGTGTCTGATAGTCTGATAGTTGCTAGCCCTGAGACATATTCGCGCCAAGCACAGTCTGACTTGCTAAAACGGTTCCTTATGCACGCTTATCTTCACATAATGATGACAAATCAAGCATACTATCTCCCCAAACATGACCTTATGCAAACATGACTAAAATGGCGTGTGTGTGTGGGGGGGGTGTTTCTTTTCTTATTTTTATTTCATTTCATTTTGTGAAAACGTTTTTACTTTCAGAGATGGGAAGTAACAAAGCGCAAATACTTCATTATTGTACTTAAGTAGAATTTTTAGATAGCAGTACTTTCCTTGAGTAGTTATTTTTCTGAGATCATTTTACTTTTACTCCCTACATTTTAAGACAAATATCTGTATTTTATTCCTTAATAGATGTTCAAATCAGGTTTGTTACTTTAGTATTAGTGAGGGGAGTTATCGATTATCTTTTTTTTTGTATCATTGTGCGCCTTCCCAACATCAAGACCGATTTCAACCTAAATGGATGGAACAATAACAGATAGAAAATATCACACTGATTACACTAACTCAATCTGGCAACCCTTACTCTCAATCAAAGCATGAACTGTGTTCAAATTCAGCAAACTGAAGCAAACAGGTCTCATCTCATCTCATCTCATTATCTCTAGCCGCTTTATCCTGTTCTACAGGGTCGCAGGCAAGCTGGAGCCTATCCCAGCTGACTACGGGCGAAAGGCGGGGTACACCCTGGACAAGTCGCCAGGTCATCACAGGGCCGACACATAGACACAGACAACCATTCACACTCACATTCACACCTACGGTCAATTTAGAGTCACCAGTTAACCTAACCTGCATGTCTTTGGACTGTGGGGGAAACCGGAGCACCCGAAGGAAACCCACGCGGACACGGGGAGAACATGCAAACTCCACACAGAAAGGCCCTCGCCGGCCCCGGGGCTCGAACCCAGGACCTTCTTGCTGTGAGGCGACAGCGCTAGCAAATAGGTCTTCTTTAAACTTTTATATTTGAACGTTTGTGTAAACATTCCAACTGGGGAAGCCATGGCCTTAAGGTTAAAGAAGCAGCTTTGAGTTCAAAAGTTGCTGGTTTGATTCCCTGGACCAGCAGAAATGGCTCAAGTGCTCTTGAGCAAGGCACCTAACCCCCAACTACTCCCTGGACTGCCTACTTCTGTGGATATGTCAAGGTCCTGTTGTATGTCGCTCTGGATAAGAGCATCTGCTAAATGCCTGTAATGTAAAAAATATTTGATTTAAATATCTAACATTATTCAAATAATTTATTAGCAAGCATTTAAGGAGCCTGGCATGGTAAGGATCGCTATGAGTTACCATTATGTACAGCTGGGTTGTCAAGATAACATATTATTCAAAGAGCTACACTACCGTTCAAAAGTTTGGGGTCACTTTGAAATGTCCTTATTTTTGAAAGAAAAGCACTGTTCTTTTCAATGAAGATCACTTCAAACTAATCAGAAATCCACTCTATACATTGCTAATGTGCTAAATGACTATTCTAGCTGCAAATGTCTGGTTTTTGGTGCAATAGGTGTATAGAGGCCCATTTCCAGCAACTCTCACTCCAGTGTTCTAATGGTACAATGTGTTTGCTCATTGCCTCAGAAGGCTAATGGATGATTAGAAAACCCTTGTACAATCATGTTAGCACAGCTGAAAACAGTTGAGCTCTTTAGAGAAGCTATAAAACTGACCTTCCTTTGAGCAGATTGAGTTTCTGGAGCATCACATTTGTGGGGTCGATTAAATGCTCAAAATGGCCAGAAAAATGTCTTGACTATATTTTCTATTCATTTTACAACTTATGGTGGTAAATAAAAGTGTGACTTTTCATGGAAAACACAAAATTGTCTGGGTGACCCCAAACTTTTGAACGGTAGTGTACCTTTTGTATTTTTACTTGAGTAAAGAAATCGAATCAGTACTTCTACTTTTACCAGAGTATTTTTTACACAAGCATCTGTACTTCTACTTCAGTCAAGAATGTGTGTATTTTTGTAACCTCTGTTTACCTTTAATATGATAAATATCAATTAATTAATAAAATGAAGGTGGGTGGGTTGGTTGTTTGGCATGGCCCGTGAATGTCCTCCAATGACACTGACCCTGAACGGTGAGGTAACATGGTGGATACAGAGCCAATATCAGGGACACTGGGCACAAGACAGGAGAATTCGCCCCATTTGGGACACTTGTCCATTGCAGGCAAACATTCATACTTGTTTACACCTAGCATAACTAATCCCCAGGCGGCATGGTGGTGTAGTGGTTAGCACTGTCACCTCACAGCAAGAAGGTGGCTGACAGGGGCCTTTCTGTGTGGACTTTGCATGTTCTCCCCGTGTCTGTGTGGGTTTCCTGTGGGTGCTCTGGTTTCCTCCCACAGTCCAAAGATATGCAGGTTAGGTTAATTGATGGCTCTAAATTGACCATAGTTGTGAATGTGAGTGTGAATGATTGTTGGGGTCTATGTGTTGGCCCTGCGATGATTTGGCGACTTGTGTGTACCCTACTTCTTGCCTATAGTCAGCTGGCATAGGTTCTAGCTTGCCCATGATCCTGCACAGGATCAGCGATTAATGGATAAATGGATGGATGGATAACTAATCCCCCTGTCTGCATGCTTTTGGGAGCCAGGAGGAAACCAGAGAACCCAGAGGAAACCTCCATGAACATGGGCAGAACATGCAAAACTCCACACAGACAGTAACCCAAGCACAAATCCAAGATCAAACCCAGGACCCTGGAGTTGTGAGGTGGCATTGATACTCACTAGGTCTTTCAATGCAATGTACATTCAAGGAGGACAGTACAAATTTGATGAAGGATATGTGAATGAGGGCTATGACGAGATTCTACTGCAGACAAACAATCACTTTCTTGGCTTAAGTTTGGACTGATGCTCTCCTTGCTTAAGAATATAATTCAACTCCTTAGTTAACGTCCACTGCAATGGACTGGTGTACTGTCAGGATGTGTTCTGGTCTTGTGCCCAGTGTTTTCAAGTCCATAGGCTCCCAATCCACTGTGACCCTGACCAGCAGGTCAGGTCAGTGATTGAACATTCAGAAAATATTTTGGTTTAGGGAACATTATCAAGGGACGTGGGTTGTCTAGCATAACAGATGGACACCTGTGGCATTGACTGAGTAAGAACACCTTGCAGTATTTGTAGCAGTCACTGGTTCAGCTAGCCAGAATACAAAATCTGGACAAAAAGCTCCCCATGACATACACAACTGTGAAATTGAATAGCCATCTGGGAAGCTGACCAAACTTCATGCTGATTCAGTGTGTTGGCTAATAGCCTCCAGATTGATCTGGGACATTACCATCACCTCACTGGGGAGGGGCTAAACTCTTTTCTGGATGTTTTGTGTTAAATTCCACTCACTTGGACTCTTGGGCTCAGAGTATAACCATTTCATTTGTTTAAACATTTGTTGCATCCAATAGGAGGCATCAATTCCAGTCCAGGACACCACAGTGGACTGTTCAAAGACGCACACCAGTTATTTAAAAGGTTTATTAGGTATGCTGGAGTGGGAAATCACTATACTGAGCTGCACTCTGGTGTAACGAGTACATTGAACCCACATATCCTTGAAGTGATGCATTCAAAATATTGGATTTAGCTAAACATTTGAAATGAAACTAGCTAATGTTAACTGGCACACAGCCTTAGAATAGGAATATTTAACTGCAGTCTATAACATCAATCACAGGAGTTTTAACGAAAAACAGAAAGATGAACAGAATATTAATTGGTTAATTTAATGCAGCTAATGCTACCTAGCTACACTACAAGGTCTAATTAGAAGCCATTAACCAGCTACTGAATGGTATTTAGCTAACAGCTTTGTCAGTGATGCTACTGTCCACTGTGTTCAAAGAAAGGATTAACAGTGAGACGCAATCAGCTCATGGCATGGCATCAACTTTCAACATGTACAGTCAAAGTCCCTCCCACACCAGGATCTGGTCTTCCCAGGCAGTCTCCTGTCCCAGTACTAACCAACTCTTGAGGTGTATGGGTGCAGCGCCAATCTCCGTTTCAGTAGCCCTCAGCCTCTCGCCTATTATATAGCTGGGATTACAGTGGGGGTCTAGTCCTCTGGTAACTGCCAGAGTTTGATTACCCACTCACATATGTATTGCAGCATGCCTTGCCAGATAGCAGTAGGTACCATTTTTATGATGGTCATTGGTATGACCCAACCACGAGTAGAACTCATGATCTCCCGGTTGAGAGGCGGACACACTAAGCACTAGGCCAATTCGCAGTATTTTCACCATGTACAATTTTACAAATGAGATGTTGATCCTTAAAATCCTTCAACTATTTACAAGCCATTCTGTAATTTGGGGTACATTTCTACAAATAACTACAAAAAACAATGTTCTTTCCCAATAGAACAATCAGTGGTTCAAGTTAGTACCTGTATATTCCTTCAGTGGACCATATCAACATTATATCAACACAATGGACCAAACATCCATCCATTATCCATAACTGCTTATTCTGTGCAGGGTCATGGAAAAGCTGGAGTCTATCCCAGCTGACTATGGGCGAGATGCAGGATACACCCTGGACAAGTCACCAGATCATCACAGGGCTGACACACAGAGGCAAACAACCATACACACACACATATCTATGGTCAATTTAGAGACACCAATTAGCCTAAGGCCCCGGTCACACCGCCTGAACTTTGCTGGAGCGTTCCTGGAGCGGTGAAAAAAATTCATCACCGCTCGTAACCGTTCACCACTGTTTAACAAAAGTTGACCCCCGTTAAAGCAACGCCGTATACGCTCGGCCACCGCTGATGTTTCTCGAGGGGCCCTCCTACCGCTCCGAAAGTTTTGAGCTGCACAAAATATTGTGAGCGGTGAGGAGGGGGCAATTTTCCGCCCCGGCAAAGTTCACCCCCGCTCCACCAACGCCCAGTCAAAGTTTGGCACCGCTAGACGCAAGTTCGTGGACACTTGGGTCCGCTAGGCCAACGCAGAAATCTTGAACGCTGGACCACCGCTGCTTCGCCAGCGTTGCCCGGGCGGCAATTAAACGTTGCACAAACTTCGGTGGAGCGGTTGTAAGCGTTTTATGAGTGGACACGGGGTTGCTAGAATGGTGTCGGGCGTTGAAGCAGCTATCCATGGCGGCGATGAACTTTGGTTTGGCGTTGGTATAGAGGTGTCGGAGCGGGACCAGAATTTGTCTATAAATATGGGGAGAAATGGACTAGGAGCTCATTTGGAATCAAGCTGCCGTTGAGTTCAGACCTCATCTATATCGAATTTGCTCAAAGTTATAGTAAAACTGTATCACCATGGATGCTGAGAGACTTGCTATGATTGGTGCTAAACCAACTTTATACCCCCGCTGAGCCAAAGCCCGCATGCGCAGAACGCCGCTATACCAACGCTCGCGTCACCACTAAACCAACGCTCGCTACCGCTCGCTACCGCTAAACCAACGCTAAAGCAACGCCGGCTTCAGCGGTGCACCGCTAAGCCAACGCCCGTATTTTCGATTTTTTTCCCATTTTGTGCGCGGTGACGAGCGTTGTCGAAATTCGGCCCCCCCTCCCTACCGTTCAAGGAACGCTCCAGCAAAGTTCGGGCGGTGTGTCCGGGGCCTAACCTGCATGTCTTCAGACTGTGGAGGAAACCCACACAGACACAGAGAGAACATGCAAACTTCACACAGAAAGGCCCCTGTTGGCCACTGGGCTCAAATCCAGGACCTTCTTGCTGTGAGACAACAGTGCTAACCACTACACCACTGTGCCGCCCAATGGGCCAAACAAACAAACATTCCCAAAGTTTTTTAATTTTAATTTTTTATGGGAAAGGATATTTTCACTACACATTTTGTCAACTACTGTATATTCTGGACAAACTGGATGTCATTACAGTCATTTGATTAAAATCCTGCACCTCAAGTAAAATACAATTTTAATGACTCTTGAGTCTGTTATGCCATATATACAACGAATGTTTTAAAAATAATTTAAAGAATTGTTGTTTTTTTTTCCAGATACTGTACACATGTGATATCTTCAACACTGTCATTAAGGACAGGATTAAAAAAAAAATTACGATACAAGTTATTTTTATAGTTTTAAGAGATGCCATGCAAAACATCAACCTGTGTAGATGTACGGTATTATCTAAAAGATATCAGAAGCATCATGTTAGTTATTTTAAATGTGAAAAAATGAGATGTAACATAGCTGACATTCACTATGCCTAGATGCATGAAAGATTCCAGTTTTTGCCTTTATTTTGAAAAAGACAATATTCCGACTAAGTTGTTTACATGGCGAATGAAAACGACTATTCCACTAATATTCCTATTTGTATACAGCTGTGCATACGCCGATTGTCTAGCTGGTTTGTGTACAACGCACAAAGCTGACCATAAACAGGTAAGAGGCCGTGTGTCACAAACTGCCATAAAATCCCCAACTGAGAGATCCCATATTCAATTCTGAATGCATTGTATACACATCCAAAGAATGCTCCTAAAACTTGAATAATACCCACATATATTACATAGACATGAGTGTTTTACTGGGAAATACACCACTTGTATTTTCCATACTAACTACATCCAGGATATGGAGAACCAAAACCGTGACATAAATCTCTATATGTCACTCCTGAGGAAATCAATGAATCATTTTGATAAATTTGGGTACTTTTTGTTTGTGAATATGTCTCTATAATAAGAAAGAAAATCACATGTTGGCTTGAAGATATGAAGTTTATCTTGTATTGAAGAACTCGCATTTTTCATATAAAATACATCACAGATCTGAGTGATGTATTTAAATAATATTGGCTGGCTTTGAGTGGTATATCAGATGTATTCCATTCTGCTAGCATGATATTGAATGAGTCGAAGACTGTTCAATTAGTGTGGCCAGTTAATAATATACCAATATTATTATTATTATTATTATACATAGACACTTAATGGAACAATTATAGATTTTACAAAAAGTTAAGGGGGGGGGGACTTACCAGTATTGAATGCTGATTCTGATCAAATGTAATTCCATGTTCTGTCAATCCAGTGTACATATACAAAGTCAAAGTTCTAACAATAAAAATGGTACAAGTCCAAAAAGCCTGAACAACAACCCAACTTGTATACAAGCTACAACCCCGATTCCAAAAAAGTTGGGACAAAGTACAAATTGTAAATAAAAACAGAATGCAATGGTATGAAAGTTTCAAAATTCCATATTTTATTCAGAATAGAACATAGATGACATATCAAATGTTTAAACTGAGAAAATGTATAATTTAAAGAGAAAAATTAGGTGATTTTAAATTTCATGACAACAACACATCTCAAAAAATTTGGGAGAAGGCCATGTTTCCCACTGTGAGACATCCCCTTTTCTCTTTACAGCGGTCTGTAAACGTCTGGGGACTGAGGAGACAAGTTGCTCAAGTTTAGGGATAGGAATGTTAACCCATTCTTGTCTAATGTAGGGTTCTAGTTGCTCAACTGTCTTAGGTCTTTTTTGTCGTATCTTCCGTTTTGTGATGCGCCAAATGTTTTCTATGGGTGAAAGATCTGGACTGCAGGCTGGCCAGTTCAGTACCCGGAGCCTTCTTCTACGCGGCCATGATGCTGTAATTGATGCAGTATGTGGTTTGGCATTGTCATGTTGGAAAATGCAAGGTCTTCCCTGAAAGAGACATCGTCTGGATGGGAGCATATGTTACTCTAGAACCTGGATATACCTTTCAGCATTGATGATGTCTTTCCAGATGTGTAAGCTGCCCATGCCACACGCACTAATGCAACCCCATACCATCAGAGATGCAGGCTTCTGAACTGAGCGCTGATAACAACTCGGGTCGTCCTTCTCCTCATTAGTCCGAATGACACGGCGTCCCTGATTTCCATAAAGAACTTCAAATTTTGATTCGTTTGACCACAGAACAGTTTTCCACTTTGCCACAGTCCATTTTAAATGAGCCTTAGCCCAGAGAAGACGTCTGCGCTTCTGGATCGTGTTTAGATACGGCTTCTTCTTTGAACTATAGAGTTTTAGCTGGCAACGGCGGATGGCACGGTGAATTGTGTTCACAGATAATGTTCTCTGGAAATATTCCTGAGCCCATTTTGTGATTTCCAATACAGAAGCATGCCTGTATGTGATGCAGTGCCGTCTAAGGGCCCGAAGATCACGGGCACCCAGTATGGTTTTCCGGCCTTGACCCTTACGCACAGAGATTCTTCCAGATTCTCTGAATCTTTTGATGATATTATGCACTGTAGATGATGATATGTTCAAACTCTTTGCAATTTTACACTGTCGAACTCCTTTCTGATATTGCTCCACTATTTGTCGGCGCAGAATTAGGGGGATTGGTGATCCTCTTCCCATCTTTACTTCTGAGAGCCGCTGCCACTCCAAGATGCTCTTTTTATACCCAGTCATGTTAATGACCTATTGCCAGTTGACCTAATGAGTTGCAAGTTGGTCCTCCAGCTGTTCCTTTTTTGTACCTTTAACTTTTCCAGCCTCTTATTGCCCCTGTCCCAACTTTTTTGAGATGTGTTGCTGTCATGAAATTTCAAATGAGCCAATATTTGGCATGAAATTTCAAAATGTCTCACTTTCGACATTTGATATGTTGTCTATGTTCTATTGTGAATACAATATCAGTTTTTGAGATTTGTAAATTATTGCATTCCGTTTTTATTTACAATTTGTACTTTGTCCCAACTTTTTTGGAATCGGGGTTGTATATACAGGTTGACAGTTCAACTTAAAAGTTACTTTTGGTCGTAGTTAATTGTTCCATTGCAGTTGTTCAAAACAAAAGGGCTTTGCTGAGTGAAGTCCACGAGTGAAGTCCTCTTGTAAAAGTCTCCATCATATTTCCTCACCTCCAAGGAGAACTTTGACAAAATATTTCCGCTATTGCTCTCTTTTCCAGTTTTTCGATGTCCATTGGTATGTTTTTCTCTTGTAAATATGCGTGAAGAATATCCAGTGAAGTTTTTGTCGCCTTTCTCTTTAAATCTTCTGCTTTTAATGAAGCAAACCTCACGGCCATGTTTGTGTCCAAACTGTTACAGTCACCCATGAGTGCGGAAGTTTTATGTCTCTGACGTGTGTCTTTTCCAGTTCTTCCATATATTTAATGCAGAAGATTAAATGCGTGAAGAATATCCAGTGAAGTTTTTGTAGCCTTTCGGGTGTTCAGCACGTCTTTCTCTTTAAATCTTCGGCTTTTAACGAAGCAAACCTCGCGGCCATGTTTGTGAGCAAGCTGCCACAGTCACTCACTAGCAGGGAAGTTTTATGTCTCCGACGTGCCTCTTTTCCAGTTTTTTGATGTCCATTGGTATGTTTTTCTCTTGTAAAAATGCGTGAAGAATATATAATGAAGTTTTGGTAGCCTTTCAGGTGTTCAGCGCATCTTTAGTTTCAGTTTATTTATTTAGTGCTTAAACCGAGCACTGAATTAACCCCGTCTTCTCTCTCTCCCGACTGACAAAAAAATGATTGTGCGCATGCTCAGCAGAAAAGTTGTCATTGAATCTTTGCATGTGACATTGTGTTGTCTTGACAACATGCAATATTATAACAATATTGCAAACTCATTCTCCATTGGGGAGAGTGGCGTAATACATGGAGGATAAGCGATATGATAACAATATTGCATGCCATCAATAAACCCGCTAGAAGGGAATAGAACATGTTTAAATTCCATGGAAAAAGAGGCCCGTATGTATAATAATTCCTGATATTTCACTCCGATGACGTCACTCCCAGTGTTTTCCTGCTGATTAGACGCACGTTGTCAAAATGGTGAACCGGTTCAAAATTAAAATTCTTTTGACTAACTTGCATTTTTTTGTGGATGTGCCCATATAATATGGAACATTACATGGTGGCGCAAAGATATGAAGTTTATCTTCTCATGTTGAAAAATATTTCACTCATTTGCTTCGCTCACTTGTGAATATGTTCACCACTTGAAGATAAACTTCATATCTTTGTGCAACTATTTTCCAAGTCTTAATCAGAAAATGCCAAATTCTAAAATTCAGAATAAGGCCAAATTTGATTTTTTTTTCCAAATGGAGTATGCTGTTTACATTACCTGTATCAAATTCGGAATATTGTCATATTCAGCTTAATAGTGGAATATTTCTGTGCATGTAAATGTACTGAATGAAAGTCATACAGGTTACGCCATGCCTTTTTCTGCTTCTTCAAATATGCTGCTCTTCTGGCAGGCTCAGCATCGTGATGAGCCCTGTATCTCGGCTGCTGACATGCAGGTTAGGTTAACTGGTGACTCTAAATTGACCGTAGGTGTGAATGTGAGTGTGATTGGTTGTTTGTCTCTATGTGTCAGCCCTGTGATGACACATAGAGACGCATGGCGACTTGTCCAGGGCGTACCCTGCCTCTCGCCCATAGTCAGCTAGGATAGGCTCCAGCTTGCCTGCGATCCTGTACTCTGCAGAAAACTGAGTTTGCTGTATTCTTCTACACTGCAAAAATGAGATCTTAACAAGTCAGAATATCTTGAATATAGTTGAAACCATCGAGCACTTCCTATTAGAAGAATACAAGACACCAACTCTGAGATTATTAAAATTAGTTCTAGATTATAACCAACTTATTCCAAGATGTCTTGTCAAGTTATCTGTCCATGCAGCAAGATCATTTCACCAGTATTAAGTAATGTTCTCCTCAAATTTAGTTTTCAGCTTTTTTCAGTGTACAGGATAAGCAGCTACAGATAATGGATGGATGGATGGATGGATGGATGGATGGATGGACTCCCTCAAATGAAAAACAGACATTGCAAAAAGGGTCAATTTAGGAACATCATGACAAATTTCAAGCTAAATGAAGCATAGGATGCACATAATGTTTGTGTGATATTATAACATGCTTTCCATTAATGGGTAAAATATGATGTTTTTGAAGAAAATGGTTAGAATAAATATAATCATCACCACTGGACGTTGAAATGTACCCCTAATTATCGAATGACTCTCATGTTAAATGCAGAGTGCAGAAATTTTGCTATTATATGCTCACATAGTACAGTGTGGCTGACATACCAAAACATGGTGCTCAGACTGTACATGAAGCACAATCTCGACAAAACAGGTCTCATCATTCTCATCATTCAGTGAACTCCGGTAACCACTTTATTCTGGTCAGGGTTGCACTGGATCCGGACCCTGGATGGGGTGGCAGTCCTTCACAAGGCACACACATTAACATCTACCGGCATGTTTTTGAGAAGCAGGAGGAAACTGGAGAACCCAGGAGGAAACTGGAGAACCCAGAAGAAACCCACATTGACATGGAAAGAACATGCAAGTTCCTAGGGTTAGGGTAGAGTCACACATTGCTTGATTCTAAAAACTGATGAGTGGCTGCCAAGTAAGGAATAAAACACAACAATGTGTACTCATCTCATTATCTCTAGCCGCTTTATCCTGTTCTACAGGGTCGCAGGCAAGCTAGAGCCTATCCCAGCTGACTACGGGTGAAAGGCGGGGTACACCCTGGACAAGTCGCCAGGTCATCACAGGGCTGACACATAGACACAGACAACCATTCACACTCACATTCGCACCTACGGTCAATTTAGAGTCACCAGTTAACCTAACCTGCATGTCTTTGGACTGTGGGGGAAACCGGAGCACCCGGAGGAAACCCACGCGGACACAGGGAGAACATGCAGACTCCGCACAGAAAGGCCCTTGCCAGCCACGGGGCTCGAACCCAGGACCTTCTTGCTGTGAGGTGACAGCGCGAACCACTACACCACCATGCCGCCACAATGTGTACTGTTACAGGAAAATAATACATGACAGATTGGTGTAATACAGTTTGGGTGAAGTGGAACCCGAAATGGATTCTTGTTCGATAATAACCTATCCTGAAGTGTTTTATTCCTCTTATACCACAGCGATTTGCCAACATACAGTATTGTGCAAAACTCTTAGGCCTCATATTTTTTCATCCAAACTTTGTTATAGATTTCTATTTTATGACTTCTACATTATTGAGTCAGTACAAAAAGATTTTAGAGTCCAAATTTTCGTTTTCCAGCACAAAATTAAATGTTACGGAAAAAAAATATATGTTTGTATCTGAGCAGCATATTCCACAAGAGAGCACTTTTCAAATTAAAAAAGAAAACATAATGAAGGCTGCTGGGTTTTGGTGCAAAATGAAGCAAATGTGACAGTTAAAGTGTCCAGAAGAACTGTGGCTGGTTCTGTAAGATGCTCAGTAAAACCTACAGCTCATTTCCTTATAAAACTGCACTCACTGTACCTGAGACTACTATTTTTTTTAAGCAAAGGGTCATCTCACACCAAATATTGACTTTGTTTCATTTATTATGGCTTACTGTTATTTATAGTATATTTTTTAATCTTGAAACATTTCATTTCTTTATATTTAAGCCATTTTTTGTCTACTTCTTTGGTCTATTTCTTCACATGTGCCTAAGACTTTTGCACAGTACTGTTTACAATTTAAAAAATTATTAAAGAATGACACATTTTTAATTTATATCCATCCATCCATCCATCCATCCATCCATTATCTGTAGCCGCTTATTCTGTGCAGGGTTGCAGGTGAACTGGAGCCAATCCCAGCTGACTATGGGCGAGAGGCAGGGTACACCCTGGACAATTCGCCAGATCTTTTTATCCATTTATAGTTTATGAATTTAATGTTGTGGAACATCCACAAAGCAAGTTAGTTCCTGTTATCACTTACATTAGAGCAGCTATAAAGAGTTGGTCCATCACTAGCATCTCTTTTTTCTCTATCTTGAAGTTCGTTAATTTCCTGTTGTGCTTATCCATCACAGGTTGTGGGTTAGTTAGATCCAATCCCAGCTGAGAGGAAACTGGAGCACCCGGAGGAAACCCACACAGGCATGAGAAGAATATGCAAACTCCACACAGAAAGGCCCCAGTCAACCTTCAGATTTGAACCCAGAACCTTCTTGTTGTGAGGTGGCAGTGCTCACCACTGTACTACTGTGCTGCCCATCTTTTGAAGTTCATCAGACAAATAAAATAAAATTAAATTTAAAAAATACCTGGCATGTCATGTAACAGAGAAACCAGAAAGCGCAAACTCTTCTGTCCTGAGGACTCTTGGGTGGTATAAAACTTACTGGCTGCTCGCACTGGTGACTCCTTCCATTAGCGGTAAACAATATTTCCTTGCTTGCTTGAATCTACATCATATCCTTGATTTGATGTGGATGTTTATTACCTCCACCAACTTTGTTGGAGGAGGTTATGTTTTCACCTCCATTTATTTGTTTTTTTCCAATGTAACTCAAAAAGTAGTGAACAAATTTTTATGAAATTTGGAGGAAAAGTGGGCCATGGGCTAAGAAACAATTATTTTGATTTTGATGCAAATCCAGAAATGTATGTGGATCCAGGTTTTTTTTTTGCCTATTCCCAATGTAACTCAAAAACTAGTGAACAGATTTGGATGAAATTTGGTGTACAGCTTTAGTATTATCCTAGGTTCGAGTGATTTGATTTTGATGTTGATAACATGTGGCTTGGCAGAGGTACTGTATATACTCTATCGTGTGCCCTTCTAGTTTTCATTGTTAAATAATTGCACATTCATGATTATCCTTTGTTTATGTGGAGTATCCCCCATGTCCAGGCCAATCTTTTTAGTCTTCCTTTAGGAACTGTTAAGACAATTATAGTTTATATCATCAATTATTATACATACAGGACACTATTTCAAAGGAATAGAAACATGTATTCTATTCCCTTCTTGTGGGTTTCATTAATTGGGTTTGATAGCATGCAATATTGTTAGCATATCGCTTATCCTATGTGTATTATGTCACTCTACCTAATGGAGAATGAGCGTACAATATTGTTTATGATATTGCATGGTTGTCAAGACAACATGATGTCACACGTCGGAACTAATACGAATATTCAATGAGAAAGTTTTCTGCTGCTCATGCATAGAAGCATTTCTGTGTTCATCGGGAAAGAGAAAGACGTGTTGAACACCCAAAAGGTTACCAAAACTTCATTAGATATTCTTCACGCATATTTACAAGAGTAAAACATACCGATGGACATCAAAAAAATGGAAAAGACAGTGTGTGTGTGTGTGTGTGTGTGTGTGTGTGTCCATCCATCCATCTTCTACCACTTATCCAGATCTGGGTCGTGGGGGTAGCAGACTAAGCAGAGCAGCCCAGACTTCCCTCTCCCCGGCCACCTCCACCAGCTCTTCCGGGGGAATACCAAGGTGTTCCCAGGCCAGCCGAGAGATGTAATTTCTCCAGTGTGTCCTGGGTCTGTCCCGGGGTCTCCTCCCGGTGGGGCATGCCCAGAAACCCTCCCTTGGGAGGTGTCCAGGGGGCATCCTAACAAGGTGCTCAAACCACCTCAACTGACTCCTTTCGATGTGGAGGAGCAGCGGTTCTACTCTGTCTCTCCAAAATGACCAAGCTTCTCACCGTGTCTCTAAGGGAGAGCCCAGCCACCCTGTGGAGAAAACTCATTTCTACTGCTTGTATCCGCGATCTCATTCTTTCGGTCACTACCCATAGCTTGTGACCAGAGGTGAGAGTGGGAACGTAGATGGACCAGCAAATTGAGAGCTTTGCCTTTTGGCTCAGCTCTCGCTTTACCACAACAGACCGGTTTAACGTCCGCATCACCGCTGACACTGCCCTGATCCTTCTGTCCAACTCCCGCTCCCCCTTACCCTCACTCGTGAACAAAACCCTGAGATACTTAAACTCCTCCACTTTAGGTAGCAACTCCCCCCTGACCTGGAGTAAGCACTCCACCTGTTTCTGGCTGAGCACCATGGCCACGGACTTGGAGGTGCTGATCCTCATCCCAGCCGCTTCGCACTCTGCTGCAAACTGTCCCAGTGCATGCTGTAAGTCACAGATTGATGAAGCCAACAGGGCCACATCATCCGCAAAAAGCAGAGATGTGCCACCAAACCAGACACCTTCCGCCCCTTGGCTGCACCTAGAAATTCTGCCATAAAAGTTACGAACAGAACCGGTGACAAAGGAGAGCCCTGGTGGAGTCCAACATGCACCGGGAATGAGTCCGACTTACTGCCGGCAATGCGAACCAAACTCCTGCTCCGGTCATACAGGGACTGAATGGCCTGCAGTAGTGGGCCCTGAACCCCATACTCCCGAAACACCCCCCACAGGGCACCACGAGGGACACGGTCATAAGCCTTCTCCAGGTCCACAAAACACATGTAGACCGATTGGGCAAACTCTCATGCACCCTCCAGTACCCTTGCAAGGGTAAAGAGCTGGTCCAGTGTTTCACGACCAGGATGAAAACCACATTGTTCCTCCTGAATCTGAGGTTCAACTATCGACCGGACTCTCCTCTCCAGCACCCCAGCATAGGCTTTCCCAGAGAGGCTGAGAAGTTGGAACACACTCTCTGGTCCCCCTTTTTAAAAAGGGGGACCACCACCCCAGTCTGCCAATCCAGAGGCACTGTCCACGACCTCCACGCAATGTTGAAGAGGCGTGTCAGCCAAGACAGCCCAACAACATCCAGTGCCTTCAGGAACTTAGGATGAATCTCATCCACCCCCGGAGCCCGGCCCCCGAGAAGCTTTTTAACCACCTCGGCAACCTCAGCCCCTGTGATAGGTGAGTCCTCCCAAGCACCCTCAGACTCTGCATCCTCCTCAGACAACATGAAAGTGGGATTCAGGAAATCCTCAAAGTATTCCTTCCACCATTGGATGATGTCCCCAGTTGATGTCAACAGCACTCCATCCTCGCTGTAAACAGTAGGGACAGAGCACTGTTTTCCCTTCCTGAGCCACCGGACGGTTTGCCAGAATCTCTTCGAGGCTGACCAAAAGTCACTTTGCATGGGCTCTCCAAAGTCCTCCCACACCCGAGTTTTTGCTTCAGTGACTGCCAGAGCCGCATTCTGCTTGGCCCGTCGGTATCTGTCAGCTGCCTCTGGAGACCCACAGGCTAACCAAGCCCGATAGGACTCCTTCTTCAGCTTGACAGCTCCCCTCACCACAGGTGTCCACCAGCGGGTTTGGGTATTACTTCCACGACAGGCACCAACATAAGCACATAAGCACAAATGATAGTCAGAGACCGTTCCCCGACCTAAAGGCGCAGGGAAATGACCCTCTCATTCACTGGGAAGAACTCTGATGTTTGCCTGCCAAACTGGGGGGCTACCAATAGCCCCACCTCTGCCCAGCGCCACTCACCCTTGGCAACTCCAGCATAGAAGAGAGTCCAACCCCTCTCCAGGAAATTGGTTCCAGAGCCCAAGCTATGCGTTGAGGTGAGCCCAACTATATCTAGTCGGTACCGCTCAACCTCACGCACGAGCTCAGGCTCCTTTCCCACCGGAGAGGTGACATTCCATGTCCCAAAAGCCAGTTTTGTCAGACGGGGATCAGTACGCCAGGGCCTCCGCCTTTGGCTGCCACCCAATCCACAGTGCACCGGACCCTTACGGCACCTCCTGTGGGTGGTGGGTCCACAGGAGAGTGGTTCCGTGTTGCTCATTCGGGCTGGGCCCCGCTGGGCCCCACGGATATACGCCCGACCACCAGGCGTTCACCGACGAGCCCCTCCCCCAGACCTGCCTCCAGGGTGGGGCCCCGGTATCCCTGGTCCGGGCGAGGGTACTCGGATACCTGTTCTTTCTTTCATACGGGTCCTTTTTGAACCGCTCTTCATCTGACCTCTCATCTAGGACCTGTTTGCCTTGGGAGACCCTACCAGGGGCAAGTGCCCCAACAACATAGCTCCTAGAATCCCTGAGGCACTCAAACCCCTCCACCATACTCGTCTTCAACTCATTCAATATCATGCTAGCTGAATGGAATATATCTGATATACCATGAAAAAAAGCCAGCTAATATTATTTAATTATTATACATATAGGACACAATTCTTCAATAGAATAAAAACATGTATTCTATTCCCTTTTAGCAGGCTTCATTCATTTGGTTTGATAGCATGCAATATTGTTAGCATATCACTTATCCTAAGTGTATTACATCACTCTACCCAATGGAGAATGAGCATTGAATATGGTTTATGATATTGCATGGTGGGGTGGCACAGTGGTGTAGTGGTTAACACTATTGCCTCACGGCAAGAAGGTTCTGTGTTTGAGCCCAGTGGCTGACAGGGCCTTTCTGTGTGGAGTTTGCATGTTCTCCCCGTGTCTGCGTGGGTTTCCTCCGGGTGCTCCGGTTTCCCTCGGAGTCCAAAGACATGCAGGTTAGGTTAATTGGTGGCTCTAAATTGACCGTAGGTGTGAATGTGAGTGTGAATGGTTGTTTGTCTCTATGTGTCAGCCCTGTGATGATCTGGCAACTTGTCCCGGGTGTACCCCGCCTCTCGCCCATAGTCAGCTGGGATAGGCTCCAGCTTGTCCGTGACCCTGCACAGGATAAGTGGTTACGGGTAATCTTATATAATAAGCGGCAAACTTTGTTTGTTTCTTTGTTTTTCTTGAGCTAACGTTGCCATATCTCGATGGATTTTCACCAAATTTAGCAAGTACTGTAGGTCCAGGGATGACCCAGAATTTTGCAAATATAAGCAAAGTTAATGTACGGGTCCTTACATTTATCAACAAAAACTCTCGACAGATCGTCATTAAACTTGGCACGGAGGTACAGGAGATAGCCACAATTTGGCAGAACTCAGAAATTCCATATTTGGGCCCCAGGAGGTCCTCGGTGGGTCCCTGGATGGTGGATGTTTGGAGTTTTGTTTATGTTGGGTTAACATCACCATTTTTCAACAGCTCTTCACCAAATTTGACATGGAAGGCTGGGGGCAACCCAGAATTTTGCAAAACCCAGGCAACACCAGGTAACCTGCTAGTGGATGGATATTGCATGGTCGTCAAGACAACATGATGTCACACGTTGGAGACATAAAACTTCCGCGCTAGTGAGCGACGAGCCCTGTGTCTGAAATCGCTCACTTGTTCACTACTCCCTATATAGGGAATTACTATATAGAGGACTATATGGTGAGCTCATTGGTAAAATAAAAACGTTTTCGGACACTACTCTGTTGCGCTGGTATTTACGTCATTACTGTTGCATAATTAAAATGTGCCAGATCAGTCGGCTGGTGGGTTTTCAAAATAATAAATACATGCATGTATTTTTGTGATAAGTACAAATTATACTGAGCGTATTTCCCACATTAATCAATACAAAGTACCTGCATCTTTCAGTTTTTTTAATCAAGGCTGAATACTTTCTTCTTTGCCTCTGCTTTTTATTAAATCAAATTCGAGACCATTAATTTGATTTCTTTCAGCACGACCGCAATGCATGATGGGATATATTTCTTTGGTTAGTGACCATCGTTGTACACGACTTTTCGTGATGCACTGTGGGATACTTTGAGTGCACTATATAGGGTGTAAATAATCCTCACTAAGGTTTCGGACAGCACTACAAAATGGTGTCCCTAATATATAGTGCCCTATATAGTGAATAGGGAGCGATTTCGGATACAGGGTGTGACAATTTGTAAACAAACATGGCCACCAGGTTTGCTTTGTTAAATATAGAAGATTTTGAAAGAGGGCGGCACGGTGTAGTAGTGGTGAGCACTGTCACCTCACAGCAAGAAGGTCCTGGGTTTGAGCCACTGGTGAGGGCCTTTCTGTGTGGAGTTTGCATGTTCTCCCCGTGTCTGCGTGGGTTTCCTCTGGGTGCTCCGGTTTCCCCCACAGTCCAAAAACATGCAGGTTAGGTTAATTGGTGGCTCTAAATTGACCGTGAGTGTGAATGGTTGTTTGTCTCTATGTGTTGGCCCTGCGATAACCTGGAGACTTGTCCAGGGTGTACCCCGCCTCTCGCCCATAGTCAGCTGGGATAGGCTCCAGCTTGCCCACGACCCTGCACAGGATAAGTGATTACGGATAATCTGCATGGTGGTGTAAGTGGTCAGCACTGTCGCCTCACAGCAAGAAGGTTCTGGGTTCGAGCCCAGTGGCTGGCAGGGGCCTTTCTGTGTGGAGTTTGCATGTTCTCCCTGTGTCTGCGTGGGTTTCCTCCGGGTACTCCTTTTTCCCCCACAGTCCAAAGACATGCGGTTAGGTTAATATAGTGCCCTTGAGCGAGGCACCTAACTCCCAACTGCTCCCCGGGCTCTGTTAGCATGGCTGCCCACTGCTCTGGGTATATGTGTGTGCTCATTGCTCACATGTGTGTTCACTGTTCAGATGGGTTAAATGCAGAGAGGAATTTCACAAGTGTGTGATGAATAAAGTTGTGCTTTCTTTCTTGTATCTATGTGCCAGCCCTGCGATAACCTGGCGACTTGGCCAGGGTGTACCCCTGGATAGGCTCTAGCTTGCCCACGACCCTGCACAGGATAAGTGGTTACGGATATTCTGCATGGTGGTGTCGTGGTTAGCTCTGTCGCCTCGCAGAAAGAAGGTTCTGGGCTCAAACCCAGTGGCCGACAAGGGCCTTTCTGTGTGGAGTTTGCATGCTCTCCCCGTGTCTGTGTGGGTTTCCTCCCACAGTCCATAGATATGCAGGTTAGGCTGCTTGGTGGCTCTAAATTGACCGTGAGGGTGAATGGTTGTTTGTGTCTGTATGTATGTGCCCTGTGATAAGCTGGCGACTTGTCCAGGGTGTAACCTGCCTCTCGCCCATGGTGGGCTGGGATAGGCTCCAGCTTGCCCCTTGCGACCCTGCATGTGATAAGCGGTTACAGACAAAACATCAACAATAACGTGTTGAACACCCAAAGGAATGTGTGTGTATTATTATAATAATAATAATAATGGATGGATGGGGGTGGCATGGTAGTGTAGTGGTTAGCACTGCCGCCTCACAGCAAGAAGGTCCTGGGTTCGAGCCCAGTGGCTGACAGGGGCCTTTCTGTGTGGAGTTTGCATGCTCTCCCCATGTCTGAGTGGGTTTCCTCCGGGTGCTCTGGTTTCCCCCACAGTCCAAAGACATGCAGGTTAGGCTAATTGGTGGCTCTAAATTGACCGTAGGTGTGAATGTGAGTGTGAATGTTTGTTTGTCTCTGTGTCAGCCCTGCGATAACCTGGCAACTTGTCCAGGGTGTACCCCGCCTCTCGCCCATAGTCAGCTGGGATAAGCCAGTGTCTCACTGGGCTGCTACAGCTTGCGACAAATTCCAAACGTCATTCATGACAGAGTTTCAAAAGTGCCTTGAAACATTCGTGAGGCTTCTCAATTTCCTCGCTCCTTCGTCGCTGAAATTTTGAACATGTTCAAAAAATTTGTGCGACAAAATTTGTCTCAAAATACCCATCGCTGGTGTTGCAAACCCTTCTCAAGTCTGTTTCCATGAGGCTTCCTCTACTTCCCTGCCTGCTGAGGGAAAGCCGGGCTGCGACAACCTGCGACTAGTTGGAGACACAACATTCTCATCTCATCTCATTATCTCTAGCTGCTTTATCCTGTTCTACTGGGTCGCAGGCAAGCTGGAGCCTATCCCAGCTGACTACGGGCAAAAGGCGGGGTACACCCTGGACAAGTCGCCAGGTCATCACAGGGCTGACACATAGACACAGACAACTATTCACACTCACATTCACACCTAGTCTGGCTAACGCGACTTCAAAGCTCTGCGAGCATTTGGTCTGGCAAAGATATTAAGCCCAAGCATTTCCCAAAGTGCATGGTTGACCCGCCTCCCTGAAATGCCTCAGTTTGCTACTGGTCAAAGCCAGAAAAGGCTGTGACGAAGCTTAAACCAATCACATCACTCTTTCCTCTGATGTATGTGACGCGACGGGACTAACTGGTAGATTAAACTCTTACCGAAGCCGGTCGGGAGCAAGGCGAAAACGTCCTTCCTTTCAATAAATACCTCCAGGGCTGCTCTTTGCTCTGTTTTCAATGAGAACTTGCTCCATGTTCGTAATGTTTCTAGTGAACGAAGCGCTTCCGGCATAGATTCTGTAAACAATCTATGGCTTCCGGTTGCAGTTCTACTACGTCACTGCCTTGAACATGCCTCTACCCAGGGCCGTTGGAGATGCTCAAAGTTGATTGGCTCCCGATTTTTCGGGAGCTTGGAAGAGCTGTAGATAGCTTGCCTGGCCAGACTAAAGGCCAATTTATGCTGACAACACAGTCCTCGCAGACGGTGTCGCAGATAGCGTCTGCGTAGCCCCCCCACCTTCGCAGATGCTCTGCGCGCACCTCCCAAAAATCGTGACCACCGCAGAAGCCTCGCAGACAGTGTCACAGACAAGAGGGCTCTGATTGGTCCACTCTACATCTGCTGTACACGCACTTCCGCTTCCCTACTTTCCCGGTTTGGTTTGTTTTCACGACCGCCATTTTTAAAAACACGAGCGAAGATGGAGCAGCACGAAGAGCGGTTGATCGAGGAAGTGAGAAAGTACGTACATCTATACGACTCCAGTTCTAGTCATTATAAGTAACCGGAGGATAAACACTCCACTAACCACACCCACCAACTACTCCTAGCGATTTCGCGACTTCGCGCCCCCTTGCGTTGTAGCGGTGAATAACATCGCGCACGCCTATTACTCCCCGCTCAACGATAAATTACAACTGTCTGCGAAAAGCTGTCTGCGAAAGCCTTGTCGCAAGAGCATGCAGAGGCCTTAAGCTCGCAACAGGCCCTCATGTTGCGTCATGCTTAGGATGGGCGGGCCCAGGCTAATTCACACCTAGGGTCAATTTAGAGTCACCAGTTAACCTAACACTGACTAGTGGCCTAGTGGTAGCGTGTCCGCCTCTCGATCGGGAGATCGTGAGTTCTATTCACGGTCGGGTCATACCAAAGACCATCATAAAAATGGTACCTACCGCCATCTGACAAGGCACGCTGCAATACAGATGTGCATGGGGAGTTAAACTCTCGTGGTTACCAGAGGACTAGCCGCCCACTGTAACCCTAGCTATGTAATAGGCGAGAGGCCGAGGGCTATGGAAACGGAGATCGGCGCCGCCCGATGCGCCACATACAGGTTGGGCCTGGTTAGTACTTGAGTGGGAGACTGCCTAGGAATACCAGGTACTGTAAAGGCCTCTGCATGCTCTTGCGACAAGGCTTTCGCAGATAGC
This sequence comes from Neoarius graeffei, assembly GCF_027579695.1. NCBI lineage: Eukaryota > Metazoa > Chordata > Actinopteri > Siluriformes > Ariidae > Neoarius > Neoarius graeffei. Next base: position 35,276,817 of record NC_083586.1, read on the forward strand.
TTTTCGCAGACAGTTGTAATTTATCATTGAGCGGGGAGTAATAGGCGTGCGCGATGTTATTCACCGGCACAACGCAAGGGGGCGCGAAGTCGCTAGGAGTAGTTGGTGGGTGTGGTTAGTGGAGTGTTTATCCTCCGGTTACTTATAATGACTAGAACTTTTTTTTTATTTTTTATAATGACTAGAACTGGAGTCGTATAGATGTACGTACTTCCTCAATCAACCGCTCTTCATGCTGCTCCATCTTTGCTCGTGTTTTTAAAAATGCCGGTCGTGAAAACAAACCAAACCGGGAAAGTAGGGAAGCGGAAGTGCGTGTACAGCGGATGTAGAGTGGACCAATCAGAGCCCTCTTGTCTGCGACACTGTCTGCGAGGCTTCTGCGGTGGTCACAATTTTTGGGAGGTGTGCGCAGAGCGTCTGCGAAGGTGGGGGGGCTACGCAGACACTGTCTGCGACGCTATCTGCGAGGACTGGGTTGTCAGCATAAATTGGCCTTAAGGCGTGGGAAGGACTTTGACTTTTTTGACTTTGAGTTAGGGCGGCACGATGGTGTAGTGGTTAGCGCTGTCGCCTCACAGCAAGAAGGTCCTGGGTTCGAGCCCCGGGGCCGGCGAGGGCCTTTCTGTGTGGAGTTTGCATGTTCTCCCCGTGTCCGCGTGGGTTTCCTCCGGGTGCTCCGGTTTCCCCCACAGTCCAAAGACATGCAGGTTAGGTTAACTGGTGACTCTAAATTGACCGTAGGTGTGAATGTGAGTGTGAATGGTTGTCTGTGTCTATGTGTCAGCCCTGTGATGACCTGGCGACTTGTCCAGGGTGTACCCCGCCTTTCGCCCGTAGTCAGCTGGGATAGGCTCCAGCTTGCCTGCGACCCTGTAGAAGGATCAAGCGGCTAGAGATAATGAGATGAGATGAGACTTTGAGTTAACCTAACCTGCATGTCTTTGGACTGTGGGGGAAACCGGAGCACCCGGAGGAAACCCACGGGGAGGACATGCAAACTCCACACAGAAAGGCCCTCGCCGGCCACGGGGCGACCCTGTAGGACAGGCTAAGCTGTTGCAGATGATGGATGGATGTCTTTTTCTCATGGTATATCAGATATATTCCATTCAGCTAGCATGATATCGAACTCATCTTGCATTCAAAGCCAGCCAATATTATTTAATTATACGTTTCTAACAAGGCAGTGTTAAAGTGTTCATAAATTAAACACACTGGAGCTAAACTGTAAATCCGATTGTTTCCTTTGGCCACGCCCTTTCATTCCGACCACCCATATTTAATTTCGATTAGCCAGGGCGCACGTGTGCGCGCGTGGCTCAGAGCGCGTATTTCGTTGTTATTGGCGTTAGGAGTGGAATGATTTTTGTTTTGCCGGTTCTGTGTTCTGGTCGGTCAGTCAGTCAAACCTGGGATTGTTTAGTGAGTGATTTCTTGTAGTTCCCGGTGGCGTTGTGTTGACTAAGCCCTGCCCTTCTCTTCTCTTCTCTCAGTGTGAATCAGCGGACCGGCTTCCTGTGTTTGTGTTTCATGCACAATCACTCTGCCACCTCAACATGGACTAACCCGTGTGTGTGTGTTTTAATCTCAGCGGCTGTGGAGTCAGCCGTTTGCTTTGTCGTGGCAGTATTATTATTATTATTATTATTATTATTATTTTAAATGAGAAAAGACTTCCTACTGATGTCCAAGTGCTGACTGATGTGCAGGGCTGCTTCAGAGTGAAGAAGATACATTGTATTTATTATTGAGAAGATGGCGAACGATTCTCCGGCTAAAAGTCTAGTCGATATAGACCTGTCTTCATTACGGGTGGGTAATGGAGTGAACCTACTGACACTTTCACTCCTGTAGGAATTATTTGAAACCCTGAACAATCTGGGTTTCTTTCTTCTCTTGTAGCTTTTCTGCATAACACGCACTGAGTCCTGGACTAACCAAACCTTTATTTTCAGTGTTCTGGGCTTGAGCTCATTTCGTTCCCCTTTGTTTGTTTGAAACCCCTTGTGTGTGTTTTTTTTTTTTTAAATGAAGCCCAGAGAGCAACAGCTGCTGCTTTTTTTTTTTTCTTCCTTCTTAAACTTGTGCTGTTTTTTCACTGTTAGACACAGACATGTATATTTTGTGATTTTTCTTCTTTAGGACCCTGCTGGGATCTTTGAATTAGTGGAAGTGGTCGGAAATGGCACATATGGACAAGTGTACAAGGTTAGGTTCTTTATTTACTCTTTACTGACGCTTGTTTGGTGACCTGGAGCTGTATCTGCCATGTAAAGCGGTTATTTTAGGGTGGAGTTGACTCTGCTGTAGACAAAAGGCGTGTTTGATCGGTGTGCTCAGGTCCCGTTGCGTTTTGCGATCCAGCTCAGCTCACTTTCAGTGCTGTTCGGGACTGGATCGCAATGTAACGCGCCGTCTGGCTTTTTGTCTTTGTCTCCAGATGGAGATTATTTCTTCCTCCTCCTCCTCTGGTCCTTACACAGACCTGGACGCAGCTTTGCTGTGTTACTCTGTTGCAAGCGAGCCTTTTATTCCTCACTTACTTTACCGCTAATAATAATAATGTAACTCTTTTTTTTCTTTTTTTTCTCCTTTCCCCCCTGTTGTGTGAAGGAGGGAAGTGATCAGCCTCTCAAACGCTCTCCATCTCTCTGTTCTGTTCTGTGCATGGCAGATGACGCCACTTCCGCTTTTGCAGGCGCAAGGAAAAAGGAAGTTTGTCCAGTCTGCCTTGGGTTGTGACCTTTATTGTGCCGTTAATTATAGAAAAATAAATATTTCAGGACTCTACTCTGTCGCGTGCTCGGGGAGTAAAATGCAGGAAGTGACGTCAGTTTTTAGTAGGCTAATTTGCATCCTATTTAATGAAGCAGGCTGTAGCTTTATACTCTAAAGGCCAATTTATGCTGACAACCCAGTCCTCGCAGATGGCGTCTGCGCAGCCCCCCCACCTTCGCAGACGCTCTGCGCGCACCTCCCAAAAATTGTGACCACCGCAGAAGCCTCGCAGACAAGAGGGCTCTGATTGGTCCACTCTACATCCGCTGTACACGCACTTCCGCTTCCCTACTTTCCCGGTTTGGTTTGTTTTCACGACCGCCATTTTTAAAAACACGAGCGAAGATGGAGCAGCACGAAGAGCGGTTGATCGAGGAAGTGAGGAAGTGACCACACCCACCAACTACTCCTAGCGACTTCGCGCCCCCTTGTGTTGTGGCGGTGAATAACATCGCGCACGCCTATTACTCCCCGCTCAACGATAAATTACAACTGTCTGCGAAAAGCTGTCTGCGAAAGCCTTGTCGCAAGAGCATGCAGAGGCCTTAAGGGTAGTATCTCATGCCCCTTTTCCACCAAAGCAGTTCCAGGGCGGCGGCACGGTGGTGTAGTGGTTAGCGCTGTCGCCTCACAAGAAGGCAAGAAGGTCCTGGGTTCGAGCCCCGGGGCCGGCGAGGGCCTTTCTGTGTGGAGTTTGCATGTTCTCCCCGTGTCCGCGTGGGTTTCCTCCGGGTGCTCCGGTTTCCCCCACAGTCCAAAGACATGCAGGTTAGGTTAACTGGTGACTCTAAATTGAGCGTAGGTGTGAATGTGAGTGTGAATGGTTGTCTGTGTCTATGTGTCAGCCCTGTGATGACCTGGCGACTTGTCCAGGGTGTACCCCGCCTCTCGCCCGTAGTCAGCTGGGATAGGCTCCAGCTTGCCTGCGACCCTGTAGAACAGGATAAAGTGACTACAGATAATGAGATGAGATGAGTTCCAGGGCTGGTTCGGGGCCAGTGCTTAGTTTGGAACCGGGTTTTCTGTTTCCACTGACAAAGAACTGGCTCTGGGGCCAGAAAAACCAGTTCCAGGCTAGCACCAACTCTCTGCTGGGCCAGAGGAAAGAACCGCTTACGTCAGCAGGGGGGCGGAGTTGTTAAGACCAACAACAATAAGACTGTGAAAGATCGCCATTTTTTAAGCGACGAGAAGCAGCAGCTGTACAAACGCGAAGTCATCCATTATTATTATTGTTGTTGCTGCTGCTTCTTCCGTGGTGTTTTTGCTTCGATGTTCGCGCCAAGGTTTATGCAAACGTAGCGACGTAACTGACGTATACAGTGACGTAATGACGTGGCTTCCCTTAGCACCGCGAGCTATGGAAAAGCAAACTGGTTCTCAGCTGGCTCGCAAGTTGAACGAGTTGTGAACCAGCACTAGCACTGGCCCCGAACCAGCCCTGGAACTGATTTGGTGGAAAAGGGGTATCACTGGGTTGTGACAAATTGCGAACGTCATTCGCGACAGAGTTTCAAAAGTGTCTCGAAACCTTCGCGAGGCTTCTCAATTTCCTCGCACGAGTCGCAAAGTGTCACTCCTACGTCGCTGAAATTTCGAACGTGTTCAAAAAAATTAGCGCGACACGATTTCTCTCAAAATAGCCGCAAATGCGTCGCAAAGCCGTCGCGAACCCTTCTCAAGTCAGTTTCCGTGAGGCTTCCTGCGACTAGTTGGAGACCCAACAATTGCGGTAAAATATGCAAATCTCAATTCAGTGTGATTCCGAGTGAAAATTGTCGCTAATTCACATATTTTATCGCAATTGTTGTCTCCAACTAGTCGCAGGCTGTCGCAGCCCAGTGAGATACTGGCTTAAATTCAATTTATATAGCGCCTTTCTCAAAACCCAAGGTCGCTTTGCAATTATGGTGGAAAATTCACTAAATAGAGGTCAGGATGTCATTCTAATGGTGTAGCAAGTACAGTCCCACGCTGCCGCCAGGCAACATAACTCGGAACGCCACGGCATGGATCCACAAAGCAAGCACAGACACACCGCTACGCAGAGTGCTGGTATGTCCCAAAGCGTGTGCTCAGCCGCCACGACGCCACCGAGCAACATCGCTTTGAACATCACGTCAAACAGTAAAGTGCTGCTGCACAGAGTGCTGGACAACCACGATATTAAAATGAGCCACGAGCTCGCTGCAGTCCATGGCTACAAGCACAGGTATCACCTATGGCGAGTCAAGGCCTGGAGGAAACCGATGCCCAAAACTGGGTCTGGAGATGCACCGCAACCGGCGGACAAAAACGCTCAAACATCAAACTACACACACGCACCGAAAAATAAAAGGGAGAGAAAATAAAACAAAAAGCCCTGGTGAGAAGCAGAAGCCAGAATGCGCACAACGTACTCTCAACCGGAAATGGAAACAGCTTTAAAGTGACCTGCTGACTTTGCAGATCATTTGCTATAGAGATCTTGCATGTGACGTCACAGCCGATCCAGATTGTAACAGACGCCATCTTGTCGGTCAAACGCCATATTTCCGCCTTCTGCTTCTACTTCTACCTTTTCTTCTGGAAAACCCTACTATATACAATTCTACTACAATGGCTGCAGCTACAAGCTCTCCCTACCTGTGCACGTTTTTTATGTTTTTTGTGTGTATTTTTGCGTGTTGTTCATCTGTACCGGACTTCAATATCCACTACAACCGTATGGACTTGCTGGACATTGGTTTCCAGCAGAAAATGACGGTTTGTAGCGATTTCCATCGCATGCACAACATTCCGGACGAGATAGCGAGACCAGCGTGGTCTCCGTGGATTGTTATCGGGTCTGGCAGGCGAAGGAGGCGGCGTCGGGAGAGGAAGCAAAAGCGAGGCTGCAGGCAGAGTCGGCCTGTTGACTAAGCTCAGAAAACAGCCACTCAAATCTCCACTGCCAAGCCTCTATCTCTCCAACGCCAGATCCATGGTAAACAAGACGGACGATTTGGAATTGCAGCTGGAATTACCTTATTCTATTCTATAATCGGCTGGTCAGTGCTATACTAGATACTACTGATATATCTAGTATCAGTACTAGTAATACTTAAGTGACTTACCCGTCCAATGAGGGTTGTTATTTTCTTGTTTACAAGATGCCACATCTGAGTCGCTGACAAATCCTGAATTTCTGTAAAGATAACTGTCCAGAGATTTATAAGCACGCAGTGCTTCACCGCTGAACAGCGAGGGAAAGTTGATGAGGTAATTATACACATCTGGGTATTCCACCTCTGGCAGTTCAATATCCACTGACACGGTCGTGAAAACTCCGTCTGGTAATCGATAAGGGTCGCTAATCTGTAGGTCATTTTATTTTAGACATATCTAGTTATCTGTTCATTAGAAAAATGAGCCGTGTAGTCCGTCGGTTGAAATTTATCCATTTTGTACATGAGTGCAGCAGTATTCAGCTGTGTTTTTTACCGACAAGATGGCGGCTGTGTACTTTCCGGTCACGTGACTGCAAGTAGTCACGTGACTATTACCATTGAATGGATGATGGTCGTTACACTGATGCACAAATCTAAAGTCACCTTGAACTGAATTGCTCCAACAAGCATCACAGCAAGATGGATCTGGGTTCGAACCTGCTGGCCAACTGGAGCCTTTCTGTGTCGCGTTTGCATATTCAGCTCACGTCTGTGTGCATTTCCTCCCACAGTCTGAAGACGTACAGATGAGGTCAGCTGGCTACTCTAAATTGCCCGTGTGTGTGTGAGGGATTCTGTGTGTTAGCCCTGCGATAGACTGGTGACCTGTCCAAGGTGAACCGCTGTCAGCTGGGATTGGCTCCAACTCCCCCACGACCCTCAGTAGGATAAGTGCTGTAGCTGATGGATGGATAGCAGTGAAGAATAAAACGCAACAGTGGTGTAATGCTTTCGGATTGGATGTGACCCACAACATGGCGGTGTGAAGGAGTTCTTGATTTAACAAGCCCCACCTCGTTCGTTCATTTAAGGTTGTCAGATAAACGTGAAAGTTAATTCCTGTTGGTGCTTATCTTGTGCGATAAATGTTATCTTATGCAACTGCCTAAACAGTCGTTCCCTTGCCAGCCCCCTCCCCATCTGTTGCTTTCTCGAAGTTGAAGCGAATAAAAACTCGGCTTATCAGCTTTCTGGAATGTCCTTTGTCCTGAAGACTTTCCCATGATGGAAAACCTTTACTTGTGCAAAGCGCTGACACTTGAGACTCCTCCTATAAACGTTCAATAAGCGTCTCCTTCCAGAAAAATTGACTGTTTCCAGGATGCTACGTTTTCGTAATTAAATACCTCCCACCCCCCCCTTTAATTATGACTGAATTACAGCTGGCACTACAGTCTGTGCTGTGCTGTTCGAGTAATTTAATGAACACCTTCCGACCAATCAGATTCATGAACTCTGCAGTCCTGGGATATTAATAAATGTAATAGGATACAATTTGTATTGTGCTTACTATTTGGGAAGTTTATTTAAAAAATGTATGCATCGCTGATGGTTTCATAAACCTTTAAACCTCTTAAATGAGTTCCTCATTGCCAAATGTTTAAGAACATCAGAGGGAAATGATGAGATCTGGTTGTTTGAGTAATGGGTTATTTCAATGGTTGCCAAAACAAAACCGCACGGTTTTGTTCCTTTTGCTGATTTTTGTTTTTCTATAATTATAACGGCATTTTGAAAGCAATTAACTTCAGTTTTAATACATTATGCAAAGTGTGAATAATAGTCCTGTGTAACTGCTAACAGTTGCACTCTGATTTCTTTGGTGCGTGTGTGTGCGCGCGCTGCCACACTGAAATCCACTCATGCATATTCATCAAACTACAGAGCAAGTGTTCACTACACAATCCACATGTTTATTTCTGTGTTTAAAGCCAGTCAACTGTGCACTCGTGCATGTTCAGTACATTTAAACCCGAGTTTAACAGCGGTGATTTCTTTCCTTTATGCTCGGTCAAGCATTATATTTTAGGCCACTTGTTTCTGGGCTTTTTTTTTTGCTTGTTTTTTTGAATCTGTTGTGTGTAAAATGTGTGGATGTTGTTAAAGTCAGGCTCAGGACGGTAAACGTGCTGTCTTTAGGCACATCCTTTATTTCCTGAGCAAACAAAGGTTCAGGTTAAGGCTTATCACGTTATGTTGCTCTTTTCACAAGATAGTTAATGTGTTCTAAGGTTTTGAAAGAAAACTGAACGTTAAAAAAAACCCCTGAAGTTTGGGAAAGGGCTGGAATATTTTCATGAAGATAAATTTTTTTTTTTTAAATAAAACATGCTAGCTTTAAGTCTGATGTTTACACACACTCGCATGTAAACTTGTTTGTTTTTGCGGATATATAAAAAGTATGCATGCGCTACCAAAACATGGAGTGTGCTGTTTTTGGAAAAGAATCAATTAATAGAAACACAAATTTCATTGAAAAAATAAATAAATAAATAAAACCCTTCTCAAATAGTGAGGAACAAATGTTGTGCTTGCATGGGGTGGTTTTTCAGATGATCCAACAAAGCAATATTTCACAAAATTGAAATGGGAACACTTTTTTTTGTGTGCGCGCATTTACCGTAAGTCACATGACATGACCTGAAGAGGAACAAAACCGATGAAAACCACTGTGCCAAGACGTTGGGTCATGGAGCTCTGTCGCCATGTTTAATTGGAATGACCGTCGCGAGAGGCGAAAACCCAGCTTTAATCGCACATCGCTCAGTGGAAACATGGACCATTCGCAATTATGTCAACGTAAAACGAACAAAAACTTTTGTGCAAAACTGCAGCGGAAACCAGGTTACTGTTCCCAGATGACGGTTTTGTTAAGTTGACTATTTTTCCACATAACACTACAATCCAAAGTCCCCCCCCCCCCCATCACAGCACTTCACCAAGGATCATGATTTTTAATTTAATAAACAAATGATGTGTAATTTTTATCCACTTATGGCTACATGGGTTTTTTTTTTTTTTTTTTTGTCGTCACTTGCTTTAGAACAGCTGTGGCCAGTTGTTCCCTCACCACCTTATCTTTGTTTTAATAACACCAACCAAGACCTTGTGTCAGAAAACAAAGCGCTGACACGGGAGACTCTCCTTCCATAAATGCAGCGTAAACGTCTCCTTACAGGAAGTTTCACCATCGCTGGATGAGGCCTGAAACGTTTTTCAAGGTTAACGTGTTTTGTAAGCGCGTTCATTGAGTTGGATTGGCTTGCTATATTATTCCTATAGAAATGACAACATGCTGTATACCTGTGGCATGTATAGGTTTTATTTATTTGTTAAATCAACCCTCCTTTCAAATTAGGATGCAGCAATTTTTTAGTCCCAGAGTTCACTGAAATCATTAACTTTTCGAGGGCGTTTTATTTTAAATGCGTCCCTGTTGTACAATTCATTACTAGTGATAAAGCCTTGTTGCTGGTGAACAATACACGAGTCCAGAGAACAAAATCAGCTTGTATTTGTCTGACGTAGGCAGAGATGAGGGTTCTGTAGTCGGGATGTTTTCTGAAAGGCTTCAGCGTGCATATTTATTCCATGAGGAGATGTGGTCAGCTCATAACGTGCTTGGCGTTTCCTCCGTAACATTTTGCTCAGTGGTGCTCTTTGGCCGATTTGCTGTTGAATATTCAAACCTTTGATACACTGCCATGTGGACTGCCCCAACTAAATGCCTTGTCTTTTTCCCCCCCAACAGTGTGTGCGCTGCATGTACAATCGCTCTGTTTTTGTATCGAGCCCTCCGATTGGCCAGTTTGCATGTCTTGTTTAGCAGAATGACGAATGAGCAGGCCGGGTCGAACGCTGAAGGCAGCAGCTGTCGTTGTGTCACTAAGAGCCCTAACTGCTTTATTACAAAGGTGGTTTTGTTTGGTTTTCTGTGGGCTGTTTAGACTGCTTCTCTTTTCACGGGGAGATGGAACGAGTGTGGCTCTTTTCATTAAAAAAAAAAAAGCACCGAGACACCACTCCAGTGTTGGTACAACACACAGACTGAGGTTTTTTTTTTTTAAATATTATATTTTTAGTTCAACAGCCACATTTGGAATCATCTCTTTGAGATTAATAATTGATATCAGTAAATTGAATGTCCTTTTTTAAATAGAACAAAAATGTGGGGTGTTTTTTAAAGAAACCAAGGGGATACAAACTTATGAACACAAGTGTGACGAAAATTACTGAAGACAACAGGACTTTTTATAGTGTCGTTCATTAAATTTAATGTCATTTAGCAGGTGCTCTTATCCAGAGCGACATACAACGTACCTGGGGAGCAGTTGAGGGTTGGGTGCCTTGCTCAAGGGCTGGTCTCAGGAATCGAACCAGCAACCTTTTGGTCCTAAGGCTGCTTCTCTAACCAATACACCATGGCTTCCCCTTATAAGTGCTGATTCAGACAGTAAGGGAGCTAATTGACTAGCCAGCAGCATCCTGAATCTTGTAGAGGTGTCCCACCCCCATCAACTACCTCCCCGTCATGTGACCGCTACCATCTGGGCAGGGTGTCGACAAAACCGTGCTTCCTCTGAGACGCACGAAGCTAGCCCAACCGTATCACAGATGCGTCACAGGCCAAAGTAACAGTCTGAAGAAAGCTCTATCTGCCCTCTTCCACATACGTAAACTCAGATGTCAGTGATTGACGAGGGATATGCCTTCCCTCCCACTCGGCAGACACGGCCAGTTTGGCTCCCTTGGCTCTGTGGATGACTGGTATTGCCAGGATTCACACCTCGGACTCTTTTTCTCTCTCGGGTCTTGTGAGCTAATGAAATGAAGACTGCGGGACTATGGCCTCTGGTAGTGGAGCTGCTCTTGTTTGTTTGTTTGGCGCGCACATGGGTGGCAGTCTTGTGCACTGATCTACCGTATGCTCGGAAGTTTGTGGTAAAATTTTGTTCTCGGAGTCTGACTGCTCGGATTTCCTTGTTGGCACCTCCGATATTGTGTGGTGAAGGCTCACCGATGGCTCTCTTACTCAGGTTGTCTGACCTTTTTTTTTTGCCACAGCAGCGCCTGACTTCAGTCTCTGAACGTTATCTGATCAACCGACAAACAAGCCAGTGTCCAACAAGAAGTCACATGTTGAGGGAGAAGCTGAAGCCCGCCTGTGTGGGTCTGGCTGGAATGAAGAACTGCAAACAGTTTTTGTTTAACATGTATCCAAGCTTGCCTTCTACACGTGATCGGATGTTAATTACGGGACTGTTACAACGGTATCGCAATCCACAAAACGTGTCATCAGACAATTGTTTGCGTTCATCCTTCACTTCCTTTTCTCCTAAAACCTGTTTCTGATATTGGCTTTGTGGAATATTTGTTATGGAGTCCAGTTATAGACTCCTTCACAGATTTTTTTTTTTTTTTGGATGGTTCTCCAATTTTTCTTCTGCAGACTCGCCAAGTCTGTGCGCCTTAGGGGTGTGTGTGTGTGTGTGTGTGTGTGTGTGTGTGAGGGGTCATACGGTACATCGTCTATGGTGGTTTGTCACAGTGAATAAAGAGGAAGTGTCACTGTTTTTTATGCAGTGGGTTGTCTGAGTGCAAATGCTGCCAAACTGATGCAGTTCTTGAACTGCATCTTGCTGGGTTTTTGTTTAAGGGGATTAAGAAATGTTGAAATCGAAGCCTTTTTGTGAGCAAGCTAATTGTGTACTGTCTATCTGAAGCCATGTCTCTTTTGCTTTAGCATAATGTGCAGCTGATGATATTTTAAAGGGGAACTGAAAGCAATTTTTTTTTTTTTTAATTCTCAAAATACGATCATTTTATTAAATATCGGAATGCATTTTGTCACTGCTATAACAAGTTGAGGGTTTTGAATTATGCTCTGTAATATATCAGTCCATATGTCAGAGCAATGGCCGTAAACGAAATTCGCTGAGACCTGTGCGAGACATCGTAGGACGGAAGTAAAACGTACAGCGGAAATCAAAGTGACCGACATCTACTGACGTCAAGACGCGCGCGCCCTCTTTCGAATGCTGACGTAATCAAGCTGGATGTTTTCCCTGTGTCCAGGATCGCTCTCTACTCACCGTATAGTGGGGACGCCATTTTGTAGTGCTGTCCGAAACCTTGGTGAGGATTATGTGGGAAACGCGCTCAGTATAATATGTATTTATCACAAAAATACATGCATGCATTTTATTATTTTTGAAAACCCACCAGCCTCCTGATCTGGCACGTTTTAATTGTGCGACAGTAATGACATAAATACCAGCGCGACGGGCTAGCCCTTATCCTGTCGTCTTTCCAACATCCAAGGCGGATATATGTGCAGAAGTATGCAGAAAAAAATATAAAGTGCAGTATATGTATACTGTGAGACAATATATATATACACAGGCAAGCAATCCAAAACGGCAGGCTAGATCACAAACGAGAATACAGTACAGGCAAAAGGGTCGGTCGAGGCGCAAACGGTACATCAAAGACTAAGCGAGGACAAGAACAAGAAACGGGTACAAGGATCGTGAAAAAGGAAATCAAGACGACGGGTAGAAAGGCTCGGTAACGCGTACATGCGTACCGTAATACTTCGTGATGCAAATGCATCAGCACAGTCCTTAAATGGGCGCAAACACACAGTTCCTTAATTGAGCTCAGGTGCGCCTTGTTCACGGCGCACGTGCTGGAGTCCACTTCAGGTGCACGTGCCACAGCACGCAGGACTGACACTCCATCACTGATGAAGCTGGCAAATCTCGAAGTTAATCTAAATCGGAATGATATGGCGATCTGGCCGCTGTGTAAACGGTTTTCAAAATGGCGACGACACTTCACTTTTCGAAGTCTCGCACAAGCCTCGTGAAGATCGCGCGGATAAACGACGCCTGCTGTGGACCAAACGAACTAGATTCAACATGGCGAAAAAACGAAAAGGCTGATGAGTGTAATATAATATGCCAATACGAGTCACGATATAAGCTTAATAAACCCGAAATCGTAATTGAATAACGTGTTAAGAGAAAAAGCAAGTTTAAAAATGACTTCAGTTCCTCTTTAAAGGTTGGTTTGCTTGTGTCGCTGTTTCATCTGATGCAGTGATTTAATACATCAGCATTTCTAGACATGAAGCGTGAATATTTCTTGATGGCATATATGTTTTGTTTATTTTAATCCATTTAGACATGGCTGTCATAAGTTTATCTTGAAATTCGAGAACTTTGACTGCTGAACGTTTGTGCAATTTCTGTACTAATCTATACTTGGTCCTCCTCTCCTCTTGCTCGAGAAAGATCTGCTGGTGTGTGGAAATAAGAAGGGGTTGGGTGGCTTTTAAATATAAACAGTAGCCTTAAGACGTTACTGATGCTGTCTGAAACACTTAAAGCCCTGTAGAGGACAAGCAGCTTCTGGGCAGGGCTTTGTGAAATCTGTGTTGAGGTTTATCACTCCATTACTGTGCCAGAATGGAAATCCTCAGGTGGCCTCCTTTCTAAAACGACCTCAAACTAAAGAAAGATGCTGAATTCTTGAAATGTGCAGTGTATGAGGGCGAGCAAGCGAGAACCATTCCACCATATAATGGCCATATATAGTCAAACTAATTCCCTCTCTGGCCTCGACTTCACTGTACTCTTTGGACTTGAGCACAAGACTTTGCATCATTTGTTGGATCCCAGCTGGGCTTTTTTTTTTTTTTTCTCCCCCCTCTATTCCTTCATTTAATTTCATTGGCAGGCCCACCCATCCACTGAAGTTAGTGACCCGTCTTTTCCTTTGACCTCTCGGCTCTCCGTCCTACTTCCGTACCCATGCTCGGTCACTGTCCTACTGCCATATTTGCTTTTATTTCGCCTTCAAACGAATGAAACTGTAACCGGCTGTATTGACAGTGCCAGAGGTGGGTTGGTGTTACACGGCGGATCATTACTCAGAGATGCTCGACTTGCCTTAAATAGCTCGACCCACTTCTGCTCGGTGTAGGGAATGCCCAACAGAGGGCGAGAATTCTGCCATCAACCAGTCTCCGCTCCTGTCACTGTGCCATGTTTTATTGCCAGCGTCCAGGGTCACACAGAGTACACACGCTCCCAATCTGTACACTCCATGACTCTCTTTTTCTTCTTGGGGGGAACAATAATTGTTCCCTGAAACTTTCACAGGCTCCAGGATCTTTGGCACGCAAGTGTTTGTGTGGGTTTTTTTTTTTTGGTCCCCCCTCCGTGCAAGGAGGAGCTACTGATGCAGACACTAGAATTCTCACTGATCTTGCGTCTCCTTTTGTTGAACCAAGTTTCACAAACCGTAAAGAGAGATCTTGTAGTGGAACCAATGATGTGTAAATATTGGACATTTTCAAGTATTACATTTACAGCATTTTCCCTTATTCAGAGCGACTTCAGCAGAATTCCCTCAAGCCAAAACCCTGTTGCAGGGAAACTAGTACAGCAAGAAAACAACACCAACAGATTTTTAGTCTGTCTGTAGTCTTGGTTTGAAGACAGCCAGTGACTCAGCTGTTCAGACCGCCAATGGAAGCTCATTCCTGTGCCAGGCTGCCAGGACCGAGAGAGACGATGCATGTCTGTCTCGTTCCTTTTTTGGGATTGTGGGTCTGGTCCAGTCGAGCCACGCTAGAGCTCGAGGGGAGCGAGATCCAGAGCGGAGCTATATAGTGTCTGTATATAGCACGATGGCAAGAACCACCTCGGACATTTTTCATCCCGTTTTTCCTCTCCGTATTCTTCTCTATTATTATCCACCATTTCAGAATCTCCCCTAAAGGCCCCTTGTGTGGGTATTTTTATTTTTTTTTATCTGGAAGAAGCCGTGGTAGAACTTGACAAAGCTGCACACATTACTGATCTGCTTCTCCAGCTTTTTGTTTTTGTAAGGGCTACATTTTGCCACAAGCTCCCAAGTGTGTGAGACAAACCTTTTTGGCTACTGTTTACTTGTTTGGTCCCATGGTAACTAATGAACGGGGCCTGCTACCAGCCAAATATAGCAGGCACTATGTAGAAGCAGGCAAGTCACATGGCAGCCCATGGGTCGAGAGAAGAAGCCTAATTATTTTTCTCTTTTCACCCATTGAAGCGTCTGTGTAGTAGTTGAGACATGGTGTCTACCCTCAGGTCTTATTCTACTGTCGCAGCCATTTTCAAGCCTCGTGGCATCAGTACTGCCAGCTTCTCTTCAATGCTTACTTGTTTGTGAAATTTTTTTTTTTTTAAGGCGCCATATTTACACCGAACGAAAATAACACCATGAACATCTTGGCTACGTTCTGGGCTTAAAATGAACCGTTAATCACATGAACAAAGGGCACCCTGCTACCAGTTGTAACGGTATGGTTTGCTACACAGATGCTGAAGCACTTAAGATGATCATAATCCATTTGATCCACCTCAATAATCATATCTTCCCAGTGGGAACCATAACTGGCTATCAGCTTGGTATTAAGTGCATTACAACCACTATCAAGGCCTTTGGAAACAAGATGGATGATAAAATAGCAGATTTTCTGCATTAGCCATCAGCCATCCAAAAATGCAGCCTTTGTCTGAGAAGATATTACAGTGGATAACGTAGCCCTTTTTGATAAGTATGACCGGCAATGGAAAGGCAAGGCCACTTAAGAGAGAAACAAATTTGATAAATGGGCTTTACCGCAGACCTGAAGCTTTGGAGATGCGTTCTCTATAAGCTGCACAGCCTATCGACCTTCTCTTTATTCACCATCATACGCTGTTGGCCCATCTGCAGCCATTTTTAATCCAGAGATTATGTATCTGAGCTGCTTTTTCAAGCTTGGTCTAATCTTGCATGTCTGGAAACATTGGATTAATTTCAGTATTTTACAACGTTTCTTTGTTCAGAGCTGTATGAAGGTGCTTTTACGATGAGCCTTAACTAGTCACCAAATATACCATGCACTGAGAGTCTCTGGTTGAAATTATGGATTCTCTGAGGGGCAGAGCACCTTTGGAGAATCCATAATTTCAACTGGAGCCTCAGTGCATGGTATGGTGGATTTTGCATCCCTTGTCAAAAAGTTCCAAGCTAAAGGTGTTAGGTGGGGTTTACATTAGACCGTATCAGCGGATCATCAGATTAACGTTTTTAAAACTATTCGGGTGCACACAGCAACGCCAATACACGGATACGCTCGGCTCCGCAGGCATCCTGCGCTCCAAATCACTCCGCCCTGAACAGCGAGTGCCCTCTGGAGGGTGCGCACTCCGGCCCTGCGCAGCTCACAGAGCGCGTGAGTGAAGCGCACGAGCAGTGATTCGGGACAAATAGCAGGAAGTGAAAGTCCGCGCCGTTTTTCAGCAGTCGCGTCACATGACCAACGTGGCATGACCAACGCCAGCGAATCAGGAAGGTGGATGTCAGTGACGTTGTCCAATGACGACGTCAGCTAGAGCTCAGCACAGCGTATCCTCGTTCCTCAATGTTTACACAGCACCAGATCAGATACGTAATGGATTGAATACGTGGGCCCTGGCGGATTCAAGTTGTTTCGCCTGTGGAGTCGTTTCCCGGCGTTTTAATGTGAACGGGCAGTGCATCCGCGACGAAAACGAGACGGATACGGTCTAATGTAAACACCACCTTAATCTTGATATCAATTTGCTGGAGGCAGCCATGTTTGTTTGGTGTGACCTTTGACCTGTGCATGTGCTATGTATTATGCTATCGCTTGCCTTACTAGGCATGATCATGATGCGTACATCGATGCACACAAAAGCTCGCAGAGCCACAGCTATGACCTTGAGTCAGCTGTATAGCTTGAAATCGTGACGTGAGTTCATAGGATATACCATGACTGACTGACTCGCACCGTGTCCATTTAAACATTTTTTTTTTTTTTTTTTTTTGATGTCCTGAGATACATTGCTTAATCAGTGGTGGAACTATTATGTCGCGTGAGCCATCCTTGGCCAATCCCTGCACGGGAATTGTTCCTCCAAATCAAGTCGTGCATGAGCTGAAAGCCATGTGCGACAAGATTGAGTGGAATAATGGTCTTATTCTATCAACGTTCACTGGATATGAGCAATCGCGTGCTCTGATTGGCTGCTCTACTACTAGGCTATCAGCTCATATACTGCGAGTAGAGGAAAAACAAAATGGCGGCGTGTGTTGCCGAACCAACCTGGGACGAAATAAAAACTCGAAAACGGAACCCCCAAAAAGTACCAAAAAAAAACCCCAACAAAATATGGAATGAAAGCATTTTGATGGTAAGAACATGCAATTTAAAAAACAAAACAAAACATTTTTTTCAAGAACTATTAAATTTTTCATAAATTGCTACTGTCATTTTGCCAGTTTGTTTACATTCTAAGCTGAAGTTATTTTTGTTGGATGCTTTGTTTAAAGTTTTCACTTATTGAATTTGCTAAAAAAAAAAAAAATACTGTGTTTTCTCAATCCAGTGAATGTGGAGATGCATGTTATTTACCAGCTGGGAGGTCCGTATCGTGAAATACCGTGACCGAGGTCTTGAAAGTACTGAGCGAGGCCCTCTGGGCCGAGGTTGGTATTCAAGGCCGAGGTCACGGTATTTCACCATACGGACCGACCTTAAGCTGGTAAATAATATATTTTTTCTTTACCAAATTCTAACAGAAAGCGAGAGCGCCCGAAAGGGAAAACCGAGGCGAGCCGCCATTTTGAATCCTCATTCACGGCTGTAATGCAAATTACTTCCTCCTCGGTATACAAGTGCACTTCCATGGCAGGAAAAAAAAAAACTACATTTTACCGCCTATGTAGTCCCCTATTTATACAAAACTGAGTCATTCAGGATTCAGCCATGTTTTTGCTCGGCGTTAGCAACAGTTACGGGTTTTTAGCTTTCTCCTGAAATGTTTTATTTCTTCTTCCTCAGGGTAGTAAAACTCTTTCACTGTGAAGACTGTCATCACTATCCATGCTGTAAAATTAATGCTATTCTCCTGAGAAATGCGAAAATAAACGTTGACAAAAATTGCTACGATGTTTGTTGTGAACGAGCGAGTCACCAGAGGTCCGTAACTGATACGGACCCGCTCGCCAGCCAATCAGAGCGCAGGATTTGATGGAAACTGGACCGCGAAAAAAATAAAATTATTTGCCAGCTGGGAGGTCCGTATTGTGAAATAGCGAGGCCTCTGGGCCGAGGTCAGTATTTTCAAGGCAGAGGTCATGGTATTTGACGATGCGGACCGACCTTAAGCTGGTAAATATTTTTTTTTTCTTTACCAAATTCTAACAGAAAACGAGAGCGCCCGAAAGGGAAACTATATTTAGAACAAACCTGCTACTCGGCTTTCTCCTGAAATGTTTTCTCTTATTTCGTCTTCATCAGGGTAGTAAAACTCGCTTTCGCTGTGAACACTGTCGTTATCGCTATCCATGCTGTAAAATTAATGCTATTATACTGAGAAATGCGAAAATAAATCTTGACAAAAAATTGCTACTTTGTTTGTTTTGTTGTGAATGAGCGAGTTGCCAAAGGTCCGTAACCGGGGTCTGTATCGTAGGATTCCAGACTGCTCGCGAGCAATCAGAGCGCAAGATTTGGTGGAAAGAATTCCACTCAGTCTCATTTGTACATGGCTTATAGCCAACTCGCCTTGTTGCCGATCAGCTCATGTACGACTCGATTTTGTGGAATAACTGTTAAAGCTAGACGGCCTTTCGATTTCATAAAATCGGTGAAATTTAGTTCCCTCTGAAATTGTCATTGTGATGCACGTTTATTTCTAAACGAACAGCTGATCACACCGAGGTGCTCGCTGACGCCGATATTTTAGTTTGGTCTTGCGTTTCCTTCAACATAACGCCTTTTCTCACTTTCCGTTACTGTAGTCGGTCTTTCACGTTTCATTCGCACACTCGCGTCCTCCGTTTTTCTCTCCTGTTTCAAATTTGTATCCCACAATGCCTTGCGTGAACAGGGAAAGCCCACCATGTGATGCACAACGTGGTATCTTGAATCGGATCATGGTGAAGCAGGGAAAATGAATCGCGGAGAATTTAGGGCCACATGGCCCTAAATTCATAAATTTTTCTATTTAAAAAAAAAAAAAACCCTAATAAAATTTGGAAGTCTGATTTGAGTTCTGTAGCTTTCAGTCCACTAAACAGAAATAGTCGGGGGGGGAATTCTTTTTATGACCTACACTTGAAAAATCTGAAAGGCAGTCTAGCTTTAAATGTATAGTTGGTTCTAAAGGAGACGGGCAGCCAGTGGTCATGCTAATGCTGGTTATGTACGAGTTACACACAGCTTTATACAGACATCTGCGTGTCTCCTGAGAGACTCGCTCAAGTGACCCAACTTAACAACCTTAATGACGCCTCTGCCGAGCCCTAAGAGATGATGCAAATGGGTGCAAGCTTGTGTCTAAAGCACCTGCAGGCTGCCTTCGAACAGCTTAGTTGTGTTTCTCTGCAGAGAGATATTCCACTTCCTTTTAAGTGTATTTTAAATAAAAATGGGTTTTGCACAGGATTCTCTTCATTTGCTGATCTATTTCGCACAATAAAATGAGGCGGGCCAGTCGGCCATCTTTCTTTTCCCAATCGTTCCCCCCGCCCTTCACTGTAGAGCTCTGCCATATTCTTGAAGAACTGGAGGAAAATGAAAACCACTCCAAATTCCGTTTCTAATCCGAGATGCTGCAGAAGCACAGTATGGAGTCTGCCTGTGGCGTTCTGATGGCAGTGGATGAACATATCCTCTTAGTGCAAGCTGTCTAATGCAGTCTAATACTAGGCAGGGCCATATGGACCCACAGTGTGTCCCAGCAAGGGGTTCACCTGACTCTGAGCCTGCGGTGACGCTCTCCGAAGGAGGAACCGGGAAACTCTTCTCGTTTTAAAAGCAAAACCTTGGGCTGTTATCAGCGCATATATTTTAGCAGTCTGATAACTGGCCATCAAGTGGTATTTCCGCTCATGCAAGCACTCACACTTCCCATTCAGAAGGGGACGCACATTTCACACAATGCCTTTTTTTTGGCTAGAATTTGTTTCAAACACGCACATTTGTTACCTATTTTTATTTATTTCCTCCCCCTACTTATCCATGAGAGGACAAATCACAAGTATTAGCTAGCTACTAGCATTTATTTATTTATTTTTTGAGGTCGGCTTTCCTGCTGTCGTCACTGCACTGTGCTGAGGTTTTGTGATGGTTATATACAAGGTGCGATTTGTCAAAAAACCAGAATGGGGGATGTTTTTTTTTTTTTTTTTAATCATGAAACGTCACAAAATTAAGGTAACAAAAGGCTAACAGCTCAATAACATCTGATGATATCAAATGAATAACACTAAATGAAAACAAACACTAAACCAGAGATAGTAAATTCATCTTCCTATCTCTCTGACTAAATACACGAACGCTAACACAACAAAGTTCGCATTGCTTGTCGCGTTGCTGTGATGTTTCTCTCCCTCCGGATTAAATGGACAGTGACTCGAAAATCACTAAAATACATGAATACTAAATGAACAGTTTGCTCTGATGGCGCAGTTCACATTGTGCGCAGCTTTCCGATTTAAACTGTTTTTTTCTCATCCTTATACTTCCTGTTTCATGGACTGTAACGGATTTGCTTATTTAGTAATTTTAATACAGAATTTACTTTGAAATTATAATCAGACACTCCGACGCCCCCCCTTAAAAAAAAAAATCGGATGTGCACGATTCAGCCGTGAAAAAGGCGGCATCCGCCAAAAGGCGCGCTGTTTGCATCCCTGCGATAGAACGCAAAGATATTGTTATTATCTACAACGTATCTATTTGCTGGGGACGTTCGTGAACATCAAAGCTGCCACTTCGGGTCATTTTGAAAGTGAGTGCAATGTAGACCATAGAAAACTGTCACAACATGCCTGTCATGTCAACTTTTTTTTTTTTTGGTTTGTTTGTTTTATTGACGGGGTTGTCCCTGAGGATTTTTTTTCAGCAGAGATAAAAACCAGAAGGGGGGGGATGATCCCCACCATCCCCCCCCAGCAAATCGCACCCAGGTTATATAGTCGTCAAAATGAAACCGTTTCTTATCATCAAGCTCCTTTTCACAAGAGACCTTCTGATAACTTACCAGAAGTTATATTGTGTGTCCAGATTACCGCACCTATGTTTCCAGTAGCTTGAGTTCGCATCTTTTTTTTTTTTTTTTAATGCTCATCTCTTTCCTGATTTAATCACCCTTGAATTCCTGAATAAAAGTTGATGTGTGTGGGGGTTTGTAGGAAAGCAGAGGTGGGAGGGTAAAAGGCTCACCAATGCTGTTGAAACCTGGTGCTTTTCAAGCGTTGCATGCTAAGCATGAATAAGAGCCGTAGGAAAGTGGAGGCTTGCGCACGGTGGCCGTATGCTTGTGGCCAACTCGTCTATTTTTAACGTTCAAAGGTTTTTGAAGCTTGCCATGACTCGTGTTGTGAGGGATCTCTTAAACGCTACGTTCTTTAATTGCGCGCTTGACTATTTTTGAGCCAGGTTTATGCCTTATAAACGTGCAACACCCCTGGTCTTGCCTTATGTTTTCGGAAGAAGTGTGTGTGTGTACAAGGCTGCCTGGTTTAGCATCTGTGGCGTCCCCCACGCTGGGTGTGCTGCATGTTTGTAGCTGAGGAAGTGGAACTCGAGGTTGCAGTTTCAGTCACAGTCTCTGTATCGGTGTGCGGTGGGATGTGGCCCATGTTGCCTTTTTTTTTTTTTTAAAAGGACCTGATTTCACCTATTGGTGGACCAGTATTACAGTAACCAGGAGTGAAAATATAGCGACTTGACTTGTTTTTGATTGAGTATCTTTTCTTTTGTATTCAAGACACGCGCCCAGCATTTGGAGTTAACAGCCTGTACGGTGGTTAAGTGCTATATTTAGCTCAATGGAAACTGAATTGTGGGTTAGTGTGCTAGAGGGAGTGGGCCATGGACACATTTCTTTTGCTTGACATTTACTTTCTGTAAATAAGGCCCTTTTTTTGCGCCATTCTGTCAGCCACTAAGGTCTGGGATGAAACTTACATTTTTGACTGCTCGTTTTGTGCGTAAAAGTATAAAACTTTTCCAGATTCCCCTTTTGTCTTTGCATGGCAGAACACGTCTTCTGTTAAAGGAACAATGGGTGTTCTGTCTTCTTTGTGCCGAATGTTGGGGGTGAGTTAACCTCTGCCATTTAACCCGATTCTGTTGGCCTTGATGTCCTTGGGGGCAAAGTGTTTGGGCGCTGAATGTGTCGGCCTTTCAGCTGGTAGTCGTGTGTCATGTTGACCAAGGCATTATCTGACTCCACACGTTTCTCTGGTCCGGTGCCAGCACGGTTGTGGAGAGAGAGAGGCTGAACAAAAGCAATGAGGTGCTCAGGCAGTAGGGAGGGGACGTCTCACCTAACCCCTTGAATAGTTGCTAAGCACCCCAAACGCACAAATTTGCGTGTGGATAAAATCACCGAACCCTGCTCCTGTTCTTTTTCTCTCGACTCCATTGTATCTTTGCCCCCAACCCCCACTTTCCTACACCATAATAGGTGTCACGAGCAAAAAGACCCTGACTGTCCACGACATGGGCTGAATAGAGGCACTCTGTTTGGCTAATGTGGTCTAATCTGCTCTCACTCATGAGCCCCCAGCAGGTCCTAAAGCCCTGATCTCTCTTCTTAAAGCCACATTGTGTTGAAAAGAAAATCTCGTTTTACATCTCCACTGGGTGAATAATTGCACTCTTATACTTTCCATAAGCGGGGATCTTTTTATTGCAGCTTGCTGTGAATGACGCCTCCGACTGCACAGTTTGTTTTAGTTTAATCCCAGGCTCTTTGAAGATGGCGACACAAATTCCCCGTTTTGAAGTTACTACAGTGCACGTCGTTACCCAAAGCGGATGGTTGTTTGCAGCCCCAAAATGTCCTGTCATCACTTTACAGGGTGGATGCTATTTCTGGCAAAATGGTGTTAGCAGTGCTCCCATCATGCACCCATAACATGTAAGATTACCATGTTAGCATCACATCTTGCAAACAGGATTTTTTTTTTTTAAATGGGTAACATGCCACAACCGGGGGGGCTGTCAGGAATTAGAGGTACTAAATTCTTGTTGCCCACATTCAGTCTACCTTTAGTGTGTCTCTTACTTGGGGAAACTGAGTGTAGGCCATAACTCCTATTTTCAAGTGTACCAGTACTGGTCATGCTTACAACATTTTAATTGTGCTTTACGTATTACTTATAGACAAAAGATGCGCACATTCAGTCAAAAAAACAAACAAAACACCATAAAGGCACTTTTGTGGACCATTTTTTATTCCGTGAATTACCCGCAGAGGCAGGACCACAGGGAGCAGCCGTAGCCGGCCGGAAGTGGCGTACAGTCACTGATGACGGGTTATCGGGTGCGAGTAAGCAAGCAGTGTTCTATGAGTCAAGGTTCCCAGTCAAGTAACTTCAGAACAAGTTTAATAAACATTGATCTAATGCTTGTCATAGATATTTATGGTACATATCTATTTCATAGCATTGTGTGTAAGTAGATTTGGTTGTACTTTGGGGTCAAGAGCTTCGCTAGCAAAGCTTGGTAGGTTTAGAATGAGTAGGTCATGTATTGAGAGATATCTTCCGGGGTATTTTTTTTTTTTTAATTTAATTTTATTTTTCCCAATCCTACAAGCATGATAAACATATTGACACACTTTTGCACTTTGCTGTGTGCCCACTGCCAAATATTAGTTTTTAAATGAGGTGAAACACAAAACGGGCGGCACGGTGGTGTAGTGGTTAGCGCTGTCGCCTCACAGCAAGAAGGTCCGGGTTTGAGCCCCGTGGCCGGCGAGGGCCTTTCTGTGCGGAGTTTGCATGTTCTCGCCGTGTCTGTGTGGGTTTCCTTCGGGTGCTCCGGTTTCCCCCGCAGTCCAAAGACATGCAGGTTAGGTTAACTGGTGACTCTAAATTGAGCGTAGGTGTGAATGTGAGTGTGAATGGTTGTGTGTCTATGTGTTAGCCCTGTGATGACCTGGCGACTTGTCCAGGGTGTACCCCGCCTTTCGCCCGTAGTCAGCTGGGATAGGCTCCAGCTTGCCTGCGACCCTGTAGAAGGATAAAGCGGCTAGAGATAATGAGATGAGATGAGATTTTATTTTTCCCAATCCTACAAGCATGATAAACATATTGACACACTTTTGCACTTTGCTGTGTGCCCACTGCCAAATATTAGTTTTTAAATGAGGTGAAACACAAAACGGGTGGCACGGTGGTGTAGTGGTTAGCGCTGTCGCCTCACAGCAAGAAGGTCCGGGTTCGAGCCCCGTGGCCGGCGAGGGCCTTTGTGTGGAGTTTGCATGTTCTCCCCGTGTCCGCGTGGGTTTCCTCCGGGTGCTCCGGTTTCCCCCACAGTCCAAAGACATGCAGGTTAGGTTAACTGGTGACTCTAAATTGACCGTAGGTGTGAATGTGAGTGTGAATGGTTGTCTGTGTCTATGTGTCAGCCCTGTGATGACCTGGCGACTTGTCCAGGGTGTACCCCGCCTTTCGCCCGTAGTTAGCTGGGATAGGCTCCAGCTTGCCTGCGACCCTGTAGAACAGGATAAAGCGGCTACAGATAATGAGATGAGAATGAATGAAACACACAACTTGTCACCTTACTCGGTCACACCAGAGCACGCACTTCCGCATTCATAAGACTATTGACATGCCCCGTGTCTGAAATCGCTCACTATGTAAGGCACTATATAGGGAGGATGCCATTTTGTAGTGCTGTCTGAAATGCTGAGGATTCTTGTACCCTATATAGCGCACTCGCAGGGAGTGGTGAACGAGTGAGTGATTTTCAGACACGGGGATAGTAACGGCATGATCTTTCACGGTGGGAACGCCCACCGTAAACAGGATAAAATCTGTCGGACATTGCATTAGGGAATTTTGAGATGTACTTGGGCTATTTGGAGGTAAAACTTGTTGCGAAATGGCACGTGGATTTTATGTGCCTCGGATGATTTATCTTATGATTTCTGGACAGCAATTCAGTTCAATCTTGAGAACTGCAACACTGATGATGAGCGGTGTCATTCCCCCCCCCCCCCCCCCCCCCCCCAATTTATTTTATAAATACTTCGACTCGATCCAGCCAAAGATCAGCTCGAATAAGTGTAAATGCTTCTTATGAGCAGGTCAGTTGATAATGCGCTATCTTAGGTGGTGTTTACATTAGACCGTATCAGCGGATCGTCAGATTAACGTTTTTAAAACAATTCGCGTGCACACAGCAACGCCAATACATGATTTGCGTGCACACAGCAACACCAATACACGGATGCGCTTGGCTCTGCAGACATCCTGCGCTCCAAATCACTCTGCCCTGAACAGCGAGTGCCCTCTGGAGGGTGCGCACTCCGGCCCTGCGCAGCTCACAGAGCGCGCGAGTGAAGCGCACGAGCAGTGATTCGGGACAAATAGCAGGAAGTGAAAGTCTGCGCCGTTTTTCAGCAGTCGCGTCACATGACCAACGTGGCATGACCAACGCCAGCGAATCAGGAAGGTGGATGTCACAGTGACGTTGTCCAATGACGACGTCAGCTAGAGCTCAGCACAGCGTATCCTCGTTCCTCAATGTTTACACAGCACCGGATCAGATACGTACTGGATTGAGTATGTGGACCCTGGCGGATTCAAGTTGTTCTGCCTGTGGAGTCGTTTCCCGGCGTTTTAATGTGAACGGACAGTGCATCCGCGACGAAAACGAGACGGATACGGTCTAATGTAAGCACCACCTTACACTGGTGTTTGCAACCAAGGCCGGATTAACTATATGGGCCTGCGGCACAGTGCCCAGGGGCACCAACCACTCTCAGCCAGTGGGGGGGGGGGCACCACATGACAGAAACTTTAAAAATATTTTTCGTGAATGTTTGTACACTTCAAATGGTTATACACTCGACATTGTTAAATAGTCATATATAATTCATTATGAACACTAATTTCATAAGAACAACAATAATCATAATTCTGAGCAAGAGTGGCCTATGTGACCATTAACCCCCCTTTCCTCAACCTGTCAGTTGAGCCAGTCCACCTACGGTGAAATGTATCAATTTTTTAAAAACCGCGGTAGAAATGAAAAATGGACAGACATCAATTGAATGGTTGTGTGAAGAGAAAATTAAAAAAAGAGAGACTCCAGGCGTGTAGCTGCAATTAAAAATGTTCCAGTGTTAGATCGTTTTTTTTTTTTAATAAAAACATCGACAACTGCTGTCACTACCAGCGCTGAAGCCGAAGCTAGTGAAATCAGCGATGCTAGTGAGGGAGATGGCCCTGCTAGCACTAGCCGGGGAGATGCTACAACCACAGCCAGTGTTAGCCGAGGGGTCGGCGACTGAATATGCCGTACTGGATGTTATTTGAGTTTATATTTCGAATTGAGACATTTGAATATGTTGCCTAGATCGATGCTATTTTAATTGATGCACATTTTGAATTGACACATTTGAATATGCTGTATTGTATATAGATGGATGCTGTTTAAATTGCTGATGCTGTTTGAATTGAGACATTTTAATATGGATAGAATAGAGTATGGATGCTTTGAAGGTTTTTATTGAGACATACAAATATATGCTGCTCATTTTTGAATAAGACATTTCAATATGCCTACATGCATATCGTTGGTTGTTTTCAGTGAATTTGATGGGCTGATGTAGCCTACTTAATACATTTTCAATGAGGAAAAATGACATTGTGTACTATTGTTTATGTATATGCTACTATTTTTGACAGCAAAGGGCAAGGTTTGTGAGTGTGTGCAGGAGGTTACTGAACGCGTGCGCGCAGTGGGGGGCGCTTGAGGTATAGTGCCCAGGGGCACTGCATTGGCTTAATACGGCACTGTTTGCAACATGGGGTCAGTGACCAGTCCACTGCAGCCCAGACAACCGGGCTGCAGGAAGGAGGCAACATGTCGCTGACCATGCCTGAATGGCGGAGCAGTGACTTAAAACTTGTGTGTACTTGACGAGCTTATGACGAACATTACATGACGGAACCACTGGCATCATACTTGATCTTTTTTTCAATTAGCTAGTAATTAAAATTCGCTACAGGTACACTTTTTAAGGGACCTCAAGGATGGGGGGGTTAAATTAATATTTTCTCCCAGTTTTGGTTATCAGTTCCCTCCCTCTAACTAGCTACCAGCCAGAGATTGTGAAGGGTAGCATGCGTTTCCTCCAAGGCATGTAAAGTAACCATTGCACCTTTTCAAACTATTGCTCATGCTGTATCACTTGGGTAGCTGAATGCTCTGAGGAAAGCACCATTTACCTTTTCCATATACACGCGCTAGTACACACCTGCTGGGGAGGGAGTAACACTATCCTTCCCACTTGCACCCCTTTTCCACCAAATCAGTTCCAGGGCTGGTTCGGGGCCAGTGCTGGTTCACAACTCGTTCAACTTGCGAGCCAGCTGAGAACCAGTTTGCTTTTCCATAGCTCGGGGTGCTAAGGCGAGCCACGTCATTACGTCGCTGCGTTTGCATAAACCTTGGCGTGAGCATCGTAGCAACAACATGGAGAAGAAGCAGTAGCAACAACAACAATAATTGATGACTTCACGTTTGTACAGCTGCTGCTCCTCATCGCTTAAAAATGGTGACCTTTCACAGTCTTGTTATTGTTGTTGTCGGTCTTAACAACTCTGCCCCCCCACTGACGTAAGCGGTTCTTGCCTCTGGCCCAGCAAAGAGTTGGTGCTAGCCTGGAACCGGTTTTTCCTGGTCCAAGAGCCAGTTCTTTGTCAGTGGAAACAGAAAATCCGGTTCCAAACTAAGCACTGGCCCTGAACCAGCCCTGGAACTGCTTTGGTGGAAAAGGGGCACTAGAGAGCACTGTCAAGTTTTTGGACTCCTGTCCATGGATGTCTGTGGAATCCTCGGGATTCAAACACAATCTCCTGACGGTATGGCAAGCATTTTTCTGTAGTAACACTTGGGAGCCTAACTGCTGAAGTCTTTGACCTTTTCTCTAATGCTCTTCATGAGTTGGATTGGGTGGTGGCTCCTCAAGACTTGTATGTAAAAGTACACTTTGCGTTCCTGGGTAAAAGATGCACGACTGAGGGTACCACCCTGTTAACAAGCAAAGGTTTTTAGTACCTTTTTGTTTCTGAGAGTGATGAGACAACCCTCACCCCGAAGAGCCTGTAAGGCAAAGGTGTCCAGTCTTGTGAGCAAAGGACTGGTGTGTCTACAGGCTTTCAGTTCAACCAACAGGAGCCATAACTCTGTCAAATGAAGGTCAAGATCAGTTTATCAGCAGGTGGAATCAGATGTGGCTCCTGCTTGGTTGGAATGAAGACGTGTAGCCGCACTTTGCAGGCGAAATCAGATACCCCTGCTGTAAGGCAAAACATTGGCCATGCTTCTCATTCCTCAGTGACGCTAGCTACATCATTGAGGCATGTTGCCCATTTTAGAAATCAAGCAGTTACTGTAGTAATCTTGCATGATGTAGCTCCCAGTTGCGTCACAGCTTCACCCACTAAAAAATCCTAATTAACCCATCAGTTTACATTTGATGCGGATTGGGTAAAAGGACAGTTTGTGCCTTGGCTCTTGAGTCCTAGTTTCGATGCTGTTGCATGTTCATAACTTATTTTCCAGGGTTTCACTTTATGTGGCCTTCCACTACTATGTCTTTCAATGGGTTGATGTATGAAAAGCTCAAACTTATGAGAAGTAAGCATTCATTATGTTTTGGCCAAGTTTGGATAACTATTGGCAGGGAGCTTGAACCCACTTTGTTTGCGTTGCTCTTTTTGCTCTTAATCCTCGACTTTAAACCAAACACTTTTCTAACCTTAAGAGCTCTCAATTGTAATCCCAACGTTGATAAACATGGCATATACAGAGTTTTTCCATTGGATTCACAGATTCTGACATGGATACCAGTAGACAGCGTATGAATTAATCTGTAGACTCAAGGCTTTGCAAGGTTTTGTCCAGCAGCCTGAGGGCAGATTCCCATCAAAGAGTCCAGATCCCTGGAATTCTCTTTATCCAAGTGCACGCAGCCAAGCGGCTGAAGAATGTGGTTGTTGGAACCAAAGCAGGAGTCTGACCTTTGCTTTCCATGCCACTTGAAGTTACATCGTTGTTCGTGATGGTCCTCAGTTGCAGGATCCAGGGGTACAAGATGTATCCCGTGGAGATATTGTTAAAATATAGAACAATGAAGGCAATAAAATCAGTACTGCTCACACGGGTTACTAGAAGGGAAAACTACTTCCACACCAAAAGTCATAGGCATACAACCAACATGTGTGTTTTTTTTTTTTTTTTTTTTTTTAAAATAAGCAATTTTAGTATTTGGGCGGCACGGTGGTGTAGTGGTTAGCGCTGTCGCCTCACAGCAAGAAGGTCCGGGTTCGAGCCCCGTGGCCGGCAAGGGCCTTTCTGTGCGGAGTTTGCATGTTCTCCCCGTGTCCGCGTGGGTTTCCTCCGGGTGCTCCGGTTTCCCCCACAGTCCAAAGACATGCAGGTTAGGTTAACTGGTGACTCTAAATTGAGCGTAGGTGTGAGTGTGAATGGTTGTCTGTGTCTATGTGTCAGCCCTGTGATGACCTGGCGACTTGTCCAGGGTGTACCCCGCCTTTCGCCCGTAGTCAGCTGGGATAGGCTCCAGCTTGCCTGCGACCCTGTAGAAGGATAAAGCGGCTACAGATCATGAGGTGAGATGAGATTTTAGCATTTGGAAATTTGAGCTAAATTCTGATGAAACGTGTAACATGAAAGCTGCTCACCAACAGAACTTTTACTTGCTATTTTAAAAAAATGCAACAATTTTCTTCCATTTTTGAATAAATTTTACACTTTGACTGTTGTTAACAATATAGGCCCAAACTGGAGAATATGGAACTCGAGAATTGAAAGATTTCAAGCAAAATAACAAAACGCGCATTATATAACGCGGTTTTTAATTATACTCTGATATAAAATAAATCGCCAAGTTTTAACTTCATACAAGCTAAAGTTCTCTTCCAAAAAAAAAAAAAATACAAGAGTTCTCATACAACTCGCTTTACTGTTTTTGTGAGTTTTCAGCTTTTTTTTAAGATGTTTTTTGGGCTTTTTTCACCTTTATTTGGATAGGACAGTGTAGAGACAGGAAATGAGCAAGAGAGAGAGAGAGAGACGGGGAGGGATCGGGAAATGACCTTGGGTCGGAATCGAACCCGGGTCCCCGGGTTTATGGTATGGCGCCTTAGCCACCTGAGCCACGACACCCCCAATTTTCAGCTTTCTACTTGTATAACAATTCCAAAATTACACTGAATTCTCAACCCCGAACACATTTATGCAGATAAAAATTGCAGGAAAACTCAGCCATTTTGCTTTGGAAAATGCTTTCTTGGGATCGCGACTTAACAACAGCAAGGCTTGAACTGTCATTCTCGTACCCCAAATGTTCTTTTGGTACCAAATGTTCTTGATTCCATCGTAAACAGTGATGTGTCATCAGAAAATGACACATTTTCTGAAACCCCGAACACATTTCAATCAACAATGTCTAAGAATTGCTTTGGCAGTATCCGTTTACAAAACAAGCGAGCGTCGTAAACAAAAGGGTTCGAACTTCTCCGCTCAGTTCGCGGCTATTTCTTCATGTGAAGGTCCTTAATGAACTGTTGGGGGGGCTAAGATAATAATAGATATGACAAACAGCCTTGCTAAATGTTGTGACTTTTTACACTTTCGCTTGCAAAACATCACAATGGAAGATTCTATGAATTCAATAACTATTTTGGAGAAAAAAAAACAAAAGGGAAAGAAGAACTCTAAGAAAAGAGCATTGTGAGGAAAAACCGGGAGGTGCTGGCTGAAAAAGCAAGGGAAAGAATGTAAGTCTTGGACAATAAATGTGAAAATATCAAAGAAGACCATACCCGCAATGCATTCTGGGTATTGGTTAAAATGAATAATATAATAATCTCTCAAAATGACAAATATTTGTTCTCATGATCAAATCAATATTCTGACGTACAAGTGACTGTGAAATTTTTTTCTCATATGTTACACCTTTATACCCCTGGATCCTGCAGCTGATCTGGTGTGTATAAAACGGACACGTTTTTGTGTTTTTTAAAGGTCTGTCTGCTTCTGTCGTCGTCTCTCGGGCCTTGTGTGTGTGTGTGTGTGTGTGTGTGTGTGTGTGTACACTTTTTTTTTTTTTTAAATGTAGCTTTTACCCTGAAAACGACAAGCAGAAGGATGTCTATGTGGACGATGAACTTGAGTAGAAAGTCCACGAGACCCAGAATCTTCATTGTCTGAGCAGTTTTTAGTGCTGGAGCGGTGGACTCGAGCAGTACAGTACACGCTGTATTCAGGTGCTTGTGCCAAGGATGTAATAATAGAACAAGGTGAAATGAAATTGCCGACACGTTATCGAATGAGGAACCATAAAGTGTAATCTCATCAGCAGCCATGATAACCAGCAGTCTAATGAAAACGGTGAAAATGGAGTTTTAATGTGTTCAAACAGGGTGTCGTCCCCCCCACACACTTTTTAAGCTTCATTTTCAGAGACTGAGAATGCTGTTTGTGTATACCAAAGACACAAACGCAGAGGAAAAAACCATCGTTTTCAAAAATCTACATGTATCCGGGGGCTTAGATGTCTTTGAAAAGTTCTTCAGATCATCCAGGAACACTGGCAATCTTTCAGGTGAGAACAGCTTTTACAGTCCACCACGCAAGACGTAATGTTGCTGCGTGGTCTGGACAGACGCATGTTGGTGTCGCAGCGATTTCTGATGAGTAGCTTCAAGCTGCAGGATTACTCGATCAATAGCCGCACCATTTATTGTCCACTGAGTGAGCCGGTCCTGTAAGCTGTTGCTGATTTTTCTTGGCTTACCTTCTTTCGTGTGTGTATATATAATTTTTTTTTTTTTCCTCCCTCCAGGCTCTTCCTGTGTGCTTCTGTTTTCTCTTTCACTTCCCAATTTCACCCTGCCCTTTGCAGGTGTGTGTTGCGTGTACGAGGAAGGATAAGACGGGGGGAATCTTTTGTTAGATCCGTGGTGGTGTCCAGTCTCTGTTTACTCGGGCAGCGCTCCGGTTTGTGTTGGAAGGATTGCTCACTGTGACGATGCACACAGCTGGGTTAAGAGCAGTTAGAAATTGCATCCCTAAGAAAGGACATCACATGACCGATAGTGTACATATTAATAAAATCTCTGTGCAAAATAACGTGGAAAATTACATGACGTGCATCGGACACCGCAGCATGGATGAAAAGCAGAAGTAGCAGTGTGGTGGTTAAGCAGACTTCACCTAGGCTTCAACCTGGCCCATGCTTCTCCACTTCCGCGGAGATGCGTTTGGTCCTTTTTCCACTTGGTTTGGACTATCGCTGATATGTCGTCGTCTATTTAGTAGGAAAACCATGTCCTCTTCCATCTCAACTAACCATTATCACCTCCCCCCCCCCCCCCCCCCCCCCCCCCCCGGCTTTCGTGGACGCAGAATTTGTATAAACTCTGCTGAACAGAGCAGAAGGCTCACCTTTCTTTTTAGTAAGTGCAGTTTGTGCGCTTGCATCATGGCTTTGCCTCAGATTCTTGCACTGCCTCGGACTTGCCTTAAAAGTGGAAGATTGGAGCTCAGAATGGTGTTTAATACAGTCAAGCGAGAAAGTTTGGACACCGACTCATTCATGGGTTTTTCTGTATTTTGACTAGAGCAGCGGCGACAATTATCGACACCTTTAACGATCTTTTGGCTATTGCGAAAATAGAAAAGACTTTCAGGATGTAAACTGTGCATGACTAATTACTCAAACTTCCACTGGACAAAAGAGTTGATTCCCGATTATTGGCACATCAGATCATGTGACGCCGTTCCACAATTATCGGCATCCAGATAATTACTTATTTAAAAAAATAAAATCGGGATGGATCAAGTTAACAAGACGGTTATTTAAAATTTGTTTTACATAGACTTGCATTTCGGACAAAATATCTTTTTATATAAATATATCGGTCGGTATTTAGAGAGATGAAGTAATTCATTTTCGTAGATCACATTTTGTTCATTCGTTGTTTTGTAGTTTACCAATAAATGTCGACAGGAATTTGACATTGTATCCACATGAAAGTCCAGGTCAAAGGTCGCCTGCCATTCCTCGAACCAAAATATAAAATGTCTGCTGATATTGTAATATGTGGTAGATATTTACAACAAACTGCAAAAAAAAAAATTCTGAATGGAATAAAAATCTGGGGGCGGCACGGTGGTGTAGTGGTTAGCGCTGTCGCCTCACAGCAAGAAGGTCCTGGGTTCGAGCCCCGGGGCCGGCGAGGGCCTTTCTGTGTGGAGTTTGCATGTTCTCCCCGTGTCCGCATGGGTTTCCTCCGGGTGCTCCGGTTTCCCCCACAGTCCAAAGACACGCAGGTTAGGTTAACTGGTGACTCTAAATTGACCGTAGGTGTGAATGTGAGTGTGAATGGTTGTCTGTGTCTATGTGTCAGCCCTGTGATGACCTGGCGACTTGTCCAGGGTGTACCCCGCCTTTCGCCCGTAGTCAGCTGGGATAGGCTCCAGCTCGCCTGCGACCCTGTAGAACAAGATAAAGCGACTAGAGATGATATGAGATAAAAATCTGAATATTTCAAGCATTTAATATTATTATTATTATTATTTTTAATATGCTAGGAGTCTATTTATTGCAGTAGGATTCCAAATACACTCTAAACATTCCATTCTGTTATGAATCAGAAAAAAACCCACTGCATTTTTAATTTTTTTTATTTTTAAAGTGCTTCATCTACTTCAACGATGTTACACAAAGATCGATCCATAACAGTTGTAGCGGTCACCTAATTTCACAGGGTGTCGATAACTGTGGACACCGGTGAAAGTGATCACTATTATCGAGACACCACGTGACTTCTCAAACGCACGTTTAGATACAAAATGGCAACCTGTCAAATGAAAGGAAGAAACAAAGTAGGTTTCGATAAGGAGATGATGAAATATCTGAATTTTTTCCAAAAAATAACTTGTGTTCATGGTAAAGATATTAATGGGCAGCCATCATTTTTGTATCTAAATGTCTCCTATTTGTCAGAGGTGACAATTTTTAAAAGCAATACTATCCCAGTACTTGGTTTTAACTCTAGCAAGATCAGAATTCTCGGCATGTAGTGTGTTGAGCTGTAATTAAATCGTCCAAATATAATGAAAAAAGTTCCTTGTGTTTGTCACGTACAGAGAAAATGGACGATTTTTTCTGATTACAATTTCATCAAAGTAAATTCTGTATTAAAATTACTAAATAAGCAAATACCGTTACAGTCCATGAAACATAGGAAGTATGAGAAGAAAACAGTAAATCAGAAATCTGCGCACGTAAAGCCAATTGGCTGCGCGCCATTATCTGCTGCTGGCTGCACTTCACTGCACGCGCAAGGATTTCCATCAGTCCAACGTAAGTTACGTAACTGGCTTTACGTGCGCAGATTTCTGATTTACTGTTTTCTTCTCGTACTTCCTATGTTTCATGGACTGTAACGGTATTTGCTTATTTAGTAATTTTAATACAGAATTTACTTTGATGAAATTGTAATCAGACACACCAACATCCCCTAGGGCTGGGAATCGATCCGGATTTCCTGGATCGATTCGATTTCGATTCATTAGGTCACGATCCGATTCGATCCACGATTCGATTCGATATCGATTCATGTACATATTGCTGTATTGTCACTTTAAAACTTTTAAATAAAAACTGATCCTATTGACAAACAGCTCCATGTCTGTTTGTGCTTGTATCTGTGTATGTGTAAGAGGGACACACAGAGAGACAAGAGTTCAAGTTTGAAAGAAAGCTTATTTATTTTGGAATGAAACATATCCAGGTTTTATTTGAAGTCTAAATCAAAATTATGACATTTGGTGGCCCTCTTTTAGTTAAATAACATACCCAGGTCTGGGTTTCTGACCACAAAAAAAATAGCTCATCAGTCAAGAAATTATGTTTGACTGATAAGTCTCAGAGTGTAACAAACTATGACATTTGGTGGCCCTCTTCTAGTTAAATAACATACCCAGGTCTGGGTTTCTGAACACACAAAAAAATAGCTCATCAGTCAAGAAATTACTGTCTCGCTTAGATGTTTTCGGCTGGGCAAGACGTAGCATGGCTCTAACCTCTTTACTAGTAGCCTAAACCCAGCATTTTCGACTACGCTGTAGGGGCGGAGGTCTTTACAAATAAAGATCCCGACTCCCTCTGTAAGGCTCATAGCACGCTTAGACTGTGGGGGAAATTTCACACCAAATGCATTTTCAAGTGCCGTCTGCTTCGCGTCAGGTTTAGCACTAGCTGTCTCGGGGTGGTGCCTGGATAAATGGTTTCTTTAGATTGGTGGTATTGCCCAGATATTTTACTTCTATTTGGCACAACTTGCAAACTGCATTCGTTTTGTCCAGTTCGTCTCTGTCCTCATACCGTTTGAAGCCGAAGTGTTTCCACACATCCGACTTCATTCCCGGCGGTGTTTTTAACCGGGCAGCTTCGTCCATCATCTTGTTTTCTTAAGTTTCGTTTTACCGGCACCCGCTTTTATAGTGCTCCTTGCGCGTTGGAGAAAATAGTCCCTTGCGCGTTCGAGAAAATAGTGTTATAGGCACCTGGAAGAAATCGATTCACATGTTGTTGGATCGATATCGTGTTTTTTTTTCGCGTGAATCGATATCGAATCGTGGATGGTTTTTTTTTTTGTTTTTTTTTTTGGACCACAGCTCTAACATCCCCCCCCCCCCCCCCCCCCCCCCCCCAAAAAAAAAAAAAAAAAAACACCTCATCGGATCTGCACAATTCACACAAGTCCCCCAGACAGCCGTGAAAAAGGCGGCATCCGTCAGAAGGCGTGGCGTTTGCATCCATGGACCTCATAAGCTTGATAAATTTGACAATATCTCGATAGTAAATCTGTCACACTGCAGACATTTCATGCGCGGTCCAACAAGATGTATATTTTGCAACAAAATGGTCCACTTCAGCCTGAAATATGACAGTACAAATGTTGCATCCAAGAAGTTGAAGTCATATTATATTACAATACAAATGTACAACTTTCCTCATTGAGAAAATGAGACCCCAAATCCATGAAATTGTAGCAATTTTGACCCACGTTCAATGCCGTCAAATTTTTATTATTGCAGATATCAATGTGCAGTTTTCGGCATCTGACAGCCCTCGAGGTGCTTTATCTGAAACCGCTACAGTTATTCGGTTTCTGAAACGTGTGCATAATATTGTCAAACATAAAATGGCTCACATTAGTGATTTTCTGCTGACTGCGTCAAGTACTGTCATTCGCCAATATAACCACACTGGCTCGGAATTAACTTTTGGCAAAGCTTTAAGCGCTACAATATGGAGTTACAGCCACAAACTTGGCTTAACGTTAGCTTTCTGGCTGCCGTTTAACCCGTATCATTCGACTTCAGTCGCTTATGCACGAACGTGACGGTGACGGTCGTGCTTTCTTGAGGCAGGTGGCATTTATTTGGCCATGGTCATGTTTACCATGTTTTGTGGTGTGAAGCTGGTGTTAATGAAATAAACGAGCAGTTTATTTAGCGCTTCAGCTCATCGCCGTCTCGATCACTCACCTTTGTTTTTCTGTGCCGTTAGAGAAGGCAAGAGACCACATGGTCTGCCATCACTAACAGTACAGTTGAAGTCTTGACGCATTCAAGTCTGTCTGTTCAGTTGTTGACTGAGCTTTTGTAAAGCCTGCTAGTTCTCATGGAGTTTATTTAAATATATAAAAGTGTTGGGTCAAGGTTAATTACTGTTACGTGTCTCAAACTAATGCTGTTTGGGTCCTTGAAAGTCCTTTGGTGGAATTGGGCCTTGAAAGTCCTTGAATTTGAGGTTTAAGAAGGTGTGGGAACCATGATTATTGCTCTTGTGAGAAGTCACTTAATCGAGGTATTTCACCTGACGTCACAGGGTCACGTGACGCCCCGGTGTCCACCATTTTGAACGTCAAGCTACATACTAACGCTGCAGACAGAGAGGGAGAACCGGCTTGAAAAAAAAAACGTGTTACAGACACCTAGAATAGATTAATTTGTCAGTAAGCACTCTATAAATAACCATGGTGTTTGCTTGTTGTGCTGTGGGCTGCCACAACAGACAGGGACAGCGTGCAGGACGCTCCTTTTACCCGTTTCTAGTGATGGGAATTTCGGCTCTTTTTCAGGAGCCGGCTCTTTTGGCTCTTCTTACTATAAGGAGCCGGCTCTTTCGGCTCCCAAACGGCTCCTGAGATTTTATTTTTGATTTAATTGCTGCAATTAACTACTTGATTAATTACATTATTTATATTTTATCAATAGGATGTTTTCCATTTTATTTTTTAGTTTTTGTAGCCATTGTAAAGCTTTGTAAAAGTATAGCAGTGTAACAATGTTCTAGCTATAGAAATAAAACTTACTTACCAATTAATAAATTTTCTCACAAACACAATGCAAAACTGTTGTATTGCCAATATAAAATACGCAGCTGATTTTCCCCTCCTCAGGTGCCTCACAGACTCCTTTCCCCTGCGCTCCACAGCTTTAAGCATTACACCAATTTTCCTATTTTCGCAGCTGTGAATGACATCAACCAAAAAAAGTAGGTGTACACCATGCTACTTTTTTTCCTTTGAATGGTAATGGACAACACAAAGATGCAATCGGACAGCAACTTTTTTTGTGAAAGTCTCTCTCTCTCTGAGGCACCTAAGGACAAAAAACTAATTCGGCTCCCACCGAAGAGCCGGCTCCCGTCGTTCACTTCAAAGAGCCGGCTCTTTGAACCGGATCGTTCGCGACCGACACATCACTACCGGTTTCCTACTGACCCAGACAAGAGGGATTACAGCTGCGAAGAGACAGGATTGGGAGCCAACAGAGTACTCCAGACTTTGCAGTGATCATTTCATTTCAGGTTAGTTTATCAGTTAACGCAATTTTGATAAAATGTATAGCAAAAAGTAAATGGGTCAGTGTTTGTTAACCCATCTGAGCAGTGAAACAAGGCAGTGTTAATTTGTCTAGGGTTGCATGTAGCAGACATCAGACATAAAACGCAATAACAGAGGCTAGAAAGAAACGGGACACAGAAATAAACAGGGAAATTAAAGTAAAAAGAAAGAAGGAGAGAAGAAAAAGAGCGCAGATCTCCAAACACATGAGAAGCCTATCTTACGCACATATCACGCGGACTCCACACACGCATCGCATCTGAAGTCATAACTCATCAGGGGAAATCGTGTCCGCATTGGCATGTTCAAAAAACAACCTCGCGTCAACAATGATACCACACGCAAGGAAAAAAAAAAACAGTCAGGTTACTCAACAACCAACCTGGCAGCAGCAGTCGTCATGTAAACACAACACTTCGGATATGCAAATGCTTCCCGTTACGCACAATTGCTATGTCAATAAGCATCATTTTGCCAATATTTTAGAGACCCCCCAACATTTCCCAAATCATGTTTTCAAGGGATCTCATGTCTGTTTCAGGGGATCTCGGATCCCCCGAGTAACAAGACAGTGTTGTGAACATAGCCTACCTTGTACCGTTTCAAACTGCTGGGGTCATCCTTCATCAAACTGTTGACTTCTGTCGACAACCTTGGCTCCATACCGAGGCTGGGTACAGTGTTTGTGATAAAAGACAGATCAAATTTAACACGAATCACAGCTTACTTTCTTGTTAAAATGTGCAAAGGTCTCCACCATCTCGTACCGCCTTGCACTGAAGGACTTAAGCGTGCCGTCCAAAATGGCTGCGTCACGTGACTTGGTCACGTGGGTGAAATGCCTCAATAGGAGAAATGTGATTTCAAATACAATGGTCAGATTTTGATGTCTGTTCTTGAAACCAAAGACACGAATATCTTTTCCTGATCGCTAGGGCTGCAACGATTCACCGCAGTGCACTGAAAATCAAGTTCATACCCGCCGTACAGATTATCGATCCATGTAGCTGCATTTTCGGTTCCATTTGGCAACTCTTGCACAGTTAAATCGATGTGAGAAAGCGATTTGGCTGGAATAGAGCACAGCTTTGCTTCTAAATAAAACATGCAGTGCGATTTGGTTTGGGTCCTTGCTCTTGTCCAGTCAGAGTAGCTGACACTTTTTTACATGACAACGCCATTGCTGGGCACCAAAATGGCAGAAGCCAGGCTTAAAGGAGATGCGCAGAACCTTTTTATTTTTAAATAAATTTGAGTGGATAGTATCTCCAACTTTGACTCTTGTATGCTGCATAAATGGGAATAATACATATATTTTTGAGAGTTAAAACGACTGCGAAGTTGTCATTCGAGCTGCCCCGCTGAGCCAGCCAGCCCTGAGTGCGTGACGTCACAGCGGTAACCGGTTTTAAGGCCGAGGCCTTTGACAGCTATAGACCAAAGTCATATAAAAATTTATAGTGAAGGTAAGAAATCCCGGTACCAACTGGCTCAACTAAGACTGATTTGACTTCATTGATTGTGGGTTGACTCTCATTAAAACAGGATGGGTGTTATAACTTATGCAACATGTACATGCATGCATTTTCACTGATAAAACGTAAAAGGCTAATTAAATAATCAGATGAACTGAGACAATCACATTCTGAAGCAAATTAAATAATCTTATACCGGTAACTTAAACACACAATACAAGTTACATGTATTAATCTAAATGCAGGTAAACAACGTGTTTTTGTTTTGTATCCAAATGGGAATCGGAGCTTACCGTCTGTGTTCTCGTTTCTTGAAGGCCGATCTTGTGGCCGATTTTGTTTTGAAACAATCTGATTTTCAGTTCATTCAGTTCTCCGTTCATTCGCTTCTTCCACATAAGGGTGAGATATTGCTGCTGAGGCAGCATATTCAGTGGCGAAATCAGATGGCTGGTCCACTCATTCTCTATTTTCTCTATACGGAGTACTCCGCCATTACTGCTCGGCTCAGGCAATTACTAAAACCCGGAACGGGACGTCACCGGTTTTAGCAACAACTGCGGGGAGGTCACTGCCCGAGTGATACGTCCCATTCCGTCTTGGGTTTTACCAACAACCCTCAGCTCACACCCTGGGAGAACTGGTGCAACTGAACTTGCTTTCCTTTTTTAATAATAAATAAATACTTTTTTTCTTGTAGCTTTATTTAATTGTTGGTATTGTACTCTTTCAATACAGGCTTATAGCCAACGCTCCTCAACAGATCAGAGGTCTCGTACGAGTCTTCAGTAAAATGTGCAGAGGAGAGGAGAGACCACTTCATAGCCACCCAATGTGTCCATGAATTTCTCGCAAAATGCGTCCAAGTCTTTGCAGTTTGAACATTCTTGGGCCATGAATGCAACGTAAATCCACCTTCTGTTGTGTTGTTGAACCTGCCAGCAACACATCTACGTGGCATGGTGATAAATTAGCTCAGAATGAGTTGTGGTCAGCTCTGTATTTTAGTATAGCGGAAATGGCGATGAGACTGATAGACTTCCTGCTGTGACATTACAGACGTCAAGGTCGTTTCACTCAGACCGCTACCTATATGAATCACTTAATTGTAAAAATTACTACATTTGGATTTATTGTTAACGCTTAAAACTATTCCTGTGCCATTCTTGAGGTCTCAAGGCATTTATAAATGAAAAAGTGAGGCCATGGTTCTGCACATCTCCTTTAAAGATCCTTCGTCTCATCTTCAATCTAAAGTTGGGTTTCGAGAAGACACGAAGGACATTGCAACGTGCCGCACACGTTATGTTGATGTGACATACAAGGGAGGGTCAACTACAAACCTCGCAAATCATTTAAAGCGGAAACCCAACATGGATGTAAAGGAAATGCTGCCGAATCGAAAACTGGAAGTGTTACGAAAGTGGTAAAACCAGGTCCGCGGGGACCGTTAAAACTGACTGCTGCCAACAGACCAAAACTGAATGTGCATAAATATTCCTAATGATTTACTTTGGCTCTAAGCTCTAACTGATAACAGGTAAAGTTACAAAACCGTTTTACATGTTGCGGAGTTACTACTGTTACTTGTACTAGTGTACTGACTGAACTGTTATGTATAAATATTAAACTCTCTGAGACTGAGACTCACTGCTGTGCTCAGGAATTCAATTCAAGTTGCCAAAATATCCTTATTTTGTGTTTTTAAGCATTTTACGCTTGCATATCCTGTTCCCTAGTCAGCATTTGGGAAGTTTTCATCTTTCCAGCCAAATTTCAATGGGGTTTTGTGAATTAAAGTTTAAAATCTGAGGTTTGTTTTGTCCTTTATATTTAGTCGCGGAATCGAAGGGTCTGAATCGAATCGAATCGGTGTCTTAGTGAATCGTTGCAGCCCTGTTGATCGCCATTTTCCCAAAGTCCTTTAATGAGAAATCTAATGTATAAATAATGGAGACAGAAAACATTGGACTTCAAGTCCCATGTAGCATCATATCGCGTTACAGCGCAGACTCTGCTTGGCTAGTTAGTAATCTCTCTGGTGGTATGGGCATGGACGTCGAAGCTTTGGAACCTGATCTGTTTTGAGTTTGTGAAACAAGCTACTGGACTTTAGAGGGCACTAAAATGCGCGAAAAGTCCCACTAACCCCAACCCTCAAACAGCCGATCCCGAAGCACAGACCAACGCCAGTTTTGATGACTCTGATGTATATAATAGAACAAGGCAAGCTTTTCTTTATTTATTATTGGTAGTACTGGGGCTGCCTTGTAAATGTAAACAATATGGTGGAATTGCGCCCGCTAAAGCCTAGGTCACAACCGGACGTATGATTTTTTTTTTTTTTTTTTTTGGCCGTGCGATTTTTGGCGTTTCCCAAATCGCTAATTTTTTTTGTTCGTGGAGAAAGACGCACGTTGGCCGTAAGTTTGTCTTGCAACCTGAAAAAAACGTAAGCACCCGTAGAGTTTGACATGATGAACCTCTGCGGCTCGAAAATCAGCACGTCACACGCATGCCCTACGTGAACGTGCGTTTCACGCGCACCCTCTGTGCGTTTCTTGCGTTTTTTGCACGTAGACCGGCCGTAGGAGCACGTACAGCCGGATGTGACCGAGGCTTATAGTGCAAACTATATCCCACTGCTGCATTTGCTTGGTTTA
The DNA here is from genome assembly GCF_027579695.1 of Neoarius graeffei. Classification (NCBI taxonomy): domain Eukaryota; kingdom Metazoa; phylum Chordata; class Actinopteri; order Siluriformes; family Ariidae; genus Neoarius; species Neoarius graeffei. The sequence goes on from NC_083586.1 coordinate 35,318,751, forward strand.
GTTAGAGATGGAGCGAGAGCCAAATCCTACTGGTGCAAGTGTAAGCAGGAATTGAACAACGTTCAGGGGAATGTTGGAAACCCCAATGTGAAGATGGACCAGCATGATGATAAACGCACAGCTACTTCTACACAAAATAAATCCTGGACACGCATAATAAAGTTTACTTTGTATTTCCACCGGTGCAGCTTTCCCTTTTTGGCACATCGAGTTGAAAAACGGCTGACCGACCCGTTCCTCCCCGATTTCCCGACCGGCAGAGCAGACTGCGACCTCCGAGCGCAAGAAAAACGCGTCATGGGTTCACACTTAATTTCTGTGCTGTTTTAAATTTGTCATGCAGTTTTTAATCATGCACGACATTTCACAGTGGGAACTCCAGCGAGCACTGAAAGCGCCCGGTTTGAGACCCAGACGTTGACTCCTTGGGGCAGGTGATTTGTGCAGCTGTGATTAGAGCAGCACGACTGTTGCAGTAAAGCGGAAGCCCTGTTCACCCTGCACAGTGCAATGGGCTCAACCCTGACAGTACACAAAGCTATCAGTGAACAAATGTCCCTCAGCTCTCCATTTATCTTGGACTCACCAACTTGCTTTTCCACCGTTTCTCAGGAGTCCTCCTGCTCCCTGCCTTCCTTTTATTTTAAGAAGACGCTATCACTCCATATTCATAGATGGATAGATGAACGAATGTCAGATCAGATCTCTTCCGTGGGTGATTTCTGACTTCTGTAATAACTGCACACCAGACAGCACATCATTCACGACAGGACCGAATCTAAAACTTGACAGACTTCTCCTTTTGTATTTTTAAAAAAAAAAAAAGCAAGCATTGAGAGCAGCTGTCGTGTGTGTGCGCTTCTAATTGCTTACCCACGTCTGTCTGAAAGTGCACAGCGGTTTTCAGCGCTGAACCTAATGAACTTGGCTGAGACTCGAATTGGATCCTTAATGACGCCATAACCTTCACACCTGCCATGTTTTCATCCATTTAAATCAAACTCTCTTGTTTCTACCTTGTCAGGTCTTGGCAAGAACACGCATCAGTCCTGATTCGACTCAACCACAGGAAGTGGTACAAACACCATCTTTATGTTTTGACATTTTCAGCTGCTAAACTGAAACACAATGGCCAGCTGAGCTCCGTTATGACATTCCAGCAGAAATATGATTTTTATTCAGGATCTCGGGACTGCAGAACGGAAAAATAATTCAACGCAAGCGACCGCCGGCTCTGCTTTTCTTAGTGCTCAGGTGATTCTTGTGAATCGTTTCAGTTTCCTGTTATGGCCCTTTTCCACTACCCTTTTTCAGCTCACTTCAGCTCACTTCAGCCTGACACGGCTCGCGTTTCGACGACCAAAAACCAGCACGACTCAGCTCGTTTCAGCCCTGCTTAGCCCCTAAAACTCGCACCGTTTTGGAGTGGGGCTGAAGCGAGCCAAGCCGTGCTGAGTGAGGCTGGGGGCGTGAGCAGACACTCCCCTGTGCACTGATTGGTGAGGAGGCGTGTCCTCACATGCCCACACGCCCCGCGAGCGCGCTGGGATCTGTAAACACCGCAAACCCGGAAGGAGAAGAATTACGAGAATTATGAAGCCTTATGCGCCTCGCCTCATCTATACGCTCTTGCCAGTATCTGTCCGCGTTGTCGGTGACAACAAGCCACAGCACCAAGACCAGCAACACTAACGACTCCATGTCCTCCATGTTTATTGTTTACTATCCGGGTCGTGAGACTACCGCTTAAAAGCTCACTGAATCAGTGACATACAGAGCATCGTGGACGAGTTCGCGGAGCGCAAGGCTCGTCGTATGCCCTTCAAATAATGCGCGCAGTAGGCTATTGATGTTTTATTATGAGCCATGTACAGTATGTCGCCGAATGTTTTTTGTTTCTGAGTTACATGTTCGTTTGAAGGACTTAATGTACAAAATAACATAGTTGCACCCCGGAGTGTTGAAATTGGTAAACACAGTGCATTCAGTGAGGTTTGCACCGCCCTCCTTTTATTTCTGACTCTTCCTGTCACCGTTGCAACCTCTGAGCGCTCATTCGTATGCCCTTCAAATAATGTGCGCAGTATAGGCTATTGATGTTTTATTATGAGCCATGTACAGTATCCTAATGTTTTTTGTTTCTGAGTTACATGTTCGTTTGAAGGACTTGATGTACTAAATAACATAGTTGCACCCGGTAGTGTTGAAATTGGTAAACACCGCAGTTGCGGACATTCTGTAGCCTAAAATGATGTTATGATGAGCTTTAATAAAGGGCCCGGTCATTTGCCCCGCCCCCGGCCCGGCTCTGACTTGTTCCGCCACTGTCACTGATGTCACTGTTTGCGCTGCTTAACGACATCACATGACGTCCACCCGCTTTCGCTAACTCCACCCAATGTGTCCACCCACTTCCAGCCAGCACGGTTCAGCGCGGTTGTAGTCGAAATGCAACTCCAACAGCCCCGCTCAGCTCGACTCGGCACGGCTCAGCCGCGTTTGTAGTGGAAAAGCGGCATTAGTGTTTTGATGCTTTTTCAGTTCTTGAATTTAAACAGGACCCAACGGAATACAGAAGTATTGATTTTTACTTTAATTCACAGCCAGAAAAACGGATCTAGGCGTGGATGATTATTTTTTTTTAAATATTGTATTTTCTCCTCCTTTGTTCTCCTTTTCAGTTCGGCTCCACCAAAACGTTGTGCTGGAGGTGTAAAGCATTTTCAAAGTTCTAGTCTGGTTCTAGATGCTTTGAGCTGAAACAAATTCATAGCCGGAGTAAATGTAGTCTTGTAATTTAACAGGAGTTTTCAACATTGAACATGGCCAACAACAAGGCTGGGTTTTGGCACAAATGTCCTGATTCAATTCGGTTCCGATTCAATCGGAACGAGACATAACATAGCAGGTGGTCTATTTAAGTGCATATTCTGGACCAATTTCGGTTATTTTTATCTGAAAGTATGTCCCTTTACACACTCATCCAGAAGGGTAATTTTGCACAAGGCCATCTGTCTACAGCAGAAAAAAATAAAACAAAACGCGTCTGGAAAAATCCTAAGGGAGTCTGGAGCCAGATTCGTGACGTTACCTGCGGAAGCGCCAGCAGGCTGCGCGAGCTTGCGCAGTTTCAGTGCACAGCCTGTGTAGACCAAGCGCTCCCATTTCTCTCTCATTGTCCGGTCTTTTGGGAAACGAGGAGTACTAATCCCATCAAGATTGGTGTTGCTACACCCTCCTACGATACATCTGTTAACCATTTTAATAATTACGCGATAACGTTGAAGAAATTTGCAGAAAACCACCAGGTGGTTTTCTCATAAACAAACCAGTGCTGACGTAGGATTCAGAGGGAGGCGTCCCGCACGCGACGTCACAAATTAATGTTTGCCGGGAAATCCAAATGCCAAGTTTTTTCAGAGGCGGACCAATTCACCTCAAATGGCTTGATTTCAACTGAATTTTTCTGGTATTGCGCAAGGTAAAAAAAAAAACTGCAGAGAATGCAGAATGTGACAGATATTTGACCAAAGCTTAATATAAAATAGAATTACATTGATCTTGTTCCTGAATTTACCCGTGATGTACACTTTAATCATCGTGGAAATGAACCTAGAAAACTGCACCTAAAAATCGATCCATAAACTTTTTTACAGACTTGTATCGGATTTGGATGAAACTTTAAAAATGGCTTATCCAAAAAATTTTTTTTGCAGCTAGTCAAGAGGATGGCGTTGCGACAGTGTTTACTCACCACTACGTGTTTCAAGCATGACTCCTTTTCTGACGCACTGAAGTGTGGGTGGGGTGTTTTTTTTTTTTTTTTTTAAATCCAATAACTTGTGAAAAATCTCATTGCCATTATGATTTTAGCGAAATTTAGTTCTCCATTACTAGCTGGAAGGGCGGCACGGTGGTGTAGTGGTTAGCGCTGTCGCCTCACAGCAAGAAGGTCCTGGGTTCGAGCCCTGGGGCCAGCGAGGGCCTTTCTGTGCGGAGTTTGCATGTTCTCCCCGTGTCCGCGTGGGTTTCCTCCGGGTGCTCCGGTTTCCCCCACAGTCCAAAGACATGCAGGTTAGGTTAACTGGTGACTCTAAATTGAGCGTAGGTGTGAATGTGAGTGTGAATGGTTGTCTGTGTCTATGTGTCAGCCCTGTGATGACCTGGCGACTTGTCCAGGGTGTACCCCGCCTTTCGCCCGTAGTCAGCTGGGATAGGCTCCAGCTTGCCTGCGACCCTGTAGAAGGATAAAGCGGCTACAGATAATGAGATGAGATTACTAGCTGGCATATGGAAGTATGTAATATATCTAGAAATCTGGTCAGCTAATAAAGTTCAGCTTTGAGATTTCCAAAACCTGTGCCCAGAAAAATGTCCAAAAGATAGCCCGCAGTCCACGAGCCCTAGGTGGAGTGTCTGAGGCAGAGACGAGGAGTAATTTGACTTTGGAGAGCGTGGCTACAGCTCATGGTCTTGCTGTGATGCAGTCAGAAGTAGGCCAAAGTGTGTGTGTTGGTGCATCCCAGCTTTGCATTGTGCCCGTGTCTTGTTGTACTTGGCTCTTTCTACTTCAAGTGCTCATCTGGTTAGTGTTCAGGAGGGTGTGTGTGTGGAATCGTGCCTGTTTTAACCTGATGTGTGTCGGTTCTGGCTGTTTCCCAGGGGTTATTCAAGCACAGGCCCCTGCTTTAGAATGCAGCTGTTCTCATGCTGGTTTTCCTCTCTCTCTGGCTAATTGCTTATTAGCAGCTATCTAATTGATATTTTGCTTTTGCAGTATGAGCTTGCATCATTCACACAGGTTCTAATGAAAGTGGTGGGGATATCCGACAGATCTGGCAATCCTGGTAGGAACCGGCACGTTTGAGTTTGTTGCTCAGAAATGAGCAAATGTTGAAACCTACAACGTAACGATCATCGATAGCATTTTATACATTTTCACTACGTTCAGACTGCAACCTGAAACGACCCATATCCGATTTGTTGTGAAATCCGATTTTTTTTTGTTAGGCCGTTCACATTACCAATTATATGAGACTTGTATGCGATCTCCAATATTAACGGAAAACGACCCAAAAGTGTCCCGCATGCGCAAATTGACACGTAATAAGCACATCTACGTAATACGTAAACAAAAAAAAGCGCACTCTTGTTTAATTTCTTTTTTTTTGTTTGTTTGTTTTAATTATCTGGTTAGTGTTAAAGTGTGAGGTCTCGTGTGTGTGTGATTTTGTTTCTGAACTGAAATGAAAACGTGTAGCCTGGTAACGAGGGTTGACTCCTAAATGTGTCTCTAATTTCTGTATAAGTGCACTACATGTTACTAGGAAGTAATGGATTTTTAAACTCTATGTAGTGCACTCGAGCTTCAGTAGGCAGTCATTTGGGATACAGCCGCTGTATTACCAAACTCTTAATTCAGGCTTAATTTGCACATATTTATTTCGTCATATTAATAAACTTTTTCTACATTTTTATAAATATTTATTTAGATTGTTTATAGCCAGCTGAATTCTGCAACTTCTCTCAGCGCTGGCTCAAGGTGCAGAAACACCAGTGCAGTTTGCTATGGAGATGAGGCGAGACCTGGCGATGTGGTTTTTGTGGCGGCGGCGGAACTCACACAATAATCTGATTAATGTGGGCAGCAGACTAATGAGACCGAAGGTGTCAAATTACTGGAAATTTCCAGAACAATCTTATAATCTTGTAATACAGGATGATTTAACATCCAGGTCCCTACCAAATCCACCAGTAGCTTGATCAATTCTATAAAAGTCTATTTAAATTCTGAAAACTGTACAAATGTTGTTTTCCACCAAAGAGGCGGGATTAGCCAACGCAGAATAGTGACGTTTGTCTCTTGTTGATGACGTGTAGGTCGCATGAATGCGACCTGTCCGGTCAGACTGCAGTCGCGTGTGAAAATAACGGATATGCATCGGAATTAGGACCACATATCCAAGCGGCCTGGGTCGCATGTGAAAAAATCGGATCTGTGTCGTTCAGATTGTCAATAACAAATCGGATACAGGTCGCATATGGGCAAAAAAATCGGATATGGGTCGTTTCAGGGTGCAGTCCCGCACTATGTAGTGAGCACGGATAGTGAACCATTTGGATTTCAGTCTAACGGAACTGTTCCTGCATGAAGACAAGTTAAAGGTGGTGGATATTTGTGGATCACGGATCACCCGAGAAGCTTTTATATTAAGGTTTGTGAATTCTTATGTTGGTTGTTATTTTATCCTCAGTGTCTACAATGGACTTGTTCATATTTGAAAACGTAGATTTATTTTTAAGTCTAAGTGTGAAGTATGGATTGTTTTTTTTCTTTCTGCCCAATTTCTACTTTTTACCAATATGTAAAGGAACAGAATAAATCTGTGCTTGGATTTCTTTTAAGTCAGGGGTTCTCAACCTTTTCCACTTTAAGGCCCACCTATTCATGCTTGTAACGAGTCGGGCCCATTAACAAAGATGTCCAGTTATTTTGGCTCATCTATTCTGTTAGAATCTAATAATCTATTGAAGTGTATTAACAGGATGCAACATCACTCCCTGTTACAGATGGGAGCCCAGGAATTTAACAAATGCAATAAAAACGAACTGTTTTTAATTGCAGATATTGTATTTAAAACTGTTTGGATGTGCCAGAAGCCAACATAAAACCATGCATGCAGGGCATTCTCAATCAAAAGGGATTAATGATCCAAAAGTGGAGTCTGGTCCATTAACACAAGAACTTATTGCCATGTTTGTGTTCAGCAAACAAGCAAATTATTAAAATCAAGAAGTGGATATCCTGGCGACTTGTCCAGGGTGTACCCCGCCTTTCGCCCGTAGTCAGCTGGGATAGGCTCCAGCTTGCCTGCGACCCTGTAGAACAGGATAAAGCGGCTAGAGATAATGAGATGAGAAGTGGATATAGAAACCACTTGGTGGGATTAGATCCTTACATGCTAACAAAAAAGGAGTATGTATGTATGTACACCCCCCCCCCCCCCCCCCCCATGAGTTGGAAAATTATCCATCCGTTGAGTTCCCCGACATCTCAAACTACCTGTTGCTGCAGACATCGTTCTACACGGACGCGTAGATGAAAAGCTGGAAGAGCATGGAGCTGTACAACTTTTTTTTTTTTTAATATGTGGCTGGGTTAAAGATTTGGAGATCAGGACATGACAAGGTTGACGGGTCTAAGTGCAGGAAGAGTGTTTGTTAGCAGGCAAAACAGAAAGAAAGCCAATATTTAAACAGCGCAGTGTTGGAGTAACACGTTACAAAAGTAATGAATTATTGTAATGCATTGCTTTTTGCAGTAACGTGGTAATGTAAGGCATTACAGAAAGCATTTGGTAATATTTTACTCTGTACAAATGTCAGTAACGCACGTTACAATGCATTTTTAACCTGGAATGAAGTGGTGGTTTTTTTTCCTTCATACAAATTCGCCAAAATCACCGCGAGATCAGCAGAGGTGAAACGTCTGCGCAAAATGTTTCACTTCCTTTCCCTTTAGGCTAGTCAGACAGGAGAGAGAGAGGAGTGAACCTGCAGCTGATCTAACGTCAGATAGCACATTCTCCAGATGGGCACACGCCCATTACTTTCAGTTGGTGAAAAATAAGGATGTGAAGAACATCGTAGTCAAATGCACTTTGTGTGCTAAACCTAAAGAACTGTCCACTTCCCGAAATAGCACCAGTAATTTAACTCAGCATTTCCAGAGGTGCCATAGTAACATGAAGTTAGCAAGGAAGCAAGCAGAGGATGAGTGTGGCGATAAAATCACAAAGCAGCCAAAATTAACGTTCTGCCGCTCTGAGATGCTCCTTCAGCCTCAAGAGGTGAGGAGACTTGTGGCCGAGTATGTTGTTGAAGATATGCTGACAGTTTGTTTACATTTTTGTCCTGTATAACTTTTTTCTGGTCGGAAGTCAGACTAAGGCGCCGTTTACACATACCCGGGTATTTTTAAAAACGCAGACCTTTGCCTTCGTTTGTGCCTTTCGTTTATACACAAACGGAGTTTTTTCCTCTGAAAACGATTCTTTCTAAAAACCCCGGCAAAAGTGGAGATTTTTTGAAAACTCCTCCGTTTTGCGTTTGTGTGTAAAGAGACCAAAATGGAGTTTTAGGCAATCTTCGCGCCACAAAAGAGCGACCATTGTACATATGACAAGCATGGAAACACTCAGAGTAGCAGCATTTCTGTTATTAAGAGCTATATTCGCCTGTTTGCTTTTGAGAATAAAGCTCATTGACCAGCAGAGACGCATTAGGGCTCGGAGGGCAGCAATTGCGGAGCTTCTGGTGACCAAAAGAGCCCGACCGTACCACCGCCAGCGTCGGCGATTTTGGGTTCGACCTGGACGGACTGCTATCTGGTGGGAGAATTTCGAGAATGGCGTTGTCCCGGAGGAATGGCAGGAAAATTTCAGAATGTCACGATCCTCACTCCTGTCACTCGCAGAGTTGGTATTGTACGTCCGTACATACAGGGTGAGTGTACTCACATGCGCGCTTCTATCGGCGGTTCTCGATGAGGCTTCTGATTGGCTTGTGTGGAATTGTCATTCTTCTAACACTGCCACCGACAGTCTTGGCGTAGTTTAACAGCTCTTGACAGCGTATTTATGCGGATCAATATAAACGTAATTTTTTTTTTTTTTTTTTAAACGCAGCTGTGTGCACGAAGTTATTTTGGAAAACGGAGTTTAGAAAATATGCGTTTTTTAAAAATACCCGGGTATGTGTAAACAGCGACTAAAGTGATTGAGCTGCCTTTCCTTCAAGGGCTAATAGGCCTAAGCACTTCAATATCATTTAAAAGCACTTTGATTTTATTTCTAATTCTGTTTTTTGAAATGTGACTGGGTAGCCTCATATAGCTAATAGTCATTGTCTAGCCGTGATTTAAAAGGCTTTTTTTTTTTTTCAGGCCAGTTTTCTTGTAGGCTACGATTTGCCATAATATGTTCATTTTTGTTAAATTTCTGAAATGGAGTCATATCCCTTACGGCTAATCTTTTTTTTATGAAGCATAAACTATGCTTAATGCTGTAAACTTGAAAACAATAAAGGCATAGAAATGCTAATTTTGTATCCTGTCATATCTTTAGACATTAATTGAACTGTATTGTACTGTAATGTTAATATGAATAGGCCTACAGTTACAGTATTTCTATCACAATTTGCCAGACTTTCACCTTTTGTCTGTTCTTGCGATGATTGTTCCTTGTATTGCGCCATGAGCCGTCACTGTGGCTATTATATTCTATCTAGTGTTTTTAACCATAAGCCGAGCTCAGTCAGATACCACAGCACCTTCCACTGGATGTGTGATGAGCTAATTGAGCGTCTTGAGCTACATTTAGGCTACGTTCAGACTGCACCCTGAAACGACCCATATCCGATTTTTTTTTTTTTTTTTTTTTTTTTTTTTTTTTGCCCATATGCGAGCTGTATCCGATTTGTTATTGACAATCTGAACGACACAGATCCGATTTTTTCACATGCGACCCAGGCCGCTTGGATATGTGGTCCTAATTCCGATGCATATCCGATATTTTCACATGCGACTGCAGTCTGACCGGACAGGTCGCATTCATGCGACCTACACGTCATCAACAAGAGACAAACGTCACTATTCTGCGTTGGCTAATCCCGCCTCTTTGGTGGGAAAACAACATTTGTACAGTTTTCAGAATTTTTAAATAGATTTTTATAGAATTGATCAAGCTAATGGTGGATTTGGTAGGGACCTGGATGAAAATCATCCTGTATTACAAGATTGTTCTGGAAATTTCCAGTAATTTGACACCTTCGGTCTCATTAGTCTGCTGCCCACATTAATCAGATTATTGTGCGAGTTCTGCCGCCGCCACAAAAACCACATCGCCAGGTCTCGCCTCATCTCCATGCTTTACTCGCAAACTTGAAGAATGCGCTTTTTTTTTTTACGTATTACGTAGATGTGCTTATTACGTGTCAATTTGCGCATGCGGGACACTTTTGGGTCGTTTTCCGTTCATATTGGAGATCACAAACAAGTCTCATATAATTGGTAATGTGAACGGCCTAACAAAAAAATCGGATTTCACAACAAATCGGATATGGGTTGTTTCAGGTTGCAGTCTGAACGTAGTGTTGGATTGCCAAATCCATACTTCGTTATTTTGGTGAGAGTAACTTAAAAGTAATGCAATAGTAGTGTAATGCCTTACATTTTAAATACAGTAATATTGTAATGTAAATAATTACTTTAAAATGACTAACAAGTAATAAATAACACAACAGTTTTGAAGTAACTTGCCCAACACTGAAACAGAGTTATAAACATGGCTAGAAACAACCGTGACTGTGATGAGGATAATGCTTGGCAAAGGCATGACAGTCAAATGGTTCACCTACTGTGTGACCACAACTTTCAGCTCCCGTGTATATCGCCGCTACAAATGCCTCATTTTTCATCGATAACCCATCGTAAAGCATCACGAGTTGTTGCGTGACTGTAGCTTAATGAGACGGATTTGACGTCGGATACAACCCAGCAATTGTACCCTACTGCGAGTGTAAAAAAAAAAATTAACTTGGGGAAAAAATGCTTGCGGCCCACTCGATGGCGCTTTGGCCTAGCGGTTGAGGAACGCTGCTTTAATGTACAGAGTTGTATTCACTTTTGTTGGCCAGAGAGGTTCACGTCTGGCTTATTTTAAGTTTTATGTTTAACTCCTGTCATGGATCATGCTCTAGCAGCAGTAGTAGTAGTAGTTAAACATGTGGAGGATTAGCACACGCCTGTATAATGCCCGTAAGTTGGTACTGACGCCACACCTAGGGATGGGAATCGAGAACCAGTTCTTATAGAGAACCGGTTCCCAGTAGTTCAGTTCCTTGGAATTGTTAGTCTGCTCGCCTAATGGTTCCATTGACGTGAGGACACGTTATGATGTCATACACACGCACCATATTTTAGTTCAGAAGTATCCAACATGGCATCAAGGCAGAAGCGCTCTAAAGCGTGGTTATATTTCACTCGGAAAGACGATCGTAGGGCCACTTGCAACACGTGCAAAGCTTCAATTACAATAAAAGGGGGAAATACCTCCAACATGCTCAAACACTTGAATACACAGCATGCAATTAATTTTCATGAATCTTGCAGTGTGTTTGATACGCTGCTTAGCGGTGATTTCTCAAAGCAGAGCTTTCAACACCGCGTCCTTTGTCTTAAATGTTGCAGGTAACGTGAAACTCTTCTGGTCCTGTAGATTGTTAATGCTGGCACCATTTCGCTGTGTCAACCTGCTGTCACTATACTGTATGAATAACCTTGATCTCATATCGACATTTAGTTGACGAGGATTGCCAGAGTCTGACTGGCTCAAAGGCTGGTTCAGAGTCTAGCTCTCGCACACTGTTAGCTACCCTTTTCATCGAGGCAGGGAAGAGTAAAATGACCGAGGCGAAAATAAATGAATGCCCCCGAGCAGTGATTAGATTTGTGGCAAAAAGTTTGCACCCCAGAAAAATGCTAATTTTTCTGCGCAAAAATTATTGTAAATTTTTTTTTTCTCCCCCATGCTGGTTTTAATTTTATTCTACTTTTGATATACTTTACATTAAAGACTTGATGTAAACGAGCGCATTTCTACTAATATTTTACAACCCCGATTCCAAAAAAGTTGGGACAAAGTACAAATTGTAAATAAAAACAGAATGCAATGATGTGGAAGTTTCAAAATTCCTTATTTTATTCAGAATAGAACATAGATGACATATCAAATGTTTAAACTGAGAAAATGTATCATTTAAAGAGGAAAAATTAGGTGATTTTTTTTTTTTTTTTTAATTTCATGACAACAACACATCTCACAGTTGGGAGAAGGCCATGTTTACCACTGTGAGACATCCCCTTTTCTCTTTACAACAGTCTGTAAACGTCTGGGGACTGAGGAGACAAGTTGCTCAAGTTTAGGGATAGGAATGTTAACCCATTCTTGTCTAATGTAGGATTCTAGTTGCTCAACTGTCTTGGGTCTTTTTTGTCGTATCTTCCGTTTTATGATGCGCCAAATGTTTTCTATGGGTGAAAGATCTGGACTGCAGGCTGGCCAGTTCAGTACCCGGACCCTTCTTCTACGCAGCCATGATGCTGTAATTGATGCAGTATGTGGTTTGGCATTGTCATGTTGGAAAATGCAAGGTGTTCCCTGAAAGAGACGTCGTCTGGATGGGAGCATATGTTGCTCTAGAACCTGGATATACCTTTCAGCATTGATGGTGTCTTTCCAGATGTGTAAGCTGCCCATGCCACACGCACTAATGCAACCCCATACCATCAGAGATGCAGGCTTCTGAACTGAGTGCCGATAACAACTTGGGTCGTCCTTCTCCTCTTTAGTCCGAATGACACGGCGTCCCTGATTTCCATAAAGAACTTCAAATTTTGATTCGTCTGACCACAGAACAGTTTTCCACTTTGCCACAGTCCATTTTAAATGAGCCTTAGCCCAGAGAAGACGTCTGCGCTTCTGGGTCATGTTTAGATACAGCTTCTTCTTTGAACTATAGAGTTTTAGCTGGCAACGGCGGATGGCACAGTGAATTGTGTTCACAGATAATGTTCTCTGGAAATATTCCTGAGCCCATTTTGTGATTTCCAATACAGAAGCATGCCTGTATGTGACACAGCGCCGTCTAAGGGCCCGAAGATCACGGGCACCCAGTATGGTTTTCCGGCCTTTACCCTTGCGCACAGATTCTTCCAGATTCTCTGAATCTTTTGATGATATTATGCACTGTAGATGATGATATGTTCAAACTCTTCGCAATTTTACACTGTCGAACTCCTTTCTGATATTGCTCCACTATTTGTCGAAGCAGAATTAGGGGGATTGGTGATCCTCTTCCCATCTTTACTTCTGAGAGCCGCTGCCACTCCAAGATGCTCTTTTTATACCCAGTCATGTTAATGACCTATTGCCAATTGACCTAATGAGTTGCAATTTGGTCCTCCAGCTGTTCCTTTTTTGTACCTTTAACTTTTCCAGCCTCTTATTGCCCCTGTCCCAACTTTTTTGAGATGTGTTGCTGTCATGAAATTTCAAATGAGCCAATATTTGGCAAGAAATTTCAAAATGTCTCACTTTCGACATTTGATATGTTGTCTATGTTCTATTGTGAATACAAGATCAGTTTGAGATTTTGTAAATTATTGCATTCCGTTTTTATTTACAATTTGTACTTTGTCCCAACTTTTTTGGAATCGGGGTTGTACTTTACATTAAAGACTTGATGTAAACAAGCCCATTTCTACTAATTTTATTTCCTAACCCAATGAGAATTGATGAGGAATTGAATTGATAAGTGATGTCGATAATGGAATCGGAATGGCTAAATTCTTACCAATTCCCATCCCTAGCCACGCCACACCAGTACTGACGCAATGTTAATAAATGTAGGTAGTTATTTATTTATTTTTACGTTCACAAAGTCTTTGTGACCTCTACACACTGCACTACCTAGTAAGCTCTTTATTTCAGATTACTTCCATCTCATGTCTACAGGACCTCTCAAATCACACGTGCTATTTTCACTCCCAGGTCCCTTCCTCATTTCCTCACAGCCAATCTGATTCTCGCCACTTCCTGTTTTGAGAGGCCGCTCTTTAGCATTCCTTCCTGCACCATTATCTCTCCCTCACAGCTTCGTCCCAGAATTATCACATCTCATCTCATAAATCGCGCAGGCTCAGTGTTCTGGAGAGCAGTGATTGAGAGGGAGGGAACTCGAACTCCTCCGGGTTGCACCTGTGAACTCTGACCCTCACCAAAGGCTTGCGTTTGGGGTTGCCTTGAAATTGATAACGTTTGGTGTGTTTTTAATAGCTGCATTCTTACATCAAAGCCAAGGAGATTTGGCTTCACTTTTCAGCCCACGCCACGTTACTTCTGGCTGCTTATCACCTCTGCGAACGCGAGTACTGATCACCGTCTGTCTGGTCTGCTGACTTTGGGTCACACTCGTGTGTGTAATGCTCGTTAATTAAAGTGAAAGATTTGCAGCCGACTTGAAATATCCTCTCCTTCCTCACACAGGAGAAAGCCTTCCTTTATATTTGTGTTGCTTTTTAAGAGGGTGATGAAATCGCTTGGAAATGGAGGCTTGAGGTAGATTCTTGGATGCTGCGTAGGATTTTGCCTCCAGAGAATCATTAGGATTTCACTCCATTCCACTTTCACTCGCTTCGCGGCAAATTTCGTAACCTTTTAGCATCTCCATGACTCTTAAAAAGAAAGAACAGGTGGCCAGAAGAAGTGGAAAGACTTCACGACTCCTTTTAAAGCTCCCAGATTTAGATTTCTTCCAAGGGGGACAAAACAAAAACTAAGGACAGACTAAATTTTTAATTCTTCCACTTATTAATCAGAGAATTTTTGTTTTTGAAAACCATGTTTTGATATTTATAGCAAAATAAATATAACACATTTTTATTCTTAAGTACCCAATTATAACAATATATTGAACAGTATACACACAGACCTGCCTCTGTCTGTATATCGATCTAGTTTGGGGACATGTATCCACTTTAGAGCTTTTGTCGTTAATCATGTAGTTCAATTTTCATTCAGCTTTCTGTGAAAGGTAGATGGTGTTGGTGTCTGCATTTATTCACAAGTTTAATCAGACACAGTTTACAGAAAGTAATAAGCATGTTACGATACCTTGTGCAGTGATAAATTGCAATACAAATTTATGACCATTCAAAGTGAATTTCAAATGAATAAAAAAATTGTGGTGATCAGGCTGTGTAATCTTCACTTTTCCGAGCTGTAATTGTGTTGAGACAGCAGCGCGTGCAATAACATATATAATAATGGGAATACATTACACTAATTTCACTGTAGGCGGAAGTAACACAGCTCTAATGCGACAAACACACAAACTGATCTAAAAATGAGGTTTTTTGACTAAAAATAGATTTAACAAGAAATTGGAGCTCTTTTTTTCCCCAGACTATTGAAAACTGAAGAAAAATGGAGGTAGTACAAATGTTGATAAAGGCCTATTTGTTATTGACCTTTTTCATTTTTAATAAAAGGAATATTTTGGCTAATAGGCTATTATATGGACACAAGTGTTTTACTGAGAGATACACTAATCTTGTTTTTCCATGGCTTTCCCCAAAGTGTTCCAGCGTGTCGGGTCCAATATGCTTGCGCTGCCTGCCGATACGCTTAGTCGCTTTAGTTAAAATCCGATACTCTTAGATCTCATTATCTGTAGCCGCTTTATCCTGTTCTACAGGGTCGCAGGCAAGCTGGAGCCTATCCCAGCTGACTACGGGCGAAAGGCGGGATACACCCTGGACAAGTCGCCAGGTCATCACAGGGCTGACACATAGACACAGACAACCATTCACACTCACATTCACACCTACGGTCAATTTAGAGTCACCAGTTAACCTAACCTGCATGTCTTTGGACTGTGGGGGAAACCGGAGCACCCGGAGGAAACCCACACGGACACGGGGAGAACATGCAAACTCCGCATAAAGGCTCTCGTCGGCCACGGGGCTCGAACCCGGACCTTCTTGCTGTGAGGCGACTGCGCTAACCACTACACCACTGTGCCGCCCACATGGAGAACCAAAACCATGAAATCTCAAGTTGTCTCACTCCTGTGGAAATTGAATTGTTTTGATAAATTTGAGTGCTTTTTGATTGTGAATGTGTCCTATATAATAAGAAAATCACACATTTTGCTTGAAGATGGAGTTTTTCTCATGTTGAAAAACTTGCATTTTTTCATCCAAAACACATCGCCGATCTGTGTGACCCATTTCCTGAGACTTCACTCGGATGACGTCACTCCCAGCGTTTTCTCTCTGACTAGATGCGTGTTGTCAAAATAAAAATTCTTTTAACTTTTTTTTTTTTTGTGGGTGTGACCACATAATATAAAAACATTACACGGTTGCATGAAAATATGAAGTTTATCATCTTGTGTTGAAATATTTTCACTCGTTTGCGTCACACTTGTGAATACGTTCACCACTCGAAGACAAACTTCATATCTTGATATGCAACCGTGTAATATCCTCTATATTTGTTCCAACATTTTATAAATGTGGGCAAATTATTGTTGGTGGGGCGGCACAGTGGTGTAGTGGTTAGCGCTGTCGCCTCACAGCAAGAAGGTCCGGGTTCGAGCCCTGTGGCTGGCGAGGGCCTTTCTGTGTGGAGTTTGCATGTTGTGTCCGTGTGGGTTTCCTCTGGGTGCTCCGGTTTCCCCCACAGTCCAAAGACATGCAGGTTAGGTTAACTGGTGACTCTAAATTGACCGTAGGTGTGAATGGTTGTCTGTGTCTATGTGTCAGCCCTGTGATGACCTGGCGACTTGTCCAGGGTGTACCCCGCCTTTCGCCCGTAGTCAGCTGGGATAGGCTCCAGCTTGCCTGCGACCCTGTAGAACAGGATAAAGCGGCTACAGATAATGAGATGAGATTATGGTTGGTTATGAAGTAAATGAAACGAGTAGGGTTTTTTTTTTTTTTTTAATTTAACAAAAGGAATATTTAATTTGATAAAGAATAGGAAAAAAAACTTTGGGGGGGTAATGAAATTTGCTTCATTAAATTATTTATTTTTTATTATTACGGGAAAATGGAATTGAATTGTGAATTGGGAGGAGTAATTTTTTTTTTTTTAATTTATTTATTTTTTTTAAAGTAACTTAAATTGGAAATCCAACAGAAGTGCGTGACTTGCTGAATGGGTGAATATCAGACATGAGATAAAGATCTGGTGTTGACGAGGATGGCATGGTGCTCAATTTTTACCCACAGGTCACGGTCATCATCGTTCTACATGCACACCTTACCTCTGCTTTAAAGTACAGGGTGTCTTCAAAAAATGTTGATATTTGAGATGTAAATATCCCAGAAACTACATTAGTCTCAGCAAATGAAACTGAACAGGCTTAATGTTGAGCAATAGAAGGTTTTATTCCTCAAAACTTGGAACGAGAAATTCAAAGGTTATGTGGATTCCATGAATGATTTTACAAGTTTTCAACTGCGTTTGAGCATACTCCACCACACAACGCCTTTTCTTTTCCAGTGAATGGCATTTCTATACCTAAAAACACATTAAAATTTTGACCCGTTTCCACACATGCTGTTAAAATTTGAGGTCAATTGAACGAGAATTGGCAAAGTTATTAGATTGTGAAATATCAAATTTTTTGAAACACCCTGCATATATCTAGTGACCCGAACATAATCTAAGTTTTGTAATCTAATCAATTTATATAAAATTTAGTTTTTGTAATCAAGTCAAGCACGTGGTAATGAGCAGCATGACCATGAAACCGCATCATTCTGACCTGAACGGAGAGGGAGGTTGATATGCTCTTTCCACGTTACTGTTTTATCGGCAGGTTTAATGGAGTTTAACCTGCCTGTTACGGTTTACTCTCATCTCATTTTCAGTCTCCTCTTCCCACTCAGGAACGTCAGCGCGCACTTTTTAAAAAAAAATTATTATTTTTTATTCAAGGTCTTGTTGAGATGTGGCTGAAAAACCACAAAAATGCTATCGCCTTTCTGGCCAGCTGCCTATAAAATTCAAGTCCCTTCACTGATGAAGGGAAGGAAGGAGAGATGAAGATGGATGATGTTTTCTGGTGAGGAAATGAGGATCGTGCTGCTATACAACACTGTAGTGGCTAAAGTAAAACCGGAGACATGACAACCTGTTTCCTCTGTGAAGCCTTTTATTGGCAACATTTTCCTTTTTAATTATAATTAATTCCTGTGTGTGTGTGTACACTTGCAAATTTGTCCCACTGCACAATCATGTCAATGGCTTATTCAGCCAGAAAAGCCTCTACAATTCCATCGTAGGCTTTAGTGTGTGTGTGTGTGTGTGTATATATATATATATATATATATATATATATATATATATATATATATATATATATATAAAATTTATTTATTTATTTATTTTAGTGGTGTTTGAAAGTTTGTGAACCCTTTAGAATTTTCTATATTTCTGCATAAATATGCCCTAAAACAACATATTTACACACAAGTCCTAAAAGTAGATAAAGAGAACCCAGTTAAACAAATGAGACAAAAACTATTATACTTGGTCATTTATTTATTGAGTAAAATGATCCAATATTACATATCTGTGAGTGGCAAAAGTATGTGAATCTTTGCTTTCAGTATCTGGTGTGACCCCCTTGTGCAGCAATAACTGCAGCTAAACATTTGCGGTAACTGTTGATCAGTCCTGCACACCGGCTTGGAGGAATTTTAGCCCGTTCCTCCGTACAGAACAGCTTCAACTCTGGGATGTTGGTGGGTTTCATCACATGAACTGCTCGCTTCAGGTCCTTCCACAACATTTCGATTGGATTAAGGTCAGGACTTTGACTTGGCCATTCCAAAACATTCACTTTATTCTTCTTTAACCATTCTTTGGTAGAACGACTTGTGTGCTTAGGGTCGTCGTCTTACTGCATGACCCACCTTCTCTTGAGGTTCAGTTCATGGACAGATGTCCTGACATTTTCCTTTAGGATTCGCTGGTATAATTCAGAATTCATTATTCCATCAATGATGGCAAGCCATCCTGGCCCAGATACAGCAAAACAGGCCCAAACCATGATACTACCACCACCATGTTTCACAGATGGGATAAGGTTCTTATGCTGGAATGCAGTGTTTTCCTTTCTCCGAACATAACGCTTCTCATTTAAACCAGAAAGTTCTATTTTGGTCTCATCTGTCCACAAAACATTTTCCCAATAGCCTTCTGGCTTGTCCACATGATCTTTAGCAAACTGCAGACGAGCAGCAATGTTCTTTTTGGAGAGCAGTGGCTTTTTCTTTGCAACCCTGCCATGCACACCATTGTTGTTCAGTGTTCTCCTGATGGTGGACTCATGAACATTAACATTAGCCAGTGTGAGCGAGGCCTTCAGTTGCTTAGAAGTTACCCTGGGGTCCTTTGTGACCTCGCCGACTATTACATGCCTTGCCCTTGGAGTGATCTTTGTTGGTTGATCGCTCTTGGGGAAGGTAACGATGGTCTTGAATTTCTTCCATTTGTACACAATCTGTCTGACTGTGGATTGGTGGAGTCCAAACTCTTTAGAGATGGTTTTGTAACCTTTTCCAGCCTGATGAGCATCAACAACGCTTTTTCTGAGGCCCTCAGAAATCTCCTTTGTTCGTGCCATGATACACTTCCACAAACGTGTTGTGAAGATCAGACTTTGATAGATCCCTGTTCTTGAAATAAAACAGGGTGCCCACTCACACCTGATTGTCATCCCATTGATTGAAAACACCTGACTCTAATTTCACCTTCACATTAACTGCTATTCCTAGAGGTTCACATACTTTTGCTACTCAGATATGTAATATTGGATCATTTTCCTCAATAAATAAATGACCAAGTATAATAATTTTGTACCATTTGTTTAACTGGGTTCTCTTTATCTACTTTTAGGACTGGTGTGAAAATCTGATGTTGTTTTCGGTCATATTTATGCAGAAATATAAAAAATTCTAAAGGGTTCACAAACTTTCAAGCACCCCTGTGTGTGTGTGTATATATATATATATATATAAAAAAAAAAAAGAGATTATTTCAGGCCTTGTTACGGTTTTCTGGTTAATCATTTGTGTATAATCAGACATTACCTCACTGTTGACTTTACTGTCTATCTTGCACTTTTTTTAAAATAAATGAACCTAATCAAGTACTTTTCTCCACTGTTTTCTCTTCCTTTTTGTGTCTGGCTTTGATTCCCAAAAATGCAGGATTGAGAAATCCAACCTACCTCCCACTGGACACCCTCTAAATCAGTGTTACTCAACCACTGGGCTCTCTTTTGGACTTAATTTATTTACTCGTAGGAGGGTACAATTGCTGGGTTGCATCCAACATCACATCCGCCCCATTAAAGGGGAACTGAAGTCATTTTTAAACTTGCTTTATTTCTTAGCGTGTTATTCAATTCCGTTTTCGATTTTGGTAACCTTATATCGTGACTCCTATCGGCAACTAATTGCAGGGGTGATAGCGTTCCGGCGCCGCGCCGGATTTCCGGCGTACCGTGGCTGGGGAAAAAAAAAATCTAGTTCGCCCATTGTCCTGTGTCATTCTGAGATGCGCAGATAGACAGTAAAGGGAATTCGCATGATATGGAACTAGTGGGGAAAAAAGTGCCGTCACGGCACGAATTAGACCTCCAGGACAATGGGCGAACTAGAGAGATATATATATATATATATATATATATATATATATATATATATATATATATATATATATATATATATATATATTTTTTAAATTTTATTTTTTTTTCCCCAGCCACGGTACGCCGGAAATCCGGCGCAGCGCCGGAACGCTATCACCCCTGTAATTGCAATTAAATATTATACTTATCGGCCTATTCAGTTTTTAGCCGTGTTGAATTTAGTTCGTTTGGTCCACGGCAGGCGTCACTTATCCGCGCGATCTTCGAGACTTGTGCGAGACTTCGAAACGTGAAGTGTCAGCTGTGTGTCAGTGACACCATTTTGAAAAACTGTTTTCCAAACGAAATATTGCACAAAAATGAGTTTAAATGACTATTACTGCCGCCTTTTTTTTTTTTTTTTCAAAAACTTTCCCGATTGCGATCGAAACAAACACAACTTCCAGCTTGATTACATCAGCATTCGAAGGAGGGCGTGCGCGTCTTTTGACGACGTCGGCAGATGTCGGTCACTTGGATTTGCGCTGTACGTTTTACTTCCGTCCTACGATGTCTCGCACAGGTCTCGACGAATCTTGTTTACAGCCATTGCTTTGATATATGGATGTATTACATAGCATAAACACTCATAACTTGCTACAGCAGCGACAAAATAGCTGTCGAAATCCATTCCTATATTTAATAAAATGAGAAATAGAATTTTGATAAATTTTGCCTTCAGTTCTCCTTTAAGCTACGGTCACACTACAGCTCGCGATGCTTTGTGATGGGTTATCAATGAAAAATGAGGCATTTTGGTGGCGGTATCCATGTAAGCTAAAAGTTGTGAACACTTCACAGTCGTGCCTTTGCGCGCTTGAGCCTGGTGCAGCTCGAGCAGCCGCGTGCACTCACGGAGCATGTTGTGCTCGCGCTTGGGACCCAGTCGTTATGGGAAGCACCTGATACTGATTTGAGCTTAATCAGCACGCACAGATATGGACGCTGTTTTCACAGAGGCTTTGTGAAGCATCATCATGGTCATGTTTATTTCTCGCCGTGTTTTATAATGCTGTTTAAATACTCCTGCTTTCTGTTTTGTTTTTGTAAATATCACGCCTGCTCATAAACACTCTTGCTGCACTTAGACAGCAGTAGACTGATCTATCTTGTGTCCTGATCCCCGGATCTTTAACCCAGACACGTATAAAATGGTGTGCTCTTCCAGGTTTTCATCTGTGTGTCCGTGTAGAACGATGTCTGCAGCACCAGGTAGTTTGAGATGTCGGGGAACTCAATGGATGGATAATTTTCCAACTCCTAGGAAAAATCCTTCTTTATCGTATAAGGGTCTATCCCATTGAGTGGTTTCTATATCCACTTCTTGGTTTTAATAACTTGCTTGTTTTCTGTACACAAACATGGCAATAAGTTCTTGTGTTAATTGACCGGACTCCATTTTTGGATCATTAATCCCTTTTGACTGAGAACAACCTGCATGCATGGCTTTATGTTGGCTTCTGGCACATCCATACAGTTTTAAATACAATGCCTACAATTAAAAATTAGTTTTTTGTTTTTTTTTTAAAAGGAGTACGCCACCCCCAGGTGAAATTGAGGCAGTCCCTAGAGTTGGATGAGTGAGCCAAAGCGTTTTGTAGCCGACCCAGCCATTGTCCTGATCTAGAAATGCCCCGGTTAGCTTTAGCTTAGCGTAGTCGCTGTAATCCGGCGTGTCCAGCTAGCGTTGTCGCTGCAAAAGTGAATCAAATAACTCAAGATTTTTTATAATTATTTCTCATGGCCTGTACATTCACAGAGTACACATATCAGTGCAAATTAACACGAAGGGATTTGCTAGACCAATTTACATCTGGAACTATTTTCGGCCACAGCACAGGCAAAGCACCGCTGCAGGCGCAAAGACACCACGCAGCACCACAACTTCCATCAATACACCAGTGTTACCAGGGAAACCAGGGTTTTCAGGTGCTGTGTGGTGTCTTTGCGCCTGCAGCGGTGCTTTGCCTGTGCTGTGGCCGAAAATAGTTCCAGATGTAAATTGGTCTAGTAAATCCCTTCGTGTTAATTTGCATTGATATGTGTACTCTGTGAATGTACAGGCCATGAGAAATAATTATAAAAAATCTTGAGTTATTTGATTCACTTTTGCAGCGACAATGCTAGCTGGACACGCCGGATTACAGCGACTACGCTAAGCTAAAGCTAACCGGGGCGTTTCTAGATCAGGACAATGGCTGGGTCGGCTACAAAACGCTTTGGCTCACTCATCCAACTCTAGGGACTGCAGGGACTGACTCAATTTCACCTGGGGGTGGCGTACTCCTTTAATTGTATTTAATTCATTCCTGGGCTCCCATCTGTAACAGGGAGTGATGTTGCATCGCATTAATACACTTTACAATAGATTTATTAGATTCAAACAGAATAGATGAGCCAAAATAATTGGGGATCTTTTTTATTTTTTTTTAAATAATAGGCCCTGACTCGTTACAAGTATGAATAGGTGGGCCTTAAAGCAGAAAAGGTTGAGAACCCCTGCTCTAAATCATACTATAACATTGTCTATACTTCAGACACTTTGTGTAATGCCCGCATTTCAGTTCTGGTTGGCTGTCGCTGCTTGTGTGCGTGTTTTAATGATTGACCCACTGATCTGGATTCAGCACATCCTACCACTTTGACAAGGTCCTGCTTGTGCTCCAGATCGAACACATCAAACCATTTGATCGATGCGCTGTTTGCGGGAGGTGTGTGTGGTGACAGTTTGCAGATTTTGCAGCTGTGCTGTTTTTTGTTTATTCTTCTTTCTGAAGTGTCCCGCCCCGCCCCGTGTTTGTTAGGGATTAATTTTGCCTTTATGGCCGGCCCGGTTTTTCTGGGAGTGCTGTTTCTCAAGGCTTTCTCTTCAATAGTCGCTATGACTCGTCCTCCCTGGCATTTCCTCAGGGAAGTCCAGCGCTCCATAAGCGATGCTATCAAATGACTGTTGCTTTGAGACTTGGGACAGTTGAGGACCCTGACTTCCTTGGTAGGTCCTCTTCCTCTGCATCCTTCTCATCACTGGCCCAGACTCATGAAAAACTGCAGTGTCGTTTTGTCCTTGACTGAACCTCTTGGTCTGTGGTCTTTGCTTCCTGGAGATGGGATTTAAATAAAACTTGTGGGGCGCGTCATTTAAAAGTGGCTCTTTTATTGGGCACCATGATATCATATTTTTCTGAATGCTTGCGACCTTATTTGTATATTTCTAGAACCTTTTTAATGTGTGGTTTTGATCAAATAATATTTTCCCCAGTTTAAAGTCTCTAGTGCATAGCTTTCTTCTTGAAACACAGTATGGTTCTGTTTCTATTTATGAATGGAAACAATGATAACTGGGAGCCAGTTAACATTCAGGAATCGTTCTGGCTGTTATGTCTGTTTTTTTGAGAAATCCCTCCCAGTTGTGACCCTTCAGTTTTTGGCTGTGCTGTGTGGGTCAGTCTTTTCTTTACCAATTTGAACTCATACACCAAACCTTGACTATTATATACCCTGTCCACACTAGGGATTTTGTACCGATACGAAACTACTTTTGTACCGCAACACCTGTCCACACTAGCAACTGTAGCGCTATAGCTGTATTGGTACGAAACCCACAAATGTATGGGTTTCGTACCGGTACAGTATCGGTACTGTAGCGCTTCGCTGTAGTGTGGACAGATGAAGCGGTTCTGTATCGATACAAATATAATGCGCAAAGTCACACACCTCAATCGATGTCTTCGCTGAATAAAATAGTGAAGAACGGAGATTCGTTTGTTTCTTTCTCAACTGCCTCGCGCGTTTTATACGATTCGACTGAATAAATGACCACCAGAAATACAGACTGTACACTGACAACAAAAAGCACACACACGTTGTTTCATCCGTACGGAAGCCGAGAGAGGCCCTTCATATAATCTTTTTTTTTTTTTTTAATTCACCTTGTTATCCTGAGATAACGACACAATTAATTCAGGATCTCGAGAAAACAACACAAGTCGAGATCTCGAGAAAACAAAACCGTTATTTCGAGATCTCGAGAAAACAAAATTATTCCGTGATCTCGAGTAAACAGCTGAGAAATGGTTCATTCAGGTGCGCCAAGAGACTTGTGATATGCTGACTTTGGCGCTATTTCTCATTCTGTATAGACGCAACTTTGGTCATTAGAATGTCTGGAATAATCGATCACCTAATAAGGCAATATTTTGATCAGGGGTTGACACAGGGAGAGATTGCATTAAGCCTTTTAATAAGGGATCATTTCAAAATTAGTCCGCGGCACCTCCGCAGAAGACTGGCCCGGCTTCGTCTCTACCGACGGAGATGCAGCGATCCAGCTGAGGTCATGAAATTTTGTTTTCTCGAGATCACAGAATAATTTTGTTTTCTCGAGATCTCGAAATAACGGATGCCATATATTCTTGGAAGGAAGTTACTCGGTAACCACGGAAACATTTCGCGCACGCGCATTTCAACTACCATGAAAGAAAACCGCAAACATTTCTCGCTAGTGTGGACAGATGCACTAAACTGCACCGGTATACTTTGTTTCGATACAGTTATACCACTTTCGTACCGGTATAAGTGTGAACACAGTATTAGCTGCACCAAAGTGCCATCAGGGCAGTGAGATGGGGCCACATGGAGATTGCCCCGGAGGTTAAACTAGTGATGCCTGGGATCCTAATGAGCCGTCCAGATAAGCCATACTTGTTAAAGTTTTACCCAAGGCACTGGAGAGGCCTCCGTCTTTATCTGGATTCACAGGCACACATAGTGAGTCAATTCACAAAGGGACGTGCCGGAAGCATGTGTTGCCAGAAAATGCAGTGTAAAGATAATGGAGGAAAATGCAGAAGTAGTCAGAGTTCACGTGTAGCGCTGGGATGTGAAGGGGCAAACGCTTTTTCTTTCGCCATTAACTACTTTTTCCCTTTCCAGAGTCGAGTTGATTTTCTTGTCTGCATCGTTTAAAGACGCGTTCCGTCACTTGACAGTTGGTGAAATGTATTTCAAAGTGTTTCCCTAACAGGCTTTATGCATGCTGAGTGATATAATCTCATCTGGTACTGGTTTTACAGTTTGCTAAAACTCGAGTGACTCGACACGAAAACCCTGCGGGGTTCCAGAAAACAATGACCTCACGATCCAGCTTTTATCTGCACAGCTTTCTGTTGGCTGCAGTCCCAGGCAGGCAGGAGTTTGAGAAACTGGACACTTAGTTTTAGCCGTGTGTTTAAAAAAAAGTGTTTGCTGTTTTTCTTCTCTGGGTTGAGTAGTTAAAGATCCTGTCAAAGCACTAATAGCTATAGGGACTTTAGCCAAGATCGTTTTTTCCATCAATTCTGGGTTTGAACAACTTTTAAATGAAACCTGACTTGATATCCTTCATGTTAAAATTGGTGATTAGTCATGATTTTGTTGTAATGTTGCCTCTTCTCGGCCCACTCAGTAAATTGGTTGTCTGTGAAATGAATTCAGTTTACTTTGGCTACGTTTACATTAGACCGTATCTGTCTCGTTTTCTTCGCGGATGCACTGTCCATTTACATTAAACCGCCGGGAAACGGGAATCCGCCAGCGTCCACGTATTCAATCCAGATCGTGTCGGCTCCGGTGCTGTGTAAACATTCAGAATACGCGGATGCGCTGTGCTGAGCTCTAGCTGGCGTCTCATTGGACAACGTCACTGTGACTTCCACCTTCCTGATTCGCTGGCGTTGGTCATGTGACGCGACTGCTGAAAAACGGCGCGGACTTCCGCCTTGTATCACCTTTCATTAAAGAGTATAAAAGTATGAAAATACTGCAAATACTGATGCAAATACTGCCCATTGTGTAGTTATGATTGTCTTTAGGCTTGCCATCCTTCCACTTGCAAGTGGTAAGTGATATGCGCTGGGATCACACACACACAGCGGCTCAGTCCCGAATCACTGCTTGTGCACTTCACTCGCGCGCTCTGTGAGCTGCGCAGGGCCGGAGTGCGCACCCTCCAGAGGGCACTCGCTGTTCAGGGCGGAGTGATTTGGAGCGCAGGATGCCTGCGGAGCCGAGCGTATCCGTGTATTGGCGTTGCTGTGTGCACGCGAATCGTGTATTGGTGTTGCTGTGTGCACACTAATCGTTTTAAAAACATTAATCTGATGATCCGCTGATACGGTCTAATGTAAACATGGGCTTTGTTTTAATGATGTTCTTCTAAATCAAGGGTGAGCAAGTGGTGTTCCAAGGTCCGAGTGAAGGTTTTTCACCAGGCCAAACCAGCCACATGAACAGGCCTGTAGCAAAATCCATCTCTTAAAGTTTAGGCTACTACAACTTTTGCGATGGGTTATTGATGAAAAATGAGGTGTTTTTGGTGGCAGTGTTGTAGTCGAAGCACCAAACTTTGAGTTTGAATCAAATCTCGAGTCCCCATTGTTCAAGTCGGAGTCGTTAAAAAAATTCGAGTCTGAGAACAAGACTCCAACCGCACCATTTGACGGTGGCTGTTTTAGCGCCATTAACATGCGTCATGTTCAGGAACAAACTAATGACCAGGTGAATGTGAATTCTCTGTCGGGGAGTACGAAGTATTGTCAGAGATGGTTGGGTGACGGCTGCAAGTGCAGAAGGTGTGTTTTTGTTTAATACAAGTGAAGACAGGTAAACAATCTAGAACGGTAGGCAAAATCGTAAAACCGTGAAATGGGCAATAGGTCAAGCGAGGCACAAATAGGCTATCGTAGACAAGAAACAGGAACCCAAGCAAGGAAATAAGGCTTAGTAACATGTCAGCAATACAACTCGATACTTTGCAAAGTGCGTGCGTTTTCAGTTTTTATATAGGTGTGCTGATTGCGCCTTAATCCTGTGCAGGTGTGAGTAATTTATGGTGTGCACACGAGAGTCCACTTGGCGCACGCACGCGTGCTGTCCAGAGTGCACCTGAGAGTCTGTCTGATGCACGTGCCAAGGTGTGCAGGTGTGGCATGCATGAAATTGGTACAAAAACTTGGAGATATAAATATCTTGCGCCAAATTATGGCATTTTACACACACACAAATCACAGTCCGAGTCATCAGTGCTCAAGTCCAAGTCAAGTCACGAGCTCTTAGATTGGGGCACAAGTCAGACTCGAGTACTACAAGGCTGTTTGGTGGCGATGCTTCCCCGAGCTTCAGAAGTATTCCCAAACCCATCTGTCTGTATTCGCTGCTTAGTTTGCTGACAAAACTCCAAAACACCAAATTTCAACGCATGCAATGACGCTTAACAATGTGTTTGGCCACTCACGAGGCGGAGACACTCCAACGAACAACTCGCAAAGCTTGGAAGACCTTCACCGTGCATTGCACAATTGGTGGCAACGCACCATTCCAAACCTGAGCCATCTTGTACCCTGTCCACACTAGGGATTTTGTACCGATACGAAACTACTTTCGTACCGCAACACCTGTCCACACTAGCAACTATACCGGTACAGTATCGGTACTGTAGCGCTTCACTGTAGTGTGGACAGATGAAGCGGCTCTGTATCGATACAAATATCATGCGCAAAGTCACACACCTCAATCGATGTCTTCGCTGAATAAAATGGTGAAGAACGGAGATTCGTTTGTTTCTTTCTCAACTGCCTCGCGCGTTTTTATACGATTCGACTGAATAAATGACCACCAGAAATACAGACTGTACATTGACAACAAAAAGCACACACACGTTGTTTCATCCGCCGTATTCTCAGAAGGAAGTTACTCGGTAACCACGGAAACATTTTGCGCACGTGCATTTCAACTACCGTGAAAGAAAACCGCAAACATTTCTCGCTAGTGTGGACAGATGCACTAAACTGTACCGGTATACTTTGTATTGATAGTTATACCACTTTCGTACCGGTATAAGTGTGAACACAGCATTGGTGTCTGTAAGAGATCCACTGTTGCAGCTTATCCAGTTGCATGAACGTATGTAGATCATTTAGCTATCAGACCAGAAACTAGCGACAGAGTCAAAATGTAACACACTGCCATTAATGTGTGTGTGTTCTCAAAATATTTGTCATTTTCATATCTGGATTTAAACTAATAGTGGCCATGAATCCAACAGGTTTTTGTGGTGGATAAATGAACGAAAACATCATCTGTTTTTCTGTGTACATTTGATATTTTGGGGCTTAGTAGAACGATGTTTGGGTTGGGCGACTCGAGCAAGCAGTTGATTTTGGGTGGAAAAAATGAAATTGTGCCCATACTGTTCTTGGATTCTCTTACGAGTAAGGTCGTCAGGTTCAGTGTAATAAATAGCCACGTATTAGGAGATCCTGCAAATCAGAAATGCAAGGGAAAGGATGAAAAATGCGTCCCTTTTTCTTATTCCTGACCGTTGTGCTAGTTTCAGGTCTCGTTGTGGAGGGTGGTGGTGGGGGGTCTCTTTAGTTGGAGTGGAGGCTTTTGCTGAAACCACTCCGAGCCGGTCATGCACTTCCACAAGCCGTCCTTTCAAGTGCCACATAAAAGTAAAAACCTTTTTGTTTTGCCCTGTGGGATCCTAGAGCCAGTGCACACGGCTAGTCTGAAGAGCCCGTCTCCTGTCCGTGTGTTCATTTAGGACTTTCGTATCTGTTCGATCTGAATAATGTATTTGGTTATATCCATACTATAGGGAGTTCAAAAAGGGAAGTGTGGCGTTGGGGGGGTTAAATAATACTCCGTTTACCCTTTGTGGTATTAAAGTGATGACTTGTTCAACTTGATGATGAAAGTAGAATGTTGAAAGACAAATGGATTGAGAGAGATGCATTTAATTTTTCCTGGTTCAGGTTCAAAAGTGCAGATGCCTCATCTGTTCCAAGTATAGGTGTGCATCAGGACAAAAGCAGGAGTGTAAGCTCGGGCGGATTTTATTGCAGTCGGATTGCAGGTCTCCGCCTGGGGTCTACCTCGTCCTGGCATGTTTCTTATCTTGTTGAATGTGTGTCTGTTTCCAGTTTTGTGTTCACCCCTTTACTCGGGACTCTGAATTTACCTCCTCTTGTATTTTCCCACAGTTCTCCTTTGTGTTTTTGCTTCACTTCTCACACATTTAGCCATCAGCAGCATGATGTAATCCTACTTTTACCTTTGGGGGAAACTGCCAAGGACAACATATTGACCCACAAGGCAATCCTAATCTGTCGATCCTGGAGCTGGATTCGTTTCTCATCCCTCAGACCTCTGACCCTGTTTGGAACAAGGGAGCCTGGGAGAGCAAAGGCCTTGGCACGTCTGTCGGCCCCGTGTAGACAAAAGAAATCTTAAACCGTGGTTCTGCATGGCAGATACTAGCGGCAGGTTGTGCTGGACTAAACTATATTCAGACCCTGCGGTTTTGTTTTGATAAAAGTTCCCCATCAGAATGTGTTCACTTGAGGCAGCATGCCGTCACTGAGGGACCTTACCATTCCCACATGATGGCAGGACCTGCTGTCCATGCTACCTCTTTGTTTCTTCAGTGACCCATCCGTTGAGGGTCAGACGGACCTCAGGCCTGTAACATGTCCTTCGTTTGGAGATAATCAGGTCTGAATCATGGTACGTTTCAGAACAAACGTGATGAGGGCGTCAAAGCAACTGGAAGTCTTTTTTTTTCATTTTCTGTCAGCCAGTATCTCCTTGGTAGCAAGCGGCAGGAGCGTCGAATGTAGGCAGGCTACAGACCTTTAAAGACCAAGGCTAGTAAACGTATCCTATAAACTGCATGTTGAAATGTGACTTGGCATTAACACAAGTCACACTACACACATGGCTTTTAATTAGCTTATCCTTACTCTTTTCTTACCAAACAGGTCATCATAATTATTCATTATTTTCCTTCATCAATCGGTTTCTTGCCTTCAGGTTTAATGGTTCATGAGGTTTAATTATATCCTGCTAGTGGTCAGCGGGCACAAAGATACCAGGCAAAATGTCTGCTTTATGGCCCCTTTAAAAGAGTTTGCAAGACCAAGCGTTCCAAACGAACTCGTAACCTCCTGTTTCATCTACGTCATGGAGCGTTCATGAACTTTAGCCGTGTTGTTGGTACCGTAGGGCAGCCAGAGCGAATTTTGGTGCGCTCACTATGTTTGGTCTGAACGTGCCATTTATTTATTATACCACCCCCGTTCTGAATTTGGGGGGGGTTATACTGGTTTACCTCTGTCTGTCCGAAACACCCTTTTTCTCAGCAACCACTAATCATAGCCACTTGGTACCAAACTTCAGCTTGGGGTTCTATACTACTGTTTTCAGGTCTGTCCCACATCAACTTCCTGTTTAGCGACTGAATGTATTTACGAAACCCACAGCGTGGATTTACAAAATTTTCATAACACTTTTCTTTCTTTCTCTCAGCAACTACAAATCACAACTGCTTGATATTTGGTACCAAACTTCAGTCTGGGGTTCTATACTGCGTATACCGTTTTCAGGTCTGTCGCACATCGACTTCCTGTTTACCGACTGAATGCATGTGTGGATTTTGACACCATTTCAAGAAGCAAAATGCTATTTCAGAATGACAGTTTACCAGGATGCTATGTGAAATCCCTGGGGAGAGACACTGCTCTTTACTTACTTGTTTCAGGGTTAATTATTTGTCGAAGTCAACATTAATAATGCCTCGGTCACAACCGGCCATACGTGCTCCTACGGCTGGTCTACGTGCAAGAAACGCACGGAGGGCGCGCGTGTGACGTGCTGATTTTCGAGCCGTAGACCGGCCGCAGAGGTTCTTTGTCATGTCCGACAAACTCTACGGGCGCTTACGTTTTTTTTCAGGTTGCAAGACAAACTTGCGGCCAACGTGCGTCTTTCTCCACGAACAAAAAAAAACGCAACGGTTTGGGAAACGCCAAAAATCGCACGGCCAAAAAATCGTACGTCCGGTTGTGACCTAGGCTTAATAAGTGCCCTATTCCTTCAATTGCTTGTGTTCTGATTTAAGCGAGAGCGGGGGGGATGCGTAAGTGAGCAGTAGCTCATGGTTGATCTTGTTTGTGTCTCCTGGTAGTAGTTCTTTTGGTTACCATCAAAGTCACCCCACCACCACCAAATCTTAACTGTACACATGCACTAGGCTGCATGCTGAGGGTGGTATTCCCACAATGTCCTACCTCCCCCCCCCCCCCCCCCCCCCCCCCCCCCCCCCCCCAACGGAGAGCAGTATTCTTGCACACCTCTGAATTTCCCCTCATGGGGGTCAATCAAGGAATATCTTCTCTACATGTGGCTACAAGTTCAAGTCCTAGAAATTTTAGAATACAAGCTCCAATTGGTTTCATGTCGCAATAGTAGTTCTTTCCATCAGGGATTTGGGGTTTAGATGTATAAAACTGAGTACTGTCTATTTTTGGTTCTGTTTGTTTAATAGAGAAGGGAAAGACACAGAAATGGATGACAGGATAGAAAGCGGGGGGGGGGGGGATTCTTGAAATGTGCAGAGCAAAGTGTGGGAATGTTTACACAAGGGCCCAGGATTGGAGTTCAACTTCTAACAGCAAAGAGGAAACTAGACATTAAGTTATATAAAAGCATGAAATTTTGTAAATCATCCTGGGGTTGCGATTGTTCCGTCAACAGCAATGTGGCAACGATGTGGTCACCGTGTTTTTGTATTAGGTCACTTGCTTCTGAATGTACATGAGGAAGTAATAAGAAATGTGAAGTTCTTTTTTTTTTTGTGGCATAATCTAAACCACTTCTCAGTTCAGTAAGTTCAGTATTTTCCTTCAATGTTTCTGCGCTGGTGAGAGGTGGATAACTAACTGTTTCTTCTTTTCCTCCTGCACAGGGCCGACATGTCAAAACAGGACAGCTGGCGGCCATCAAGGTTATGGACGTCACAGAGGTAAAGTAATGCATCGCCCTGTTGGAGCCTTCGTCCATTAAGAGAGCAGATTTCCACTCATCTCATACGGGTCAGATCTGAAGTAGTATTGATGAGTTAGCCCTGGATAGAAGTCCAGCTGTACTCGGAGCTGGTCCCCCCCCCCCCCCCCCCCCCCCCCCCCACACACACACACACACACACACACACAGTGAGGAATCCAGCTGTAGTTCAGTCTGTAGGTCTGAGAAAACCTCACTTTTATACCCTGTCCACACTAGGGATTTTGTACCGATATGAAACTACTTTCGTATCACAACACCTGTCCACACTAGCAATTATACCGGTTATGTAGCGGTATAACCTGAGTGCGATTTGCTGGTGGGGATCAACCCCCCCCCCCCCCCCCCCCCCCCCCGGTTTTTATCTCTGCTGAAAAAAAAAATCCTCGGGGACAACCCCGTAACCCCGTCAATAAAACAAACAAACCAAAAAAAAAAAAGTTGACATGACAGGCATGTTGTGACACAGTTTTCTATGGTCTACATTGCACTCACTTTCAAAATGACCCGAAGTGGCAGCTTTGATGTTCACGAACGTCCCCAGCAAATACAACCCCGATTCCAAAAAAGTTGGGACAAAGTACAAATTGTAAATAAAAACGGAATGTAATAATTTACAAATCTCAAAAACTGATATTGTATTCACAATAGAACATAGACAACATATCAAATGTCGAAAGTGAGACATTTTGAAATTTCATGCCAAATATTGGCTCATTTGAAATTTCATGACAGCAACACATCTCAAAAAAGTTGGGACAGGGGCAATAAGAGGCTGGAAAAGTTAAAGGTACAAAAAAGGAACAGCTGGAGGACCAAATTGCAACTCATTAGGTCAATTGGCAATAGGTCATTAACATGACTGGGTATAAAAAGAGCATCTTGGAGTGGCAGCAGCTCTCAGAAGTAAAGATGGGAAGAGG
This sequence comes from Neoarius graeffei, assembly GCF_027579695.1. Classification (NCBI taxonomy): domain Eukaryota; kingdom Metazoa; phylum Chordata; class Actinopteri; order Siluriformes; family Ariidae; genus Neoarius; species Neoarius graeffei. Next base: position 35,351,882 of record NC_083586.1, read on the forward strand.
ATCACCAATCCCCCTAATTCTGCACCGACAAATAGTGGAGCAATATCAGAAAGGAGTTCGGCAGTGTAAAATTGCAAAGAGTTTGAACATATCATCATCTACAGTGCATAATATCATCAAAAGATTCAGAGAATCTGGAAGAATCTCTGTGCGTAAGGGTCAAGGCCGGAAAACCATACTGGGTGCCTGTGATCTTCGGGCCCTTAGACGGCACTGCATCACATACAGGCATGCTTCTGTATTGGAAATCACAAAATGGGCTCAGGAATATTTCCAGAGAACATTATCTGTGAACACAATTCACCGTGCCATCCGCCGTTGCCAGCTAAAACTCATCTCATTATCTCATTATCTCTAGCCGCTTTATCCTTCTACAGGGTCGCAGGCAAGCTGGAGCCTATCCCAGCTGACTACGGGCGAAAGGCGGGGTACACCCTGGACAAGTCGCCAGGTCATCACAGGGCTGACACATAGACACAGACAACCATTCACACTCACATTCACACCTACGGTCAATTTAGAGTCACCAGTTAACCTAACCTGCATGTCTTTGGACTGTGGGGGAAACCGGAGCACCCGGAGGAAACCCACGCGGACACGGGGAGAACATGCAAACTCCACACAGAAAGGCCCTCGCCGGCCCCGGGGCTCGAACCCAGGACCTTCTTGCTGTGAGGCGACAGCGCTAACCACTACACCACCGTGCCGCCCCCAGCTAAAACTCTATAGTTCAAAGAAGAAGCCGTATCTAAACACGATCCAGAAGCGCAGACGTCTTCTCTGGGCCAAGGCTCATTTAAAATGGACTGTGGCAAAGTGGAAAACTGTTCTGTGGTCAGACGAATCAAAATTTGAAGTTCTTTATGGAAATCAGGGACGCCGTGTCATTCGGACTAAAGAGGAGAAGGACGACCCAAGTTATCATCAGCGCTCAGTTCAGAAGCCTGCATCTCTGATGGTATGGGGTTGCATTAGTGCGTGTGGCATGGGCAGCTTACACATCTGGAAAGACACCATCAATGCTGAAAGGTATATCCAGGTTCTAGAGCAACATATGCTCCCATCCAGACGACGTCTCTTTCAGGGAAGACCTTGCATTTTCCAACATGACAATGCCAAACCACATACTGCATCAATTACAGCATCATGGCTGCGTAGAAGAAGGGTCCGGGTACTGAACTGGCCAGCCTGCAGTCCAGATCTTTCACCCATAGAAAACATTTGGTGCATCATAAAACGGAAGATACGACAAAATAGACCTAAGACAGTTGAGCAGCTAGAATCCTACATTAGACAAGAATGGGTTAACATTCCTATCCCTAAACTTGAGCAACTTGTCTCCTCAGTCCCCAGACGTTTACAGACTGTTGTAAAGAGAAAAGGGGATGTCTCACAGTGGTAAACATGGCCTTGTCCCAACTTTTTTGATATGTGTTGTTGTCATGAAATTTAAAATCACCTAATTTTTCTCTTTAAATGATACATTTTCTCAGTTTAAACATTTGATATGTCATCTATGTTCTATTCTGAATAAAATATGGAATTTTGAAACTTCCGCATTATTGCATTCCATTTTTATTTACAATTTGTACTTTGTCCCAACTTTTTTGGAATCGGGGTTGTAGATACATTGTAGATAATAACAATATCCAGAGTGTGAACGTGGATTTAGCGCCATGAATCACATCCTTACTGATGAGCGCAACAGAATGAATGTATCCACACTGACAGCCTTCTTTTCCTCGCTGTCAATGGGCCAGACGTGCGTTCCTTCCCTGCTGAGAAATTCGCAGAAATGTGGATTAAAGAAGGGCGAAACGCGGCGGATAGCGCACCGACGGGAAAGCAGAAAAGGCCACGTGAACTGCGCCATCAGAGCAAACTGTTCATTTAGTATTCATGTATTTTAGTGATTTTCGAGTCACTGTCCATTTAATCCGGAGGGAGAGAAACATCACAGCAACGCGACAAGCAATGCGAACTTTGTTGTGTGTTAGTGTTCGTGTATTTAGTCAGAGAGATAGGAAGATGAATTTACTATCTCTGGTTTAGTGTTCGTTTTCATTTAGTGTTATTCATTTGATATCATCGGATGTTATTGAGCTGTTAGCCTATTGTTACCTTAATTTTGTGATGTTTCATGATTTAAAAAAAAAAAAAAACATCCTCCCTTCTGGTTTTTTGACAAATCGCACCCTGGGTATAACTGTATCGGTACGAAACCCACAAATGTATGGGTTTCGTACCGGTACAGTATCGGTACTGTAGCGCTTCGCTGTAGTGTGGACAGATGAAGCGGCTCTGTATCGATACAAATATAATACGCATGCAAAAACGAAACGACCGTGGAGCTACATGGAGCAAAGAAAGGGGGAGGAGGAGGGAGGGGGAAAGAGGGAGGAAGAAAGGAAAAAGGAGAGAAAGGGAGGGGAAGAGAAGGAAAGAGGGAGAAAGGGAGATTCATTTTCTTTGTTTCTTTCTTAGCTGCCTTGTGCGTTTTATACGATTCGACTGAATAACGTTACGTTCACACTGCAAGGCTTAATGCTCAATTCCGATTTTTTTGTGAAATCCGATTTTTTTTTTTTGTGAGGTCGTTCACATTAACAAATATATGCGACTTGTATGTGATCCTCAGTATGAACGAAAAGCGACCTAAAAGTGTTCCGCATGCGTATTGCAGGATACGACGACGTCACACGCAGTGAGCATGGCCAGTGTTTACGGAAGTAAAACCGCCCGGTTGCGGTATGACCCATCCAATCTAGCTTGAATAGCTGCATCCCCCCAAATGGAAATCAGCTCCCTAACCTCTGCGTCCTTCCATTGAGAAGATTCAGAACCTTCACAGCCCGAAGCGTCCCTCGCATTGATGTCATGCGCAGGGGCGCAGATACGTTTTTTGAACTGGGAGGGACAAAAAACTGGGGGGGACAAAGCTGCCAGCAAACCAACCCCAACCCCGATATGCCTGTCAAACTTGTTGTTAGTAACCATAGCAACCAAGCTCGAGCTCGCAACCTGTGCAGTCTGCGCAGCTCAACCAACCGAATATCAGTCTTTGTTTTGTTTTATGTGAGTTGTTGCAACTATGTATACACTGCTGTGCACCTCAATAAACCGAATGGTAATTAGTCTTTTGATTTTTCCGTGAGGTTTGCCTTATGCAAAGAAAGACAGCATAGACGTTTTTTCCTCCCTATAAGTGGGGGGGACCGAGCGAGGTGAATTTAAATCTGGGTGGGACGAGTCCCACCCTCTATCTGCGCCCGTGATTATGCGCCGTGTTGTTGTAACTTTTTTTTGAGAGACCCGCCGCCTACTTCAGCGCAGAATAGTGACGTTTGTGGCTTGTTGATGACGTGTAAGTCGGATGAACGCGACCTGGCGGTTCAGACTGAAGTCGCATATGAAAAGAGCGGATAGGAATCGGAATTAGGACCACATATCCAAACGGCCTGGGTCGGGTTTGAAAAAAATCGGATCTGTGTCGTTCATATTGTCAATAAAAGATCGGATACAGGTCACATATGGGTGAAAAGATCGGATTTGAGTCACTTCAGCCTGCAGTGTGAACGTAGCCTAAATGACCACCAGGAATACAGACTGTACATTGACAACAAAAAGCACACGCACGTTGTTTCATCCGCCATATTCTCGGAAGGAAGTTACTCGGTCACCACGGAAACATTTCGCGCACGTGCATTTCAACTTCCGTGAAAGAAAACCGCAAACATTTCTCGCTAGTGTGGACAGATGCACTAAACTGTACTGGTATACTTTGTATCGATACAGTTATACCACTTTCATACCGGTATAAGTGTGAACACAGCGTTCGTTGCATGAGGTATCTCAAGTCTGCTACCTTTTCAATATTATATGTGGTAGTTTGATTTGTACAACTTTCAATGCTCCAGAGATCCTGGAGCCGTGAAACAGCTCCATGATTTGTTGTGCCAGCATGCTGACCTTGAATGAAATTGTGTAAACGAATTTGAGTAAGGATGAGATGTACACGGTGACTTCAGCAGATAAAGAAAACACGACTCTCGCCCTTGCGTTGGAACAAAATCACTTAAGAAAATAAAAATTGGGCACGTTTTCTTACCATGCTGTTGAACACGGGCAGTGAACAGACAAAACAAAACCTGTTTTGAAAAGATGTTGCAAATCTTTTCCCTCCAAAACGGCCAACACAAAGAACTTGGTGAGAAATCGAGCTGGAAACCTCAAATTAGAGTCGGCAGGTTAGATGTCTGAATTAAACGCTCAGTAAAACGATTATTACTTGCTTTTCCTGTTTAATGACTCCTGAAGTGTTTGACACTGGTTTGATTCTTTGCCATCACAAATGAATCATGGAGTTTTGAAGGGTTGTAATAAAATATTCAAAAGACGTTGAAGAGGCAAAATATTAACACAACTTTCGTGGTACTAGACATAGACGGTGTCTGTGTTTCTCTCAGCTACTTGCGTGCTTGACTCGCTGTAGGACAGTTTTAACTTGGTACCACTGCATATAATGCGTTATTGAGGTATAACTAACTGCTACAGCATATTAGCATGCTTTTGCAGATGAATTGACGCGAGTTATGAGACAAAAGCAGCTAATTGTCTCTCTCGTCCTGACCAGTCCGCACAGTGCAGCACCAGCTACAACAAATCAGGGCTGGGTTTCCTGAAAGCCTCTTAAGTGGGAACTGAAGTCATTTTTTAAACTTGCTTTATTTTTTAATGTGTTATTCAATTCAGTTTTCGGTTTTAGTAACCTTATATCGTGACTCGTATCGGCAACTAATTGCAATGAAATATTATACTTATCGGCCTGTTCGGTTTTTAGCCGTGTTGAATTGAGTTCGTTTGGTCCACGGCAGGCGTCGCTTATCCACGCGATCTTCACGAGGCTTGTGCGAGACTTCGAAACGTGACGCGTCAGCCAGGTGTCGGTGCCGCCGTTTTGAAAACTGTTTTCCAAACGAAATATTGCACAAAAACAGATTTAAATGACGATTACTGACTACTTTTTTTTTTTTTTCAAACTTTCCTGATTGCTATCAAAACAAACAACTTCCAGCTTGATTACGTCAGCGTTCGAAAGAGCGTCTTTTTGACAACGTTGGCAGATGTTGGTCACCTTTGATTTCCACTGTACGTTTTATTTCCGTCCTACGGCATCTCGCACAGGTCTCAACGGATCTAGTTTCCAGCCATTGCTTTGACATATGGACTGATATATTACATAGCATATTTCAAACACTCTTAACGTGCTATAGCAGTGACAAAATGGTGATCAAAAATGCCTTCTGATATTTAATAAAATGAGAATTTTGATGATTAAAAAAAAATTGCTTTCAGTTCTCTTTTAAGACTAAGAGCATCTTTAACTGCCTTAAGAGAAAGCTAAGCTAATGTGGTTTTCCTGAACAGTGTCGTAGCCAAAGTAGTACTTTAGTTCACACTTAACTTTATGATGGACCTGGATCACACTCTCTTTCACAACCAAGCCAAGAAGCCTTTGTCACACGTACGCTAAAGCGCAGACTTGAGCACACAGTGGAAATGTAACCTCTGCATTCCATCTGAAGCCGTGAACACACACACACACGAGCCCACACACATACCCAGAGCAGTGGGCAGCTATGCTACAGCACCTGGGGAGCAGTTTAGGTACCTTTACTCAAGGGCACTTCAGTCCAAGGTTGCCCCATGTTTACCTAACCTGCATGTTTTTGGACTGTGGGGGGAAACCAGACAATCTGGAGGAACCCCACGCAGACACAGGGAGAACATGCAAACTCCACACAGAAAGGGCCCCTGTCGGCGGCTGGGCTGAAACCCAGAACCACCTTGCTGTGAAGCGAGATGAGGAGTGCTAACCACTACACCACCATGCTGCCTTACAGCCGAATACACCGAATGCGATGTGCCTCAGAGGGACTCTCACAATAAACAGGTGGAGACTGGCGTGGAATCCGTTGCTGATGTTTAAATTAAATTATTTTTCTTGTACGTCGAGTTAATTATTAAATGCACGTAAAACATGAAGTATTGGAATTGCGTATGGATATCATAATGCCACATTTTAATCAAATTTAACATTGTTAGGCAAGTGATTTATCTAATTTAGCGTCATGAGACAAACTTCTGCACCTGTAACTGTGGTCTGTGCGTCAAAGGGAGAACATGTCCACAATGCCACGTTGGTAAACAGTCGAAATAATGATTTGCATGTTTGGGTAACGGTGAAATGAGCAGGCACAGAGAAAATATTTACTTAATTATTTAGCTCGTTTCTTCATGTGAACGTTTGTTCATTTAATTTAATTTTAATTTGGGCGGCATGGTGGTGTAGTGGTTAGCACTGTTGCTTCAGAGCAAGAAGGTTCTGGGTTCGAGCCCAGTGGTTGACGGGGGGGGGGGCCTTTCCGTGCGGAGTTTGCATGTTCTCCCCGTGTCTGTGTGGGTTTCCTCCGGGTGCTCTGGTTTCCCCTACAGTCTAAAAGATATGCAGATCAAGTACAATGCGGCTGTAGTGGTTTCCTAGCCATAATGTATGTACATATTGCTTTGGCAAATGCGACCTCATTGACAAGATTTAGCAACTACTTATGCCTATATCGAGGACGTGCGCTGCAAAGTTGCTCGTAAGTCTCCTCCTTTACAAGTGAGTTCAGGAAAACCATGTTCAGAAACTGAGTGTTGCTTAAGAGCGTCTTTAGCCCTAAAGTGCAACGTTATTGAGAAACTCACCCCAGGCAAGGCAAGTTTATTTATATAGCACATTTCATACACAATGGCAGTTCAATGTGCTTTACAGAAGTAAAAACAAAAACAGTATACAATGGAGAAATAAAATTACATAAAATTTTATTTTTATTCTAAAACAATTAATTAAAAGAAAATAATAAGAATTAAACAATAGTAGAAATAAAATAAAATAAAGTAGAAATAGGAGGAGAAAAAAAGGAAACCAGCAGAATAGAATAAAGAATAAAATAGAATAGAGTTAAAATTAAAGTAAATTTAAAACATGCAGAGAAAGTAAAAATTATAAAAAAAAAAAAAAAGACAATATTAATTATTTAACAGAAAGCATCTGAAAACAGCTTGGTCTTTAACCTAGATTTAAAACTGCCAACAGCAGGAGCATTTTTAATGTCCTCTGGCATTAACAATGCCAGAACAAATGTAATCATGTTTGAATTATTTAACTGACTTGTTTGCTTTATGTAACTTCTGAAGTATTTTGTGGTCAAGAGACGAGATTGAATTTGTTGTTAATGATCTGGATTTTGGATGTTCAGTAATGTCTGTCAGTCTGTGTGGGGTTTTTTTTTTTTTTTTTGGTCCCATTTTGCAATTTATGAAGGGATTTTTTTATTTTTAAAATTTATTTTATGTAAGCATAAGACAATTTTGAGAGCATATTTCTTGCACTTGAATCAAAAATCAAGTCTGTAATAAAGGGCCCCTTTTTTTTTTTGGTGCATCAGTCATACAGTGCATGTCAACCTATACGGAATGTCCGTATTTTATACGGATTTGATTCAATAAACGTAGTATATGGGCGTACCAGGGGCGTCAGAAGCATTTTTAATGTGGGGGGGACACACTGGCGGGGGGTCCTCCGCCAGAAAATTTTTAATTAATTTTCAACAATAAGTCCTCATTCAACTAGTCCATATATTCATCAGCCTGTTTTTAAACCCACCGCTACGCCTAAGATGAGATGAATGTGACACAATTTATCACCAACAATGACTTTATGGGTGCATTTTACTTTTTATTTTGTGTTTTCTATTTAGTTTTAGATGTAACACAACATGCCACTGGGCCAAGCAATAGTGACACTCAATTGTATGTTTAAAAATAAGAATATTCATAATTTCACACAATGACCAGGCATGACATGGCATCATGCAAACTTCATAACACAAAATCACACTGTGTCAAGCAACGGTGATGCATAAAAAATAACTTCACACAATGAACAGGTGCAATTTTGTTCACCACCAACAGTGACTTTAGTGGGTGCGTTTTACTTTTTCCGATTTAGCGATACTCATAACAAAAATGCCATGGCATCATGCAGTCTTCATAACACAAAATTACACTGGGTCAAGCAACGACACATAAAAGAGAACTTCACACAATGAACAAGTGCAGTTTTGTCAACCTACATGCAATGGTGGTACTACAGTAACATTTACAGATTAGTATAACAAATAGATTTATAGATAGAACTCCTTATATTGGTGCCACCACAATTTCTACCCCTTCATAACTTTTATCCCCCTTTCCTTCACAATCCACCTGGAATAACATCCATCTCTCTCCATTACTTTCCTCTCTACTATTCCTTCCCCATACACTGATTTCCCATCTTACTTTCCGGAAAACTGCCAAAGACCAGACAAAACAAGGAATCAATAAATATCATCAGAGCAGACTTGACCTCATTCTTGGCATTACAGTAAGGCAGGCCTACTGGGTTTGAATTAAATGATGGCTAACATTAAGCTAGCTGATACTGTACATCTCCTAACATTGACTAGCCGGCTAACTGCACTAACATTTCCATTGGGACAAAAAAACCCTGTCCTGTGGGGAAATTCTGACTGACTTTCCGCTTCTTTGTAAAGAATGTCCTTATGTCCATTGTGTCTGGGGAGGAGCAAATACTGCAAACAATTCATCAACCAAGAATACCCCATTAGGCTAAGCTTATTTCACTGTTTAGTTGAATATTAATTTAACGCGTCCTAGGGTTAATTTTGAGGGCACATAACAAAAGAATAAGGTTTTAGCAAAAGCTAGACATTGTGAGGTGGCAATGGGGCTGACGTCACCTCCTCCACTTTCCAGCAACTGCACCAACATTTCTGTGCTCGCGCTGAGATTCCCTTCCCTCGCGCGCGGTGAGCTGTTGTAGGGAGCGCCCGGAAAACCCGGAGTGGATTTTCAGTGGTCTGTGTATTCTCTTATCAATCAAGTGGAATGGATTATTTCACAAAGCAATAGAAACGGCGCTGGGTGAACTAATATTTTATGTTAAATGTGGGGGGGGTCCAAACGAAGAATTATGAAATGTGAGGGGGACATGTCCCCTTCACATTCAATGGTGGCGACGCCCATGGGGCGTACAAAGTTATACGGATTCTTTAAAAAAAACTTCAATATTTATTTAGAGCTATAATCAATTCCTACGATAAGAGCGTATAACATTTACAAACGTACTGTACACCACAGAAAGCACAAACAGCCAGTAAAGAGTCTTATGAAATTGCGCGTTATCTTGTAGTAGCGAGACTTCGTTCCACTTCTGATCATGCGCACACCATGTTGCGAGAATCCCGCCAACCGGGAAGTAACATTTTGTTTGAAACGCGTCTTTCCACCTGAGCGACTTTCAGTAGCGACTGAAAAGATTCTGAATGGGCACTCCGGCAAGATCAACACAGACACTTGCTGTGACATGCAGCCTAGTGAGGTATTGGTGCAGACTGCTAAAAAAAAAAAAAAAAAAGCTGTCATGGAGTACAATTCAGAACATTAGAGTGACACTTTGTGTTTTTGTCGAACATTGGAGCTTTGTATTCATTCTGAAGGTTTATTGTTATTAATATTGAATAAAAAGTAACTTGGATATATCATTTGTTAATTATCATTCAAAATTTAGGTAAATTATTTTAATTTGCATCTTATACGGATTTTACAAGGGAAATACGGATTTTGGAGGTTGGTCATACAGGTTTGATTGACCAAAGGTTGACATGTATGATCAGTTTTTGATTGCGATTCAGACCTTTTTTTTTTTCAGGTTGAACCAAAAAGATTTGGTTGCAGATTGAACTGGATGTAATCAGTGGGATCTACGCTGATGTACAAGAGAAAACGCACACCAACATTTCTCCTCCTCTTACTGGGATTGAGGTACTTGTGGGTGTAACCATGCTTTTGATCGAAGTCAAACTCGCCAATAGAAATCCTTCTGTCATACATCAGTATGGACCCTTTTCACTCACGTGACCTTCGTAAACGCGACCGCCATTTTGGACATGAAATAACGGTTTATGGCACAGACCCTTTCGGTTCTCGCTCATCTAGCTGCTACAATGACTGCTGAGACTGCAACAATAATACCGAACACACATTTAAGTATCCGTCGTAAAGATGTGAAACTCGTTGAGTGACGAGTGTGTTCATTGATAAGCTAACACAATCTAAAAGTAGACATACCATCACACTGCCCTGGCGCTGTGTACAGTTTACCTTCTATGGTTTGTGCACTCACTATTTGCCATTACTTTCTCCAACCCAGTGTTCAAACTATGCCGATATTTTCAGGGGTCCCTTTTTTTCCCTCGGGGGGGGCGCTTGCGCTTGTCTCAGAGCGCGGATCTCCAAACACATGAGAAGCCTATCTTACGCACATATCACGCGGACTCCACACACGCATCGCGTCTGAAGTCATAACTCATCAGGGGAAATTGTGTCCGCATTGGCATGTTCAAAAAACAACCTCGCGTCAACAATGATACCACACGCAAGAAAAAAAAAAACCAGTCAGGCTACTCAGCACATCTGATCCACAGCAGCACCAAAGCATCACTGGAAATCATGTCAACAACCAATCTTCCATTTCAACACGCGTCAACAAACAAACTGCACCACAAACATGAACGAATCGGTCAGGCTACCAATTCCAAACCCACAGCAGACGAATAATTAAATGCATCTTACCTTAAAGCAGAATCGACCACAAAGGAAGTGTGTTGGCACTGTTGGCACACTTCCTTTCTACTAGTTTGTGTCCCCAACCTGGCAGCAGCAGTCGTTGTCATATCGGTTTATTTTATCTTTGATGTAAATACAACACTTCGGATATGCAAATGCTTCCCGTTACACACGATTGCTATGTCAATAAACATCATTTTGCCAATATTTTAGAGACCATCCATCTTCTCCGTCGGTCAGCATCTGTCGGGATCCGATAAAATGATCAATCTTGCCTTGTGTGTTGATGGTTACTACATCCAGGTGCACAACAATATAATGGCATGATGGAAGTCTTGCTGAAAGTAAAAACTTTCTTTGATGGCTATATTCCTTTCGATGCTTCGCCGTCGTTCCTCGTTGTTGGCTGTGGTAGACTACTGGTAGTTCATGTCCAAAATGGCGGCCACGTTTGTCGTGACGTCACGTGAAAAGGGTCCATAGATCCTGTCTGTTATGGCCAGTTCAACATGCAACCAAAACTTTTTGACTTGCAAGCAGCTATTATTATTTTTTGGACGGAACACCACGAAGGACTGATTTGCTATCAAAACTTTGTCATACAAAAGAGGCCTGGCTTTTTTTTTTTTAAATTACAAACTTAATTGTTGATGGCAGTGCAAGAAATATGCTCTCAAAACTCATGCTTGCATAACATGGTGTCAATATTTATTTAATGTTTGTACGATCACAACCCTGTTGTTGACGCTGTTCTCAGGCTCAGAGATTTTAAAGATCCTCAAGTGTGACTTTGTACCTGTTGAGTCTTTATAGTCAGGCTAAAGCCCTCTCTCTGACTTGACGCTATGATGAACAGTAAACACCAGAGCAAGGTTAGGGTGTGCACCGAACATTTCTGTCACCTGCTTCCCAAGCCACCTGTACCACAGAACAATTGAGCAACACTTGGCTATAAAGACTTTATTATGAAATGTTTTGGAAAGTCATAAATAAGGTGCGTCACAGGCAAGTTCTAACACCCCACAGAACTGATCCCACAGTCTTATTGGTGGATTTAAGCCAATATTTTCAACCTGCAATAGAAACAAAACAGGTTTTGGTGAGTTTTCAGAGGAAAACAAGATGATCATGTGTTGATTGCATCAGCCGAATTAAAAAAATAAAATAAAATTGACATCAAGACCGTTTTTGAGTAAGTCTACAGTGGGCATGTTGTTCGAACTAGACAGACAAGATCTGGAAACAACTAGATGTATCTGGTCTTCCTTTTATTTAAAAAAAAAAACTTTCTAATCGAACACTGGTTAGACCTTTTATAGGGAATAATCGGAGGTTTCCCTTTAAACTGAATCCGTGCCATGTGGGAACGGAGAGGGAGGTTGTTTAATTGGACTCGAGATAACCTTCCACCTCATTTGCAGACCAGTAATAAAAACTGGCCAGAAATACTGATTTACTGAACTTGCAGCTACTACGAATGCGAGTTAGAAAAGGAAGTACTTTTGTTCCGAACTTTGGCCAAAACCATTCAAGTTGGCCTTGCTTTGTTGCTCTGGATGGTAGTGAATTTGTGAGCTCCAGGCTGCAAGTCCTGGATCTGCTGAGCTTGGATGTGTGGACTCTTGATAGGATCTGCGTGAGGGGGCATACCCCCCCCCCCCCCCCCCCCAACCCTCAGCTACTACCATGTGTGGGTGGGCATGTGTGTGTCGCCACGTTTTCAGGGGTATTCCTTCCCAAAACTACCTACAGGTTCAGCAGGAAATGCAGCTTGTTGGACGATTAAAGGGTTTTATGGTGCGTTCGTTTTGTGTGCTGTAAGGTCTAGAATGTATTCATGCACAATATGGATTCTGATATGATATTGACAATGTGCACTATCTCTAGCCAAAAGTTTGTGGACACCTGACCATCTCACCCACATGTCAGGCCTCAGCGTTAACTTTTGACACCATTTGGGCAAATGGCCTCAATTTTGCCCCCTTGAATTTCCTTCCGCCCTAAAATTTTGCGCTATTTCGGCAAGTTTTCAAGTACACGGTTCAAGGCAATACTGATGTTTTTGAGGGGTATAATTGAGTTTAGACAAAAGTACTTTTTTTTTTTAAACATTTTATTTCTGTAACAAGCGAACAAGACAAACCCTGAAAACATGAAACGTAAATCAATATCGTGTATGTAAGACTTGCGTACGGTATGAGTACGTAATATGTCTTTTTTTATTATAGAATTTAGGACGCAACACTTTTTGTGTATAATAATGACTAGCAATATTGCGAAGATGAATTATAAAGTTAAAAACATTATAAAACAGGAGTCTGTACTGCAATACTGTCTTATTCAGTTTGCCATTGCGTTTAGGAGGAAATTAAACAACCTGTCCTCCTCATCTACACATGCATGATGGGCCAATGATAAACGGGGTAAGAGCCATTGATCTATGGCCAAGTTTACATTAGACCGTATCTGTCTCGTTTTCTTCGCGGATGCACTGTCCGTTTACATTAAACCGCCGGGAAACGGGAATTCGCCAGGGTCCACGTATTCAATCTAGATCGTATCTGGTCCAGTGCTGTGTAAACATTGAGAATACACAGATGTGCTGAGCTCTAGCTGGCGTCGTCATTGGACAACGTCACTGTGACATCCACCTTCCTGATTCGCTGGCGTTGGTCATGTGACGCGACTGCTGAAAAACGGCGCGGACTTCCGCCTTGTATCACCTTTCATTAAAGAGTATAAAAGTATGAAAATGCTGCAAATACTGATGCAAATACTGCCCATTGTGTAGTTATGATTGTCTTTAGGCTTGCCATCCTTCCACTTGCAAGTGGTAAGTGATATGCGCTGGGATCACACACACAGCGGCTCAGTCCCGAATCACAGCTCGTGCGCTATACTCGCGCACTCTGTGAGCTGCGCAGGGCCGGAGTGCGCACCCTCCAGAGGGCACTCGCTGTTCAGGGTGGAGTGATTTGGAGCGCAGGATGCCTGTGGAGCCGAGCGTATCCGTGTATTGGTGTTGCTGTGTGCAGGCGAATCGTGTATTGGTGTTGCTGTGTGCACGCAAATCGTGTATTGGTGTTGCTGTGTGCACACTAATCGTTTTAAAAACGTTAATCTGATGATCCGCTGATACGGTCTAATGTAAACATGGCCTATGGGCTAATTCACGATGTAAATAATATATTTACTGTAGAGGGTGTGGTTTACTATTTGAGACACAAAAGGATGTCTTTCCATTCACTGAATGTACTTGCCACTGGCTTTTTTTTTTTTAACAGATGCATGTGGATGTCCTGAAGTCAACCTGGGAAAATGTAGAGGGCACCAGCAACCACTCGTAGTGATAAAATGCACGCACGCACGCACCTGAAGTGAGCCAATCAGAATCACCGTTAAAAATTGGGAAGAAAAAACCCAAAATGGTGATCACAGGGGGAGGCGAGGTTGCTGGTTAATACGTCTTGTTTGATGAGTAGCATGCTATAGATACACAATGGTGTAACATAGGGAAAAAAATTTTAAAATTCAGGTTTTGTTTTTATGTACTGAAATAACTATTAGGCACAATTTTTACAATATCTATATAAATTTACCCATTTTAACCTTGAAATCAGCATTTTAATGATTACCCATACTGCATTGTTTATCGCGCTAAAACAAGCAAAAACGTCATAAGACAGTGGAAATACTACCTTTACTACCTTCACGTGGCGTCTTTCTCGATCGCACGTGCCTAGAAGCGTACCTTCTAGAACATTCCTGGGTGGTCACGGACTGTCACGTAGCCTAGTTCGGTTGTGAAACTCGCTAGGATGGAGTATTTTCGCGAGTTTAGTGGCAAACTTTTGCGTCGCAATTTCTCTATTCTCGAAATTTTGTAACCTGAAACCCTACAAGAAACATTTCATAATGTTTGGGATTTTGAAAAATGCTTCTAGTAAGTTTTTCACTGTATTTTTCCGTGAAACTTGGCGTAAATCATCCTTAAGTGATGAGCGTGACATTGTTTTGGTATGGGTCACGGAGTTAGTTGGAAGCGGGAGAAATGAGAGTTTCTCAACTACAGCAGCACTTCTCACCATAGATGGCTGGTGTGTTTCAGAGCATTTGGGATTTACTAAATCTCTAGATCTACTGAAGCTACGAGGATATAAATCACCAGGATTCTAATTTACTGGGTGAGAAGTATTATATATTTTTTTGAAAGGTTTATTCGCACTACAAGTCCATGAAAGTTGGAATTGTTCGTGAAGGGGTTAGTTAGATTTTGGTAGCGTGACGTGCACAACAAGCAAAAGAAAAAAATTTTCTTCCGAATTTCCTTGCTTTATCAAAATTATTTTTTGATACATTAAAAGACTGTTTATAATATTTAAGGGATTTTTTTTATTATAGAGAATATTTGATCAAAACTTTCAAAGTAGCATTCAAAGTGATTTTTCATGGGTGTAAATGTTACACGTGACGTCCATAATTACGTTAAATTTTAAGAACTAAAATTCTGTTAAAATTTCTAGATTTGTGCTATCATTCTGGGGTTTTGCTGAATAATACTTTAGGGAGTTCTCTTACAATGCTGAAAATTCAACGAGTTTTAGTGAAATTCTAGAAAAGTTATTTACATTTTAACGCGCCTGATGGCGATTTGCGCTCTCACAGTGTGCTACTCATATTTTCTGTAATGTACTCGCTCAAATCATTTTTGTGCTTAAAGAAACCGACCATAGGTGTGCCCGAAAGGGCCTAACTCGCTAAAATATTTCTGCCCGAGCGTCTTGGTCGGGCATTCGGGCAATGCCTGGCGTTGAGGCTTGCATGTACCTGTTGAACAATCCATTCCAGGTTTATTCCCTCTTTTCCTGTTATAACTGCCACTCTTCTGAGAAGGCTTTCCATTAGATTTTGGAGTGTGGCTGTGGGGATTTGTGTTCATTCAATCACACAAGCATTAGTGAGATCAGCTGCTGTCATCAGGTGAGGAGGCCTGGGCGCTGTTGCCATTCCAGTTCATCCAAAAGGTATTCATTGGGGTTGAGGTCGGGGCTTTGTGCAGGCCACTCGAGTTCTTCCACTCCAACTTTGGCAAACTGTGTCTTCATCAGGGTTCCTACTGGTGCTTGTCACACTTGCCAGTGACTAAGAGAAAATTACTAGCACTCGGTACAGCGATGGATGTATTTGTCATAAGTCACATGTATATCTTTTCTAGAAATCCACCCCCAGTGAAGAGCTGGCAGGAAACTGGAGTGTAAACAATGAGCACGTGCTTGTGACCAATAAAAATCGACGACACGATGACCAAATGAGCACCAAACTTTTGACCAATCGCATCGCATCTTAATCGGCCTGGCGTGATGGTATGATTATCTCTGCGTGACTCAAACAATGGTGCAGTCTAAATTGAAGTTTTTTGGATGAACAACTTCAAGCACTGAAGACGAATTAAGGACTTAAACAGCCACGGGGGAGGCAAACTCCGAGCCCTGACCATCCCTGAGCACATCAGTGTCGGTAATACAGGGGTCGGTTTTATTTAAAAAAAAAAAAAAAACTCTGAAATTGCTGTCAGCCAGTGAGCGACTGAAATGAGCTACGTTTTGGGTGGTGTGGCGTGTTTGAGTTCCCGTGGCAAACGTTGTGACATCGTTGGGCTCCATCGCGTGAGGCTAGAGCCCCTGGGTATTTTCACCCTAAAAAAAAAAAAGTAAGAGATTAATAGAAAACAGCAGACGTGGATGTCAGTTGGGATTTTGAATGTGATAATATATTGGAGTTGGTCTTTGTGGTCCTAATAGTGAGATGTTTTATATAAAATTTTTCACTATTTTTATTAAACTGATGATAAATTCTACTAGTGATAGTCAATTGAGACATGCCTCAGTTTCCTGACTACGTTCAGACTGCACCCTGAAACGACCCATATCCGATTTTTTTTTTTTTTTGCCCATATGCGACCTGTATCCGATTTGTTATTGACAATCTGAACGACACAGATCCAATTTTTTCACATGCGACCCAGGCCGCTTGGATATGTGGTCCTAAATCCGATGCATATCCGTTATTTTCACATGCGACTGCAGTCTGACCGGACAGGTCGCATTCATGCAACCTACACGTCATCAACAAGAGACAAACGTCACTATTCTGCGTTGGCTAATCCCGCCTCTTTGGTGGAAAACAACAACATTTGTACAGTTTTCAGAATTTAAATAGACTTTTATAGAATTGATCAAGCTAATGGTGGATTTGGTAGGGACCTGGATGTTGATCTGTTAGCCTGATTAAATAAAACAGTTTCTATAACTGATTTATAACTTAAACCATCCTGTATTACAAGATTATAAGAGTGTTCTGGAAATTTCCAGTAATTTGACACCTTCGGTCTCATTAGTCTGCTGCCCACATTAATCAGATTATTGTGCGAGTTCCGCCGCCGCCGCCACAAAAACCACATCGCCAGGTCTCGCCTCATCTCCATACTTTACTTGCAAACTTGAAGAGTGCGCTTTTTTTTTTTTTTTTTGTTTACGCATTACGTAGATGTGCTTATTACGTGTCAATTTGTGCATGCGGGACACTTTTTTTGGGTCGTTTTCCGTTCATATTGGAGATCGCATACAAGTCTCATATAATTGGTAATGTGAACGGCCTAACAAAAAAAATCAGATTTCACAACAAATCGGATATGGGTCGTTTCAGGTTGCAGTCTGAACGTAGTGATTGAGTGGTGATGATCAGGAAACTGAAGTGAATGCACTGCTCTTTTTAAATTTGTCAAAAACCACTAATAAAGATGTCATAAACCTTTTGAATGTGTATGGGTTGTGAGCTTACCTTGTAAAGTTAGATTTCACGTCCCCAACCTATCGATGCCAATCTCAGTTTAAATAAATAAATAAATACAAGCCCCAAGAAAACTTGACTTATTCCCTGGTTTCTTTAACAGCGAGAAACGGCCCTGATCTACCTAACGGTATGGTGTAAAACGCGGTGTCATTGTGTTCGCTTTGTAAATCGACAGGGCATTCGGATTCCTTCGCTGTTGGTTGTTCGAAGATTCTTCTAAATTCTGTTTGATTGTAAATCAAGTTTTGTGTTGAAGTAAAGGCTAAAGGGAGTCCTAATACCTCTTTAATAATTCCATGCTAAAATAACCTTCAGTAAGCTCAAACTAAAGAGGTTTATTTTAGCTTGATGGTGCACAGGTCACCCAAAACTGGTCTTTCTTATTAGATGCTGGAGTCGAGCCCAAATTTTATATATAATGGAGAGGCCTAGCTGTATCTGTACATATATTTGAATTGTGCCAGTTTGGTTGGTATAAACCTGTAATAAGTCCACTTTTGATAAGTCATTAAGAAAAAATGCAGACTAAGAACAAGTGAAGAATACTTATTGAACTTTATTTTTCAAAGAAAAAAGTGGAGAATATTTTTCAGAACCCAGGGGGAACCCTAGTCTGGTTAACACCAGACCATATCACAAGTGAAATATGGTCTGGAATCCGCCTATTGAATTTCTCGTAGGGGAGGTGTGGTTTACGATAGTCAACGGCTGTTTATTGGACGTTGCGAATGTCTATCATTTGGCGTATACGTAGCCCATGGCCAATCATGGCAGTTGTACCCGGTGACGTAGTTAGAGCGACGAAGAGGCGAAGAAGAGAAGGAAAGAGAAGGCAAAACAAAAATAGGAAAACAATGGCACCGAACGATTACTGCCGTTTGTGCAAGACAAAGCTTGATCGAAAGTTTGGTTCGTATCGCTCGCCGCCATGTTAAATGTGATCCGTAAACAGTCCCAAATAAACTACAAGCTTCCGTTTGTCGAGTAGTACGCGTCACCGTCTTTCCACCCCTCCCCACTCTCTGATTGGCTCCCTAACTCAGGCGAGCCTTTAGACCATAGTTTCCATGCTGTCTTTTCAGATCGGAACGATTGTGCAAAGCAGCATGGGATTTCCCAGGCTAGGGGAACCCTGCTTCATGGAGCTAGCTTTGTGCACCGGAGCATTGTCATGCTGGAACAGGTTTGGGTCTATTAGTTCCAGTGAAGGGAAATTTGTAATTCTACGGATTACAGACATTCTATACAATTGTGTGCTTGCATCGTTATGGAAACAGTTTGGGGAAGAACCACATACGGGTGTGACGGTCAGGTTTCCACATACTTTTGGTTACCTTATTTGACCAAAAGGCAGAGTCGTGCAGGGCAATACGGCCATCTAAAGTCGACAATATTGAGATGAGTATTTTCAGAACAATTTTCAAAGTATGAAAAGAGGTTTTGTACTGAATCTTGTACGGATTTTTTATTATTATTATTATTGGGCAGCACGGTGGTGTAGTGGTTAGTGCTGTCGCCCCACAGCAAGAAGGTCCGGGTTTGAGCCCCGTGGCCGGCGAGGGCCTTTCTGTGCGGAGTTTGCATGTTCTCCCCGTGTCCGCGTGGGTTTCCTCCGGGTGCTCCGGTTTCCCCCACAGTCCAAAGACATGCAGGTTAGGTTAACTGGTGACTCTAAATTGACCGTAGGTGTGAATGTGAGTGTGAATGGTTGTCTGTGTCTATGTGTCAGCCCTGTGATGACCTGGCGACTTGTCCAGGGTGTACCCCGCCTTTCGCCCGTAGTCAGCTGGGATAGGCTCCAGCTTGCCTGTGACCCTGTAGAACAGGATAAAGCGGCTACAGACAATGAGAAGATATATATATATATATATATATATATATATATATATATATATATATATATATATTTTTTTTTTTTAAGTGATTGGAGAGGGGGTTGTAACACTATAAACCTGTTATGTTCTATATTGTGTAATCATAGAAATGTGAAGTATCGGGTGGGTTTTTTTTTTGGGGGGGGGGGGTTATATTGCCAATCACTATGGCAAAGAGTTGTTTTTGGTTGGTGCATTAGTGATTTCAATTGTTTTAGGATGTGGCCTGTAGCAGTTCACAGTTTTAATAATGTGGGGGAAAAACATTAAAGGAGCCATATTAGGAAATCCTCACTTTTTCAGGACTTGTGCGCATGCATGCGGGTATCTGGAGCCTACCAACGCACAAACACTGAAATAAGACAATCCAGTCAGTTTCTTTTGTTCTACCCATTTCAGAAAACGTGCTGTTCAGATTTGACCCGCATTTCTATGTCACGAGGAGCTCATTAGCATTTTCCGGCCCCCTCATCTGAGTATCTCAACTCGTGGCATTAGAACTGCCTTTGTGAATAAATATTTACGATAAAAGTGCTACCTGATTGGCAGACGGAAGGGGTGCGGGGTGGGGATGAGCAGTGGCTCATTATCATTTAAAGGAACAGGCACTCAATCAAATCAGCCGTTTTGAGCAGGGCTGTTTAGACAGAGTGAGAAGGTGCTGCGGTGCTTTTATCCTTGTGGTATTTTGACCAAAGCATGCCACAGACATTTTCATGAAGGCTTCACGGAACTGTGTGAACATGTAGAAAAGGTGTACATGTCTCCTTTAAAGTGCATAGCTTGATCAGTAATATTGCTAATGAAATAACCTGTTGGTAATTGATAGCTCGCTTGTATTTCTTAATCTTAATACATTTGGCAAACTCAAGCTTGCTTAAAAAGGCTTGATGCTTATTTTTAACATTACACTGTGGATGCTGCTATTAAATGATGATACACAATGTGAACTCGGGTAAATCTAAGCTTTAAGAATCTATTGACGAGGCACAAGGACTTGCGCGTGGGTTTTTCTTCTTTGGAGGTCCGGAACTTCCCAGTTCACACTTGGTCATGACCTCAGTGTCCACAACTGTGAATCCAAAATGTAAAATCTTTGATTCAAAGGCGTTTATTCTGTATTATTAAAGGAATCCTCCAGCATTACTCTTAAACTTTGTTAAGTAAAAGTATTTGTAGATTTCAACAGTCAAACATTTCATTTTTGGAGACCAAATGGTGTTCTAGAAAAATTAACTTTTATTAAAATACCAGATGGGCCTCCTGTGGAAGTGGCGTATGTGATGACATGGCTTAGTGGAAGCTTGGAGCAACTCTGCTCTTTATATCCTCTGCTTACATCGTGGTTTTGCAAGTAGAGTTCTAACGAATCGTCTAATGAGACGCTTTCATCTCCAAACAAAGAACACTAGATAATCTCGTCTTTGAAGACAACTGTCTCTGTCTGGATTTCAACACTGACTGGTTCATGTTTGCACAGCAATGTCCCTCTTTCTGGTCAATTCATGTTCCTAGCACATAACTGAAACCACCATGAAGTAAAACTTTTTTGGGGAAAATTTCAAATGAGTGAGTTTCCTGCAAAACGTTCGGAGTAATTCTCTTGTCTGGAGTATAGTCAACCGTACCGGAAGCTCAATCAAATGCTCCGTCTCTTGATCATCGGTGATTTGTTCTTTAACGTTGGTGTTTCCTTTGTTACCCGTATTTTCTTCCAGTATACGCTGAAGAGCCTGCAACACATCAGAATACCAGTTATAATTCACCAGGTAAGACACCGATAATATGCCAGGGATGGATACAGACCTATGCATGTGCATCGGTCAGAAATGGTGTCTTGCAAAAGTATTCATCCCCTTGGTGTTTTGTCCTGTTTTGTCATATTACAAGCTGGAATTAAAATGGATTTTTTTGGGGTGATTTATACAACATGCCTACCACTTTAAAGGTGAAAATTGTTTAATAATTAAGATAAACAGAAATCTGGAGCGTGTATAGGTAATCCCCCCCCCCCCCCCCCAAAAAAAAGAAAAAAAGTCAATACTTTGTAGAGCCACGTTTTGCTGCAATCACAGCTGCAAGTCTCTTGGGGTATGTCTCCATTAGCTTAGCACATCTAGCCACTGGGATTTTTGCCCATTCCTCAAGGCAAAACTGCTCCACCTCCAAGTTAGATATGGGTTGTGTTGCTGTACAGCAATCAAGTCATGACACAGATTCTCAATTGGATTGAGGTCTGGGCTTTGACTCGGCCATTCCAAGACATATATTTTAAATGTTTCCCTTTTAAACCACTCCAGTGTAGCTTTAGCAGTATGTTTAGGGTCATTGTCCTGCTGGAACGTGAACCTTCATCCCAGTCTCAAACCTCTGGCTGACTCAAACAGGTTTTCCTCCAAAATTGCCCTGTATTTGGTACCATCCATCTTTCCTTCAGTCTTGACCAGCTTTCTTGTCCCTGCAGATGAAAAATATCCTCACAGCACGATGCTGCCACCACCATACTTCACTGTAGGAATAGTCTTCTCAGGCTGTTGGGTTTGCGCCACACGTGGCATTTCCCATAATGGCCAAAGAGATCAATTAGTCTCATTTGACCCAGAGAATCTTCCATGTGTTTGGGGAGTCTGCCACATGCTGTTGGGCAAACTCCAAATGTGGTGTTGGTGGTTTGCGCCGCCCCCCCCATAGAGGCCCATTTCCAGCAACTCTCACTCCAGTGTTCTAATGGTACAATGTGTTTGCTCATTGCCTCAGAAGGCTAATGGATGATTAGAAAACCCTTGTACAATCATGTTAGCACAGCTGAAAACAGTTGAGCTCTTTGGAGAAGCTATAAAACTGACCTTCCTTTGAGCAGATTGAGTTTCTGGAGCATCACATTTGTGGCAGGCTTTCGTGTAAACGGGGGAACAGGGGCGCTGCGCCCTCTTACTCTCGGCGTGCGCCCCCTTACCGACTCCGTGAAAACATCCCAGCAACACTACGTGACAATGTGTCTGATCATCAAATACGTTATAATTACTCCAAAAATATTCCACTCATAATAGATACACCGCCGGACGGTGCAAAAACAATCCGAATTGGCGTTTTCCAGACCGAGGCGCCATGTTGTTTACTTGTCGCGGCTGCTCTCGCGAGATTTGACATGGGTTACATACAAGGTCAGCTGACTTGTAGAGCGAGATTTCTCGAGACTGAATGACCTTTCACCCACCGGCGCGGGAGCTTTTGACAGAAGTAGTTGGCGAGTTGTTTTTGTTGACACTTGGGCATTTAAAGATGTCATCCCGCGGCACGAACCGGAAGAAAGCCAAAGACTGTCCGAGGCAGAAGAAGATTACTTCTTTCTTTTTCAATGTTGACAGACAATTTGTTACAATTTCCCTCTCAGATAGCCTCAGAATGTCCCATTGGAGCATTTTTCAAAGGCTTTGCACGGCGGGGGGGAACCGGCACCATCTCCCCCCCCGCTTCGCTCCCTCGCCATGGTGAGCGCCTTCATACTAAATTTTTCTAGAAAAAACCTTGTGTGGGGTCGATTAAATGCTCAAAATGGCCAGAAAAATGTCTTGACTATATTTTCTATTCATTTTACAACTTATGGTGGTAAATAAAAGTGTGACTTTTCATGGAAAACACAAAATTGTCTGGGTGACCCCAAACTTTTGAATGGTAGTGTAAGTTTAAGAGTAAATCCGCTCGAGGAGCCCTTTAAGTTTGAGAAGTCAAACTCTGTGTGTGTTTACAAAGTCAAGCTCTGCTGCTTTATTTTTCCCTCCATTTATACACCCTTTGGCCTACAAAAGATGTCTCTCTGGTTGTCACAGTACATGGTCATCTACTCTGTCTGTCTGTTCCAGCTTTATTTGCTCTGATCTGGGATCAGCAGCAAAGGCCAGTATATTTTAGCAGAGTCATACTGTAAGTTGGCTCTGTGTGTCTGTTCATCAGTATCAGCTGATGGCTGTAAAGTGACCAGTCAGCGTGGGATAATCCAGACAACCTCAGGGTGCGTGCGTGTGTGGGATAGAAAGGGGAACCACTCGAGGAAGTCATCCCGCTGAATATTGTTTTATTCCCATGTGGTGTGATGGTAAAGAGGAAAAAGAGAAGTGCACTGAACATGATTTGATCTTGTGTCTTTTTAAAAAAAAAAAAAGTTTGTTTAATATTTGGGAAAAGGTTTCCTGAAGGTGGTGTTGGACCAGTCCGAATGATTTCAGGACTCCTGTGTATTCTGGGAAAAGCGTGACAGTTAGAATTTTGATAAATGTCCTGGAAATACAAATGAGGTTTCAGGATCTGCTATTTAGGCAAGTGTGGTTGACTGTGTGTCCGGGTCAGATTTTTCTCGCAGATTTAGTCCCACCCACCAGTCGGGTGGATAGCGTTGCAGATGGCGTCTGCGTAGCCCCCCCACCTTCGCAGACGCTCTGCGCGAACCTCCCAAAAATTGTGACCACCGCAGAAGCCTCGCAGACAGCGTCGCAGACGAGAGGGCTCTGATTGGTCCACTCTACATCCGCTGTACACGCACTTCCGCTTCCCTACTTTCCCGGTTTGGTTTGTTTTCACGACCGGCATTTTTAAAAACACGAGCGAAGATGGAGCAGCACGAAGAGCGGTTGATCGAGGAAGTGAGGAAGTATGTACATCTATACGACTCCAGTTCTAGTCATTATAAGTAACCGGAGGATAAACACTCCACTAACCACACCCACCAACTACTCCTAGCGATTTCGCGCCCCCTTGCGTTGTGGCGGTGAATAACATCGTGCACGCCTATTACTCCCCGCTCAACGATAAATTACAACTGTCTGCGAAAAGCTATCTGCGAAAGCCTTGTCGCAAGAGCATGCAGAGGCCTTTAGCCTTCACCTCCTCTGGATGCTAACACATGCTTCCTCCAAGATGGCTGAAGCGAGCCAGCCAGCCACATGTTTTCAAACTGCTGCTTATACTGCCTCAAATGGAAGTGTGAAAGAAAGTGCTATCTACCCCCAAAAAAACCAAACATGTATCGGTTCAGACACCGGTTATTGATTGGTTAGTGTTTCTCTGATTGACAGGGGAGAGATGGTAGTGTATGTGGTCCCTCCAACCCAGTTTTGTGCCCTTAGGCTCTTGGCTATAGATGGCTATGGCATGGTTAGAATCTGAACCTGTAATCTCCTGATGTTGGACCACTCGGAAGCCTATACGCAATATATTTTAAAAGTACTACATACTCTGGTCACTTTTAGTGATTTTTAAATAAAGTGAATGTCAGCAGCGAGTTATTCTTATGCTGTGAGTAACGACTTCGCCAATACGGCTCTGACCAGAATTAGGAGATTCTTTGCCGTCCACCAGACTCGCGGAGGCAAAAGAAGCTGTTTGATTGCATTAGACAGAGAGGCTTTGTGAAAGCATGCCACGGTGCACATGACTCACGGAGGAACAGTATGTTTTGAATTAACCATAATGAGCGGCGAAGCAGTCAAGAGCTCCACTGTGGCCAACGGCAGCAGATAATTGGGTGGATCTGCTGTCTCCATCTGGGTGAACAGTCATTGTTCTCGAGACACAGACAGAGTGCATCATCTCTGAAAGTCTGCCAACTGGTTTTTCTTGAGTAGTCAACTTCTTAAACGCATCATTCAAGGTCAAAGCATGTTTTGACTCTAGGTTTTCGTGTTTGCACTTCAGATAAAAGAAGAAAGCGTTCAGAGTAAAACGGTGCATCTTTGTTTTAAATCCTTGGCAAATCAAGTAATCCTGCTTATTTATTTTCCTCAGCGTTCGTTAGGAAATTCTTGGCGTTCGTTTATCCACACTACTTTGAAAAACGACCAAATGCCAACGCAGCAAAACCACGCAAATCAATTACCCTTAATTTTATTAGCCACGATCAAGTGGATTTTGCGCTTTTCTTTTTGTCTTTGTAACGAACGTGCCAGGTTTTTTTTTTTTTTGAGGTTTCGAGGAAGGGAGCCAATTTTGCAAATTTCAAAGAACGTTGCTCGTCCATCATGCGTTGGCTAGCGCTGAAAAAAATGTTTCTCATCTCATTATGTGAATCCATCTGTCACAGGCTGAATCACTATAAGGCCCCTATAGTGGCTGCGCAAATGGAATTAGCCCGAGCGGTGTCCGTGCTAATTACGTAAGGCTTAGCTCCATCTCTCATTTAATGTGATTTTTAGGATGAAGAGGAAGAGATCAAACTGGAGATCAACATGCTAAAGAAATATTCGCATCACAGAAACATTGCCACGTACTATGGAGCCTTCATTAAGAAGAGTCCCCCAGGAAACGACGACCAGCTGTGGGTGAGTATTTTTACAATTTATAGAACAGGAGAGGAGTACATGCATCTGTAATAAAAAAAAACAATTTCTAGACTTGTACCGCAGTGCTGTTCAATTCTTGAATCTTCCTTAAATGCTCAGAAGGTGTCGGGTTTTTAAATGTTCACAGTAACCGAATGATGGTTTGTTACTTAGACTTTCACAATGTAAGGTAAAGGCCCGGTCCCACTGGCCGATGAACACAAAACGTATGCAAAAAGGACACAGCGGACGAGCAAAATTTCGGGGGTGGCTCTATCCGTTTTCATCCGCTCCAGAAATGGACAAAATTGGCGAAAATTTACGGAAAAGAACGGTCGTGGGTAGTATATAGCGGGGATGTTAAACGCATGTTCATAGGAAGCCTAGCGGATGAAAGCGGATGGAAGTGGATGACAGCTCCGAAGGGGTTACCGGTGATAACTGAGAAGCGGACGCATAGCAGAAAGAGCGGATGCATAGCGGATGAAGGGGCTGCATCACGTACGCCTAACGGAAACAAAGGGGATGTTGCGCGGATGTATATCAGATGCAGACTGTTCACTGCGCTAGGTGTCCTTCTACATACTCTAGACATACTCCAGACATCCTATATACGAGATACATCCCAGATATAAACGCTTTGTCCGTTTTGAATACTTTATATACGAGATGCATACGCTTACATCCTTTCTATTTCCGTGCTACTAACGACGAATAGACGTTTCATGTACCTTATCTTTCCTCCCTCTTTCCATTTTGAGTTGCGAGGATGCCCAGAGGATGCAGAGAGGATACAGCAGACGTTTAACGGATGATGACGGACATAGAACATTTGTTGCCCGTATATGTCGTGGATTTACATCGTACACGGCGGAAAGTTCATCCGTTCTAAAAGTTTTGTGCAGCTCAAAACTTTTTGCGCGGATGAAATCACAGTGGACGGATGCTCGATGGATAGAGCGTATGAAGCACGTATGCAATGAGTACACAACGGATGCATAGCGTTTTCCAACGGATGGCAAAGATTTTTTTACGTTTTACATCCTCTTTGCATCCGTAAGTGCAGTGGGACCGGGCCTTTAATAATCAAAAGACGTGTATTTAACAATGAAGAGCAATCCTCAACATGGTGAACGTTTCTATAAGATGATTTTAACATTTTATGGGAGGAGTCTCCAGTGTTTGAGCTTTGTAACAGGAAGCAAGTTTTCCGCAATGGGAAAGTCTTTGTGATGGAAGACTTTGAGTTGTTTGGTTTTCAGCAGTATTTTTCTTCGCAAAGACTGTTTTAACATCAGTGTTACCTGGGACTGACTTGGAGGTTTCACAGAGCTCCAAATTAAATGTACAAGAGTGTTCCGAGAGCACGATATCCCCTGCTGGCAACTATACCTATGCTATAAGTGCTTAATACACCCTCATGAAATTGTCGAAGTACAAGTTTGGGAGGGCGGCACGGTGGTGTAGTGGTTAGCGCTGTCGCTTCACAGCAAGAAGGTCCGGGTTCGAGCCCCGGGGCCGGCGAGGGCCTTTCTGTGCGGAGTTTGCATGTTCTCCCCGTGTCCGCGTGGGTTTCCTCCGGGTGCTCCGGTTTCCCCCACAGTCCAAAGACATGCAGGTTAGGTTAACTGGTGACTCTAAATTGACCGTAGGTGTGAATGTGAGTGTGAATGGTTGTCTGTGTCTATGTGTCAGCCCTGTGATGACCTGGCGACTTGTCCAGGGTGTACCCCGCCTTTCGCCTGTAGTCAGCTGGGATAGGCTCCAGCTTGCCTGCGACCCTGTAGAAGGATAAAGCGGCTACAGATAATGAGATGAGATGAGACAAGTTTGGGAATTAAGGGCCCAAGCTCTAGTGAAATGTGACCAAATTGACCGAAATTGTAATATGCGCATTACCAACATACCGCAAAGCCTTTTGCAGAGTTTTGGAAAATTCCTGCAAAAGTTGTGAGAGGAGTTGATTTCAGAAGATGAGCATTTTCTGTTTTCTGAATATGAAATTCTATTTTCTGCTGTGGATGCAAGCGTTGGATCCATAAAAAAAAAAAAAATGCCCTGGCATCTCTGGCAGACTCACTCCTGACCCTGGCTTCAGATGCAGTCGTTGCCTTGGTACTGCCAGCTCTATTGACGGTAGACCATTCAACCAGGTTATGGCAGACAGCCACAAACTAGAGGTGGTTGACTCCTGTTGTTACTTGGGAGACTCAATATCCGCAGGAGGTGGTTGTGAAGATGCCAGCATCACTCAGGTCCGAACTGCTTGGGGGAAATTGTGTGAGCTACTCTCCCCATCTTGACCAGCAAAAGCCTTTCCCTAAAGACCCGGGGCTCCGTTTACAACTCGTGTACGAAGCACGATGCTCTATGCCAGTGAGTGCTGGCTGATGAAGAAGGCCGACCTGTATCATATAGAAAGGAATGAGCGCGCCGTGCTTAGATGGGTATGCGGCGTGCGGGGAGACGCCGACATTCCAACTTCCTCCCTGCTAGGAAAGCTCCACCTCACTGATACCAGCACAGCCATTGCTGTAAGACGCTTGAGGTGGTATGGACGTGTTCCAAGTGCTGCTTGGATTTCCAGGGTTGTTGATCTTGATGTGTGTGTGGGCAAAAACCTAGGGGCCAGCCCTGAAAAACCTGGTTAGAGGGTGTCAGTAATGATCTCAAGAAGTACGGTCTTTTGGCAGCTGACGTGCAGAATCGTGGAAAACGGAAGGCTGCTGTGAAACGTGGAACCATGACGTAAAACTGGATAGCAGCAGCACGCTTTCATGAAATTGTCAAAGTACAAGTTTGGTAACCAAGGGCCATAACTCTGATAAAATGCAACTGAATTGAACGAAATTGCAATATGCGTATTACTGATCTATAACGAATCCTGTCAAGTTTCGTGAAATTCAGCCAGCGGGGGATAAAAATGAAATGGGTATCATTTGACGACTTCAAAATTGTAATAATTGGCAAATTCCTGTGGTTTGAGAGAAATAAAACACTTTGGGACCTTTGCATCAGCGCACATCACACCACTCCATCATTTGATTTTGTTTTCCTACAACTGCACACCTCCAAGCGTTTTATTCCTTACTCGTGTGTCTGTTGTGCGTGTAGTTGGTGATGGAGTTCTGTGGTGCTGGCTCAATCACGGACCTGGTGAAGAACACAAAGAACGGCCTGAAGGAAGACTGGATCGCCTACATTTCACGAGAGATCCTCAGAGTGAGTGGATTCGGCCATACGTTTTTCAGTTTCTTTCTCACATTTCTCATCAGAGCAACATGCATTATAAACACCAGTGTAAGAACATGGGATAGGACTGTGCAGGCGTAGTACTAAAGCACAAGACGGCGACAAACTGTGCATGACGGTACGAGAAGGAAGTCCATACTTGTTGCAAAAAAATATTTGACGATAGTGTGTCCAAAAGGAAGTGCATGTGTAGAGCTCTTAAAGCTTCTAGTGACAATCAACCTTAATTAGAAATCAAGTGTGATTACGCATCCCGTCCCAGCTACGTGACACACTGCGCAATCCCTATATTCTAGATTCTTCACCTTTTTATTCTTCCATTCAGATGTCCGGTTATATTTTAAACATTTCGTTTATTATTTTTATTTGTAGACCATTTTTTTAGGGTGGGGTGGTCCAAATTGGCTTGCAAGTAAGGCAGTCTAGTCATGGAGCCAAGCACAAAAGTTTGCGTGGTATTTCCGATCTCTTTTGGGTATGTTTTAACAACTATTGCTGGGTTTCATGTGACGTCACATCTGCCTCATTAGTTATTCAAAACTTTAGCTGGTGGTCTACCAAAGCTCAGTTGACAAAGCGTTTGTACGGAGAAGGTACATTGATCGCATGAAAAATGCCCTACGCTTGCGTTGTTCGAATCGATCAAACCGTGAAACTGATCAAAGTTTCTTCAGGGTTCCCCGTGAACTAATAAAAAAAAAGGGTGAACGAACACAGGATTTCACAAAAAGACGTCGAGAAAGGCGGCTTTTGAACCTCAAACTGAAATCGAAGGGAGTTGAGTCAAAGCATACTCGAGTTTGCAGTGATCACTTGGTGAAAGGTTTGTATCTCCCTCTCAGCTATGGCCTGAGTGTTTTCCAAGTACTTTTCTTGCTATGTGTCGTTATTTTACGGCACTTTTTTTTTTTTTTTAAGTCACCAAGCGCTAAAGTCCCCAGCTGTTTCTTTGTTTACTCGTCATGAAGTCCATATGCATGAAGGTCGCGACAAAATTCTTCCCCAGCCGTACAGTTACAATGCGCCGTGATCACTTCTCTGTCTTGTTTAACTAAGATCCAGGTCTTTAAAGGCGTCGTGCGGTAATTTCAGCAATCAGCTATATCGTGTCAAAATGTCGGGTTTGGTGGGTTATTCAAGCCCCTCGGTTTCCCGCGATCTCAGTGTCACGATGCGCCCGCTACAAGCATTTAAAGTTGACGCGCACGGCCAGATTTAGGCAGCCAGCCGTTAACTAGGTCAACTTATGTGTGACGTCATACCAGTAACCTCCCTTGGGTGATGCTGGCCTGTCGCCATGTTTTCTCTATAGCGTGCGTTTACCAGAGTTGTTTACATTGCGGATTTTGTGGATTTATTCAGTTTGTGGATAGTTTTGAACACTCAAAACACTATGAAATGATGTATTAATATTCTGTGATACAAAATGCCTAATCGGTGTATTGTTTGGCTGTAACAACACCCCATGTCGCTTTTAATAGGTCTAAGATCATCATGGGAGAGCAAAATAGATCTATAGGATAGAAACCAAAAGGCCAAATTTGGACTTGTGTCCAAATTTTACAGTGATTTATGCCACAGAGCTGCCTTTAACTAATAATTATCACTTATTACTGACGATTGTACGTTTACTAAACAATACAATACAAAGCTCAATACTCCCAGCCTATAACATACTGAATATCAAGTTAAAATCAACCGCAATAAAAGGAAAATGATGAAAACTGGAATATCAAGGGGTCTACTGTATCAGAAGGCCCACTGCATTTCGCGAGATCGCAAGCTGTCAAGTTGCTAGAATTCAACCTTTCTAGCTATACTTTCACCCCCTACAGCTATCAGTATTACACATAATCATAGATTAATCACACAGCATTCTAATTCAAGTGAAAATGGTCTTTAAAAATACACACAAGTAGTGATTTAGTCAGAGAAACCAACCAAAACAAGTCTTCAAGTCGCCGGTCTTCATTCTCGTCTTCGTTTCTGTCGTCGTCAGAACTGTCCTCATTTTCTTCTGAAGATGAGCGCTCAGGTTCAAATCTGTAAGGCTGGATACCACCAGGACATTCAGCTGTCAAAATCTCTACTTGTGGGCCATTTTCTTCTTCTGTATCGGTAAAATCAAAGCTAATTTCCTCAGCATCGCTCCTATTTTCTGGTGTGTCCGCCATTGCAACTGCACCGAGTGGTTACTGGTATGACGTCACGCAGCTGTTCCATTGACCGAGAGGGGGCGCTGCGAACGCGGGAAATTTCAAGTGATGGGCATGATCAAATAAGGACCGATTACAACCGCGGGAAGCTTTTGAAAAATCGACGGTCAATTTATTTCGAATCTCGAAAGCATTCTGGTGCAGAATAATGCGACTTTTATCGCCACTGCGTGACGCCTTTAAAGGGGTTTCTGATTATCTTTGTGAATGATTTACCTGAGAGATAAGAGCCAACACAAGTGAGAATCAAGCGAGCTGTTTTGTTTACACTTGCAGCGCTTCGTTGTGAAGATGCGAATGAAGAGCTTAAAAAAAATACACAGGCAAAAACAATGCAGGATTCATTGGGCAGTGACTTGATCCCGAGGTCCTTTACCCAGCCACATACAAAAAAAAGTTGATCCTCCATACTCTTCCACGCTTTCATCTGTTTTGCGGTGGAGAAGGACGTCTGCAACACCAGATAGTTCGAGATGTCGGGGAACTCGACTGAAGGGTAGTTTTCGAGATCGTATGACAAATCCTTCTTTCCCAGACTGTAGGGGTCGATTCCATTGCACATAGCGATCTTCTGAATAGATCTAAAGTGAGCAGTGGCTTCTAGATTGCAAGCATACTCTGATAAGTTATCACTAGTTGTTTGCACTACAGCAGCTGTTTAGACCACCAACTATTTCACTTCCGGTAAAACAGTCAAGAAGAGTCGCATGACCTAAACCCAGCAGTTCCATGAAATTGATTTGTACGTGAGCTGATGGCCAACGAGGCATCATGTATGAGGAGATTGAGCGGAATAACGGTTTTATTTTATCCACATTCACTGGATTTTGAAACGGAGCATTTTTATTTTTTGCAAGTTTGATAAAGACTTTATACAAAACGTCTGACCGTCATTTCAGCTTAGAACGTAAACAACCCGGTGAAATGATGGGAGCAATTTGTGAGAAATGCTATAATAATTCTTGAAAAATAAAGATACGTTCTTACTATCAAATACTTTTTATTCCATTTTTTGTTGCCTTTTGGGGGGGGGGGGGTTCTTTAGGTTTTTTTTTTTTTTTGGGTGGTTGGCAACCCACCTTAAAGGTGCATTACTGCCACTGACTGGGCTGAAGTGTGGAACAGGAAATATTGGGGTGGGGGGCAACTTTTTTTTTTTTTAAAAGCTATTTTCTTTTTAAATACTTAACAATTTTTGGGGTTTTGTTTGTGAGTAGTTATTTCATCCTCAGTTGGTTCAGCAACATGCTCTGCCATTTTTTGCTTTTCTCTCCTCACGATATATGAGCTGATATCCTCGTAGTAGAGTAGCTAATCAGAGCGCGTGACTGCTCATATCCAGTGAATGTGGATAGAATAATAGATGCTACACACGGCCTTCCTCAAATCCGATTTGGAGATAAAGCAGCGTCACTTTTATTTTCACCATGTTTATCTGTTGATGTTGCCTTGTTTTGATTGCTGTAACATGGCTGGGTATTGCGAAATCCGCGCAGTGTACTTCATATCTGAGCATATTTAAGGGTTCTTAAATTTGAATCAACCTAGTATTTGTGCATTAAATGCCACCATTTATGACTCATTTCTGGAATGTGTGTTCTCATTACCTTGTGTGTTCAGGGTCTGGCCCATTTGCACGCACACCACGTTATCCACCGTGACATCAAAGGCCAAAACGTCCTGCTAACTGAGAACGCCGAGGTCAAACTAGGTGAGTGACGTTAATAAAGTAATTGTGTGTCATTTTCAAGTAAACGCTCCTCTCTGCACCAATCATTTATTAGTTAATCCAGTGTCTGCCTCAGCTTGTTTGTGATCATCTCCAGTCGATTTTGGCGTGAGTGCCCAGTTGGACCGGACAGTCGGCAGGAGGAACACTTTCATCGGCACGCCTTACTGGATGGCACCCGAGGTCATTGCCTGTGACGAGAACCCTGATGCTACCTACGACTACAGAGTATGTTTATTCCTTAGTAAAATATGCCGTTACGTTAACAGGCTTCAGTTATTTTACAGTATTAGGTTTTATTGGGACATGACGACAGTAAAATAGATTTGTATATCCTTTTATGATCAGTGTGCTTTTTGTGACCATCACGACGGTCATTGTGTGTGTTTGTGCAGAGTGACCTGTGGTCGTGTGGAATCACTGCTATTGAAATGGCTGAAGGAGCTCCCCGTATGTATTTTTCTTAGTATGATGTGTTCATTATAGACAGTCATGTGTTCATATGACAGGGTGGACAAAGGAACTAACTGACCCGGCTTAAAAAAAAAAAGTGGTTGCTAATACAATATAATTAAAAAAAAAAGCTAGCTAGCTGGTAAAGCATGTTGATGTATCATAAGGGAAATAAACAATGTATTTGAACAATATGGTTAGAAACGTTGTCTTTGTATCCAAGACAAAGTCAGTCCCTGTGTCTGAAATCGCTCACTTGTTCACTGCTCCCTATATAGAGGACTCATTGGTAAAATGAAAAAGCGCTTTGGGACACTAGTCCGTCGTGCTGTTATTTACCTCATTACTGTCGCACAATTAAAACGCACCAGATCAGTTGGCTGGTGGGTTTTCAAAAAAAAATGCGTATACTGAGCGTATAATATTTCCCACATTAATCAATACAAAGTACCTGCATCTTTCAGTTCTTTTAAATCAAGGCTGAATGCTTTCTTCTTTGCCGCTGCCTTTTATTAAATCAAATTTGAGACTTGATTTCTTTCAGCGCGACCGCAATGCGTGATGGGATGTATTGTTTTGGTTAGTGACCATCGCTGTACACTACTTTTCGTGATGCATTGCGGGATACTTTGAGCACACTATATAGGGTGTAAATAATCCTCACTAAGGCTTCGGACAGCACTACAAAATGGTGTCCTCACTATACAGTGAGTAGAGAGCGATTTCGGACACGGAGTGAGTCGTCGTCGACCAGTATTTACGTGCCGTCCTCATCACATGTAAAATAATAATAAGAAGAAGTTAGATTTATATAGCGCCTTTCAAGAAACCCAAGGACGCTTTACAATTATAAACAAGGAAAAAAATAAAAATAATAATTAAATAAAATAAAAAATAAAAAGTCCACCAAGTAGAGATCAGGAAGTAATTCCCGTGGTGTAGCAGCCACAGTCCCACCAAAAGGCGCATGAAAACAAGTCCCACATCTCCAGCACAGCCGCCGCGACGCCGTCAGCAACATCACTCGAACACCACGCCGTGGATCCACAAACCGAGCAGAGAAACTCCGCCACGCAGAACGCTGGCGTGTCCCAAACCGCCTGCACAGCCGCCGCGACGCAACCGAGCAACATCGCTCGGAACATCACGCCAAGCATCAAAGCACAGAGCGCTGGACAACCACAATGTAAAATGAGCAGCAAGCTCACTGCAGTCCATAGCTGGGAACACAAGCATCACCTGCGACAAACCAAGGCCTGGAGGGAAACCAACGCCCAAAACTGGGTCCGGAGCTACACCACCACTGGCGGACAAAACACTCAACCATCAAACTACACAAACACACAAAAATAAATAAATAAAATGAAAATAGAAAAAGAAAGAAAATAAAATAAAGCTCTGGTGAGAAGCGGCAGCCAGAATGCGCACGACGTACTCTCAACCGGAAACGGAAATATATATCCGAGTATGTTAAACCATGAGGTGGCTCTGCAGTAATACCTGCATATTTTTATTCTGAAAATATCGTCCATGATCGCTGTCCAAGCTAATTGGTCCACCGAGTAAAAATCATTCAACCATCCTCCAGATCAAGTCTTGACTGATGTGTGTAGTGCAGCAGGTGATGCAATTCAAAACAAGTAGCCTGAGCTCTAGTTACAGCATAGTATGTCGCAGCATGTGAAGCGAATTACATTTAAACATGCACACCAAATTAAAGTTTTGTTTCGCGGACGTTGTTAAGGAGTGGTGTGGGGTTTTTTTTTTTTTAAATGGAATTTGTCCACAAAGTAACTATGAATACAAGACCAGTAGCCTGGACACGAAAGCCACTTGGACTACTTGTATTTCCACCTCCTAGAGAATATATGGGTGCTATTCATTAACTTGGGGTTGCCAAGGAGAGTTTGTAAAAATGTACCTACCTTCCTTTTTCCTGTCTAGCACTTTGTGACATGCACCCAATGCGAGCTCTCTTCCTCATTCCAAGAAATCCTCCTCCTCGGCTCAAGTCTAAAAAATGGTAAGATTTTTGATTAGTTGCACCTTTATTAGCAGTTCCTCAGTTGTGACGATTCAATGAAGTTTATGGAGATTTTTCCTCCGCAGCCCGTTTGTAAAATTGTTTGCTTTACATCAGTGTCCTTAAACGATATCCAGCCATGCCAGTCCTCTGCACGGTCTTAAAGTCTTAAGGCCTGCTTAGCATGTTAGGAATGTGGTGATTGGTTTCCACCGCTACGAGTGCATCATCCAAACGTTAATAGGGTGGCTATGGAAGCTGGAACGCATGCCAAAAGGAGCATTAGATGGAAGTAGCCCTGTACTTGTATAAGTTTTGATAGCCCTGAATGTAGCGTCTCCTCCTATTGAAAGTTCTAGGGACTGTTTTTCAGATTATGATTTAATCTGTTGCTTGAAGTAAAAGGTTTCTTTATTGGAGAATTCCTAAGACTTGATGCAAGAGTAGAGCCAGTTATACTACATCCTGCCGTTAATGGTTTTGTCTAATTAACAACCTGGCATCTGTAACTTGGCATACACAAATGGAGTTGATCGAAATAAAGGTCTTTCCTTGTGCTTCTTCTAACCTTGGCTGGCTGATCTGCGTTCTCACATACATGATCTCACAATTTCCATGATACAACCCTCTGAAAATCTTGCTCCTCTGTCTTCAGCAATAAAACTCCTCCATTCCAGGAAGCTGAAGCAAATTCTCGCCAGTTTCGGCGCTGACCTTTCTTTCACTCAAGACCACTTCCACATCTCAGCTCCTCATTGTAAACTGACAAACTTCCTAAAACTGTCGAGACAAGTGGCTCATGAAAATATTCGAAGACAAAGTTCTCCTTTTATCTCTTTGGAAATGTTGATATTTTCAATATCGCCTGTATTTTTCTTCCTGACCAGGTCCAAGAAGTTCATCAACTTTATTGAGAACTGTTTGGTGAAGAATTACACCCAGAGGCCGCCCACCGATCAGCTCCTGAAACACCCGTTCATCAGAGACCAGCCGAATGAGAGGCAGGTCCGCATCCAGCTCAAGGACCACATCGACCACACGCGCAAGAAGAGGGGGGAGAAAGGTTCGCTTTTATGCCTGTTCATGATTTTCACATAAACCTTGATGATAATGTATTCTACATTGTGTTACAACAGATGTCAAATTCTAAACCGGATTATTCCGAGCTTATTGAATTACTTGCACCACTGTCTTACAGATGAGACGGAGTATGATTGGAGTCTAAGTGAAGAAGAAGAGGATGAGGCTCCAGAGCAGGAAGGTGAACCCAGGTACTATAATATATTTTGCAGATATTGTTAAACCGAATGACTGACCTTTTTATTTATTTATTTTCCTCTCTGCCTCTCATTATGGAGCCTATGATGCTCAAGTAAAAAGCCTAGGCATGAGCGCTCCAATAAATCCCTTAAATAGATCAGTGTGTCGAGGCAAGGCATCACCATAGATCGTTTGCTTTTACCACACAGCGTTTGCTTTATTCTCAGCATGTTTTTGGGAGAGCTGGGACATGAGTTAGCCAAGGCGTTCTTTGGTTCGATGAGACCAAAATGGACATTTGGTAGAGAGAAAACACCCTGAGAACACAATCTCCGCTGTGAAGCATGGTGGTGGTAGCATCGTGTTGTAGGGATGCTTTTTATTACTAAAAATCTTTGATTGAAAGCACGAGGCACCACCAGTGAAAATTCACCACTGTAACATAGTCTGTATGTTTTTAATATCCCGTTTTGTAACATGACGGTCATGAAAAGAAAATTAGTTTTTAAAAACTAGATTTATTCGCATCGTGCCGTTTTAGATTGATAAACAGTTCATCACATTAAGACCATGGCAGATATAAGCTAGTTACCTACAGGCCTGCCTTTTTAAAGTATTATACACAGGCTTTTAGGGGGGCTAGACAGTGATCTTGTTATCCAGCTGCTTTTATGATTCTGATCCCTTGTACCACTTTTCCAAGAAACTGAGGCGCGTGATGGTAAAAAGCTAATTAAAACTGCCAGCCAGGTGATTGTAGCGTCTTCACCTCTACCTTCTCCCTCTTCACAGCTCGATAGTAAACGTACCTGGTGAATCGACACTGCGGCGGGACTTCATCCGGCTGCAGCAGGAAAACAAGGAGCGCTCAGAGGCCCTGAAGAGACAGCAGCTCCTTCAGGAACAGCAGCTCCGCGAGCAAGAAGAGTACAAGCGCCAACTTCTGGCTGAGCGCCAGAAACGCATAGAGCAGCAGAAAGAGCAAAGGAGACGCCTGGAGGAGGTGGGGTGGGGCGGGGAGAAGCATCTGTGTATGTGGTGGTTTGGAGAACTGATTAATGCAGCAAGCATTCGAGTCAGTTTCAACTCAAAGCACAGTTCAAATTCTGTTGGCCGTTTATCAATGGGAAATACACTGCCCTCCGAAAGTATCGAAACGGCAAGGTCGAGTCTATTGGTTTTGCTATGCGTTGAAAACACGTGGGTTCGAGATTTTAAAGATGAGATGATTGATCAGTATTTCAGCCAGGTTGGAGCTTGCAAAGAAATGATGAGCCACAAAAGTTCTGGAACCGAGATTAGCCTCTTCCACTGTGTGGAGAAAGAAAGGATCTGCTCATGAGCCAAAATATGAGCTCATCGGTCAAGCCGTAGTGGAGGCGTCATGTCTTGGACTTGCATAGCTGCTTCTAGAACAGGGCCACTAATCTTTATTGATGACGTAATTCATGATGGTCGCAGCAGAATTAACTCCGAAATCTGCAGAAACATTGTCCACCAATTTACAGAGAAATGGATCCAGTTTGGGGGGGAGAGTGGAAGGCTTTAGACTGACCAAGCCAATTAGCAGACCTTAACCCAATTGAGTATGCATTTCACCGAATGAAGGGAGAAACCCCCCAAAACAACTGAAAAGCTGTGGTAAAAGCCTGAGAAAACCTTGCAAAAGAAGAATACAGCAGTTTGGTGATGGTCCTTGGGTCACCAGATTAATGCAGTTATTATAAGCAAGGGATATGTAACCACATAAAAACCGGAACATGGCACCTTCGGTTTAGTTTAGGCCCCCCCGCCAAGTTGTTTAAAACAAGTAGATGTTAATGTTAGGAAATGAAAGTGAAATTCTGATCCGTCTTATCGTTCATCTTTTGATCTCCAATCCAAATGTCTTTGGTACATAGCAAAAAAAAAAATTGGCCTTGCCGTTCTAATACTTTGAGAAAGACGGTCAATAGTTCTGTTGTTTTGTTGCCTGCTGGTGTGTTTGGGGGAGGGGGTTCATGGCAAACTGGCCAAATTGAGTTTAGGCTTGGCTTCTAAAAGGAGGTCATGGACAGAAAGGAGACCCTTTGAAGCCCCTTCTGTTTGCATTCCTTATCAGCAGCATCCATCATCAGCCAAACAGTCCTGAAGTAACTGTGTTTAGGGAAAATTGCACGCTGCACCCTGTATGCAACTGCTGACACATTTTCACTACGTTCAGACTGCAACCTGAAACGACCCATATCCGATTTGTTGTGAAATCCGATTTTTTTGTTAGGCCGTTCACATTACCAATTATATGAGACTTGTATGCGATCTCCAAAATGAACGGAAAACGACCCAAAAGTGTCCCGCATGCGCAAATTGACACGTAATAAGCACATCTACATGTATGTAATACATAAACCAAAAAAAAAGCGCACTCTTCAAGTTTAATGATTTTTTTTGTTTGTTTAATTATCTGGTTAGTGTTAAAGTGTGAGGTCTCGTGTGTGTTTTTGTTTCTGAACTGAAATGAAAACGTGTAGCCTGGTAACGAGGGTTGACTCCTAAATGTGTCTCTAATTTCTATATGCGTGCACTACATGTTACTAGGAAGTAATGGATTTTTAAACTCTATATAGTGCACTCGAGCTTCAGTAGGCAGTCATTTGGGATACGGCCGCTGTATTACCAAACTCTTAATTCAGGCTTAATAAATTGCACATATTTATTTCGTCATATTAATAAACTTTTTCTACATTTTTATAAATATTTATTTAGATTGTTTATAGCCAGCTGAATTCTGCAACTTCTCTCAGCGCTGGCTCAAGGTGCAGAAACACCAGTGCAGTTTGCTATGGAGATGAGGCAAGACCTGGCGATGTGGTTTTTGTGGCGGCGGCGGAACTCACACAATAATCTGATTAATGTGGGCAGCAGACTAATGAGACCGAAGGTGTCAAATTACTGGAAATTTCCAGAACAATCTTATAATCTTGTAATACAGGATGGTTTAAGTTATAAATCAGTTATAGAAACTGTTTTATTTAATCAGGCTAACAGATCAACATCCAGGTCCCTACCAAATCCACCATTAGCTTGATCAATTCTATAAAAGTCTATTTAAATTCTGAAAACTGTACAAATGTTGTTGTTTTCCACCAAAGAGGCGGGATTAGCCAACGCAGAATAGTGACGTTTGTCTCTTGTTGATGACGTGTAGGTCGCATGAATGCGACCTGTCCGGTCAGACTGCAGTTGCATGTGAAAATAACGGATATGCATCGGAATTAGGACCACATATCCAAGCGGCCTGGGTCGCATGTGAAAAAATCGGATCTGTGTCGTTCAGATTGTCAATAACAAATCGGATACAGGTCGCATATGGGCAAAAAAATCGGATATGGGTCGTTTCAGGGTGCAGTCTGAATGTAGTCTTTGTTCATTTCCTTTTTTGTATGTACATATCCATTTATGCCTCGTGTAGACTTCTAGATCTGAGCCACACTCCCAGATAACTTTCTAGGCAAAAAAGGCTAAAACGTAAATCATGGACATAGTGTTGGTCAGTCAAAAAGAACATTTATCTACTTGCACAGATTTGAGTTTTCTGCACCCATTGTGAGCTCACTGTTGCCCTCTCCTGGTGTCTTACAGCAACAGCGGCGTGAGCGAGAGTTGAGAAGGCAGCAGGAGCGTGAGCAGAGGCGGCGGGAGCAGGAGGAGAAAAGGAGAATCGAGGAGATGGAGCGCCGGCGCAAAGAAGAGGATGAGCGCAGGAGGGCAGAGGAGGAGAAAAGACGGAATGATCGTGAACAGGTAATCGAACAAGTCGCCTATCGTCATCTTTTTAGATAGCAGGAGTTTCTTCATGGTTGTTGCTAATTTTAGGAATTCTAGGATGCCATATTTTTTTATAATGTGAAAAAAACCCAGAGCTGTATTTAATCACACTAAACAAGTATATTAAATATGTAAGAAGCATTCATGTATAATTTGAAGGTAATTGATTCTAAGTAAATGTTTAAAAAATTATATATTTTAAACAAAACCACATTATAATTCTTGGCACCTTATTACTATCTATTGCTTTGTCCAACCCCCTCCCCTCCCCTCCCCCTGTCATCAACATGACAGTAATTGAGTCTTCTATAATGCTTGATGATGGTGGAGAATACATGGAGCATTCCTCACAATCTTTCCTCCAGTTCCGTACAGCCTCTTCAGCTTACCTCCCAGATTTTCAATAGGCTTTAGATTAAGGGATGGGAATAGCCATGTCACGAGCTTGCTTTTGTGGTTATTGAAGCATTTTATTTGGATTTGGGGACACATGTTATGTAATTGTCCTGCTGGAAGGTTCACCCATGACCCAGTTGTCATTTCTTGGCAGAGGCAGAGAGACTTTTTTTTTTAAATCTGGTACAGTCCATGATGTGATTTTTATCCTAGCAAGGTTCTCGGGGACTTTGGAGGAAAAACAGCCCCACAGCATCACAGAGCCCCCACCATAATTAACAGTGCAGATTAGGCTCTTTTCTGTATCGCCATTTTAATGCCAAACCCATCTTGAGTGTTGTCAAAACCCGCTATTCCCCCCCATTAACGGATCATAGTACCTGGTTCCAGTAGTGTCTACTAGGCTCCAGGTGCTCACGTTTGTGGTTAGATGAAAGAGATGTTCATCTTGCATGCCTTCCAGATAGTTTGTAGTCATGGAAAAGGCACTTAATTGTAGATATGGAAACTTGGTGGTGGTGAGCTGCAAGTTTCTAACAAGAATCAGAATCCGGTTTATTGGCCAAGTATGTCGAGACGCACAAGGAGTTTGAAACATTTAACAAATTATATATTTTAAACAAAATCGCGTCATTATTGGCACGCTTTTTTTTTTCGTTTTTAAAACACGATTACAAAACACAAATTGTT
This sequence comes from Neoarius graeffei, assembly GCF_027579695.1. NCBI lineage: Eukaryota > Metazoa > Chordata > Actinopteri > Siluriformes > Ariidae > Neoarius > Neoarius graeffei. The sequence goes on from NC_083586.1 coordinate 35,393,485, forward strand.
TGCCCCTCTAACCATCCTCCTCACTTGCATGTTCATCACAATGCAAATTAACCTTTGTAATTTTTGTCCTAGCAGTAGTTGTCTAGCTACATTTTACACATTTGACATATTTATTAGAGAATGCAAGCAAAGTGAGACCTTCATAAATAGGACACCATGGGCTTAGCTAGTGAGCCGTGCAGCTGTTTCTTCCATGGCCAGTTCTCAAAAAACATGGCCATAAACCCCCAAACACAGCCTATAATTTTTATACTAACCTGTGTTAACCCAAATTTGTGAAGTGATTTTGTGCGTTTCTGTGGACATTTTTGTCGACGGTCAGCGGTTTCCCGGGGTGTGCCCGGCGCGTGCTTTCCATATAGGGAAGTGAAATCGAGCCAAAAAATATAGCGTTCTTATTGGTCAGACTTCGAAACGAGACTTGAACAGAAGCAAAGTACAAGTTTTGAGAGCTTCGCCGGCGAAGCTTGGCAGGTTTAGAATGAGTAGGTCCTGTATTTGGATAAATATCTTGGAGTTTTTCCATCATACAAGCATGATCAACATATTGACAAACTTTTATACTTTACACTTTCCTGTGTGCCCACTGCCAAATAATATTAGTTTTTAAGTTACCGAAATTAGATGAAACAAAACTTGTTACTGTACTCGGTCACACCGGAGTCAGAGCCCTGAGAGCCCACTTGGACATTCATAAAAGACTGTTCACCTGGTAATGGCATGATCAATTTCACTCGACTGGTTTCTCTTTCGCGGTGGGAACACCCATCGTAAACAGGATAAAATCTGTCGGACATAGTTCAGTCTTTTTGGAGGTAAACCATTTATTTATTTAAATGTGACCACTAAGTACCTATGTACTGCACTATGTGTTTTTGTGACCTCTAGATTTGTTACGTTATGATCTAGATGAAATATTGGGTCGCGGAAAATACTAATCCTTGGATCAAAAAGGAACTTGGTTTGAAATTTAGTTCTAAAAGTGAGTATTCTGTCTGTGAAAGATGTACTGTGTTACTTTTGATTGATATTCAAATACAACAAGATTTTGTCCATGCAGAAGGTACAGGGTTTGACAAGACTTTCAACTTTTCGAGTCCATGGTCTTTCAAAAATGGAGTCCTTTACAGTATGATTTTGTAGAGTATTTTCCCAATGGGGGTGGCACGGTGGCCTCACAGCAAGAAGGTCCGGGTTCAAGCCCCATGGCCAGCGAGGGCCTTTCTGTGCGGAGTTTGCATGTTCTCCCCGTGTCCGCGTGGGTTTCCTCCGGGTGCTCCGGTTTCCCCCACAGTCCAAAGACATGCAGGTTAGGTTAACTGGTGACTCTAAATTGACCGTAGGTGTGAATGTGAGCGTGAATGGTTGTCTGTGTCTATGTGTCAGCCCTGTGATGACCTGGCGACTTGTCCAGGGTGTACCCCGCCTTTCACCCGTAGTCAGCTGGGATAGGCTCCAGCTTGCCTGCGACCCTGTAGAACAGGATAAAGCAGCTAGAGATAATGAGATGAGATTTTCCCAATGGGGACTGCTTTAAGTCCAGCCCTGCGTTACTAAGAAATGTTTTTTTTTTTTTTTTTTATACATGTTTTTAATAGAAGAAAAGTTTGGGAAAGCAAAGTTCTACCAAGAGACCAAGGCAGACTACTGATGGCGACCCTCAGCCTCCTGCAAATAAGAAAAAAAATTTGTGTTAAATGCCTAATAAAATATAATTCCCCCACCACCACCACCACCACGTGCGCATGCCCGAATTACACTCCCTACTTTTGAGAAACACTCCCAACCTTCCCAATCCTGGCTAAACCTCTGTAGGATACCTTCATCAAATCGGACAAAGTATTTGCAGACAGCAACCCCATGACCTGTAAATTTAATTCCAAGCACTCCCTTAGTACAGTCTTATGACCATTAATCATTTGAACTATACAATTATGTTTGACAATAATAATGCAGCTATTTATTGGTGCCACAGAATTTTTCCCCCGGAAGGTCCAAGGAGACATTATTTGTAGACCACTTGTTTTGAGGTTTGGGTTAAACCCCATTCAAGTCAAGGGAGCAGTGAAATACGTCACTGATTTATAAGAACTTTTAAAATGTGTTGTTCTTTCCACTGCTTCGTGGACCCTGCTTTGAGAATCGCTGCTCTAATCTTTCTCGTCTTGAAGCCACCACAAGAAGTTTTAGAACTTTTCTCACATGGACACCTGAAACATCTCATTTACTTATTTGTTGTTTTATATAACTTGGTTTTGTTTTATGAAGAAATTAATACCTTTTTAGAAATGCTCATGTCATTAAAATAACCTTAGGTGCTGACGTGTGTGTGTGTGTGGGGGGAATCGTAGTAGAGTGCACGCACGTCCAACTTTTGTACAGGTGCAGGGTAAAAAAGTCCATCGTTTAAAAAGGAAAAAATATACCCGCACACTGTCGCTGCTGCTCTCGGTGATTTTATTGATGGATACACAACGTTTCGACCATAGTAGGTCTTCGTCAGGTAATGAAACGTTGTGTATCCATCAATAAAATCACTGAGAGCAGCAGCGACAGTGTGCGGGGGGGGAAAAATCCCCATGTTGAGGAATGAATAAGGGAATCTCATCTCATTATCTGTAGCCGCTTTATCCTGTTCTACAGGGTCGCAGGCAAGCTGGAGCCTATCCCAGCTGACTACGGGCGAAAGGCGGGGTACACCCTGGACAAGTCGCCAGGTCATCACAGGGCTGACACATAGACACAGACAACCATTCACACTCACATTCACACCTACGGTCAATTTAGAGTCACCAGTTAACCTAACCTGCATGTCTTTGGACTGTGGGGGAAACCGGAGCACCCAGAGGAAACCCACACGGACACAAGGAGAACATGCAAACTCCACACAGAAAGGCCCTCGCCGGCCACGGGGCTCGAACCCGGACCTTCTTGCTGTGAGGCGACAGCGCTAACCACTACACCACCGTGCCGCCCGAATAAGGGAATTATTTTTTAAATTATTATTATTATTTACTTGAATTATAGGTCAGAGATTTTTATCTGACTTTCAGCGTGCAGCAAATCTAATCAAGCGAGCACACTTTGGAGCCAAGCCTAACCTTGACACTTTTGTGACTGACAGGAATATATCCGCCGTCAGCTGGAAGAGGAGCAGAGGCATCTAGAGATCCTTCAGCAGCAGCTGCTTCATGAGCAGGCCATGTTACTGGTAGGAATTCTGCACGCGCGTTCTCATGTCCTCTTACGAAAGTCTGATGCTTTAGAACAGTCGACCCTTTCTGTTTAGTTTTCTCTGGAGCTCAGTGTTATTTCTGGCCTGTTTTGTTACACTGGGTTGATTTTGAGATCAAAGATTCACCAACATTTCTAATGGTGTCGTGTATCATGTTCCGTATACTCCATGCTCCCAGAGGGAGAAGGTCCAATCTGTCCAGCCGTATATTTATATAAGCGTAGTCTCCTGACACGGCCGCAGGAAATGCCCAGCAGGAAGAGCAGGGGATTTCCTACCATTCCTCTCTCGCTCGTGTGGTTAGGCCAGAGTCATTGTTCTTGTCTTTGCGGGGAGTTGTTTATGATGTAAACAGCCTGCACAATGTCTCAGGGGGAGAAAGTGGAAATGAGTTAATATGGGACTGCCTCAAACAAAGTTAAATGCCCTTCTCTCTGAGTTTTTTGTTGACCTTTTCTCATGTCTTCCCATTTCCTTCCATCCACCCATCACATGCATATCGGCGAATAAACAAATGCAGTCAGTGTTTTACTGGTTACAAGCATGGAAGGCAACGTTCTGGTGTTTTTGGTGCGAGGTTGCTGCCTGAAGTGAGCCGAGACCAGTGCTGCAGTTTTAACTGTCAGAGCTAAAGACGTTTTTAATCACAGTCATTTACATTGCCAGCGTCTAGGACCACATGCTCTAGAGCAGAGGTTCTCAAGCTATTTACAGTGACTGCCTCATTTAACTTTTGGGGAGGGGGGATTAATTCACAGACCCATCAGTAGAGGTTTATTTTACAAATGATTCATTTTAAATTAGGCACATTTATTTAAATGTGTGAAAGAATATATTGGCTATTTATTAAAGCTACTGCTTTCTTTAACAAACGAAAATTAGCTTCACGGACCCCTCTTTTGCCCCTTTTCCACCAAAGCAGTTCCAGGGCTGGTTCGGGGCCAGTGCTTAGTTTGGAACCGGGTTTTCTGTTTCCACTGACAAAGAACTGGCTCTGGGGCCAGAAAAACCGGTTCCAGGCTAGCACCAACTCTCTGCTGGGCCAGAGGAAAGAACCGCTTGCGTCAGCGGGGGGGGCGGGCGGAGTTGTTAAGACCAACAGCAATAACAAGACCGCAAAAGATCGCCATTTTTAAGCGACGAGAAGCAGCAGCTGTACAAACGTGAAGTCATTTATTATTATTATTGTTGTTGCTGCTGCTTCTTCTGTGTTGTTTTTGCTTCGATATTCGCGCCAAGGTTTATGCAAACGCAGCAACGTAACTGACGTACACAGCGACGTAATGACATGGCTTCCCTTAGCACCTATGGAAGCAAACTGGTTCTCAGCTGGCTCGCAAGTTGAACGAGTTGTGAACCAGCACTGGCCCCGAACCAGCCCTGGAACTGATTTGGTGGAAAAGGGGTATTTGAGAACTGTGGCTCTAGAGCACGAATGTAATATTTGCCTCGGCTAAAGAATGCTAATGTGTTCTTACAGACCATACTGAGTACACTCACTGTCCACTTTAATAGGAAAGTGTTGTTGGCTGGCAGGAGTGGAACCCCATGTGCTCTTCTGCTGTTGTATGCTGAGATGCTTTTCTGCTCAGCACAGTTGTAAAGCGTGATCGAGTTACTACGTCCTTCCTGGCAGCTCAAACCAATCTGGCCATTTTCCTCTGACCGCTCTTAACAAGCTGTTTCCACCCACAGAACTGTCGCTCACTCGGTGTTTTTCACACCATTCTGTGTAAACGCCAGAGACTGTTGTGTGTGAAAACCCCAAGCGATCAGCAGTTTCTGAAATACTCAAACCAACACCCAAGCCACAGTGAAAGTCACACTTCGAGATCACAGTTTTTCCCATTCTGGTGTTTGAAACGAACATTACAGTAACTGAAGCTCTTGATTTGTATCGGCATGATTTGATGCATTGTGCTGCTGCCAAAGGATCGGCTGATCTATATAACTGCATAAGACAGGTGTATAGGTGTGCCTAATAAAGTGGATGGTGAGTCTGTAATTACTAAACAGCAGTATGTACAAAAACATGTAATGAGTTACCACTCATGGAAATGTACTCAATAATTGTGGAGCTTTTTCATGGGGCTGTGCTCAGGAGTTCAAATGGCGGGAGCTGGAGGAGCAGCGGAAGGCGGAGCGGCTGCAGCGGCAGCTCCAGCAGGAGCAGGCCTACCTGCTCTCCCTGCAGCACGGGCCGAAACAGCGCACTTCCTCCCTCACGGCCCAGCCCGACTGGGCAAAACTACCCCAAGCTCGCCCCTTAGATGGGCCCGATCCCCCAGTGTACTCTAACGCAGACGAGTGCACGCCAAAGGCTGACCGCCCATGTCAGACTGACGGTGACCAAAGTGTAAATCCAGATGCAGAGCAGAACGAGCATGTAGATGGGAATGAAGCCCTTAACGATGAGTGCAGGGAACAGACTGAAAGCGTGTCCGTGGACTCGAGCCCTTTAGTCACACAGCCAGTGGGTGAGACGGACAGGACTGACGACCCTCTCGTCCAGTCGACTCCAACCAGTGGCCCAGTGTCTGAAGCCCAGCCAGTCGGAGAGGTGAAAAGCCATCCCCTTGGTCCACCCACTGTTGCCTGCTGCTACTCTGGCTTCTCGAGCTAACCTCGGCTCAGTTTTGCATGCGAAGAATGTTTTAACTTGATAGCAGTCGGGTAAAATTGTCCTGGTGGGAGTAGCAGAAATTTGGTTTTCTTTGGATGCTGATCTTTTTTAAAACACGTCTTGAACATCATTATCATGATCTATTATTTATCCACCACATCCCATTTTGCTTCATCGTTAGAGTGCAAATCATGTTGAATGATTCAGTACAATATTTCCGTGGTACTCCGACACCCCTTTTCCACTGACAAGGTGACAGTTTGCAGTCTAACACATTGACGTAAAAGACTGGATAGTTTTACCTTCAAAAGTCAAATCCTCATGGACATTATGCTTCATCAAAGTATATTTTCCATTTTTGAAGAGATCGAAATTCTTAAAGTGCCATTCCACCATTGGGACGTATTCTTTGGCATAAAATACAATATATTTTATGACAACATGACTAGACAGAGAAATCTTTTAGCTTCAAAATGATATATCAAACATAATTTTTTGACAACGACAAGTATATTAATTTTGCGACCAAAGTCACCTACCCTTTTAATTTCCGCGCGGTAGTGAAACGTGATGTCATCAGCAGGTTCCCCTTCTTGTGTACCACGTGTCGGTCTATTTTTAGACCAGGAAACCCCCAAAGTGAGAGTGTCATTTCTCCTCGTATATGGGGGCCAAAAAAATTGCGAAAAATTGAGTTAATCTTTCAGTTAGCTAGATTTATTGGTATTAGCTAGATTTATTGGTATTATTTTTATCGCGTTCTATCCGCCATTGCTGATCATGTGTGCCACGTCACGTGGTACACAAGAAGGGGAACCTGCCGATGACGTCACGCGCGGAAATTAAAAGGGTAGGTGACTTTGGTCGCAAAATTAATATACTTTTCGTTGTCAAATTGTTTGATATATCATTTTGAAGCTAAAAGATTTCTCTATCTAGTGATCAGTTCAGTTCAGTTGGCCGGGTTCAATGCCTGAACTGATGATCACATCAGTTTTTCTTTGGCTAATCAGACACAAGGTACGCCACCACTCTTGCCGGAGTGGTTGGGGGTTAGGTGCCTTGCTCAAGGGCACTTAAGTCAATCCTGCTAGTCTGGGGAATCAAACCAGCAACCTTTTGGTCCCAAAGCTGTTTCTCTAACCATTAGGCCATGGTATCTAGTGATACCATTTATATATGTTGTCAAAATATATTGTATTTTATGCCAAAGAATACATCCAATGGTGGAATGGCACTATAAGTGGAATACGGACTGGCACTAAGCTCCTGACATCAGAAGTTACTTGAAAAAAATTTATTTTTTTGGTAGAGCAGGTTAAGGTCATGTCCTGCCTTTGAAGCAAGTCTGGGCACCATGTCAGTGGAAGACTCTGCATCAGTTAGTCATTTAAAAAAAAAAAAATTGGATTACACCTTGCTGTTCAGACAGAAAGAAAACCATATTGCTCACCACCATAGTCATGAACCAGAATGAAAAACTCCATCCTGCCTCCTTTTAAGTCTTGTCTTGCTTTCTTGTGTGAACTAAACCCATATTTTTGAAATTTGAATTGAAGGATGAGTTTTATATAGCGCTGCCTTTTTTATTTATTTATTTTTTAAATTTGAGCCACATTGGTAATTAGTTATTGTTCGGCGTTTGATCCCAGATTTACAAAATGCTTCATTATTCTTTTTTTCCTCATGTTCATTTTGCATGTCATGGTTTGGCTATGATTCTGCTCCTTAGGGAAAAATATGGTCTTTGGTTGTCCTAATATTTAGAAAAGTGTACTGAAGGTTTTTTTTTTTTTTTTTCCCCCCGTCTCTTTTTTTTTTTTTTTTAAATGAGCATGAAACTTGTGTTGGCTTGAATATCAACCAGAGCAGTAACGTCCTAACAGTTTTGTCTGTTTCGTCCGTCTTACTTGAGCTTGCCAAGTTGTAAACCAGGCAAATAAACACCAGCATGCAGTTTCCTGGCTTGGAACACTTTGTCATTTCACTTTGAAGTGTCCCTCATGCCCACCAGTTAATCTCCTCAATTTGTGTCCTTTATGCCAGGCTGATGAAAGATACCGTAAGAACCATCAGGGCTCGCCTCAGACAGCGCCACCCAAGCAGCCGCCGGTACCTCCCCGTTCATCTGAGCCCTATTCTAACGGGAATTCCTCATCAGAGTCCTCGAGCATGCACAAGCCCATGGAACCACAGGTAACGCCCACCGGTTCCTCGGCTTTCCCACCTTTCACTTCATGTGATCTTCTGCTGTACGTTGCTACCGTATGTGAAATGGCTGCACTGGACTCTCTACACTGTGTGGAATGTCCGTTTCTTCCATTTCATCCTGTGTTCTTGGCTGTGATCATGCCTTTCTGTCTCACTGTGTGTGTGCTCTTCTTCTCTCCACCTCACAACCCCCACTCCCTCTCCTTCTGTTCTTTCCCCTTACGCAAGGTCCAATGGTCTCACCTAGCCGCTCTAAAGAACAATGCCTCTGCTCCCCCCGTGTCCCGTTCCCATTCATTCAGCGATCCAGTTCCTAGTTTTGCACATCTCCATCTGCGCTCTCAAGAGCCACACCACCCAGCGCACCCTGCACATCCTGCACGCTCTGAGCATCCACACCCCCTGCCCCATTCACAGTCTCGGAGCCATGAGACACCTGAACCATCCCTCAGTGATGAGGTTCCACCAAAGGTAAGAACAGGGTCCAGAGTTTTGCCGCTCAAAATGAGATTCCTGTAAGCCTGGAGAGGAAAAAAAAAATTAGGCATGATCTGGTATTCAGTTCCAAACAACACACTCCTCTTATGACTCTTAGAACTGACTGTACCAAAAAAAATTGCATTTCCTATAATTTGTTGACCGCATTTCATATCAAATAAATAATTGGTCTTGCATTAGAAAAGCAGTTTTGGGGCCAAAAGGTTGCTGGTTTAATCCCCTCGACCAGCAGGAATGGTTGAAGTGCCCTTGAGCCTCAACTGCTCCCCAGGCTGCTCTGGGTATGCTGTATGTCGCTCTGGATAAGAGCGTCTGCTAAATGCTGTAAATGTAAGCATTCCTGAATTGATGACGGTAATATTCTTTAAATCTGTGGCATTTGATATTCCTCACCACATCACATAACCTAAGTAAAATACTAAAGTCAACACTGCTAATGGAAACAAAATGGCAGATTTATCAATATACTTTTTAACCCCTTTAATGCCCTTGGACGAGTCACGTACGTCGTGAAGTCTTTTACCGCCGTGCCTTATGACGGAAGAATGTTTTAAGCATTGACTGTAATTCATATGCGCCACTGTGAAGTAAAAGTAATGTGCCGTACATAAACGGCGTTTATGACGAGTAACGTACGTCATAAGGCACAGCGGTAAAAGATTTCATGACGTACGTGACTCGTCCAAGGGCATTGAAGGGGTTAAAATTGGTTTTAGCTCCAGATAAACAGCTGTGTGCAGCTTCTCACCAATATCCCAAGCGACACTGGGTTAGAAATAGTCTGGTGCTGACGAAATGTGTTGTGCGACTACACTTAAGGCAATTTATTCCACTGAGTGGGAGAATGTGGGAGAATGTCCTACTGCTTCTAGTGCACGAAGTGGTTCTGATTCAAATCCAAACTTTTAACTGCCACAATGAAGTTGAGTGAATCTTGTTGATCTAACAGACCTTGAGATTGTGTACAGTTGTAATGTACGTTTCTAATAATTTTGGCAAGTACAGATATTTGCAGTGTTGGGCACGTTACTTTCAAAAAGTAATTAGTTATAGTTACTTTTCCCAAAAAGTAACGGAGTTAGTAACGGAGTTACTTTGTCATAAAAGTAACTAACACTACGTTCAGACTGTAACCTGAAACGACCCATATCCGATTTGTTGTGAAATCCGATTTTTTTGTTAGGCCGTTCACATTACCAATGATATGAGACTTGTATGCGATCTCTAATATGAACGGAAAACGACCCAAAAGTGTCCCGCATGCGCAAATTGACACGTAATAAGCACATCTACGTAATACGTAAACAAAAAAAAGCGCACTCTTCGTGTTTAATGATTTTCTTTTTTGTTTGTTTGTTTAATTATGTGGTTAGTGTTAAAGTGTGAGGTCTCGTGTGTGTTTTTGTTTCTGAACTGAAATGAAAACGTGTAGCCTGGTAACGAGGGTTGACTCCTAAATGTCTCTCTAATTTCTATATAAGTGCACTACATGTTACTAGGAAGTAATGGATTTTTAAACTCTATATAGTGCACTCGAGCTTCAGTAGGCAGTCATTTGGGATACGGCCGCTGTATTACCAAACTCTTAATTCAGGCTTAATAATTTGCACATATTTATTTCGTCGGGCGGCACGGTGGTGTAGTGGTTAGCGCTGTCGCCTCACAGCAAGAAGGTCCTGGGTTCGAGCCCCGGGGCCGGCGAGGGCCTTTCTGTGTGGAGTTTGCATGTTCTCCCCGTGTCCGCGTGGGTTTCCTCCGGGTGCTCCGGTTTCCCCCACAGTCCAAAGACATGCAGGTTAGGTTAACTGGTGACTCTAAATTGACCGTAGGTGTGAATGTGAGTGTGAATGGTTGTCTGTGTCTATGTGTCAGCCCTGTGATGACCTGGCGACTTGTCCAGGGTGTACCCCGCCTTTCGCCCGTAGTCAGCTGGGATAGGCTCCAGCTTGCCTGTGACCCTGTAGAACAGGATAAAGCGGCTACAGATAATGAGATGAGATGAGATTTATTTCGTCATATTAATAAACTTTTTCTACATTTTTATAAATATTTATTTAGATTGTTTATAGCCAGCTGAATTCTGCAACTTCTCTCAGCGCTGGCTCAAGGTGCAGAAACACCAGTGCAGTTTGCTATGGAGATGAGGCGAGACCTGGCGATGGGGTTTTTGTGTCGGAACTCACACAATAATCTGATTAATGTGGGCAGCAGACTAATGAGACCGAAGGTGTCAAATTACTGGAAATTTCCAGAACAATCTTATAATCTTGTAATACAGGATGGTTTAAGTTATAAATCAGTTATAGAAACTGTTTTATTTAATCAGGCTAACAGATCAACATCCAGGTCCCTACCAAATCCACCATTAGCTTGATCAATTCTATAAAAGTCTATTTAAATTCTGAAAACTGTACAAATGTTGTTTTCTACCAAAGAGGCGGGATTAGCCAACGCAGAATAGTGACGTTTGTCTCTTGTTGATGACGTGTAGGTCGCATGAATGCGACCTGTCCAGTCAGACTGCAGTCGCATGTGAAAATATTGGATATGCATCGGAATTAGGACCACATATCCAAGCGGCCTGGGTCGCATGTGAAAAAATCGGATCTGTGTCATTCAGATTGTCAATAACAAATCAGATACAGGTCGCATATGGGCAAAAAAATCGGATATGGGTCGTTTCAGGGTGCAGTCTGAACGTAGTCTAATTACCAGGGAAAGTAATTATTCTGTTACATTTTGTCCCCCCCCCCAAAAAAAACAAACAAAAAACATTCAATTAGTGTAATCATAATAAAAGTGAATGTTAAATGTGTTTAATGACCGAAATGGACACTTAACAGAACCAGTTAGTAACGTTATCTACACTGTATTAATATTTTTGTGGGACAATGTGAGAAGACATCTATCAAATTATATATTTTTATAGTTATTAAAATTGTTACTAATTACTGGCCACTGACGAGGACAAACGCTTTGTTCCTCGACATAATGTGCATTGCACGTACGGGTAGACATTTTTGCCTTTTATTTCAAGTAATGAAAAGTAATGGCTGTATTTCCAATGTGAAAGCGCAGTGCTGGGCTCAGCGCTCGCCATCGCTGTGTCTTCTGGTTGAAAGTGTGCGCAGTAGTGCAGTAGGCGGAGCCTACCTACGTACGGTATGTTGTCCAAATCTACTCTGATTGGCTTACTGTGCCGTTGTCTCGCGTCTCCCCGCCCCACACTAAAGCAGAGGAAAGAAAGGCTGAACGAGCAGCATGTCAGATGAGAACAGCTTTAATAAAGGAACGCATAGTATTTTATTGTAAGTAACGGGAACGGCGTTATAACGATGTAAAAAGTAATTAGTTAGATTACTCATTACTAAAAAAAAGTAACGCCGTTTATTTCTAACGCCGTTATTCCCGTCACTGGATATTTGTGTATTATATTTACGAAAAGAAAGACTTGAATGTGCCACTGTCTGTGCGTGGTGTAATAAAGTCTGAGGGATTGCTTCTAGCTTCTTTGTGTTGCCAAAAAAAAAAAAGTATGCTGGAATGCAAATAATATGCTTGATTGGTCAGACTTTTGCTTGGATGGGAGACATGTGGATGTATGCGAAACACTGTGGTTCACCTTGAGTGTTCAATCAAGGACTGACTGAATACATAATGTTAAATTAAAACTCAAATTCTAAAGTGAGATTGAGTTGTGTTTTTTTTTTTTTTTTTTTTTTTTTTTAAGCAATGGCTATTATGGATTCACCTATGCTGCAAATTTCTAAATCATGTGAATAGGCTTTTGCGATGTAGATTTTCCCACTGTCGCAGTTTTCCATTTCAAAATATCACGATAAATGATGTCAACATGGTGGGTGACCATTTCATTGCAAGTGCACCTTTTGTACAGGGTTTTTTTTTTTTTTTTAAATCAAAGGGGGATGATGTCGTGGCGATGTCTGTCTGTACCGGGAAGGGTACTGACCTTCTGAAATCAACTCCTCTCATAGTTTTTGGAGGAATTTCATGAAACTTGACCGGATTCGTTAAATTTGGTCACATTTTACTAGTGTTGCAGCCCTTGATTCATGAAATTATACTTTGACAATTTCATGAGTATTTTTTCCTTCTGAAATCAACTCCTCTCAATTTTTTGGAGGAATTTCACCAAACTTGACATGAGGCCTTGTTATATGTCGGTAATACGCATAGTGTGATTTCATTCAATTCGGTTGCATTTTACCAGAGGTACAGCCCTTGATTAACAACCTTGTACTTTCACAATTTTATGAAGGTGTACTCGCCTTCTGACATCAACTCCTCCCACGATTTTTGGACTAATTTCTCAAAGCTTGGCAAAAGGCCTTGTTATATGACGGTAATACGCATATTGCGATTTAATTTTGTTTGAAAATTTTACCGGAGTTTTGACCCTTGATTTAAATAACTTTTGACAATTTCATGAGGTTGTACGTTCTTCTGAAATCACCTCCTCTCTCAGTTTCTGGAGGAATTTCACCAAACTTGGTAAAAGGCTTCGTTATATGACGGTTATACGCATATTGAAATTTCGTTTAACTTCGGCAAATTTTTACCAGAGTTATGCCCTTGATTATTAACAAAACTTGTACTTTGGCAATTTCATCAAGGTGTGCTTGCTTTCTGAAATCAACTTCCTTCACGGTTTTTATCCCTCGCTGGCCGAAAGGCATGAAGGGGGTTTACTGTATGTCGTGGCGATGTCTGTTTGTCCCAGGAAGGGTACTCACCTTCTGAAATCAACTCTTCTCACAATTTTTGGAGGAATTTCACAAAACTTGACACCAGGCATTGTTGTATGTCGATAATATGCATATTGCGATTTTGTTCAATTCAGTTGCATTTTACCAGAGTTGTGGCCCTTGATTAGCAACCTTGTACTTTCACAATTTCATGAAGGTGTGCTTGCTTTCTGAAATCGACTTCCCTCACAATTTTTATCCCCCCACTGGCCAAAAGGCCCGAAGGGGGATTATGTTGTGGCGATGTCCGTCCGTCCCAGGAAACGTACTCGCCTTCTGAAATCAACTCCTCTCGCAATTTTTGGAGGAAGTTCACAAAACTTGACAGGATTCTTTGTTATATGCCAGTAATACGCATGTTGCGATTTCGTTCAATTCGGTCGCATTTTACCAGAGTTATGGCATAGTTGCCAGCAGGGGATATTGTGCTCTCGGAGCACTCTTGTTTCAAGCATGTATGCCTTTTCTCAAAGGTCCCCGTGAGGACGACATCCAGATCGCCTGTACTGTCCCGCAGAGACTCCCCACTTCAGAACAACCAGCAAAGCAGCCAACCTGGACAGAGGAATGCTGGAAGGTCGGACATCTATACGTACTTTAGATACATGCTAAAGTCATAAAGTATATGACTGTTATACAGTACAGTAATTTGGTTCTATAAATTTGCACTCTCCAACTCTGAGACCCAGGAGCTTTTTAGAAGAGTATATTAAGATGTATTGATTATGTATTCTGCTTTTCCCTGCTGCAGTAACGTGGAGCCACGTCTGCTGTGGGATCGGGTGGAGAAGCTGGCTAGACCAGGCAGTGGAAGCTCTTCTGGCTCCAGTAACTCCAGCTCACAGACTAGCTCTCAGAATTCAGGGGAGAAGTTCAGGGTTCGCTGTGAGTGCTGCTACGCCTGACTTAATGCACACTAGATTAACGGGAATTGTTTTGCATGTCCAGCTTTAGTGCTTCGTGGTCATTTTTACTTAATATATAGATTGTTGTGTGGTATTTACATTGAATTTCTCCAAATTATACAGCATCTTCAAAATCTGAGGGTTCGCCACATCAACGCCCAGAAAATGCTGGCAAAAAATCAGAGGAGAAGAAGGACTTTGTCAGACCGACCAGGCCCTCTGTAAGTTTAAATTATTTATTTTTTTAAATGCTGTTTTTCTGGAAAACCATCACGCTCTGAGGATAAAGCTGAATGCTCATTTCCATGAATGAGCAGAGGTTACTGGTGTTTCTATTCATGTGGCCTGTGTGTATATTAAGTCTTTAATCCCACTCTTAGGATCTCACTCTACTGGCCAATGAGGTGCGTGCGATTGAAGAGGCACGTCCTCCTCACAAGGTGACGGACTACTCCTCATCTAGTGAGGACTCCGATTCTGAAGAGGATGATGAAGTGGAACAAGAGCTGGGCAACGAGTCTACATCCGGTACAGAGGACTCAAGGGCAAGGTGTGCTCTTGATTTCACGCTTCTGATAGCATACATCACGCTACACGTTTAAAGGAACAGTCCACCGTATTTCCATAATGAAATATGCTCTTACCTGAATTGAGACGAGCTGCTCCGTACCTATCCGAGCTTTGTGCGACCTCGCAGTCAGACGCGCTGTCACTCCTGTTAGCAATGTAGCTAGGCTCAGTATGGCCAATGGTATTTTTTGGGGCTGTAGTTAGATGCGACCAAACTCTTCCGCGTTTTTCCTGTTTACATAGGTTTATATGACCAGTGACATGAAACAAGTTCAGTTACACAAATTGAAACGTGGTTATTTTCTATGCTATGGAAAGTCGGCACTATAATGACAGGCGTACTAACACCTTCTGCGCGCTTCGACAGCGCATTGATACTGAGCTCCGTATCAATGCGCTGTCAAAGCGCGCAGAAGGTGTTAGTACGCCTGTCATTATAGTGCCGACTTTCCATAGCATAGAAAATCGCCACGTTTCAATTTGTGTAACTGAACTTGTTTCATATCACTGGTCATATAAACCTATGTAAACAGGAAAAACGCGGAAGAGTTTGGTCGCATCTAACTACAGCCCCATAAAATACCGTTGGCCATACTGAGCCTAGCTACATTGCTAACAGGAGTGACAGCGCGTCTGACTGACTGGGAGGTCGCGCAAAGCTCGGAGAGGTACGGAGCAGCTCGTCTCAATTCAGGTAAGAGCATATTTCATTATGGAAGTACGGTGGACTGTTCCTTTAATGTGCTCGTAGTACCGAAATAAATCATACGTGTATGTGTGTTTCCTTCAGCTCCTCAAAAGTTAGCAATGGTGAGACTGAGTCGGTGAAGACCATGATTGTTCACGATGAAGCAGAAAGCGACACGGCCATCACGCCCTCGAAAGACGGCACCTTAATCGTCAGACAGGTACGAGAGGGAGGGCCACTTTTTGTTCTTGTTTGTTTTGTGGGGTTTTTTTCATCATTCATCCATTCCTTCTGTATGTACTTTATTATATATATATTTTTTTTTTCGTTTCTACCTTTTATACTTGGCAAAACGGCACTCTCGCAGCTTTGAGACATGTGCAAATCCGTATAATTCGTATGCTGGCCCCCTTGCTCCCTTCTTCCCCTCCCCACCGAGTTATAGACTCAGCTGTGCCTGTTTTTGATTGCAGAGTGTAGCAGAGAAAATCCGATTGGTTCCCGGGCCTGGTTCGGGTCCTGGCCCTGGTCACGGTCCTGCTCTGGGCCACCAGGAGCGAAATGGCTTCGCAGGCCGTATTCACCTGCTGCCTGATCTCATCCAACAGAGCCATCACTCCCCCTCCCCCTCCATCACCTCCTCCCCCTCCTCCAGTCACACCAGCCCCTCCATGTCCCCCCAATCTGCCTTGGAGAGGCTGCTTGCCAGCGAGGTATGTTTAGCCATTGTACCACTCTGAACTGCTGGCTAGCTTTTACTCAGCTTTATTCTCACTACTCACCGCTAATTCACATCAGCACCCCTTCCAGTTGATGCTGGGTGATGGACAAGCTGTAAGCACCCTGAGCACCGTAATGGGCTCATTTGGGGTATAGCCTTCCCTTGAGGGAGCGGTTTTTGGGCTGGTTTTTAAAGTCTCGCACATCTAAGGATTCAGTTGGTTTCATTTGCTTTTTTGGCTTGCATGTTGGTGCTTGGTAGATGAGTCTCCTAAAGAGTAAAAAAAAAAAAATTAACAAAATAATTGAGCAGAAAATGTTTTGTTTGCAAAACAAGGTTTTTTTTTTTTTTTTTTTTTGGATTTTCATGGAAGGCTCGGGTTTAGTCATAGATTCTTAAAAGCAGCTAAGCACTGAGCTTTAACTTTTTTAAATATGGAGCGGGTCTTTTTTACTTGTCACTTTCTCCTCCTTTTCATCTGACGACGCGATTACTTTTACCTTTCAGTCATCCTTTTGTTTTTCAGTTCTCTCTTCACCTTTCAGTTAATTCTCAAACCTCCTTGATTTCATTTTGCACATCTCCATTAAGTCGCGTGTTTTCTCAGCTCGCAGTTTTTGTTGATGGTGCATCTTTATAGTCGTCTTAATTAAGCCATATTAAAAGCAGTTTAATTTCACTAACCTTTATTAATGCAGCATCGCCACTGAATATGTTGAACTGTGAACTGGTTCCAGTCGGGAGACCGGACAGATAAATCCTAATCCTGGATCTGAGAGATTCAGAAATCTAGATTTCACTGATGTTTTTTGTAAATTTCTAACAATCGTCTGAGACAAGCCCAGATTCTCTTTACTATTATATGGCTATATATATATTCACTATGATTTTACTTCCCCCCCCCAGACACTCTCTGGCAGTAATTCTCTTCAAAAACACAAGTCCTCTTCTTCCTTCACTCCCTTCATTGATCCTCGCCTTCTACAAATATCACCTTCCACTGCCAGTTCTCTCAACAACATGGGTAAGTCCTAAAAATGGGAGTAATACACAAAAATAGTAGCGCAATAGTACCATGAAATGGTGTGTGGGAACTGCAGATTCCTTGCATCGGTTAATGCACAAGTCATTTTTGGTTTGTAATGCAGGAGTTCTTTAAACGTTTCTTTAAATTTTATTTGCAAACCTGTGCAATATAAATACCACAGAAGGTGAATGTTACATGCATCATTAACATGGACCAGATAAAGCAGATGATGACTGGTTTTGTTGTGCAGCGGTCATCGGGAACGACACTCGGCTGCACGAAGCATTAAGGCCAGACCCCATGCGTAAGGGCTCAGTGGTTAACGTGAACCCAGTGAACACTCGGCCACAAAGCGACACGCCAGAGATCCGCAAGTACAAGAAGAGGTTCAATTCCGAGATCCTGTGTGCTGCACTCTGGGGTATGTAATGGACAATTTGACAAATTCGAAAACCCTTGGTAAACAACTAACTGGTTGTAAAACCCTGCCCATGTTTGGTTACTATTGGTGTATAGCTCAAGCTTCTGAGAAATGAAGGCTGAAGTCATGGAGTCAAATAGTTACTACAAGTAAATGTAAACAGCAAGGCTGACAGTGTACATTAGACTGAAAAATAAAAATGTTAAAATTCAACTAGTAATAGTGATAATAGGTCTTTATTGCATGAGATAACACATCCGATGTTAAAATGAGGAGATAAAACTAAAAAGGGCAGGAAAATACAGAATAATAGAAAATATAAACCCTAAGTACAAACTAACTTATAAATACGAAAGTACAAGTAATATAATGCTACATGAGATGAATTGAATCACTGCAGTGTGGAAAGAGATTGAGGATAATTATCTCCAGATTTTGCTGGTGTAGCAACAACTATAGCTTTCGTTTGTTTTTCGTTTAAATGAATTAAATGATAGTTTTATTGGCGATTTCTTCCTATAATGACTAGGGTGTGAAATATGCTTGTTACTCCTAGTTCTGTTTAAAGGAGATACGTAGATATCTCCATCCTTGACTTGTGTGTTAAAATCGACTGCAAAGTTGGCATTCGAGCTGCCCCGCTGAGCCAGCCAGCCCTGAGTGCATGACATCACAGCGGTAACCGGTTTTAAGGCCGAGGCCTTTTACAGCTATAGACCAAAGTTGTCATAGAAATAAAAATTTATGGTGAAAGTAAGAAATCCCGTTACCGACTAAGACCGATTTGACTTCATTGATTGTGGGTTGACTCTCATTAAAACAGGATGGGTGTTATAACTTATGCAACATACATGTACATGCATGCATTTTCACTGATGAAACGTAAAAGGCTAATTAAATAATCAGATGAACTGAGACAATCACATTCTGAAGCAAATTAAATAATCTTATACCGCTAACTTAAACACACAATACAAGTTACATGTATTAATCTAAATGCAGGTAAACAACGTGGTGTTTTTGTTGTTTTGTATCCAAATGAGAGTCGTATCTTACCCGTCTGTGTTCTCGCTTCTTGAAGGCCGACCTTGTGGCCAACTGTTTTGAAACAATCTTACTTTCAGTTGTTCGTTCAGTTCTCCGTTCATTTGTTTCTTCCACGTAAGGGTGAGATATTGCTGCTGAGGCAAGCGTATCCAGGGGGGAAATCAGACGGCTGGTCCACTCATTCTCCATTTCCTCCGTACTGAGTACTCCGCCATTACTCATCAGCTCAGGCAACTACTAAAACCCAGGACGGTCACTGCCAACCGTGGGGAGGTCACTGCCCGAGCGATATGTCCCGTCCCGGGTTTTAGCAACAACCCTCGGCTCACACTCCGGGAGAACTGGTGCAACTTAATTTGTTTTCTTTTAATTGTTGGTACTGCACCCTCTTTCAATACGGGCTTATAGCCAACGCTCCTCAACAGATCAGAGGTCTCGTACGAGTCTTCAGTAAAATGTGCAGAGCAGAGGAGAGACCACTTCGTAGGTGCCCAATGTGCCCGTGAACTTCTTACAAAACGCGTCCAAACCTTTGCAGTTTGAACATTCTTGGGCCGTGAATGCAACGTGAATCCACCTTCTGTTGTGTTGCTGCACCCGCCAGCAACACATCTACGTGACATGGCGATAAATTAGCTCAAAATGGAGGATCGGAGTTGCAGTCAGCTGTGTTTTAGTATAGCGGAAATGGCGATGAGACCGATAAACTTCCTGCTGTGACATCACAGATGTCGAGGTCATTCACTCGGACCGCTACCTATATGAATCATTTTAATCGTAAAAATGACTATATTAGATTTATTGTTAACGCTTAAAACTATTCCTGTGCCATTCTTGAGGTCTCAAGGCATTTATAAACAAAAAGTGAGGCCATGATTCTCTGCATCTCCTTTAACATGTCTGTAGGGGTGAACCTATTGGTTGGGACAGAAAGTGGGCTTTTGCTTCTGGACCGCAGTGGGCAGGGTAAAGTTTACCCCCTCATCAATCGCCGCCGTTTTCAGCAAATGGATGTTCTGGAGGGCCTTAACGTCCTGGTCACAATATCGGGTAAGATACAGAGCTTACAGGCTCCTTACCATTTATTTATATGTGGCCAAGAAAAATGGACACTGGTTCAAGTTGTTTAGATGTCCTTGCCTTCGAGTTGGTTTGATCTGCTTTAGCGTGAATGCATGCGTGTTGTGACAGGAAAAAAGAACAAGCTGCGAGTGTATTATCTGTCCTGGCTGAGGAACAAGATCCTACACAATGACCCAGAGGTGGAGAAGAAGCAGGGGTGGACTACAGTGGGAGAGTTGGAAGGCTGTGTGCACTACAAAGTTGGTATGTGCTGCTTCACGGTTCCTGGGCTAAGCTGAATAAGCATCATGGTTAATGATAGAAATGTGAAGTTGAAAACACATGATGATGCACATTTTCGAATGTTTGTCTCACAGTTAAGTATGAAAGAATCAAGTTCTTGGTGCTCGCCTTGAAGAGCTCTGTGGAGGTCTACGCCTGGGCACCGAAGCCGTATCATAAATTCATGGCCTTTAAGGTGAATTCTAGTAAAAGCACTCATTTTCACACTAACTCTGCTGAAGGTGCACCGAAATAATAATAATAATAGAAATTACCCATCCATGCTTTAATATACTAAGTAACTTTAAAAACGCACATTGATAAAACTTGCTGAATTCGTGCTGAGTTTATCTCAAGAAGAAAAGAAATGTATCACAATGGAAAAATAACTTCGTTCCGCCCGAATAAGTTCCAAATCTGTGCTCAAATCAGAATTTAAGGGAGTTGTACTCAATAACGTACAATATGACTCGGGTAGTCAATGACATGGACAGGCTTTAATTTTCAAACAAATTTTGCATACACTGTACACACACAATCTTGCCTATTGAGGTATTTCACTCACGTGACCAAGTCATGTGATGCTGCCATTTTGGAGGTCACGGCTCGAATCAGTTTGAATGCGAGGAAGGCGACAAACGAAAAACATAAAAGAAAAAGGAGCGAGATGCAGAAAACACCTTCACTATCCAGCGACGTAGGGCATTTACAGGGCGAGCAGAGGGAGAGGTATTTGCAAAAATTGAGGTTAGCAGGCTTAGAGAACGACGTTTACCTGCTTCCACCAGGACTGTTCACTGACAGCTAAGATTTGTTCACATTTTCATTTACTTTCGGTCCTCAAGATAAACAAAATGTTATTAAATGTCATTGAAATAACTTTAGTCTGTTGAGACATGGCCCGTTATAAGTTTTTCCTTTACTGTATTTACTAGTTTACTGAGCGCGCTCCGGGGCTGGCTGGCGCTAGCTAGCTAGCGCTCCGCGGCTCGCTGGCCGGCTAGCTAGCGCTCCGGGGCTCGCTGGCCGGCTAGCTAGCGCTCCGGGGCTCGCTGGCCGGCTAGCTAGCGCTCCGGGGCTCGCTGGCCGGCTAGCTAGCGCTCCGGGGCTCGCTGGCTCAGTAAACTAGTAAATCCAGTAAAGGAAAAACTTGAGACTGAAAGGCTTTAACAGTCATCCAAATGACTGACCGTAAACATTGCTACAGTAACATACCAGCTACTGTTGTTGACATTAGCTAGCTTGCCGTCCAAAATGGCGGACACCGGGGCGTCACGTGACCCTGTGACGTCAGGTGAAATACCTCAATAAATACCCGGGGGAAATGATGGGAAAATTGTCATTCTTGAAGATGCCACGCCTAAGCCAAAATCAACGTGAACAGGCCATCGGGATGTTGCGTGCCGGAAGTACACAGACAGAGGTCGCCCGGCACTTCGGTGTTCATCATTCGACCATTTCCCGTTTGAGTCAGCGTTACAGACAGACAGGGAGCACCAGGGATCGTCCACGCCCTGGTCAGCCTCGAGTCACGACGCCAGTTCAGGATCACCACATCAGGCTAGCTCACCTCCGTGACAGATTCCTGACACCCTCAGTCACTGCTGCCACGAAGAGTGAACGCCTTGCTGCAAGCAAACGGAGGTCATACACGATACTGAACCTGTAATTTCGTGAACATGGACCAACTGTCACTTTGAATTTTTTTACTGTGAATTAATTCTTGAGTTTGACAATAAATGTCCTTTATCAACGTTTCAAGATGTGTGTGCATTACATACAATATCATAAATTTCAAATATATGCATGGATCTAAAGTGATAGTGTTGAATTCCATTGTGCGTTTTTAAAGTTACTTAGTGTATATTCACTTGTTTCTTCTTGCAGTCATTTGGAGACCTGGTGCACAAGCCCTTGCTAGTGGACCTGACAGTAGAGGAGGGTCAAAGGTTAAAGGTGATATACGGCTCCTGCTCTGGATTTCACGCAGTCGATGTGGATTCAGGCGCTGTTTACGACATCTATTTGCCCACGCATGTAAGCACAACATGTACTTCTGTAGCATTCTTGATGACAGGAAGCTGACACAGGAAGCTCATAAAAACCCTCCCCTATGTTTTTCATTGTCCTCAGTTTCAGAGATATTGTAGATACAGCCCCGAGGCTCATTTTTATTTAATTTAACCCTGTTTTTTTTTTTTTCACTTTTCTAATCTGGTAGATTCAAACCAGCATCCAGTCACATGCCATCATCATCCTTCCCAACACAGACGGCATCGAGCTGTTGGTCTGCTACGAGGACGAAGGCGTGTACGTGAACACGTACGGGCGCATCACCAAAGACGTGGTGTTACAGTGGGGCGAGATGCCCACTTCTGTGGGTACGGTGAACACATGAGCACTCGGTCATGACCGTGTAGATCTGGCACAGTCTCTGATATGACTCGAATTAATTCACATGTTCTTAATAGATCATCAGAATTGAATTTGCCCATCTTGTACGTCAGGTAAAGTCAGATGTACTGAACAGCTTCCATGTCTATCACATGACACCGTTCACTCCTTTTGATTTGCAGCGTACATCAGGTCTAATCAGATCATGGGCTGGGGCGAGAAGGCCATAGAGATCCGCTCGGTTGAGACGGGCCATCTGGATGGTGTGTTCATGCACAAAAGGGCACAAAGGCTTAAATTCCTGTGTGAGAGAAATGACAAGGTGAGACCTGATCCAGTTTCAGGCTGCACGTTATGACATTGGATTAAAATGAACCCTTTTTTAAGAGCGCTGTGAAATCAGTTCAGCCGATAAACGTTTAAGCATTTAATCACGGACGCATGTGTTTTTGTGATTTTGCTTTCCTCTTGCTGGATTCGTCTTATCGGCGTCTTTAGTATAGCGCCTTACAGAAAGATTGTAAGAATAATCTAATCTGAAGCACTTCATGAGCATCTCCTTACGACTGTACAATTTGTACAACACAGAACAAACTACTGCTGCTAATGTTCACTCTCTCTGGCGCTGTAATATTACCGGCTTCTTAATGTGCTCATATTGAATTTATTCAAGTGGCTGCCTAGTTTTTGCCATTTAGTGTAAAAAGGAAGTTAATGTTGCCTTGCGCTCCTTGCTATTAATTTTAAGTCTAGAATAACAAATGACTTTGTATTTGATTTCAAGCAGTTTCACTACAGAGCAAGTGAACACCAGCAAGATGATGAATTTGTGTCTGAAAATGTGGAGCTGTCGTTTCTCCTGCAGGTCTTCTTCGCGTCTGTACGTCCCGGAGGCGCGAGTCAGGTCTACTTTATGACCCTGGGCCGCAGTAACCTGCTCAGCTGGTAAAGCCTCTGACTACAAAACGCACCGTTTTTGAAGCCACTGACAAGCCGGCGTTGAAGTGAAATAATCAGCCTTGAGCTGAAATGTCTACTTGGGTCCCGTGCTCCATTAAAGCAGCAGCGCTCTTTTAGTTGCGCTGACCTGCGAGTGCAAAGACGGGAGCAGATTTGTGGAAGGGAGTGACCGTGACCTCTGCAGCCAACACGACGGCAGAGGCTGGAAGTCTAAAATGCTATTTCGGACTTTTCCTGGAGATCTGTAACACTTAATATTCAGGGGCTCCTCTTTTCGACACTGAAACATAGAGGGATCTAAGCGCATGAACAGTTATTAATACAGTTTATGTAAATCTATTTGTGCAGAACTCTGTGAAGGGAGCGTGCATGTCGCCCTCTCTCTCGCTCTCTATCTCTGTCTCTTTGAGGGAAAGCAGGGGTGGGGCTTCATGGCAGCAGGTGATGAAGGAGCTCTGCTTTTGTTTCTGTGAATTTGTCAACTGCCAACGTCATACTGTATTATTGTGGTAGTCCGGGTTACTTTGGGGGATCATTACTCACCGGCGTTTTTAACAACATTGACCTTAGTTCGTTGAGATTTTACGCTGATTAACTTGCAACAATGTTTCATATACAGTACATTGAGTGTTTTTATTTTTTAAGCATTGCACTTGATAAATAAATTCTTAGTTTCCTTCTCATTGTGCTGGTCTTGTGTCTAGATTAATAATTAATGATGTGAATACCTTGCACACATCAGTTTTACCCCATCCAACATTCCACTGGCCTGAATTAGTCGGGCTGTTAAAGTGAACAATGCTTCACTTTTGTGAGAGAAGCATGAAATTTGGTACGCTAGCTCAAGTTGACGTATAATAATAATTCTGGATATGGGGACATTTCAAATTCGGCTTCTAAACCCTGGAATACGCATGTGCAAAATCGACCCAACATGAAAACGAGACTAAACGATTTTTTTTTTTTTTTTAAACAAGATTTTGTAAGCAATGACACATTGATAGAATATCGAAATGGAGAATTTCTTGTTCTCAAAAATATCACGTGATTAGTCACATGACACAGGGATACAGTATTAAGTAAATAAAAAGGCTGCCAGAAGAGCATTTTTGCAGTTCAAAGTTTTAGCTGTAAATATCGATTCATAGGATCTGGGCGGCACGGTGGTGTAGTGGTTAGCACGGTCGCCTCACAGCAAGTAGGTTCCGGGTTCAAATCCAGCGGCCGGCGAGGGCTTTTCTGTGTGGAGTTTGCATGTTCTCCTCATGTCTGCGTGGGTTTCCTCTGGGTGCCCCGGTTTCCCCCACAGTCCCAAGACATGCAGGTTAGGTTGACGAGGGGCGGCCTTGAGCAAGGTACCGAACCCCTGACTGCTCCCCGGGCGCTCTGGGCTGCCCACTGCTCCTGAGTGTGTGCGTGTGTTCACTGCTTCAGATGGGTTAAATGCAGAGGATGAATTTCACTGTGCTTGAAGTGTGCATGTGACAAATAAAGGTTTCTTCTTCTAGGATCATGGGGGGGGGAACCTCTCGTCGTTACTGATTACAGTCCTCACCACAGAAGCATAAAGATAATTCGTTTAGTCTCGTTTTCATGTTGGGTCGATTTTGCACATGCGTATTCCAGGGTTTAGAAGCCGAATTTGAAATGCCCCCATATCTAGAATTTATATACATCAACTTGAGCTAGTGTGCCAAATTTCATGCTTCTATCACAAAACAATTCCGTGTTTGTTTTTTGTTGTTGCTTAACAGCCAGACTATTACAGAATTAGGATTTCTCAGGTTACCTCATGCTGATGAGGGATTGATCCAAATAATACTAAATGCTTGTTCATAACTGTAAGCATCACATCTGCATTTTTCCATCTAATAGAAGACAATGTTGGGGATTTCCAAAAACCATAATATGGTTAATGCTGGACTGAGTTAAAATTGCAGTAATTGTTCTGAGTTCACTTAACTCAGCGTTTCTCAACCTTTTTTCAGTCACAGCACCCTTCAGAACTATGCAAATTCTCAAGGCACCCCCATGTAAAATATACGCAGTCACGCTGACCATACGCTGACCCCGGCAGTGACGTTGTGACATGGGAAAGGGGGCCTCATCTCATTCTCATTATCTCTAGCCGCTTTATCCTGTTCTACAGGGTCGCAGGCAAGCTGGAGCCTATCCCAACTGACTACGGGCGAAAGGCGGGGTACACCCTGGACAAGTCGCCAGGTCATCACAGGGCTGACACATAGACACAGACAACCATTCACACTCACATTCACACCTACGGTCAATTTAGAGTCACCAGTTAACCTAACCTGCATGTCTTTGGAGTGTGGGGGAAACCGGAGCACCCGGAGGAAACCCACGCGGACACGGGGAGAACATGCAAACTCCACACAGAAAGGCCCTCGCCGGCCACGGGGCTCGAACCCGGACCTTCTTGCTGTGAGGCGACAGCGCTAACCACTACACCACCGTGCCGCCCGGAAAGGGGGCCGTGAGACAAATTTTGATGATGCATGAGGCGGTGATGATCTGCATTAGTGTAACTATCGTTTTTTGGAATTTTAATTCATTTTATTTATTTCAATGTTAGAACATTTTTTGATGGCACACCAACGAAGCCAGATGGCACCCCAGGGTGCTGCGGCACCCCGGTTGAGAAAGGCTGACTTAACTGATACAGAATTCTTAATTTTCTCTGCATGTACTTCCATCACCTTTAAATTTTTTTTTTTTTTAATTCAGTCTTGAAAGTAGCTTTAAATGGTTCCTGCTTTACCTTCCACCAGGAAGCTTGATGCTGTTGTGAATGAGAGTGGCCTGTAGAAGGCACTATTTTTTTCTTTATCTAAATTGATGTTTCTACCAGGTAAAGAGATTTTTATACCTTGAAATCTGTTTCAAAATTCAGCTGTTAAAGCAACCACAGCAATCCAGATGTAGCCTTTGATGCAGATCCAAGCCAGAGGTGACGGCAGCAAGGAAAAACTCCTTGAGGCTACTATCATTTCCAGTGTTGTCAATGTTAGTTTGAGAATAAGGAGGATTTACAATTATCATGGCTTTTAGTTTCAAATCTCCTGTATTCATGCGAAATTATCCTCTGAAGAACAGCTGACACTTGAGCATAAGCGGTTTTTGGTAAGCAAAATCTTTACAGTATCCATATGAGTAAGTCGTCAAGTTTATTTTTATGGTGCTTTTAAACAAGACTCTCACAAAGCAGCTTTACGGAAAATTAAAGACTTAAACATAGGAGCTAATTTTATCCCCGATGAGCAAGCCTGTGGTGAGGGAAAAACTCCCTCAGAGAACACGAAGAAACCTTGAGAGGAACCAGACTCATTTGGGTGACAACAGATAGCATGATTATGGTTTTAACATGACCTATTTTGTTGAAGTATACCTCATGCCATTGCGTGGGTTCTAAGTAATTTATAAACACTGATTGAATAATATATGGGGCACAAACACACCCACAGTAAGCATGACACATCTTTTGCGATTTGAAATATTCTGAAAGTTATCAGGAATACAGAAACAGCAGGAGGTATTGAGAACCTCACAGAGCCTCCTTTTAGCACACAATCCTCAAGAGAAACCAACCCACTTGGTTCCTTTCTACTCTGACGATGTTAATTCACTCTAGCATGGATTGGACAACATATCACATGACCAGTGAAAGGGGAGAAGTCCAGAAAAGACGGATGAATAATTGCATCTGTATGACAAAACTGCAACTGCGAAGGCTAGCTGGTGACTAGTAACGCAGCCCATAGAGTAAGTGATGTAGGGCATACATCAGTATCAATATTGAGATGCTGCATGGATGGTACAGAAATCTGGTTTGACTGTGTTAAGAAAGCTAATACAAAATTTCCTATGTGTGAAAAGGTGAGATGAGAAGAGGTTCCCAAAGGACTTTTTAATTGTTGTATTGCCCCTGTCTTTTCGGGTGAGATGAGGGAAGTTAAGGATGCTGGAGGACACCTTTTCAGACGATTGGCACGTATCCACTGTGGCTGAGTCAGTCACGACAGCTGTTCTCGTCAGCTATTTTCGTTCAGGCCGTGCACGAATACTCAATCACCTGGAAGAAATGTGCGAGTAGGCTTTTCTGTGGGCAGAGGGAGAGACACAGAGACATCAAGTATACTGTTCAAGTTTTCAATCCAAGCTTAAGTAAATCACTGACAATCCCATCCAGATCACCTGTAAATGAAACACCAGGGTTACTTTTGGTCCAAGGAGTTGGAAATGGTTGGCCCATAATTACCTCAAAAGGAGACAATTTAGATCTCGAACTGGGAGTTATTCTAATTTTGCAGGAGATGGACAGTAGAAGGTCAAGTCGGTCTCAGCAGCCTGAATCTGTAGAAAAGCCATGTTGAATATTGCAAAGAAAAGTGAGAACATTGAATAACTGGGTGATTCAGAAACCTTTGGGCAAGGTTTGCCCTCTTTGGCTGCCTGTTTAGTGACTTGTTCTGCTAAGTGGTTCCCACTGGCCTCAGTTGAGTCACAGACCTTTGGTTTTGATGATGGACAATCGTTTGGGGCAAGGAACATGCTTCTAAATGATCCGTAACAACAGAGGTGTGTGATATGTTTACTGTCAGTGGCCTTAAAGCCGTGAGCTACCCCAAAGGTGTGACAGGAATCTTTATAAAATAGAAAAACTAAATCATTAAGTTTTGAACAAGAGCTGTCAACAAACACATGCACACCGTGCTCAAAGGGAGCCTGAGGCATATCAAACCTCAGTGTGATTCCTCAAGATGGTAGTGTTCCAACCATGCTGGATCTGGGCCAGACCTACAAGAAGACAACAGGTGGTGTAACATGAAAGCTGGGGTATTATCTGACTTGACAGGTTTGATAGACAAGTTCAGTGTGGCACATAAATTCATAACCAGAACGTCGCTGAGCGGTTATGTTGTGTTTCAATATTGTTTAAAATTGAGTGTACCTGATGTGATGCATGTAAAATTGACTGCAACAGCACGTAAACATGCAGGCATGCTCTGGACCACTGGGTCAAGGGTCTTTGATAGTTAAACTAGAAGACGATAACCTTTGCCATGCTCTTGGGCCAGGACCTCCACCGTGGTCACTCTGTCCTCCAAGACGTACAGGTGGAATGACAGATTGTAGTCAAGCATGCCCAGTGCTGGAGCTGATATATGAGATTTTTTTTCAGAGAATAGAATGAGTGCATCATTTCAGAAGTCGGGCGGCACGGTGGTGTAGTGGTTAGCGCTGTCGCCTCACAGCAAGAAGGTCCGGGTTCGAGCCCCGTGGCCGGCGAGGGCCTTTCTGTGCGGAGTTTGCGTGTTCTCCCCGTGTCCGCGTGGGTTTCCTCCGGGTGCTCCGGTTTCCCCCACAGTCCAAAGACATGCAGGTTAGGTTAACTGGTGACTCTAAATTGACCGTAGGTGTGAGTGTGAATGGTTGTCTGTGTCTGTGTCAGCCCTGTGATGACCTGGCGACTTGTCCAGGGTGTACCCCGCCCTTCGCCCGTAGTCAGCTGGGATAGGCTCCAGCTTGCCTGCGACCCTGTAGAACAGGATAAAGCGGCTACAGATATGAGATTTCAGAAGTCCATTCAGTGTCCTTTGGTTGCGCTTTGAGGCAGGACTTCATGATGGAACAGTCTGGAATGTACTGACAATAATGAGTCCCAGAAAAGACAACATGGCAGTCTTATACAAGGGAGGAGCCACCTCGAGGATCACAGAGTGCCTATCAGATGAAGGATGATGTGCGCCTTGAGAGATGTCAAAGCCAAGGTATTGCACCACATGCTGACAAAACTGCAGCTTGGACTGCGAGGCTTTAAATCGACACCTAGCCAGGTGCATGGGGAGAGCAGAAATGTTGGAACGTGTGACTGACAGGTCTTTCATGTTGCCCAGGTGTGCGCTGTTAGATTGATTCAGTCGTTTGTATATTTTCTATCCTGCTGGTTGTGGTTGCTGGAGCCAATCCCAGCTGACACTGGACAAGAGGCAGGGTATACCCTGGACAGGTCATCAGTCTATAACAGGGCTTGTTACCGTTTTAAATAAACAGTTCATATCTCTGGATGTACAATAATCTACCAACATACCAATCTTTTATAGTTGTTTGGACAGATTTTTTTTTTTTTTTCACTTTAGAAGAATTAAACTGACTTGTCTACTCATCATTTGGGCAGTATTACTGTATCATGACTAATTTGCATGTAATTTTCGATCTTGGATTCAAAGAGCCCTTTTTTTTTAAGACTCCAATGCTACCTGCAAGGCAACTTCTATGCTTTTCAAGACAAAGGGGCAGAGTTCAACAGCACTGTTATGGTTGTGAGCGTAGCTAAATTTTGTCACAAATCTAAACAGAATTGAAATTTTAGGATTTTTACAAGTACTGAAATACTTTTAGAACCTGTGCTTTTAAAATACCCCAGTCCATGTCTGTATAACCTCCAAAAAAGATCTGTCCTGTGTAGAGAAGTTGAAGAATCGAATTACAGTTGTGGTCAGATGTTTACATACAGTGACATGAATGTCATCTTGGGTAGGGACGTGTCCCTACCAATATTCAGCTGCTACTGTGTAATCACGATCAATAAAACCGATGTCCTAACCTGAGCAATGATTATATGGCACACAAAGGCTTAAATGTATGACACTGCTAATAATCCCCCCTCTAACGTAGATATCATTCTCTGATTGGCTACCTGTTTCTCGCTAACTTACATAGTTGGCTATCCCAGGTGTCACTCCATCTGCTGTAAAAGCAGCACACTTCCCACAGCAGCCGTGACTACCCGCCCATCAACCCCCTGTATCTCACACGTACACACCTGACCTACCCCACGCACCCCCCACTCTCCGTCAACCTACAAATTGAGCTGGACTTCGATGTCCATGCATGCTTGCCCTACGACTCGCATGCTGACTTGAGTATCATGGACGACGGCCCCCCTCCCAAGAAACGAGACATTCGTTCATTCTTCTTCAAAGTCAAGAATGTAAGTGCAGGGTTTCTGTCGAGCTTTAAAAACTCAACAAAATCCTTTTGATGTATGGAAACCCTTCATAAAAGTATTGCTGCGGCTCCTTAGGCAGGTTTAGCAACATGACCGGCCGCATCAGAGCTAGGCTACTGCATAGCTGCAGAGAAAAGGAATGCTGGAGCAATGTAACTTAGTGTTAGATAATATCCTCGATGAATGAATGTTAAATTTATAGACCTAATGGTTTTACAGAATGTAAGTAGTCAGATGTAGGCTACTGCATGGCCATGCAGATGTGCGACTTGCATTTGGCTAGGCTAGATACACCAAATTCATGGTCCCTTACTGCCACCTACAGACAAATATTGGTAACTGCAGCATGAACATAAAAGAAGTCACAAGCACATCTGCAGTGAAAATCATAACACGTTACGAACACAGAAACCGGCAACAAAAAGACATATGGAAAATGGAGGGGCAACAAAAAGACAAAAAAAAATGGGGGGTATACTACAAATGCAATACTAATGTAATCATAATCATGCTATAATAGGCAATCACTAAATTATATATCCAAATATCATTTTAACTAAATTTGAGCTTAATTACAGAATAGAAAATGCCACCAGTAGCACCTATTTGAGTGTCTCAATAAGGCAGTCAGTGAATTTTGAGACACCCCCCCCCCCCCCCCATGTCAAACAATACAGATATTGAATTAAAAAAATATATATATATTTAATGCTAAAAATGCTTAAATTTTTTAATTCTTATTTTCATGTATTTCTGTGGAAGAGACAGAGCGACTGCTTAAACACAAATTAGGAATTGTGTGGTGTAAAAGTAATAAATCATCAGATTCTAGTAATGTTGGGTTAGGTGCCTTGCTCAAGGGCACTTCAGCCACAGATGGAGATGTAAGGGTGGGATTTGAATTTGCAACCATGGGATCCAAAGACCAACTCCCTAACCATTAGGCCACAGCTGCCCTCGTTAACCTGTAAGATCTGCATGACATGAAATTATGATTGCTAATGGAAAAAAAAAAAAAAAACACCTTTCGGAAGCTCTGCCTTGGATCGCTTTTGTGTCCCCACCAATGTCAAAATCAAAGTTACTCCCTTGCATCTTGGATACGAATGTCATGGCAATATTTGGGCTTTCAGTAATTTCATTGAACTGTTCTTTCTCTGTGGCAGATTGTACAGCATTCATCATTTTTATTTAAAAAAAGAACTAGAATTTGGTGCACAAGTTAATTTTATTTAGGTTTTCTGAAATCAATACAGGGTCAAAAATTTACATACGTTCACTTGGATTATTAATTCAGAGGTGCTGAAACTTCCAAAAATGTCTCTTATCTTGCCAAGGCCGAGGTCTCTTAACTTCCTGTTAGTGATCATGACTGACTGCAGCTGGTAGCTTCTCTGTGCCTTCATAAAAAGGGTTTGTTTACAGCACTCATTGGATTGACCAACACACAGTAAAATGGGAAAGTCCAAGGAGCTCAGTGCAGATCTGAGAAAGAGGATCGCAGACACACACAATTTCGGAATGTCTCTTGGAGCCATTTCTAAACAAGTGCAAATTCCAAGATCAGTTCAAACAATTTGTATCCAAGTTATTGTGAGGTGTAGTCACTTTGCCAAGCCACTTTGCTTCAAGAAAACCCAAACTGTCACCCTCAGCTGAAAGGAAATTGTTCCTAACAAACCAACCTGGGAACCACCATGGCGCAGCCCTGCCATGAACTGGAAGCTGATGGATCGCTGTCTGCAGTTCAGATCACCATGGACTAAGAGGCTGCTATCCAAGAAATAACCCCCTGCTCCAAAACTGACACCTTCAAGCTTAACTAAAGTTTGAAGCTGACCACGCGGACAAAGAAAAAGCCTTCTGGAGGATAGCTGTATGGTCAGATGAGACAAAGATTGAGCTGTTTGGCCACAATGACCACCATGTACAGAGGGACACTGTACCAGCTGGTGGTGGTGGTAGGATCATCATGCTCTGGGCCTGTTTTGCTGCCAGTGGAACTGGTTCATTGCACAAAGTGGATGGAATAATGAAGGAGGAGGACTACCTCAGAATTCTTCAGCATAAACCATCAGAAACTTGAACACGACTTGGGACTTACAAGAAGACAATGAACCCAAATGCATCAGAGCTGGTTGTGGAGGATGAAGCAGGCTAACGTTAAGCTTAAAATAAGCCCTGACTTCAACCCTATTGAAAGTATATGGACTGTGCTTATAAGTCAAGTCCATGCCAAGAAAAACAAGTTTAATTGAACTCTATCAATTCTACCATGAAGAGTTGTGAAATATCCAACCAGAATTCTGGCAGAAGCTTGTTCATGGTAAACAAAAATGTTAGGTCAAGGCGAATCTCTCATTATGCAAGTCTTTCATCATTTCATCCCTCCTGTACCAGAGTTGGTAAGAATCAAATGAGTTACTTTACGTGCAATTGTGAACATGCCAAGACTTCAGGGTCATAAAGTATAATGCAGTATTTACAGTACAATGTCTGTACAGTATTTACAGTACAATGTACAGTAATTAACTCTCTAAACTGCTCTGTGTTGTTGCTTCAGAGCAACATTCACCTCTTGGACGCTGCCAGGTTTGGTTTCTCTCTCAGCATCGTCATCTCTGATCATTTCACATTCCCTACTGTGTAGCCTGCCAATAAGTCTAGAAATAAGCAGCACTTTATTAATAATTATTTTATTTAGCAGAACAACACATACCGGAGCTGTTTCTACTCTTGCATCATGTCTCTGCTGGGTTCAGTTCACACTCTCCATTATCTACTTGCTTGTGACAAACCCCAAACCTGGTCGAGTGGGTTTCCCTAAACACACCATGCACCATTTCCTATTGAGCCTGCTATGTCGACAAGATGGCACAAAAAACCATCTGTCTGATCATCATTCTCCACCCTGGCTTGGGTCCACTTTGTATTTGTGTGCACAGATGTTCTAGAGAACACTTATGATAATGTATCCCACATGGCAAATAGTTTATTGAGCTACCACAGAGGTGGCCAGACGGTTCCTCTGCTAGGATTGGAACAAACACTCCAATCTACTGCTGACCCACTCTTTCCCACAGTGGGGGAGATGAACACCTTGCTTCAGGCACAGGAACATGAGCATTTATGCACAAAGCCAGTTTATGACATCACTTCATGACCTTGTTGAAATGTTTTGACGACTCTACATGAGGGTTTTGAAGAAATCCTCACCACCCCTGGCTACATGGCTTGTAGAACAAATGGGAAACGGATACCTTCAGTTAAATATCTTAAATATTAACTGACATTTGCATTAAATTTAAACTTTTATGCAATATTTTCATTTACACTTGTATGTAATCTTGTTCACACAGAGAGCTGTTTTTGCAGAACTCAGTACTGATGTGCAATATATGTGAATGAAAGGTTAAAGTCATCACTTTAGCTCATTATATTTAGGTCTATTCTGTTAGTGTGCACTAACCTGGCCTAAGAACCATTCACGTGAGAGGATCTGCTCAAAGGTTGGCTGACTTTCAGGGTCTCTATCCAAATACCATCTTATTAGATTGTAGCAGGCTGCATGAGCAATAATGCAATTGATTTAAAAGAGAGACTTGGTATTGTATTCATGTATACATTTTCATGTTAATTTTGTGTCCGTAATTGGTCACTAATTACCTCACCCGAGACAGAATCCACTAGGGGGCGAGGTATTGTTCTCGGTGGGGTTTTGTTTTGTTTTTTCAACGTTTATGGGAAAACAGCCGGAACAACTTCATGAAACTTTCAGGATAGATAGGCATTGGTCTCAAATAGAACCTCCAACATTTTGAGGGTCATCTGGTCAAGGTCACCAAAAAGGTCAAAATAATTTTTTCCATGATATCTTCCTTCATATTCATCATATTTACTTCAAACCAATTCCAAAATGTTCATCTTTCAATTCTGCTTCCATTGATGTGCTACATGATAGGGTATCTCTCCCAGTTTTCTGAGTGGTTGGGGGTCAAATGTCAGGGGGGTCAAGTTCATTGCTAAAATTTTGCAGATTTTCCATTATAACTTAAACGGTTAGACATATAGGAAGTCCTATATGGGCTTTCATTTGGCACCATGACGTTTGTTAACAATCTAGCGTCTAGACAGTTGCACCGATTGACTTCAAATTTTCAGGGTAGGTGGGCAATGGTCCATAGATTACCTGATTAAATTTTGGGGGTAATTGGCTCAAGGTCACTGGAAAGGTCAACCTTTCGGTCAAAATAACATTTTCCGTGAGAGCTCAAACGGTTGCCAATAGACAGATGTTTATTATTATGAGCAGAAAGGAACTCTCATATGGCCTTTGATTTGGCACTATGAGCTTTGACCTTGAGTGACCTTGAAAGGCCAAACTCAAGGTCATGGATTTTCAGAGGGCTGTAACTTGAAAACAGTTGATGGTAGACAGATGTTTACCATTATCAACTAATAGGAAGTGCCATATGGGCTTTCATTTGGTACCATGACCTTTGACCTTGAATGACTTTGAAATACAGTATTACCATTATCAACATATACCGTAGGTATAAAATAGTACTTGTGGGTGAGGTTTGTTATAATTATAGCCATTCTGCTATGGAAGTATAAAGTTTCTGTATTTTCTGACCATCAGACAGATTCCTCCTTGATGAGAGATGAGTGGTCACCAAAAAAAGGAGATTTTTGTCCACCTGACAGGCTAAATAAGAGTAGGCCCAGGTCTCAGACTGTGAAAGGTTCTGCCCTGCCCTCATCTACAGTACAATGGTCCATGGCAGTGGGAAGAAAACTGGAGTGGCTGAGTGGAAGACAGAGAAAGAGTTTCACCGGGGGAGGAGAAGGAAAATAAATAAATAAAAATCCAACTTTGAATTCCTATAAAATCTTCTCATACCTGAGGTGCAGTTACTGCCAAAGTCCATGTAAGGGATGTCCTTGCCTACATAACCATAGCCGAAATCGATTAGCTTCACTTCCAAGGTTTGAGTGTTCAGGAGAATGTTGTCCAATCTAACACTGCTGTGGAAGACACTGCGGTCTTGGCAGTGACGTAAAGTCTGAACTATTTGTTGCATGATGGTTCGAGCCTGAGCTTCAGGCACTTTGCCTTGTAGACCTCTACAGTACTTGAAGAGGTTAATACAGGGGTCGGGCCTCTCGAGGATCAAGATAAAGCTCACAGGTGATTCGAACCACTCCAACAGGTCTATCACATATGGACAGCGAGGCGGCTGGCACACAAGCTTCATTAGTGCCACCTCTAGAGGGAGACTATGTTTGTCACAAGGCTAAAAACAGAGTGGGATTGGATGTGATAGAAATGCATGTGGAGGAAAAATCATGATCAAAATACATCAGACATTGATCTTAAGTAGTCAATTGAGAAGTATAGATTTGATAAAACCATGTTCTGTGTTCGAGTTATTATTTCACAAAAGTACCACACACAAGGTCATCAAAAAAGATGTGTGGAAATAAAACATTCTTTTTTTTTTCCCCCGATCATTGAAGCATTTACGTAGCCACGTCTTTTTTTTTTTTGCTCGTCAAAAGTTTTGGTCTGGCATCTTGAAAATCACAGAAGTAAAGTGAGCTCACTTACAATGGGGATGTATTCTGATGATTCCTTTAACACACGTTTAATGGCTACCTGAAAAACAAATAGATCACTAGCTACATTGCTGTCGTCTAACTTTTAGCACCAGTTTTCATGTGTAGCTGAGCCTATACAAACTCGTACATAAAAGTAGGACTTGATTTTAATACCCAGAAATGGATTTAGAAAACATAACCTGTACTAACAATGTCCTCGTGACGTCAGAGTGACACAGCCTTAGAAATAAAGTGCAACATCAACCTACAAATTAACACCAGAATCACTAAACGCATCACTAATATTTCAATATAAACAAAATTACAGTAGTGCTTGAAAGTTTGCGAACCCTTGA
The DNA here is from genome assembly GCF_027579695.1 of Neoarius graeffei. Taxonomy (NCBI): domain Eukaryota; kingdom Metazoa; phylum Chordata; class Actinopteri; order Siluriformes; family Ariidae; genus Neoarius; species Neoarius graeffei. The sequence goes on from NC_083586.1 coordinate 35,429,882, forward strand.
GAATTTTCTACGGTACATTTCTGCATAAATATGACCCAAAACTTCATCAGATTTTCACACAAGTCCTAAAAGTAGATAAAGAGAACCCAGTAAAACAAATGAGACAAAAATATTATACTTGGTCATTTATTTATTGAGGAAAATGATCCAATGTTACATATCTGTGAGTGGCAAAAGTACGTGAACCTCAGATTAGCGGTTAATTTGAAGGTGAAATTAGTCAGGTGTTTTCAATCAATGGGATGACGATCAGGTGCGAGTGGGCACCCTGTTTTATTTAAAGAACAGGGATCTATCGAAGTCTGATCTTCACAACACATGTTTGTGGAAGTGTATCATGTCACGAACAAAGGAGATTTCTGAGGACCTCAGAAAAAGCGTTGATGTTCATCAGGCTGGAAAAGGTTACAAAACCATCTCTAAAGAGTTTGGACTCCACCAATCCACAGTCAGACAGATTGTGTACAAATGGAGGAAATTCAAGACCATTGTTACCCTCCCCAGGAGTGGTCGACCAACAAAGATCACTCCAAGAGCAAGGCGTGTAATAGTCAGCGTGGTCACAAAGGACCCCAGGGTAACTTCTAAGCAACTGAAGGCCTCTCTCACATTGGCTAATGTTCATGAGTCCACCATCAGGAGAACACTGAACAACAATGATGTGCATGGCAGGGTTGCAAGGAGAAAGCCACTGCTCTCCACAAAGAACATTGGTGCTCATCTGCAGTTTGCTAAAGATCACGTGGACAAGCCAGAAGGCTATTGGAAAAATGTTTTGTGGACGGATGAGACCAAAATAGAACTTTGTGGTTTAAATGAGAAGCGTTATGTTGGAGAAAGGAAAACACTGCATTCCAGCATAAGAACCTTATCCCATCTGTGAAACATGGTGGTGGTAGTATCATGGCTTGGGCCTGTTTTGCTGCATCTGGGCCAGGATGGCTTGCCATCATTGATGGAACAATGAATTCTGAATTATACCAGCAAATTCTAAAGGAAAATGTCAGGACATCTGTCCATGAACTGAATCTCAAGAGAAGGTGGGTCATGCAGCAAGACGACGACCCTAAGCACACAAGTCATTCTACCAAAGGATGGTTAAAGAAGAATAAAGTTAATGTTTTGGAATGGCCAAGTCAAAGTCCTGATCTTAATCCAATCGAAATGTTGTGGAAGGACCTGAGGCGAGCAGTTCATGTGAGGAAACCCACCAACATCCCAGAGTTGAAGCTGTTCTGTACAGAGGAATGGGCTAAAATTCCTCCAAGCTGGTGTGCAGGACTGATCAACAGTTACCCCAAACGTTTAGTTGCAGTTATTGCTGCAGAAGGGGGTCACACCAGATACTGAAAGCAAAGGTTCACATGCAACCCCGATTCCAAAAAAGTTAGGACAAAGTACAAATTATAAATAAAAATGGAATGGAATAATTTACAAATCTCAAAAACTGATATTGTATTCACAATAGAACATAGACAACATATCAAATGTTGAAAGTGAGACATTTTGAAATTTCATGCCAAATATTGGCTCATTTGAAATTTCATGACAGCAACACATCTCAAAAAAGTTGGGACAGGGGCAATAAGAGGCTGGAAAAGTTAAAGGTACAAAAAAGGAACAGCTGGAGGACCAAATTGCAACTCATTAGGTCAATTGGCAATAGGTCATTAACATGACTGGGTATAAAAAGAGCATCTTGGAGTGGCAGCGGCTCTCAGAAGTAAAGATGGGAAGAGGATCACCAATCCCCCTAATTCTGCGCCGACAAATAGTGGAGCAATATCAGAAAGGAGTTCGACAGTGTAAAATTGCAAAATGTTTGAACACATCATCTACAGTGCATAATATCAAAAGATTCAGAGAATCTGGAAGAATCTTTGTGCGTAAGGGTCAAGGCCAGAAAACCATACTGGGTGCCCGTGATCTTCGGGCCCTTAGACGGCACTGCATCACATACAGGCATGCTTCTGTATTGGAAATCACAAAATGGGCTCAGGAATATTTCCAGAGAACATTATCTGTGAACACAATTCACCGTGCCATCCGCCGTTGCCAGCTAAAACTCTATAGTTCAAAGAAGAAGCCGTATCTAAACATGATCCAGAAGCGCAGACGTCTTCTCTGGGCCAAGGCTCATTTAAAATGGACTGTGGCAAAGTGGAAAACTGTTCTGTGGTCAGACGAATCAAAATTTGAAGTTCTTTATGGAAATCGGGGACGCCGTGTCATTCGGACTAAAGAGGAAAAGGACGACCCAAGTTATCAGCGCTCAGTTCAGAAGCCTGCATCTCTGATGGTATGGGGTTGCATTAGTGCACGTGGCATGGGCAGCTTACACATCTGGAAAGACACCATCAATGCTGAAAGGTATATCCAGGTTCTAGAGCAACATATGCTCCCATCCAGATGACGTCTCTTTCAGGGAAGACCTTGCATTTTCCAGCATGACCATGCCAAACCACATACTACATCAAGTACAGCATCATGGCTGCGTAGAAGAAGGGTCCGGGTACTGAACTGGCCAGCCTGCAGTCCAGATCTTTCACCCATAGAAAACATTTGGCGCATCATATAACGGAAGATACAACAAAAAAGACCTAAGACAGTTGAGCAACTAGAATCCTACGTTAGACAAGAATGGGTTAACATTCCTATCCCTAAACTTGAGCAACTTGTCTCCTCAGTCCCCAGACATTTACAGACTGTTGTAAAGAGAAAAGGGGATGTCTCACAGTGGTAAACATGGCCTTGTCCCAACTTTTTTTGAGATGTGTTGTCATGAAATTTAAAAATCACCTAATTTTTCTCTTTAAATGATACATTTTCTCAGTTTAAACATTTGATGTGTCATCTATGTTCTATTCTGAATACAATATGGAATTTTGAAACTTCCACATCATTGCATCCTGTTTTTATTTACAATTTGTACTTTGTCCCAACTTTTTTGGAATCAGGGTTGTACTTTTGCCACTCACAGATATGTAATATTGGATCATTTTCCTCAATAAATAAATAAATGACCAAGTATAATATGTTTGTCTCATTTGTTTAACTGGGTTCTCTTTATCTACTTTTAGGACTTGTGTGAAAATCTGATGTTGTTTAGGTCATATGCAGAAATATAGAAAATCCTAAAGGGTTCACAAACTTTCAAGCACCACTAAGGTGTTTAAAAGTGGCATTTTCCTTTAAGGAAAAATAAAGATGTTGATTTGTTATGGTATTCACTATACAGTAATTATGTTGTCCAGATTTGTTTTATGAATGAACTATTACAAATAGTATGTCCATTGAATGTACACAGTAATTTTATGGTTGTTTTTATTGTAGCTTTTTGCTATCATAACTCCAGAAACAATTTACAACAGAGAAGATAATGACACTTATGATCGCATCATTGATCTCAGTAGTATGGAACGCTCTACAAGTCTTTTAATGTGCTCAGCAGTGGCCATTAACTGTTTGTGTTTTTTGATGTTCTCCTTTTTCCCATCTGACTTGCGTACGCCTGCATAGACAGAACCGTAGGCTCCGCTTCCCAGCAGCTCTCCCATTATGTAGCGTAAATAAAACTTTGCTGTAAAACAAAACAAAATCAGAAAACTACTTTTTCATACAATATGAACCATATTTTTTTAGCATAGATTTTTTTTTTTAATTATCAGCAACAATCCAGTGCTGTGGTTCTTCCCAAGGTAATGGCTTTAGGAGTCCAAATGTCCAAGAGTGTATTGTTAATGTCTTTCATTATAGTGATCTGGCCAGTCACTTTCCCCTTGACAGTCCTGGTGTATACAAGGTTTAAATATTACTACTTAATGATCTATTGTATTATATTAAGGCAAGTAGGGGAAAGGAGGGCATTAGGCCCCATACATTTGTTTTAAAAAATTATAATGGTATAAAACGTGTAATTTTAAGTGTAATTGAAGAAACAAATACATAATTACAAATTAACTGGCATCAAATCCAATGATAAAAGTGCAACAGTTTTATATATAATTTTTTTTTTTTTTTTTGAGACAGTAGAGTCTATTCCCCATAGGTGTGGGGCAGTAAGTCCCCAGCAAGAGAGTCCAACTTTCAGTTTCTATTTCATTTTACTGGGTACAGTTATCACACATTCTGATTGGTTCCCGAGTAATCTGCAATAATATCGGACATGCTGGTGATAAATTCCATGCATTTTTAATGTAATGGGCCCGAATACCTTTTTAGATTTCAAAACAGCGTTTGACTTGGTGAACCGAGATTATATCTGGGCTGCCCTTGAGCACTATGGTATTCTACAGCAACACAGTCCGTGCAGTGTGTGTTGGAGATGAGCTGACAGATTGGTTTGAGGTACGGTAAAGACTGGCACAGGGCAAGGTGACATTCAAGCCCCCCCCCCCCCCCCCCCCCCATCTTCAATATTGTCCTAAATTGGGTACTAGAACAGACAACCAAAGCGAAATTTGCCTCCGGAGGTTTTCTGCTGCAGAATCGTAGGAGTTCTTGGTACCCGGCAGTCTATGTTACCGACTGAGATTGTGCTGATGACACAGCTGCTCTGGACAGCTCTCCTGCTGGACTTCAGGAGACAACCGCTCTTATTGCGAATCTCAGCAAAGCTGCTGGTTTACAGATCAGAACTAACAAAACCAAGACCATGCTCATTGGAAAGTCCCATACACAGTGACCATACAACCTCTCCGAGTTACCTGATATCAAAGTAGGCAATGAAGATCTGAAGCAAGTAAATCATTTCAAATACCTCGGCTCAACAATATTCAGTGACTGGTCCCTCGACAAAGAAATAAACGTTTGGGTCTGTTTAGTTCCGAGTGCCTTCAATTCCCTCAACGTCATCTGGAGGAACATTGGGATTTCCCTCACCACCAAGACCAAAATCTGAGTACAGAGTTATTACACCTTTACTCTATGGATGTGCCACCTGGGCTTTAAAGCAACAGCAGCTACACCGTTTAGATGCCTTCCGTCATACCAGTCTCTGTAGGATTCTGAAGGTTTCATTTTATGATCACATATTGAACCGAGAGATCAGGGAAAGAGCTGGTTGCTGTAGCCTAGACATCATGATAAGCCATACCCACCTTCTCTACTTCAGACACGTAGTGAGGATGTCTGAGAGCAGACTTCCCAAGTTTCTCTTGAATTGGGTGCCTGCACATGGCTTCTGAGGAGTCGGACATTCAAGACTGGGCCTTATCAAGACCTTAGACCTAGAGTCATTCACAGGCTGCAATTAATTTATGGGGAAACTCCATGTGCTAGACCGCTCGAACTGGTGCCACCTCCTGCGAGTTGCCAAACGTTGTTTGGTTGAGTGTGAGCAGGCAGACTTGTCTACGGACAAATGAAGACCTGATCAAGTCTCTAAGAAGTCTCTCTAATTCCCCCTTCCCCCCCCAAACAATCAAACAAATAAATGAACATATGGGTTGCTTTTGTTATACAACATGAACCATACTTTTTCATTCATATTTTTTCAGGCAACAGCTATTATTGTTGGTACAGAATTTTTGTAAATATACTAGTACATATCTCAAAACATTGGAATATTGTGAGACGTTTTTTTTTCCCCATAATTTAATTCAAAAAGGCAAACTTTGATATATTCTATATTCATTACATGTAAAGTGAAATATTTCAAGGCTTTTTTGTTTGAAATTTTGATGATTATGGCTTATAGCTCATGAAAATCAGAAATCCAGTATCTCAAAATATTAGAATATTTCATTTGGAGTTTGAGTAAAACTGTATAAATACCATGTATCTCTGTCTCATTCAGTTTATGCAACCACAATCACGGGGAAGAATGCCGACTTGACAGTTGTCCAGAAGATCATCAACATCCTCCACAAGGAGGGTAAGCCACAGAAGGTAATTTGCTGAAAAGGCTGGCTGGAAAAGGTGCACAAGCAACAGGGATGACTGAGGGGAACCGTCAGGGCCTTCTAGGCCTTCAAAGAAGGCCCAAATATATCAGCATTTCAAATGCTATATTTAATTTCATTCCTTCAGAAGTTCATTATAATTTTTCTCTTCTAATTTGGCTTCATTTTCTATGAAATGTGCTTTAGAAATGAAAGGGTTACTGTCCTGAAAACATTAAACTAGTTATCCAATGAGGGTTTTTATTATTATTTATTTATTTTATTTTTTTGGTCTCTCAGCTGAGAAGAGCTTGGTGCTGGCTCACTCATTGGTTAGGACTTCATTGCTGGGACAGAAGGCCATAGTAATGTATGTTTGTCCGAAGTGACAGATGAATTAACCAATCAGATTTTGATTTATAGTGGGAGGGACCAAAAATTTATCACCCTCGGCCTTCTCAAAGGCCAACGCGAGCTTAATCGTGAGTCGGCGTGGGAGTGCAAGTCACCTTACAGTTGGTGTAGTGTTCATCAGTAGTGTTAGCGAATGCCAATAAAGCAGTCAAACCAGTGCTATCAAGAGCAAGTAGCACAAGCTAACAACTGAAAAACTAAGATTTCTGGCTCCAGACTCCTCTTCCATGCATGCTTGCCACAGTATTTTTCACTCAGACTTAAGTATTCATTTCTCTGTGTAATTTACTTAGTGACTTTTTAAAAAAAATCAACATCAACAACTACACATAATGGAGCTACCTGGCAGCCTGTCGCTAATCCCATGCAAAATCCTTTGCCCCGTTAATTTTTTGGTGTGTCTGGCTAAGTTTTGGCTGTGCTGAAGTCCCAGCTCTAATAGTAACGGTTCGCCACTGAGGGATGACTGCAGCCTTCAGAGGATTGTCAAAAAAGTCGATTCAAGAACTTGGGAGAGTTTCACAAGGAGTGGACTGAGGCTGGTGTCAGTGTGTCGAGAGCTGCCACGTGCAGACGTCTTCAGGAAAGGGGCTGTCATGTTCCTAATATTACTGTAAGTCACTCCTGAACCAGAGACATCAGAAGCATCTTACCTGGGCTAAGGAGAGAAAGAACTGGACTGTTGTTCAGTGGACTTGATAAAACAGTGGACCAACACCAGCAGATGACATGGCACCCCAAATCCTCTCAAGGCTGCAGTCATCCCTGTTGCTTGTGCACCTTTTCCAGCCAGCCTTTTCAGCAATGACCTCCTGTAGCTTACCCTCCTTTTGGAGTACTGAACTAGACCGAGACTTAGATGGTATTTATACTGTTTTTTTTACTCAAACTCAAAATGAAATACTCTAATATTTTGAGGGGTTTGCACTGTAGGCCATAATTATCAAAATTAAAAGAGAAAAATGCTTGCAACATTTCAGTTTGTGTGTAATGAGTCTAGAATATATTAAATTTTCACTTTCTGATGGAAAATATTCAACGTTTTCCATGATATTCTAATTGTTTGAGATGCACAAGTATAAAAGGTGTGACTTTGGAGAGACCTAATTTATTAGGGTTGATTCTTTCGACATTTCTCTTCACACAACTCTTCCATTTTTGTTCGTTTCCTTTTTGCAGACGTCTCCTCAGGCTGGGGATCAGGTTCTTCGTACATCCTTTTTCTTTTCAGAGGACGCCCCTTACTTTGTCTTGTAGTGACCAAGCAGGATGCCTCTGACTGGTTCTCAGCTGAGAGCTGGCCTGCCGAAGAAAATATTTTAAAGTTACTAGGCCTGTATGATAGGATGTTATACAGTAAATTGTGATCATGATGCACAGAGTACTGCAGATATTGTGATTACTTTTACAACACTGAATTGTTACTCACTGGGACAAGTAATAGATTTTACATTGGCGTTGGACAAAATGTTTGGGGTGAGGGTTTTTATTTTATTTTTTTATGCCATGTCAGCACATGAGGCTACATGCTCTTGTCATGATTTCAAAAAGGTATTATAGTTACTTTATAAATAATCAAAACTAAAAAAAAAATTAATAAATGAGCAAATAACTAAATGAGATGCTTTCAATACACTTGACAGAAATTCTAATACTTTGTGGTGGCACCTTCATCAAAACATCATCCAAAGTATTTTGAGAGAAAAAACGTTCCCTTGTGGAATTTAGTCCAGGACAACAAAATAAAATATGCTTGGTTTTCAATGATGTCTTTGATAAAAAATGGCATACTGGCGGTTCTTCACCCTTTCATAAACATGAGTGAGCCTTGAATGCTCAATATGACGCCTGGTATGCACCACTTGATCATATCTGGTTTGAAATGAGAATAAAAGGCTCTTATTGATGGCAGGTTTGAGTTCATGAAAATTGTTTTCAGGACATTCATCCCATTCAGTCTGCCACTTCCTTAAAATACAAGATGCCAGCACAGGTCTGAGGCGGCTGGGGTTTTACATTCCGTGACTTCTTTAACGAGATCTCTTTTGGCCACATTATCTATGTTCTCATAACCTGCGAGGCCACATGGCCTAGAATCCAACTCCAAAAAAACCCAACAAAAAAACCCACTCAGTTTCTGTCTTTTTGTAAAAACTCAAGTTTATCTAAAATACTGAATCAAAAGGTGATCAGTCTTTAAAAAAAAAAAAAAAAGGAGCACCTGGAGGCATGATCTTCGGTCTGTAAAAAGAAAGAGTTCTGTTTAGTGTTGGCTCTGTACTCCAGTGCTAACAACAAAGCATCGGCCTCAGCTGTAAAAACTGAACTTTGTTCGAAAATGCACAGTCGATAATTGTGTCCAGTTACTATCGCTACAGATACACGTTTATCTACTTGAGATCCATCAGTGTATCTTGGTGTGTGAAAAGGAAAATGGCATCTTGTATCTAACGAGTGCTTTGAGAGCACAATATCCCCCGCTGGCAGCTGTGCCATAACTCTGGTAAAATGTGACGGAATTGAATTTGCAATATGCATATTACCGACATATAACAAAGAATCCAAAGTTTTGTGAAATTCCTCCAAAAATTGCGAGGAGTTGATTTCAGAAAGTGAGTACCCTTCCTGGGATGAACAGACGGACATCGCCATGAGACAATCCCCTTTCAGGCTTTCAGCCAGCAGGGGGATAAAAACTGTTGCTGGTATGCATTTGGGTGTGTCATTGCCTTCCTGTTTTGGCCCAAATCCATTATATTTGGTTTTTCAAATTCCAATGGGGAATGAGGCAAGAATGTGTCCATGTCCAGTTATCCAGATTGATGTCTCAGCTTCTCCAGATGAGGTTTTATATGAACTCCAAAGAGGCTGATGTAATTATACCTGGCCTCATATAACTACAAATGGTGGGACTGGAAAACCAGAGTAGGACAGAATGTTTGTAACATGTTCAGTTCATCCTCTTGCTGCTCCATGAGAACTACTAAATATTTTTATTTAGAAAAATCTTCTTTTGACTGCTCCCATTAGGGGTCGCCACAGAAGATCTGACCCATAGTTGATTTGGCATAGGTTTTACACTGGATTCTCTTCCTGACGCAACCCTCCCCAGTCTATCTGACCAACACTAAGTAAACACTGCCTTGTGCAACCCCAGTGGCTGGGTATTTTACCTAACCTGCATGTCTTTGGACTGTGGGGGAAACCAGAGCACCTGGAGGAAACCCAGGCAGACACGGGGAGAACATGCAAACTCCGCACAGAAAGGCACCCGTTGGCTGTGAGGTTCGAACCCAGAACCTTCTTGCTGTAAGGTGACTGTGCTAACCACTACACCACCGTGCTGCCCGTTTTTTTTTTTTCCTTAGAAAATAAATTGTAACATTATTTTGTAAATGGGGTAGCCCATTACTGTTTGGCCAGTACTTTATTTGCAAAACATAATATCCTGATACATATTGTGTGTCCAGAAAACAGCTTTCACTATGACAATATATTTTTGCCATATCACCTTCCCCATGATAGTCCTATGTGTACTAGATCTATATACTAGTATTTTATATTATATCCCTCATCAAAAAATTCCCATGCAGGGATTGGCCCAGGATGGCTCATGTGACAAAATAGTTCCACCACTGATTCAGCAATGTATCTTGTGACGACATTTAAAAAAAAAAAAAAATTGGTATGGTGAGAGTCAGTCATGGCATATCCTGGATATACCATGAACTGATGACTTGAGTCATAGCTGTGGCTCTGTGAGCATTTGTACGTAGAAATCACATATGATCATGCCTAGCGAGACAGGTGATAGTATGCACAGATCGAAGGTCGCTCCAACATAAACAACAAACATGGCTGCCTCCAGTGAGTTTATGCAGAGATTCAATCTTAACAATTAGTTTGGAATTTTTTGATGAGGGAAATAAATCTAATGTATCATGCACCGAGAGGCTCTGGTAATTGTGGATTCTCTTCAGTGACTGGCAGAGTCCCATTTTCTTCAGCGCTGTGCTGCTCACAAAATAATACTACACCAGTCACCTCAGAGAATCAGTCATTTCAAGCAGAGACTCAGTGCATGGTATATTTGATTAATGTACTGTATAATATTAAGGCAAACAAACATACAAATAAACACCAAATTCTAAAGGGGGTAACCTTGTAAAAAAAAAAAAGTTAAATATCAATCCGTAAATGTAAAGATTTAAAGGTAAATAGATCAGACTTCCAGCATTTGTATCAGTTCAGTGCTGTGCAAACGTCTTAGACATCCTATGTTTCAAATAAACTTTCATCAGTCTCCTGAAGAGCTGTGGCTTCTTCTGCAATATTTACAGCTCACTTCCTTATGCGACTGCACATGCTGTACCGGAGACTTTATATATAAATTATAAACACACACACTGGCCATTTTAATAAGAACAACTTCTTGAGTTTAAGATTCCTGTTCTTGGCTGCAGGACTAGAACCCAATGTGGTCTTCTGCTGTTGCATGCTGAGATGCTTTTCTGTTCATCACAGTTGTAAAGAGTTGCTATGAGTTACTTTATCCTTCCTGGCAGCTCAAGCCAATCTGGCCATTTTCCTCTGACCTTTCTTATCAACAAGATGTTTCCACCCACAGAACTGTCGCTCACTCAGTGTTTTGTTTTTCGCACCATTCCGTGTAAACCCTAGAGACTGTTGTGTGTGAAAACCCCAGGAGATCAGCAGTTTCTGAAATACTCAAACCAGTCCATAAGGCTCAAACTGACACCCATGCCACAGTGAAAGTCACACTTTGAGATCACAGTTTTTCCTATTCTGATGTTTGAAGTGAACATTAACTGAAGCTCTTGATTTGTATCTGCATGATTTGATGCACTGTGCTGCTGTCAAGGGATCGGCTGATTAGAGAACTGTATAAAACAGCAGGTGGATGGGTGTTCCTAATAAAGTGGCCAGTGTGTGTAATATATTTAAAGCAACAGGTCATCACAACAACTACTGACTTTCATTTATTTATTACTGCTTACTCTTCACAGTATTTTTTTTTTAATGCAGAAACATTTAGTATCATATATATATATATATATATATATATATATATATATATATATATATATATATATATAGTACTGTAGTCTCAGGTACATTTTGTGTTATAATTCAATTATCTGGTAGGTTTTATTAAGCATTTTGCAGAAGCAGCCACAGTTCCTCTGGAAACTGACTCTCACTCGCTTCTTATTTTTGCAGTGAAACCCAGCAGCCTTCATAAGGTTTTTTTTTTTTTTTAAGGTGAAGGGTGTCTCTTATGTAATAAGTGGCTTTCTTTAGTGAAATACTCACATTTTAACTTTGTGTTGGAAAAGTAATGTTTGGAAATCTAACCCTGATAATGTAGGAGTCATAAAATAAAAATCTATAATAAAGTTTGATAGAAAAAAAGGTACCTAAGACCTTTACACACTACTAGATCTATCCATCTATAATATATAGATATCAATCTACTTTTATCTGTTTAAAAACAGATCACATATACACTTTTTTTTCCGTTTCAGTTGGGCACCATCCAAACTGATGATCACATCAGCTTTTCTTTGGCTAGTCAGACACAAGGTATGTCACCACTCTTACCGGAGTAGTAGGCCTTGCTCAAGGGTACTTCAACCATTCCTGCTGGTCCAGGGAATCGAACCAGTGACCTTTTGGTCCCAAAGCTGCGTCTCTAGCCATTAGGATATGTTTGTACTAAAAAAATAAAATAGGGTGCCCAAGCTGTTTACACAGTATGAGTCAAGTCAACTTTATTGTCAAATATGCTATACATGCTCGACATACAGCACAGATAAAATTTCAGTCCTCTCTGACCCAAACAGGCAATGCAATAAATAAAAATAGAATAACTGAAATAAACAATATAAACCGTATAAACACTCTAGATAAGAACTAGACATAGACTAAACATGTATATAATTGGAGCAAATAAACAGTCAAGGGCACTTGAGGTATAGCAGGTAAACATGAAATAAACAGTATAAACAATAAACTAATAGCTGTTAAGGTGAGGTAGTGCGGAATAGTGCAAATGAGCGAGGTAAAGTGAAATGTGCAGTCCCTGAGTTCAGAGTGTTGATGAACGTTGAGAGTATGTGTATTGGGGGGGGGGAGAACTGTGAGGGTGACATGTCAGATGCTGAAGGGGGGCAGGGGTGTGTGTGTGGGCAGAATCTGTGGCAGGGGGCAGAGGGGGGAGGAGGGGCAGAACAGGGAGGGAGTTGAGCCTCCTGACCACCTGGTGAAAGAAACTGTCCTTGAGCCTGCTGGTTTTGGCCTGGAGACTCTGCAGTCTCCTCCCTAACGGCAACAGACTGAAGAGGCTGTGAGATGAGTGGGTGGGGTCACCTGCAATCCTGATGGCTTTGCGGGTGAGGCGGGAGTTATAGATGTCCATAAGAGAAGGGAGAGAGACACCAATGATCCTCTCAGCTGCTCTCACGATGCGCTGCAGAGTCTTGCAGTAGGACACGGTGCAGGCGCCGTACCACACGGTGATGCAGCTGGTCAGGATATTCTCGATGGTGCCTCTGTAGAATGTGATGGGGGCCGGGGCTCTTGCTCTCCTCAGTTTGCGGAGGAAGTACAGACGCTGTTGGGCTTTTTTGGCCAGTGATGCGGCGGTGTTGCTCCAGGACAGGTCTTCAGAGATGTGCACACCCAGAAACTTAGTGCTGCTCACCCTCTCCACTGCAGCACCGTCGATAGTTAGTGGAGCATGCTGGGTGTGCGCTCTCCTGAAGTCCACAACAATCTCCTTCATCTTCTCCACGTTCAGGCGGAGATTGTTGTCCTTGCACCACATGGCCAAGCGGCTCACCTCACTCCTGTAGATTGTCTCGTCATTGTTGAGGAGACCCACCACAGTCGTGTCGTCCGCAAACTTAATGAAGAGATTGGAGCTGGATGTTGGTGTGCAGTCGTGGGTCAGCAGAGTGAAGAGGAGGGGGCTCAGCACACATCCTTGGGGGGGCCCCCCGTGTTCAATGTGATGGTGCTGGAGGAGTTGCTGCCGACCCGTACAGCCTGTCATCTCCCCGTCAGGAAGTCCAGCAGCCAGTTGCACAGGGAGGTGTTGAGTCCCAGCTGGTCCAGTTTATGAATGAGCTGCTGAGGAATGATTGTGTTGAATGCTGAGCTAAAGTCTATGAACAGCATTCTGACGTACGAGTCTTTTGTCTCCAGGTGGGTGAGGGCTGAGTGGAGGGGAGTGGAGATGGCGTCATCGGTCGAACGGTTGGACTGATATGCAAACTGGAAAGGGTCCAGGGCGGGGGGGAGGGCAGACTTGATATGCCGCATGACTAGCTGCTCAAAGCACTTCATGAGGATGGGAGTGAGTGCGACTGGGCGGTAGTCATTGAAGCAGGAGGGAGACGGCTTCTTCGGGACTGGGATGATGATGGTGGCTTTGAGGCACGTGGGGACAACAGCCTGGCTCAACGAGATGTTGATGTCTGTAAAGACATCTGTGAGCTCCTCGGCAGTCTCTCAGGACACGACCAGGAATGTTATCAGGACCCGGGGCTTTCTGTGCATTTGTCGTCCTGAGAGCTCTCCTCACGCTGTCTGGGGACATCGTCAACACCTAGTTGTATGAGATCTGTCTGTCACCATACTACATTTAATGACCAACTGAATGTGTGTATATAAATTTTTTTTAGTAATCTTCCAACCAGTTCTGAATGTTGTTCTGTTGGCGGTTACTCAAATTTTGAATGTGCACTGTGCGGCACTCAATTATGTCCCCCGCTTCCCTCTGTGTTCCTCCTAGCATTGTCGCCTCACAGCAAGAAGGTTCTGGGTTTGAGCCCAGCGGCTGGCGAGGGCCTTTCTGTGTGGAGTTTGCATGTTCTCCCCGTGTCTGCGTGGGTTTCTTCCGGGTGCTCCAGTTTCCCCCCCACAGTCCAAAGACATGCAGGTTAGGCTAATTGGTGGCTCTAAATTGACCATAGTTGAGTGTGAATGGTTGTCTGTGTCTGTGTGTCAGCCCTGTGATGACCTGGCGACTTGTCCAGGGTGTACCCCGCCTTTCGCCCGTAGTCAGCTGGGATAGGCTCCAGCTTGCCTGCGACCCTGTACAGGATAAGCGGTTACATTTAATGGGTGGATGTATTCATGTGCAACCATGTGACAAAAACAGTGTGACGTATGCACCCACTGCCATGTTGGATGACACACAAATCCAAAATGCAAGGACGTACAGTATATTTTGACATATTTTGATATTCTAGTTATTCTTGTTTTTATATTGTTAACCAAACAAACCTTTACATTTCAAACCATAAAGATCTTTGACAAAATAGAGGACAATCAGTCTAAAAGCATGCAATAAAAACATTTATTAATCAAGTAGTATTGTTTTAGGCTAATTCCTATTTTCTTTTCATAGACAAAATAAAATCACTTTAATCAAAAGGTACAATTGACTGGAGATAAATTATCCAAGGCACAGGTGGATTTTTCAAGATGAAAGCAGATGGTAAGTCATCGACCGTGGGTCTGTATATAGAATTTATCAACAGTGTAACCTATCTTATGTTGATGCGCAACCTAAATTATTTTGATGCACAAAAAATGCTCCGTGTAGCCTGGTTATGTTGAATTGACAGCGTAGGGTCTGTATGATTTAGTGTGCCAGGCGAGCTCAAAAGTTCAAGTGGTTTAATGAACATCTATAGTGGTGGTCTGTTGCCCTGACTGAGTTTATTTAACAGGTCAACAACAATTTGTGTTCATGTACTGTAGACACCATTAGTTGCCCTGAAATAATTTAATAATATGTTTTAATGTTGCATATAGTCGACACAGAACCAGCCAGCCGACCACACCATAGCCAGCCTTTGGCATATTAGTCACATAACAGGATAATATTTTTATTATTTTATTACTTATTTTATTTATTTTATTACTTATTTACCTACCAACCAAGCAATATTAATGTCAACATATTTGTGGTGTCAACACACATTTGAGCTGCTGCAGTCAACTGAGCCTGAATGCACTGGAGAAAATGGTGTGTGTGTGTGTGAGAGAGAGAGAGAAACTTGGAAGACATATGATCATTGTCTTGTGAGATGGGACGTCAGCTGGGATTTTGAAGGTTGTAATATAATAATGTAGCTTCAACTTTGTCTTTGTGGTCCTAAAGGAGAGAGATGTGAGTGAGAAATGATGGATGTTTACGAAACTGATAAATTTTAACAGTGATATTTAACAGTCAATTGCCACTTGCCTCCATTTCCTCAGACATTATGGGTGTTGATAATAACTTAGTAATAAGGAAACAGAAACTGAAGTACATACATTTAAAAAGAGCAGTGCAAAAATCACGAATAAAGATGTCATCATCTCTGAATGCGTCTAGGTGATATTTCTTGTAAAGTTAGATATAACCTCCCCAACCTAACTGTGACAATCTCCCTTAAATACAAGCCCCAGGAAAACTTGACTGTGGTCTTAACAGCTAGAAACGGCCCTGGGCGTAGTCAAAGTAGTACTTTAGTTAAGAGTTAATTTACAACAGACCTGGATCACTCTTTCAAAACAAAGAGCGTGTCCTCGCAGCTGAATAGAGAGCGTGCACGTGACATCATGAGGTCACGTGATATTTGTTTATCCGCCATTTTGGACGGCAAGGTCGCGCATAGAACTTAGACGAACCCGTTCTAATTATCAAGTGTGTGGGAGTAGATCTTTCGAGAATATATCTTGTTCAGCATTTGGTTGTACCAATAGACAGGGCCAAAAGGAGGGCCTGTCATTTTATAGATTCCCCGCGGACGAGGAGAGACGCGCAAAATGGGTGTCCGCTGTGCGAAGAGAAAACTGGTACCCCAGTTCTACCAGCCGAATTTGTAGTGAACACTTCACTTCATATCAGGTAGGTGTAATCTTCTAATTCAATACTCCTAGTACATCTGTTAAGTTGATTTTCGGATTGAATGATAACTGCATACTTAGAAACTAGACAGTCTCTAACATTTAAAATGGCTATACCTAGCCCTACTACCCTGGCCTAGTCTATAACAATGTTTTATCTTTTTGGCTCATATATGCCTTTGAAAGGCCAATCCATAGTAGGCAGTGGCGGCTGGTGAAAAAAATTCTTGGTGGGGCTGGTGTGTGCCAGTAGAGTTCCCTGCCCAGTCCAGTATAAGCATTCAAATGAACAGTCAGAAAATGACAATTCCACAAAAATAATTTAATTTCCTTCTCAAAATCAGCAGTTTCACAGATAAAGTAAATTAACAATTTACAGCTATATCAGGCTCCATTTATGCTTTGGAAAGGAACGGTTTCAAATACAATACTCAAGTTCTTGAGAGAAGTTTACAGCAAGGGTATGATTTCAGCTGAATCTATACAAATCAACTGTGTGTGTGTGAGAGAGTGTGAATGAGTGAGAGAGAGGGAGGAAGGTTTCTAATGTGAGTGTGGGACTGAGTGAGGTGGTGTGTGTGTGTCTGTCTGATTCTAAGGTGAGTGTAAGATTTCTGTGTGAGAGAGAGTGACTATGAAATGAGGTGTGTGTGTGTGTGTGTGTGTGTGTTCTGAGCTCGGTGTATTTCTGTGAAACGAGACAGTGAGAGGGGGAGCGAAACACAGTGTTGACACTCTTGTTGTGAATACAAACTATGACAAAGATGTGTGATTATTGTCCAATATGAACCAAAAGTCTAGTTTTGAACATCAAAGACAGAGAGAGAGAGAGATGCATTTTCTGTAGCAGGGGCGAAATTTCCAGCGCCCCAAAACCATTAAATTCGGCGATGCTGATTGGCCAAATATTTATGATTTTTCCCGAGCAACCATACACGATTGGCTATTCCGCTGCACTTCTGGGGCGCTTTGCCGAGCGCCCAAGAAGAGAAATGATACGCGTCTGTCGGTGGAAATTCACCATTGAATGAGAGTCAGTTGGTGGAAATGTTGTTTCAATAATTCAGATCGCATGTAGGCACACACTATTAAGTAAAACTGACATTGATAATAAAATTTGTAAAAATATATATCGATATATATATTTTTTCCCCCTCCACATCTGGGAGGGCGGCGCCCGAGCGCCCCCTATGAACCAGCCGCCACTGATAGTAGGGATGGCGAAAACTAAAAAAAAATCTTGACCGACCACTGAGCCTCATTAGCCGGTTAAAGTCGGTTAACCTATGAGTTTAAACAGAAACGGCGGATGTACCTTTTTCACGGCTGAATCGCGCAGATCCGATTTTTTTTTTTTTAGGGGGGACGTTGGAGTGTCTGAATAATTTCATCAAAGTAAATTATGTATTAAAATTACCAAATGAGCAAATGCTGTTAGTCCATGAAACATAGGAAGTATTAGTATGAGAAGAAGGCAGTTGGTTAGAAAGCTGCGCACATTTGCGCAGCTTCCGGAGCAGGCGTGCACGGCTTTCTGATTTTCTGTTTTTCAGACAAAAACATACATATTTACAACCCTGTCATTATCTGGAACTGAGTTTAGATTTCGACCATTCTTAAGATAAAACGTCCTGCATAGTCTCTTTATGATGAACGTCTTAATGCCACTTACCCGTGAGGTTATCAAGTAGACGTTCTTCTTTGGAACCTTCCAGAGGTATAGTTGAGATACCCATCCTGCAACAAAATATAAGCTTCCAGGCTCTTGTAAGCTTTGAGGGCTTTGCCACGATTCATGATTAACGAGAAAATTGTAAATGTCGTGGTAGGCCAGATCAGGCAAATCGCCGGCACCGCAGCTCCGAATTTCCCTGAACAAGGATTGTGGCAAGTTGTACGGATCTGCAATCCCCAACCTGGAACACTTTTCCATGTAATGCTGCCTCACATCACCTTCAAGATGCTGAACAAACTTAGACAAGTAATCGCACGATGTAGATGGGGCATTTTCCGAATTTTCTTGGGGATTACTGCCTGGATCCATTACGCTCGCACAAGGTAAACTATCCTGCTGCCGTCCAATATGGCGGAGTACACACGTGCGGGTCACGTGACTGCACATCCTCTATACACAGGATTGATGGGACTCTCACCATCAATGGATGGAAATCATGCACGCTGATTGATCGAGATATTTCTGTGGACAGACTATTTCTCGATAATCACCTCGAGCGACTCGGCAAAATGGCAGCCAATCACTTTGGCACTGTAAGTGAGGAAGAATTATAAATTACCAAAGAAAAATGCTGTTCCTAAAAGCCCTAAAGATGTTATGAAGTTTGGTCTGAAACTATTCAAAGGTAAGGTGGACTTGTGATTTATTTTATCGATTTCAAAACAAAGTATTTTGTTTGAGTCAGCATAGATAAGTGATGCAAGTCTGCATGCATTACAATTGCATGACGCTTTTGAAGATCAAAAAATGTATAGTATATATATTTTTTTGTGAAATACAATTTAATTTTTATTTTTTAAAAAATAACCACCTGTGTATTTATACTAAAACAATTATCCGCTTCGGGCTCAGTGAATAATAACTTTGACTTCATCTTGGTTATTATTCACTGATACCTCGCCTTCGGCAAATAATTGTTTATAAATAAGAGAACATTGCCAGCTTGGCATTGTGGATAATAATCATGACTGCATGGCTGGGTAACAAAGGAATGAGTGAGCACAGGGAAAACATTGACTTAATTACTTAGCTTATTATTTGCTCATTCTTTTGTGTCAGAGTTTAATTTAATTAAAAACACACTTCACTTCAATAGCTTCAATTATTAATTCCCACATTATATATGTAATGCTTAATGACAATACAATATATTAACATTTTAACACTTAAAAATTTTTTTTTATTAGTTTTTGGTGAAAAACGAATGTTATGTGACCTCATTGATTGGATTTAGCAGCTGCTAATGCAGCGGTGGTGAAGTGGTTAGCACTGTCGCCTCATAGCAAGAAGGTCCTGGGTTCGAGCCCAGCAGCCGACGGGGGCCCTTCTGTGTGGAGTTTGCATGTTCTCCTTGTGTCTGTGTGGGTTTCCTCCGGGTGCTGTCTACAGTCCAAAAACATGCAGGTTAGGTTAACATGGGGCAGCCTTGGGCTGAAGTGCCCTTGAGCAAGGCACCTAAACCCCAACTGCTCCCCGGGCGTTGTAGTATAGCTGCCCACTGCTCTGGGTGTGTGCGCGCGTGCGCTCATTGCTCACTTGGGTGTGCGCATGCGCGTGTTCACTGCTTCAGATAAGTTAAATGCAGAGGACAGATTTCACTGTGCATGTGACAAAGGCTTCTATATCGAGGACCCACATTCCAAAGACACTCTTCACAAAGTTGTTCTTAAGACTCCTTCTTATGAGTGAGTTCAGGAAAACCCCATTCAGAGACAACGTTTGTTCCTTAAGAGTGTCTTTAAACACACTCTTTAGCCTAAAAGCTCAATATTGTCAGGAAACTCACCCCAGATCAAGTTAGACCTACAAGAGAAGTTGACATGTAAACAATAGTTTTGATTGGTTGGAAGTTGCTCGGGTGGGTGGGGCTGTGTGCTTATGAAGTATGTCAAAGAAATAATATATGATCAGTGAGTATGACAGTAAATTTTACTCACCACTAATTAAAGTGGTGAAGCAATTATAAGCAAGCTTACCAATAAAGCAAAATACAGGGTTCGTCAAAATTATGCTAACATGAATGGATTATATTTCTCCTGAATGTGTGGTGCACCGTGACCATTGCTGGTGTAATTGGGCCCTACTTTTTTGACACCCCAACAGTGATGTCAGATGGTGCAGTAGTACGCCACTGATGAACTTCCACTACAGATCTGATTTGGTTTCTACCATTTACAGTAAGTGTTAACATAATTTTGACTAATCCTGTTTTTATGTTCAGTGTCTTGCAAAAGTATTCATCCCCCTTTGTGTTTGTCCTGTTTTATTGCATTACAAGCTGGAATTAAAATGGATTTTTAGGACGTTAGTACCATTTGATTTACACAAAATGCCTACCACTTTAAAGGTGCAAATTATTTATTGTGACACAAACAATAAGATGAAAAAACTGAAATCTGGAGTGTGCATAGGTATTCACCCCCTTTTGTATGAAACCCTTAAGTAAGAGCTGGTCCAACCAATTCACTTCATAAGTCACATAATTAGTTGCTTAAGATCCACCTGTGTGCAATCAAAGTGTCACATGATGTTTGTATAAATCAACCTGTTCAGGAAGGACCCTGACTCTGCAACACTACTAAGCAAGCAACATGAGAACCAAGGAGCCTCCAAACAGGTCAGAGACAAAGTTGTGAAGAAGTATAGATCAGGGTTGGGTTATAAAAAATATCCCAAACTTTGAATATCCCAGGGAGCACCATTAAATCCATTATAGCAAAATGGAAAGAATACGGCACCACTACAAACCTGACAAGAGAAGGCCGCCCACCAAAACTCACAGACCAGGCAAGGAGGGCATTAATCAGAGATGCAACAAAGACACCAAAGATAACACTGAAGGAGCTGCAAAGATCCACAGCGGAGATGGGAGTATCTGTCCATAGGACCACTTTAAGCTGTAGATTCCACAGAGCGGGGCTTTATGGAAGAGTGGCCAGAAAAAAAGCCATTGCTGAAGAGAAAACATTTGGAGTTTGCCCAACAGCATGTGGCAGACTCCCCAAACACATGGAAGAAGATTCTCTGGTCAAATGAGACTAAAATTGATCTTTTTGACCATCATAGGAAATGCCATGTGTGGCGCAAACCCAACACCCTGAGAACACCATTCCTACAGTGAAGCATGGTGGTGGCAGCATCATGCTGTGGGGATGTTTTTCATCTGCAGGGACAGGAAAGCTGGTCAGGACTGAAGGAAAAATGGATGGCACTAAATACAGGGCAATTCTGGAGGAAAAACCTGTTTGAGTCAGTCAGAGGTTTGAAACTGGGATGAAGATTCACATTCCAGCAGGACAATGACCCTAAACATACTGCTAAAGCTACACTGGAGTGGTTTAAAGGGAAACATTTAAATGTCTTGGAATGGCCTAGTCAGAGCCCAGACCTCAACCCAATAGAGAATCTGTGGCATAACTTGAAGATTGCTGTAC
Source organism: Neoarius graeffei (assembly GCF_027579695.1). Classification (NCBI taxonomy): domain Eukaryota; kingdom Metazoa; phylum Chordata; class Actinopteri; order Siluriformes; family Ariidae; genus Neoarius; species Neoarius graeffei. The sequence goes on from NC_083586.1 coordinate 35,451,271, forward strand.
ACCAACGCAACCCATCTAACTTGAAGGAGTTGGAGCAGTTTTAGCTTGAGGAATGGGCAAAAATCCCAGTGGCTAGATGTGCTCAGCTAATAGAGACATACCCCAAGAGACTTGCAGCTGTGATTGCAGCAAAAGGTGGCTCTACAAAGTATTGACTTGGGGGAGGGGGTGAATACCTCTGCACACTCCAGATTTGTGTTTTTCATCTTATTGTTTGTGTCCGAATATAACAATTCGCACCTTTAAAGTGGTAGGCATGTTGTGTAAATCAAATGATGCTAACCCTCCAAAAATCCATTTTAATTCCAGCTTGTAATGCGACAAAACAGAACAAACACCAAGGGGGATGAATACTTTTACAAGGCACTGTACAATGTTTAGATATGCTCTTTCAAACAAAAAATTTGAAATTTAAAAATATACTTTGATTTTTGTTTAAAAAAAGTCACTTTAAACCCATACTGGTCCGTTTAACTTAACCAGCAAGTTGCAATGGGCCCCATGCACGCACATACTTTTACACAAAAGTTGCACAGAAATTAAGGGTGAAAAACAAGTTCATAGGTCTAGATATATTTCCATGGACAATCTTAAATTTTTTTTTTTTGACTGTGTTGTAGACAGTATGGCAAGAGGAGAGGAGAGAAAAAGACAGGAAAGATGTCAGTAGAAAGGACAGAATGAGGGGTGCCATTAATAAGTACCAGGAGATAGTTCAGAGAGGGCAAACACCAAATATTCAATTTGTAATAAAGGCTTGGAACATTCCAAAGATCATATTGCAAAGGCGCATTAGTGGTAAAGTGGCTGGGTCTGCCTGTGCATCTGTGAGGAAGCAATACCTGCCAGCAGAATGTGAAAAAGAACTGGCCAGCATTATCAAGCTCCTCTCCAAAAGAGTGTTCCCCCTTCCCAAAAAAGATGTCCAGGGAATTGCATTTAATGATGCAAACGTCAATAATATCAAGGGCTTCTCTGAAGTAAAAGGCACTGCTGGGCATTACTGGTTTCAAAATGTTTTGAAGTGTAATCCAGACCTCAGCATTAAGAAACCAGAAGCTCTTTCAGCAGCAAGAGCAGATGGGCTGAACCCTGAGGTGGTTTCAAGAGTATGAAGACCTGCTGGAAAAATTTGAAATGAAAGATGTTTCATCACATCTTTTGGAATTGTGATGAGTCTGGCCTGCAAGACCAGATTTGCTCCATGTGTGTGGTTGTGGACATGGGTAAACCCTGTGTTGAGGAAACTGCTGGGGAGAAAGGAGAGACCATGACAGTCCATGCAGGCTTCAATGCAGCAGGAGCATTTATTGCACAATGACCATCTTTAAGGGGAAGAGACCCATACCATCCATCCATCCATCCATTATCTGTAGCAGCTTATCCTATTCTACAGGGTCGCAGGCAAGCTGGAGCCTATCCCAGCCGACTATGGGCGAAAGGCGGGGTACACCCTGGACAAGTCGCCAGGTCATCACAGGGCTGACACATAGACACAGACAACCATTCACACTTACATTCACACCTACGGTCAATTTAGTCACCAGTTAACCTAACCTGCATGTCTTTGGACTGTGGGGGAAACCGGAGCAAATGTTGTTTTATTGTGACAAGATGAAAAAGCTGAAATCTGGAGTGTGCATAGGTATTCACCCCCTTTCATATGAAACCCATATGAATGGAGGAAACCCACGTGGACAGCATGCAAACTCCACACAGAAAGGCCCTCGCTGGCTGCTGGGCTCGAACCCAGGACCACCTTCCTGTGAGGCAACAGTGCTAACCACTACACCACCGTGCCGCTCAGAGACCCCTACCAATTTATCAAAAAAAAAAAAAATCATGCATGGCTTATTTGATGGTCTTATAAATCATTTACCAAAAAGTGCCCCATTTTAGCTGACTCCACCTTAATTAATTCATTACTTTATTTCCCTTTAATTAATAATTAGTTTTTTTTAATTTATATTTTTCTCCATGTACAGCTAAGTCAGTGGTGTCAAACTCAAATTCTGCCCTGGCCACGTCAGCATTTTTATAAGACTTTTAATTAAAAAAAAAAAATTAAAACATACAGCATTCCTGACATTTTAGGAGAAAGAAGAGCTAACAGAAACTATATCTGCATTACTAGAAAATAGCAGTTATGATACTGATTAAAGTTTTTTTTAATGTGAATGCATTAATTTGTTTAATCATGTTATAAGGTGCTTCTGTGACATTATTATGGCAAGCTTGCCTAATGATTGAGTGTGCCTTAAAATGATCACGACAACAGTCATGGTTTTATGCTTTAATGAACGTCAGCTCGTTTGTGACACCCTGTGCCCCCCCCCCCCCCCCCCCCAAGTTACTCCATCAGAAAACACCAGAAGAATTTTCTAATATTAAAGGGGTTGAGCCACCCTTCCCAGAATCCAGTTTGTTGTTAGATCGCCCAGGACGGAATCCACCAGGGGCAAGGTATTGTTTTCAGTGGGGTTTGTTTTTGTTTGTGTTTTTTTTTTGTTAGCAACATTATGGGAAAACAGCTGGACCAATCTTCATGAAACTTTCAGGATAGATGCGCATTGGTCTCAAATAGAACCTCCAGCATTTTAAAGGTCATCCAGTCAAGGTCACCAAAAAGGTCAAAAATCATTTTTTGGCGATATCTTCCTTCATATTCATCATATTTACTTCAAACCAATTCCAAAATGTTCATCTTTCAATTCTGCTTCCATTGATATGCTACATTATTCTCTCTATCTCTCATAGTTTTCTTAGCAGTTGGGGTCAAATGTCAGGGGGGTCAAGGTCATTGCTAAAATTTGCATATTTTCCATTATACCTCGAAAACGGTTAGAGAGAGAGATGTTTATCAACATATAGGAAGTCATATATGGGCTTTCATTTGGCACCATGACCACCTTTTGTTTGTTTGTGTGTGTCTGTCTGTTAACAATCTAGCGTCTAGACGGTTGCACCGATTGACTTCAAATTTTCAGGGTATGTGGGCAGTGGTCCATAGCTTACCTGATTAAATTTTGGGGGTAATTGGGTCAAGGTGAAGGTCAAGGTCACCGGAAAGGTCATCCATCCATCATCCACCCATCCATCCATCCATTATCTGTATCCACTTATCCTGTTCTACAGGGTCGCAGGCAAGCTGGAGCTTATCCCAGCTGACTATGGGCGAGAAGCAGGGTACACCCTGGACAAGTTGCCAGGTCATCACAGGGCTGACACATAGACACAGACAACCATTCACACTCACATTCACACCTACGGTCAATTTAGAGCCACCAATTAGCCTAACCTGCATATCTTTGGACTGTGGGGGAAACTGGAGCACCCGGAGGAAACCCACACAGACACGGGGAGAACATGCAAACACCACACAGAAAGGCCCTCGCCGGCCACTGGGCTCAAACCCAGGACCTTCTTGCTGTGAGGTGACAGTGCTAACCACTACACCTGCCCAAAAGGTCAACTTTTTGATCAAAATAACATTTTCCATTATAACTCAAAAACGGTTGCAGATTAGACAAATGTTTACTATTATGAGCATATAGGAACTCTCATATGGCCTTTCATTTGGCACTATGATCTTTGACCTTGAGTGACCTTGAAAGGTCAAACTCAAGGTCACAGATTTTCAGAGGGCTGTAACTTGAAAATGGTTGATAATAGACAGATGTTTACCATTTTCAACTTATGGGAAGTGCCATATGGGCTTTCATTTGGCACCATGACCTTTGACCTTGAATGACTCTGAAATGTCAAACTCAAGGTCATGGGTTTTCATAGGACTATAACCCGACAGCTGATGTTTGAGAAATATTATCATTATCAACATATAGGTAAAAAAATAAGTACTGCCAGGCGAGGTTTGTTTTGCCTGGCAACACTTGTTTTTGTTTTGAAATCACGTGGCCACTACTCTGCTGGCTTTCTGTGCATCAAAATCTCTGCAAATTCACTGTTAGTGATCCCTTTGAAATCCATCTCAAACTTTTTCTTCATCTATGTGTCATATGTGGAAGATTTGAATAGAATCTGGAGCAGCATGGGGAAGCCATGGCCTAATGGTTAGAGAAACCGCTTTGGGATCCGAAGGTTGCTGGTTCCCTGGACCAGCAGGAATGGCTGACGTGCCCTTGAGCAAGGCATCTAACCCCCAACTGCTCCCCAGGCAGCTCTGAGTATGTTGTACGTTGCTCTGGATAAGAGCGTCTGCTAAATGCCATTCATGTAATGTAATTTTTTTCCCCTTCGTGGCTGCCTGAAGGTACTGTCCGAGAGGTAATGTCGTTGGAAGGCAAATCTCAAAGAAATGTCTGTACTCTGGACCACTGGGAACATTGAGACTGCACAACACAGCAAACCTCTGATAGGCACTCAACATGGAATAGGAATCCTGATCAAGCCGAGAACATAAGGCTAAAAAAAACCAGTGGTTCTGATGTGCCAAGCCCTCCTTAGCCTCTTCATCAGAATCTAACTTCTGCCTTCGAACAGGAGGGGGCTCCTCATTATTGTTCTCTTCATCAGGACAACAGCCTCTTCCTCTCACCATGTTCCTGTGCCAAAAGACATAAAGAGACTGTGAGACACATCTGCACATTTCATAAAAAGAATTTAAAAAAAAAAACAACTTTCCTTTTTCTAACACATTTTTGTCCAGCAAGAAATTCTGACTCTAAATGATAATTTACACAAAATTTTATATTAGCTATATAATACTCTAACCTACCTATTCTTTGTTTGTATGTGATGTCGTAGCTAATTATGCATGAGTTCCATTTGAACTGGAAGTGGGCCATGTTGGAGAAAACTCACGTGGCGCCCATTTACTATAGAAGACATGCTCAAGAGGTTGTTACACTCGAATTCCTTTTGTTTCTTTGCTATGCTGACTCTTTGTGCTGTAATTGGATGCGGGCACAACTCTATTCGAGACAAGGGGACTTATAAGTTCTTTAGAATTCCAGCAATTATAAAGAATGAAGGAGAAAAAACGAGAGTTGTCCACGGAGCGTAGACGTCAATGGCTGTCCAACATAAATCGGGCTGATCTAAGCGATGAGACAGCAAAAACCACATGAGTCTGCAGTGAACATTTTATCAGTGGTAAGTGCTACAAACTAGTTATTAATGAACGATGGCGATATATAAGAAATATTGGATTGTTTAATAGCCTAGTTGTGCAGAAACTCGCCGTGATCGAGTGTATGATCCGACAATCAAAGGCTTCTACGATTATTTTATTTTAAAAAGAACTGTATATAGCGGCACGGTGGTGTAGTGGTTAGCACTGTCGCCTCACAGCAAGAAGGTCCTGGGTTTGAGCCCAGCAGCCGGCGAGGGCCTTTCTGTGTGGAGTTTGCATGTTCTCCCCGTGTCTGCATGGGTTTCTTCCAGGTGCTCTGGTTTCCCCCACAGTCCAGAGACGTGCAGGTTAGGCTAATTGGTGGCTCTAAATTGACCGTAGGTGTGAAATGGTTTTGTCTCAGTCAGTCAGTGTGTTTACATGCACATAGGGAGAATCGAATTTCTGCCGTTGCTCGACTGAAATCGAAGTTCAAAATGCCATGTATACACCTTAAAGGGCTGATGACACGAACATGACTCTATGCAATTTCTTAAATAAGCTATACAACATGGCAAACATGTTAGATTTCTGTTATAATTACGTGAAAAGAAGCTGCTGTTATGCAAATATCCAACTTTTAATTGCACAGCGCAAGAAAACTGGGTCCGTGGCTTGCGGCCATGCTGTGACATCAGCGGAAGAACACGCTGCGGTTCACTGGCTGTTCTACTCAATGGAAATGGCGCATGAAAACGCCGGTGAACTCTCTAGTGCTAGCTCTTCCTCTGAACAAAAGAACAACCAAATACTGGTACTTTAAGCAGTGATCATGATGGCATGATTTTATCTGATTTTAAATAAATGAGATAATAATGTGAATGTTCACAACTAGTACATACAAACTCTGCAGCTTCTGATTCAGCAGCTGCGTCATACTCCGCAAAAACATCAGCAAGAACCTACAATATAAATGGAAATGCAATACACTAAGCTCAAATGACTTCTAAATTTTTTCTACATATTCTTGAAGTCGGTCATCAGGGTACTTGCTACCGTTCCCTAACAACGCATGGCAAAGGGTAAAGTGTAGTGTTGCTACGAGTACTTGCTAAAGCCTCCGGTGGAAGATGATCCTCGATGTGCTGATAAGACATGCAGTTCTATATAACACACAAGTGTCACGATAATCACAAAACAGATGCAAATTGTTAAAATACCTAATTTTTAAGCAATCATGTGTTGATCTCTTCCGAATAGAATCTATGATAGCCTACCCTCTTTACCCTTTGCCTCTCGTTGCTAGGCGGCAGTTACATGAAAGCCGCAAGCTTTCACAAGCAAATACATGACTGATATCACGCCGACTTTATGATTACATTTATGATTATCATGAATGTGTACTCTATGATGTGTACTCTGAGTGCTCTGGAGCGACTCACTTCCAAGATGGCCGCGCAGACCGCATGGTTACTATTTTTAGCATCATGTCGGAGCACTCTATAGTTCTACGTACCTTTATCTTGTCATTTCTCAACACGTGTTCTGACAGGAGGACCGTCTTTGGAGGAGTTACCTTGTCCCAGGCGACTGCTGGATCCGGCATAGCTACTAGTAAACCCCCTCCGGAATACTGTAGGCACTGCTGATGGTAGTAAAACACGTTTGTGCTGAACTGAACACCCAAGAGATTCCTTTAAGCTGGGAAGGGTGTCAAAACAATCCAAATCGAAGTGTTCAGAGCACAGGATGGATGTTGGTGAGGGCTCCCACTTGTCACGAGTGCGCCTGACTTGCTTCACCCACTTCGCATGCAGCTCGGGATCTCTGGGAAACTTGAATAAACTTACCCCATCCTTGTGGGTTTTGGAGCAAAAGCCGGCAACACAACGCGAAGGCATAATAACTATATATATATATATATATATATATATATATATATATATATATATATATATATATATCAAGAAATCCTACCAGTGGCTGGATAATGCAGGACTGACAGACAGCACAGAGGCACTAATCATGGCAGCACAAGAATAGGCCATAAGCACAAGAGCCATAGAGGCCAGGATCTATCAGAGTAGATCAGACCCAAGATGCAGACTGTGCAAAGAAGCCCCTGAAACAGTCCAGCACATAGTAGCAGGGTGTAAGATGCTAGCTGGATCAGCGTACATGGAGAGGCACAACCAAGTGGCTGGGATAGTATACAGGAACATCTGCAACCAGTATGGAATAGAAGTACCCAAGTCCCAATGGGCCATACCACAGAAGGTGGCTGAGAACAACAGGGCCAAGGTTCTGTGGGACTTCAGCTTCCAGACTGACAAACAGATCCTGGCTAACCAACCGGACATAGTGGTGGTGGACAAAGAGCAGAAGAGGGTGGTGGTGATAGATGTGGCGATCCCAGCTGACGCCAACATCAGGAAGAAGGAACATGAGAAACTTGAGAAGTATCAAGGGTTGAAAGAGCAGCTGGAACGGATGTGGAAGGTCAAGGGTTGCGTGGTCCCCGTGGTAGTGGGGGCACTTGGGGCAGTAACCCCCAAACTGGGAGAGTGGCTCCAGCAAATCCCAGGAACAACATCTGAAGCCTCAGTCCAGAAGAGCGCAGTCCTAGGAACATCGAAGATACTGCGCAGAACCCTCAAACTCCCAGGCCTCTGGTAGAGGACCCGAGCTTGAGGATGACATGGATACCCCCCCCCCGCCGGGGGTGAGAAGGAGATTTTTTTAATATATATATTATATAATATAATAATAATGTATAATAATAATAATAATAATGACAAACTGAACACCTGCCGCATCAACAACAAACTGGTAAGTTAGGATGAAGATTCTTTCGCTGACGTCATATAGCCCCTCCTCCTCATTCGTCTCCTGGGTGCTGCAGCCCCGTCAAATTTGCCCAAATAGCTGCGTTTATCATAACTTGTAAAATAGGCGCCTTTGTGAATTAATATATGGATCATCGGGAATTACTTTTTATGTTATAAAACATCGCCAAAGATGTTAAAAACGTGTCATCAGACCTTTAATTCGGCTGAAATTGAACCGAACTTGATTTCTCGGAATCGAGCTACGCGACCTCGATTATGCGATTTCTGCCGAGCTACTTAGTGCATGTAAACCCTATCGAGCTACGTAGTTGAGCTACTTACTTCAGCACTGCCCCTTCCGGAAGTGATGAGTGACGAGACCACAAGCGGGAAACACAACAGCCTCGGTCGGCATGACAACAGCATGAATCTTTTCTTGTTGTGGCATTGTTTGCACTGTTAAAATTTAGCTCACTTACTGTATCACCAAATACATCTGTACAGCTGTTGCATAGCTGTGAATTGTGTACATAAACAAGTCACTGTATTTGTGTGTGTGTGTGTGTATATCCAACATCTGAAGAATGTCAATAAAAACAAAACAATTGAACTTTTTGTGTGTTTATTAAGACATAAGTTAAATTGTAAGCAAAAAATGGACTTTAGAAAAATATACAATTGTGCAAAATAAGTTGTCTTACAAAACAGTGGTCTGCGCAGGACAGTTTGTAGCCATACAGTCTGTTAGAGCAAGCCTAACAGCTTGAGCATGGAACTTGTGAACACAGAACTGCAAGTGTTGCCAGATTGGGCGGTTTTAAGTGCATTTTGGCGGATTTGAACATGTTTTGGGCTGGAAAACGTCAGCAGTATCTGGCAACACTGCTGATAACTTTGTTTATACTCTTGAATAGCTCTTCTTCATGATGACAACCGGAAGTGTACCAACACGATGGGGCGTGTAGCGCCACCTGTGGCTCGGGTGCACAATGTACCTCACACAATAGCTCGATTAACTTGTGTGCATGTAGGATTGGATTTCTCTGGCACCCCTGCTGGGACCCTTAGCTCGATTACTGACAGTAGCTTGATTTGGATGTGCATGTAAACACACGTGTGTCCACTGGTTATGTGTGGGAGGTGAGCAGAGGTGGACAAAGTACCCAACTTCATGACTTAAGTCAAAGTACAGATCCCACTGGTCAAATGTTACTCTGATACAAGTGAAAGTTGTACAGTCAAATTTTTTACTTAAGTTAAAGTACTCAGGTACTTGCTTTTAAAAATACTTAAGTACTAAAAGTACATTTTCTGTCAACGTATCGTTGTATTATTGCCACAACGCTTACAAAACCTAACGCCGTTACCAAAGACAGAAATGTGAATTCACAAAATGAATACATGCTGTGCCATCATGGCGGTTTAACGTTAAGCTAGCTAGTCAGTCAGTGAAACTCCACCTGACATGCTAGCAAACTCTTTTCAAACTTGAAATCATATTAGGTAGCTAATGCTACTAGAAAAGAGAGATTTCTACATTTTGTTTATTTGGCAAGATTATGCGAAAACGTATTTCTGAAAGGACTTCAGATAAGTTAACGTTATTCATGTTAGCGCAACTCCATTTTTACATGCTGACTGTTAACTAGCTACATGTTAACGTTCGCCGTGGACAAGGCGATGGCAACTTGGCGGACAAATCTGTAGAAAGTCATTTGACTAACCAGACTGCATAGCTATGTTTGCAACATTATCGCTAGCTCTAAAAGCACAGACAACTTTGTTGCAAGCTTTCTCTTGGAAGAAAACGTTTATATAACTCTATGCTTCCGCAGGTCGGACGGCAAGTTTTTGTAGGCCGTGATGTGGTTTGTTTTCGGCAGACAAACCAAACATTTAAAACAAAACAAATTATTAACCCTTTCAGAAAACTGAAACATGGGTTCTAGGCATAGCCATGAGTGCGTGCATTCCCCAGAAGAACCGCCTCCTTCCATTCTGCCATCAACTGATCTTGTTAAATAACACTGAAATCACTGAAATTGATTTTATACAGTCTACGGATGTGACGTGACCCTAGTGATTACTGATAGGCTGCTTCAGTGTCACCTGCGAAAAAAACCAATCATGTTTTAGAAAAGAAAAAACATCCACTTTCAAAGCTGCTTCATAGTAATGAGTAACGAGGCCCTTGATGGAAATGTCTCATCTCATCTCTAGCCGCTTTATCCTTCTACAGGGTCGCAGGCAAGCTGGAGCCTATCCCAGCTGACTACGGGCGAAAGGCGGGGTACACCCTGGACAAGTCGCCAGGTCATCACAGGGCTGACACATAGACACAGACAACCATTCACATTCACACCTACGGTCAATTTAGAGTCACCAGTTAACCTAACCTGCATGTCTTTGGACTGTGGGGGAAACCGGAGCACCCGGAGGAAACCCACACGGACACGGGGAGAACATGCAAACTCCACACAGAAAGGCCCTCACCGGCCCCGGGGCTCGAACCCAGGACCTTCTTGCTGTGAGGCGACAGTGCTAACCACTACACCACCGTGCCGCCCGATGGAAATGTAGTGGAGTAAAAAGTACAGTATTTGTCTTTCAAATGTAGTGAAGTTAGTTATAAGTTTCCAAAAAAAATACTCGAGTAAAGTACAGATACTAAAAGTGTACTTAAGTAAATGTACTTCGTTACTGTCCACCTCTGACTGTAAGCATTATTATCTGTTTTAACATGGACATTTTTTTTTGGAGTTTTTTTTTTCTTTTTTAAACCCAAGTGACAATACTAAGAATAAAAAACCTAAACACTGAAAAATAATTATTTATATACATTAGCTATGCTAACTAGCTCCATAAACACAGCACTGTGCTAATGCTGCCCACTAGTTAGCTTAGTTAAAGGTCTTCTAAGCACAAATATTTAATTTTTGGTAAACTTTATCCAACTTTTCTAACAAGGTAGCTCATATTAGACTAATTATCATGTATGTTAAACCATTAGCCAAACATTAACAGATTGCTTTTACCAAAACCTCTTAATGCCGAGTCATGGCTGTAATTCAACTAACAGATGTTTGTGTAACTTATAGTTCAATTTCTTCATTAAATCTCTTAATAAATGCTTTGGGCAAGATTAAAAAAAAAAAAGAATCAATTTAAAAATAACAGGGTTAATTTGCATACGTGCACAAATAGCCACAATATCTACATCTGCACATATGTTCTAATCAACTCAATGTAGCTGGAAAAAAAAAGGAAAAAACAAACACTAAAAGTGATGTAAGTGAAATAAAATACATACAATATAGCAAGAAGTTTGGGAAGAAAGTCTTGGCCTGAATAAGCCACTGAGGATTTTTCAGATTAGCTCAGATTGATGGGGAAGATAAATTTTGGTACAAACGAGACTAAATGCTTGGTCGTAACTCCTGTGAGTATGACATCTACATTTTACCTTCTAATATGACACAGTATTAGATATTAGACAATATTTTTGTGATTTACAACAAACAATGTGGTGTTTTCAGAAGATACTGGACCGATGCCAGAACATAGTGGAGAAATGAACATTACAGTAACTACAGAAAGATAAACTAAATTCACCCTATTGATAGAGATACATGAGCAGGGATCAAAAATTCTAAATCATATCTAAAATAAGGAGCCTTAAATATTTCCCACTTCACCTTCCACCTCAAACGATGCTTGAACCTACTGTGAAATGGAGTGCACTGTAGAAGGCACTGTTTATTCTTTTTTAAATGGCTCCTGTCTCCCACCAGGTGGCATTAGTGCTCTACATCAAAATCAATTCAATTCCTCTCAACTCACAAATAAAACAAACTATAAGCAGAAGTAAAGCATCAGAATGAGCTCGGCAGGTCCAGGTCCGAGGGGGGAGGGATTAAAATGTTGCCCTCTATTTTCTGTTATTTCTCTCCTCCTGTTCCTGTTCTAGAGTGGCGGCTACAATTATCGACACCTTAACGATCTTTTGGCCATTGCAAAAGTAGAAAAGACTTTTAATATGTAAATTTTGCAGGAATAATTACTCAAACTTCCACCGGACAAAAATGAGTTGATTCCCGATTACTTGGCATATCGGATCACGTGACACCGTTACAGGTGTCATGAACAGTTTTGCACTCAAGTTTCCATAACATCAACGAAAATGACTTCATGTTAAGACTGTTAATGTTATAATCATGTTGTCGCCCAAATGAGGATGGGTTCCCTTTGGAGTCTGGTTCCTCTCGAGGTTTCTTCCTCATGTCGTCTGAGGGAGTTTTTCCTTGCCACCATTGCCACAGGCGTGCTCATTGGGGATAGATTAGGGACAAAATTAGCTTATGTTTAGTCATTCAAATTCTGTAAAGCTGCTTTGTGACGATGTCTATTATCAAAAGCACAACAGAAATAAACTTGACTTGACGTTCCACAAGTTTGTCCACAGTTATTGACACCGTTCCACAATTATCGACATCCAGATGATTATTTATAAAACAATCTGTATGTGGTATTAAGTTAACAAAACATAGTTTTTATTTAACATTTGTTTTACATAGACTTATATAGTACAAAATATCTTTTATACAAAAATATCGATGTTGGTGCATACGTAAATGAAGTAATTTTCATGCGGCACGGTGGTGTAGTGGTTAGCATGATAGCCTCACAGCAAGAAGGTTCCGGGTTTGAACCCAGTGGCCGGCGAGGGCCTTTCTGTGTGGAGTTTGCATGTTCTCCCCATGTCTGCATGGGTTTCCTCCGGGTGCTCCGGTTTCCCCCACAATTCAAAGACATGCAGTTAGGTTGATGTGGGGCGGCCTTGGGCTGAGGTGCCCTTGAGCAAGGTACTGAACCCCTGACTGCTCCCTGGGCGCTCTGGTGTGGCTGCCCACTGCTCTGAGTGTGTGTGTGTGTGTGTGTTCACTGCTTCAGATGGGTTAAATGCAGAGTTTGAATTTCACTGTGCTTGAAGTGTGCATGTGATGAATAAAGGTTTTCTATGTTTGTAAAAAATGAACTGATAATGTTTAACCTGTGTCAGAAAATCTTTGTTCCACTTTCTATCCACTTTCTAAGTAATTTTGTAGATCACATTTTGTAAATCATTTGTTGTTTGTATTAATTTCTAGTTTTGTAGTTTACCAATAAATGTCAACAGGCAACTGACATTGTGACCACATGAAAATCCAGGTCAAAGGTTGATTTTATTTATTTTTTTAAATTGAGAATTTAAATTTCCACCTAAAAATATAAAATGTCTACTGATATTATAAAATGTGGTAGATATAACAAACTGAAAGAAAAAATTCTGAATAGAATAGAAAAATCTGAATGCAACCCCGATTCCAAAAAAGTTGGGACAAAGTACAAATTGTAAATAAAAACGGAATGCAATGATGTGGAAGTTTCAAAATTCCATATTTTATTCAGAATAGAACATAGATGACATATCAAATGTTTAAACTGAGAAAATGTATCATTTAAAGAGAAAAATTAGGTGATTTTTAAATTTCATGACAACACATCTCAAAAAAGTTGGGACAAGGCCATGTTTACCACTGTGAGACATCCCCTTTTCTCTTTACAACAGTCTGTAAACGTCTGGGGACTGAGGAGACAAGTTGCTCAAGTTTAGGGATAGGAATGTTAACCCATTCTTGTCTAATGTAGGATTCTCATTGCTCAACGGTCTTAGGTCTTTTTTGTCGTATCTTCCGTTTTATGATGCGCCAAATGTTTTCTATGGGTGAAAGATCTGGACTGCAGGCTGGCCAGTTCAGTACCCGGACCCTTCTTCTACGCAGCCATGATGCTGTAATTGATGCAGTATGTGGTTTGGCATTGTCATGCTGGAAAATGCAAGGTCTTCCCTGAAAGAGACGTCGTCTGGATGGGAGCATATGTTGCTCTAGAACCTGGATATACCTTTCAGCATTGATGGTGTCTTTCCAGATGTGTAAACTGCCCATGCCACACGCACTAATGCAACCCCATACCATCAGAGATGCAGGCTTCTGAACTGAGCGCTGATAACAATTTGGGTTGTCCTTCTCCTCTTTAGTCCGAATGACACGGCGTCCCTGATTTCCATAAAGAACTTCAAATTTTGATTCGTCTGACCACAGAACAGTTTTCCACTTTGCCACAGTCCATTTTACATGAGCCTTGGCCCAGAGAAGATGTCTGTGCTTCTGGATCATGTTTAGATACGGCTTCTTCTTTGAACTATAGAGTTTTAGCTGGCAACGGCGGATGGCACGGTGAATTGTGTTCACAGATCATGTTCTCTGGAAATATTCCTGAGCCCATTTTGTGATTTCCAATACAGAAGCATGCCTGGATGTGATGCAGTGCCGTCTAAGGGCCCGAAGATCACGGGCACCCAGTATGGTTTTCCGGCCTTGACCCTTACGCACAGAGATTCTTCCAGACACTCTGAATCTTTTGATGATATTATGCACTGTAGATGATATGTTCAAACTCTTTGCAATTTTACACTGTCGAACTCCTTTCTGATATTGCTCCACTATTTGTTGGCGCAGAATTAGGGGGATTGGTGATCCTCTTCCCATCTTTACTTCTGAGAGTCGCTGCCACTCCAAGATGCTCTTTTTATACCCAGTCATGTTAATGACCTATTGCCAATTGACCTCATGAGTTGCAATTTGGTCCTCCAGCTGTTCCTTTTTTGTACCTTTAACTTTTCCAGCCTCTTATTGCCCCTGTCCCAACTTTTTTGAGGTGTTGCTGTCATGAAATTTCAAATGAGCCAATATTTGGCATGAAATTTCAAAATGTCTCACTTTTGACATTTGATATGTTGTCTATGTTCTATTCTGAATACAATATCAGTTTTTGATATTTGTAAATTATTGCATTCCGTTTTTATTTACAATTTGTACTTTGTCCCAACTTTTTGGAATCGGGGTTGTATTTCAAGCATGTAATTTTTTTTATATGCTAGGAATTTAATTCTGATCTAATTCTTTTTATTGCAATCGGATTCCAAATACTCTATAAACATTCCATTCTGTTATGAATCAGAAAAAAATATTATAAATCACAGCACTTTTATTTTTTTAAAAGTACTTCATGTACTTCAGCAAAGATTGATACACAACAGTTGTAAATGTGACTTAATTCCACAGGATGTCAATAATGGTGGACACCGGTGAAAGTGATGACTATTATCGACACCTCATGTGATTTTCTCAAATGTGTGTTTTGATACAAAATGGCAACTGTCAAATGAAAGGGGAAGAAACAAAGTAGGTTTCGACAAGGAGATCATGAAATATCAGTGAATTTGATCAGTAAAAACATGTCCATGATCTTTCCATCATGCTTGCCTGCGATGATAACATCCGGGTTTTCCTCAAATTGCTGATCGTGCTCAAAAAAAAAAATCCATCTCTGGTAACGATCCGTGTCATCAGATGACAAGATCAAAGGGAGAAGGGGGTCTTCTGGTTGATTAATTAACCAATAATAACTGCTGTAACTGAAACTCACCTTTTGTAAAATTGTTTTTTATTGGTAAATCTGAAAAGGTGTTGATAGTTATGGACTGTCGATAATTGTAGCCACCGCTCTATTTTATGTTTCTCAAGTTAGTCAATATTTGTTATCTTTGTACTCACCCTTTCCATGTTTTCTATTTTGCACAATTATCCTCCTTTTCCTCTGACGCTTTCAGAACATGTGAAATCAACAAGAATAAATATATTTAATGGAAAGGTGCACAGCGTGTCTCTGTAAATATAACACTTGCACTATTCGAGCTGAATAAATATTCAAATTAAAAATAAATATTAAAATGTATCTGTGAAAAATATACTTACTTAACTTTCAAGGTGTGAAACACAATTGACCTTAAAATGTAACATGATGTTTTACATGTTCTACACTGACCACTGATGTTATGAACTCCCCTTGCTTTTCTTTACTAGTTACAATCATAAATTTGTTAGGGAGTGCAATCCGGATCATAGAGCATTTCGTAATATTTTTCAATACAAGGAGCTAAACTTCATATCTTTGCACCACAGTGTAATGTTCTTTATATTATATGGACACATCCACAAAAAATATGCAAATTAATCAAAATAATTTAAATTTTGAACCAGTTTGTCATTTTGACAATGCGCGTCTAGTCAGCAGGAAAACACTGGGAGTGACATCACTGTAGTGAAATATCGGGAATTATTATACATACAGGACACTTTTTTTTTTTGATGGAATAAAAACATGCATTCTATTCCCTTCTAGCAGGTTTCATTCGTTTGGTTTTATAGCATGCAATATTGTTAGCATATCGCTTATCTTACTTGTATTACATCACTCTACCCAATGGAGAATGAGCTTTGAATAGGATTTATGATATTACACGTTGTCAAGACAACATAACATCATATGTCAGAGCAGGAATATCCAATATGAGATTTTTCTGCTGCGCATGCACAGAAGCATTTCTTTGTTTTCTGGGAAAGAGAAAGACTAGGCTAATCCGGTGCTCGGATTAGCTATGCTATAATCAAGCACTACATAAATAAATTGAAAACTGAAACTAAAGGTGCGTTGATCACCTCAAAGGCTACCAAAACTTCAAGAATTCTTCACGCATATTTACAAGCATTGGTGAACCGTTATTATTCGAGCTGGGACTTCAGACACACCAAACAAGCAACAGGGCAAAGGATTTTGGAAGGGATTTGCGACAGGCTGCCAGGTCGCTCTGTTGTGTGTAGTTGTCGATGTTGATTTTAAAAGTAACTAAGTAAATTCCATAGGGAAATGAATACTTAAGTCTGAGTGAAAAATACTGTAGCGAGCATGTGTGGAAGAAGAGTCTGGAGACAGAAAATTAGTTTCTCGGTCATTAGCCTGTGCTACCTGCTCTCGATAGCACTGGCTTCACTGCTTTATTAGCATTCGCTAACACTACTGATGAACGCTACACTGGCTGGTAGGTGATTGCACTGCCGCTCTAACAGCGCCAAGTCAAGGGTAAGCTAGTGTTGGCCTTCACTAAAACTTCTACACCAGCTGGAAGGTGACTGCACCACTCCTCTAACAGCGCCAAGTTGTGGGTAAGCTAGTGTTGGCCTTTGCTAAAACTCCTGATGAATGCTATACCAGCTGGAAAGTGACTGCACTGCCACTCTAACAGCACTGAGTCGCGGGTTGGCTAGCATTGGCCTTCGCTAACACTACTGATGAATGCTACACCGGCTGGCAAGTGACTGCACTGCTGCACTAACGGCACCAACTCACAGGTAAGCTCGCATTGGCCTTCAAGAATACTGATATGAAGAGTGTGTGTATGTATTATCATAATATTGGCTGGCTTTTTTTGTGGTATATCCGATATATTCTCTTCAGCTAGTGTGATATTGAACTCTTCAACTCGTTCAGTATCATGCTTGCTGAATGGAATATATCTGATGTACCACAAGAAAAGCCAGCCAATATTATTTAAATGTCACTCAGATCCATGATGTATTTTGTATGAAAAAATACGAGTTTTTCCTACATGAGAAGATAAACTTGATATCTTCAAGCCAACATATAACTTTCTTTTTATTATATAGACACATTCACAAAGTATGCAAATTTATCAAAACAATTCATTGATACCTTCATGAGTAACATATGGAAAAATGTCACTCAATTTCCTTGATGTAGCTTGTATCAAAACTGAGTGGTGTATTTCTCAGTAAAACACTTGTCTATGTTTTTATATATATATATATATATATATATATATATATATATATATATATATATATATATATATATATGAGAACAAACAATTACAAAACCAGTCAGAAATCACAAGTTGCAATTTTCAGATAAATAAGGAAATAAACTGTGTGGGCTAAAATAGTGAATTTTAAATTTTGGCATAATATCGGAGTATAATGTGTACATTTTCATATTTTGAAAGAACTTTGCAGAAATTCATACCTTATGTCCTTTAAAATGTGTTTATTGAGATAATGTATTCAAATCCTGGTAGAAATTCACAAAACATAGCCAAAACCCTGTTCAGACTATGTACCATTGATTTTGTGTATTTCTGAGGACAACCCTTCATGTCTGGGATGAAAATGACACATGACAGACAAGGCTATATTTAATGAAATAGGCTTAATATATTTTGTTGTATTGGTTTTCTACAGCTCAAAGAACTCATTTGTTTTCCAGCTGCACATGGCAGACTGGGCCTGACTGCAAACTGTGCTATCACCTTTTTGTACCCAAAGAAATGATCCAGGTGATCTTTCAGTCACACATCCCTCACCTGGATTTCTAGGCAACAGTATTTCTACAAACACATCCGAGCTTTTGTTCCTCAGCCCTACAAGAACATAATATGCCCTAAACCAGATGTGCTGCCTCCAGGTGGGTCAGAGGAAGAGATACAGGTGCAGGTAGATAAAGGACAAGAAGGACAGAGACGTGGTAATGGATGTGGGTCAATTTTGGAACTTCTGAAAGGTAGACTGAGGGGAAAATACATGGCGGATACAGGGGGTGGGGTGGGGAAATCCTGTAAAAAAAAAAAAATCTACATTTTTAAAAACATGTTAACATGTTCCTAAAAAGGTACAGTGGGGAAAAAATGCATGTACATCTGTGAAGCCATCGTAAATATGTGCCCCAAGTTTAATTTTAATGTTTTTTTTAAATATACATTGCTAAGGAGTTGATGCAATAAACTTTACAAGCAAAATTCTTCATTCTCAGTTTCCATTTCTAGAAAAGTTTAGATATTTTCAATAAAAATGCAATGAAAATAAAAATCTGTGATTTGTTAATTCACATGAATCTTTATTTAACTGACGAAAGTCCAAAGAAAAGATTTTCAATCGTTTTACTGACCAACTTAATTGTATTTTGTAAATACAAACGAAATTGGAATTTGATGCCTGCAACACACTCAAAAAAAAAAAGTTGGGACAGAGGCAAAATGAGACTGAAAAGTTTACAGGATATTCATATCACAGTTTTGGAAGATTCCACAATAAGTAGGTTAATTTGTAACAGGTGAGGGTATCATGACTGGGTATAAAAGGAGCATGCACCAATGGCTCAGTTTTTGCAAGCAAGGATGGGTCGTGGTTCACCCCTTTGTGCCAAAACTCATGAGAGACTTGTTAGTCAATTCAAAAGGAACATTTCTCAATGCAAGATTGCAGAGAATGTAGGTATTTCAAAATCTACAGTGTATATTATATTGTGAAAAGATTCAGGGAATTCGGAGATATCTCGGTGCAATAAAGGGCAAGGTCAGAAACCACTGTGCGTGATCTTTGAGCCCTCAGGTGGCACTGCCTGAGAAACAATCATACTAACATGACAAATATAGCCACATGGGCTCGGGAGTACTTTGGAAAATTGTTGTCACTTAACACAATCCACCACTGCATCCAGAAATGCAACCTGAAACTGCATTATGCAAGGAGGAAACCATTCATCAATTCTATGCAGAAACGCCACTGATTTCTCTGGGCCCAAACTCCTCTCAGATGGCATGAAAGACAGTGGAAATGTGTGCTGTGGTCAGATGAGTCCACATTTCAACTTGCTTTTGGGAAAACTGGATGTTGAGTTATCTGTGCCAAAGGTGAACATGACCATCCAGTTTATCAGAGAAAGGTGCAAAAGCCAGCATCTGAGATTGTATGGAGGTGCATCAGTGCCCACAGTGTGGGTGAGTTGCATGGATGTGAAGACACCATTGACATGGAGTCATGTATTGGGATTTTAGAGAGACATATGTTGCCACCACATCTCTTCCAGGGATGTCCATAGTTATTTCAGCCAGCCCTCATTCTGCATGGGCTATAATAGCGTGGCTTCATAGACAGAGTGCGTGTGCTTGACTAGCTTGCTGCCAGTCCAGATCTGTCTCCAATTGAGAATGTATGGCACATCATAAGAGAATCAGACAATTATTTTACTGCTGCACGTGAGGTCACTTGTAAATGTAAACTTAGTATGCATAGAGAAATCACCATGATGATGATCAGTCAAACAAGACTTAAGCCAGAGATAGCATTCCCTTAACTCCAACAACGTTTTCTAGTCAATAAGAATAGTATGATCAATGGTTTCAAAAACTGCATTAAAGGTGTCATTGCATCATTTTTTCATTAATTGTGCGGTGGTCTCTAGTATGAATGAATGCCCTGTGAGCCGGTTTTGGTGAAAAAAATGCTGTGGTGCTCCTGTTTCAGGCTGTTCTAGTTTGGTAGAGGAGTGGGTGGGGAGAGAACGACAGGATTTCAGCTCTTACTCATGAATATTCATGACATGTAAACATATTGCTTCTGATTGGCTAACAGCACTGTGACTCTCCCTCCAGTGGGTTATGGGCGAGGCCATGACTACTAATTTTCGAAGTGATGCAAGTTCGTAGGGCTTTTTCTGATTCGCTCGTTTTTCTGTCCATTTTCTTTCATAGGCTAATACAGGGAATGGGGGTAGAAGAACATTTTCACGTGCAGCATGCATATGCAACTCGGAGTGACCTATGGTATTTCAAAAAGAGCAAGTATTAAACGGTTTGTCGTGGAATGATACCTTTTAAGGTCAAGCAACACTAACAAGGAGACAGAACCCTGATCAGAGACCAGTAGTAGGTCATTTACTACTTTAATCAGTGCTGTGATGAGGCCTAAATCCTGACTAATCAATTTCATGAATGTTATTTCTATGTAGCTGTGAGCAGAACTACTGTGCTACAACCTTCTCTAGGATCTTGGAGAAAAAGAGAAGGTTTGACTTTGGCCAGCTAACAGGGGTTGAGGTCAAGTTTTTAATCAGGGTTTGATAATTATTAGTTAAAAGGATTTAGCTTTAAATGTGCCCACATCTCCCCACTGCTGAAAAAAACCCACCCTTGGCCCCTCTGTCATCCAGAACTACTGCCCGGTTTCTCTTCTCTTCCCATCAAAGAAGCTTGAATGTGCTGTTGCTCACCAACTCCCTCTTTCTCTCTCAGAACAACCTCCTGGATCCTCACTTCCAAGCCGGACACTCAACTGAGATTATAATTCTCTCCATCAGTGAGGCACTTCATACAGCACATGCTGCCTCCCTCTCCTCTGTCCTGATTCTCTTACATCTTTCTGCTGCCTTTGACACCATTGATCACCCCATCCTCCTGTCATCCCTATCAGCACTGGGCATTTGCCAGACAGCCCTGGATTGGTTCAAGTCCTACCTCTCCAGTCACTCCTTCCAGGTTACCTGGGCTGGAATGGTACCGGCACCATGCCCACTTACCACTGGTGTCCTCCAAGGTTCAGTCCTTGGCCCACTTCTCTCTCTACACCCAGTCTCTCAGCCCGATTATCTCTGCTCATGGTCTATCCTACCACTGCTATGCTGATGACACTCAATTGTTTCTCTCTTTTCCTCCTCCTAACACACAAATCTCTGCTCGCATCTCTGCTTGCCTGTGTGACATCCAGAGCTGGATGGACAACCATCACCTGAAGCTCAACCCAGGCAAGACGGAGGTGATCTACATTCCTGCTTCATCCTCTCCGCCCCTGGACTTTGTCATCTCCCTGGAGGACATCTCTGTCACCACCCAGCATGAAGAACCTAGCAGTAGTGTTTCATGACACACTCTTCTCTTTGGCGAACATTGCTGCAGTGACCCAGACATGCAGATTTCTTCTTGACAACAAAGGCTCCACCCCTTCCTCACCACCTATTCTACTCAGCTCCTGGTCCAAGTGCTGATCCTCTCTCACTTGTACTACTGCAACTCTCTCCTTGTCGACCTTCCAGCATCTGCCACCAGACCCCTGCAGCACATCCAGAATGCTGCAACCTGCCTGGTCTACAACCTCCCTTGTTCCTCCCACATTACTCCTCTGCTTGCTGTCCTTCACTGGCTGTCTGTTGCAGCTTGCATCAAATTTAAGACATTTATATTAGCTTACCAGGCAGTCAAGGGGTCAGGTCCAGCATATCTCCAGAAACTGATCCAACGTGACATGCCAGCCAGATCCCTATGATCTGCTGCTACTGGTCCCCTGGCCCCTCCTCTGCTTTGCTTCTCCCCAGTCCATCCAAGACTGCTGTCCATCCTGGCTCCTTGTTAGTGGAATGACCTTCCCATTTGAAGTCAAAGACTGCTGACTTCCTAACCACCTTCAAGTGCAGACTGAAGACCAACCTCTTCAGGCTGCATCTCTTCCCTGCTTCCCTGCCCACTGTATAATCATGTAGCTGTCTTGTCAAACCCAGGCTGTGGACTGTCTAACCTGGTCATAATGACTTAGTGTTAGCCATTGGGGTTTTATTTTTCTCTATTTAGTTGTACTTTGTCAGCTCATTTGTAAGGTTGGTTTGTTTTCCTTGGCTATTTGCTGATTGTTGTTACTTTAACAGAATGTTACACTAACTGTTATTCTGTTACTTGTTTGTTTGGCACTAGAATTTTCTCTTCTGGAAGTTCAGCACATTTTGTACATGACTTTTGCACTTGTACGCCACTCTGGATAAAGAGCGTCTGCTAAATGCCTATAGTGTAATGTAATTTAGGTCCATAGCCAGTGCTCAGGGAAGAACTGGTTATTTGTAATAGAGGTTCCATTGCTTCTGGTAGTAGCTGTTTGAAGATATGTGTTGGTAAGGTATCTATTACACAACATAAGGAAATTAGTGAAATTAGTTCAGTCTTTTGAAAGAGAATAAAGCATTTATATTCACTGATATGATATGGTTATATATTGTCAACTATACTGTTCGTTATCAATATGTCTGGCTTTAAGTTAATAGTCTCTAGATCTGGCCTTATATTTTACGTTTTGTCTTTGAAAAAGTCATAAAGTCATTGTTACCAAATACGGATGGTGTGTATGCTTCTGTGGTGGTCTTATTCCCAGTTAACTTTACTACACTATTAATCCTTTCATGCATATTGGTTATTACAGTGGACAGCTATTCAAAAGCTAATTTCTTGTCTATACATGGGTTTTAATGGTATAATTGCACTTCAGCCACCACAGTGGATACTTGTCTGTCATCCCATACACTGGCACTCACTGGCCACCTGCTGTAAGTGCAGTACAAATTTCACAAATCCAAAATGGCCGACAGACAGCCAGACAAGTCAAGCAGCTCAGGAATATCCTGCCAATCCTTTTACAGTAGGAGACCCTTGCAGGTTTTTTTTTTGTAAAATCAAGTAAGAATGTGTAATACAGTTGTTAAAATTTCCATGTGTTGTCATTTCCTCACAAAAAATAATCATCTGTCTGTGAAGATTCTCAGTCATCCAGGTCATCATAAACCTTGGGTGCTAAAGAAGGCAACTGGACTTGCTTAAAATCCTTGAAGACGTTTCACTTCTCATCCGAAAAACTTCTTCAGTTCTGTCTGACTAGTGGGGAGTTCCAGGTATTTATCCTCTGGTGGACCAAAAGCAACCCGAAGGAGAGTTGTTGAAGTCACATGGGTCGTTGACCCTCTCTCATCCTGTAGGTTGGTAGGATCACTGGAGGCTAGGTGTGAACAGTGTTGGCAGCCTAGAGGGTCATTAGGGTGATCTGTGGGTCATTGGCACTCTCTGCCATCATGTGAGTCATTGAAGTCAGCTGAGTCTTGGTGTGGATGTGTATTCAGTTTTCTGGGAAGTGTGCCAAGGACTGCATTGTAGGTGGCTGATAAGTGGTGTCTCAGACCACCTCCTCTGTTCAGTGATGGGCATTCCAGGTTGACAAAGATGGTTTATTTTACTCCTCTTTCAAACCTCCGGTCTTCAATTAATCATCTGTCCACTAAATTGGACATCATACATCACCAGCTATTTCAACTACAATTCATACTATTACTGTGATTTTGTTGTTCTTGAAAATGCTTCATCTGCAGTAACTGTTCTGGCAGCAAATCGATTGATTTATGTTTTTAGAAAGTAACTTGCAGTTTGTGGAACCAAAACAAAAAAAAAAGTATGCAGATTAGTTCTATTACCTTTATATTTTGTAGAGCTCAAGCACAGTGCACAATATAAAGGCCAACAGGATAGTGGAGCAAATACCATCTGAGTCAAGTGAGGATGATGCTAGCGACAGTGATGATGAATGGCTGCCAGGAAAGCAAATATTAGGAAATACTCGTAGTAGTGACAGTGGACCTGAGGATGCATCACCTGACAGAACTCAAGGACAAAAAAGCAGAAATGTCAGGAAAACCAAAAGAAAACCTTGCCTCCTTTTTAGGAGAGGGAACAGAACCAATAAATTTCTTTATGCATACATTTCCCCAAGATCAGATAAATACACACAATACAATACAAACCTGTATGCACTCCAAAACAGAAAAGAAAATCTGACCTTGACAAAAGATGAAATGAAGTTTCTAGGAATTAATGTGGTCATGTTATATCTCAGATACCCAAGATCAAGAATGTACATAGAGGAAGAGCTGCTTCTTCGTTTGATGATAAATGCCATGTCAGCGAACATATTTGAGCAGATTCTGAGTTGCATTCATTTTGTTGATATTCACTGGAACCAGGATGTGTTGATAAGCTTTTCAAAATCAGACCAGTGTTGGATGCATTCAAGAAAACCTTCCATTCAGTGATCAATCCTGAATCATTTCAATTGATTGATGCACAGATCATTAAGGGCCACCTCTCTATCAAGCAGTACATTTAAAAAATAAATAAATAAAAATCCTAGGGTCTGAAAGTGTGGGTGAGAGAAGGGACTTCTGGATACATGTACAGATTTGGAGTGTATCAGGGTTCTTCTGGGGGTGGTCAGGTCAGTCAATTGGGAATGGCTGCAGGTGTAGTCATGTGCCTCTGTGATTGAAAATACAGCAAAAGAATCACAAGGTGTTTTTTTTTTTTTTTGACAATTTCTTTTGCACTATTCCACTCATTCAGGCATTGCAACAGCAGGGCATCTATGGCACTGGCACATGAGGAACCAACAGGCTCCAGGGAGCACAACTGAAACTGAAGAGTGAAAAGCAACTCAAAGAAGGAAGAGGAGCCTGCTATGTTGTCAGCAATGCTGAAAACATTACTGTCACACATTGGTTGGATGGCCTCTTCCTGCATTGGCTAGTCCCCACCTGATTTGGTCCAGACATGGAGCAAGAAAGATGTAAAGATGCTCAACATCCAAAGGCAATTTTCATTAAAACTGTACAATCAGCATATAGGCGGAGTAGATCTCATGGATCAATGTGTTGTAATGTATCCCCACAGATGCAAAAACAAATGGCGGTACATCCGAGTATTCTTTCACTTTTTGGACGTGACCACTGTGAATGCCTGGCACCTCTACAGAATGTCTGGATTGGAAAAGAAGGCTCTTCTGCATTTCAAGGCATCCATAGCGTGCAGGCTAAAAAATGCAGGTTCCATCCAGACACACACAAGAGGAAGACCCAGTGTGACCCCACCTCCTTTGAAGCACAGGGCAGTGTCCAATGCACCCCCTGAGATCAGATCTAGCCCTGGAAACCACTGGCCCCTGCTCACCAAAGCAAAAAACCTATAAACAGATGCCACAATGCTGCATGTGCACGAAAAACCAAATAGATCTGCATGCAGTGTCTTTTGGCTATGTGCCCTGGGTGCTTTGCAAATTTTCATAGAAGACAGACTTGGTGAGCTGAACTACAAGTCTGAAACTGAAGAGATTGCACTGTTGAATTACATCTAAAAGAGTGTTCAGAGAGCCATGGATAATATTTTCTGTTATTTTGTAGAAAATGTTCATTGAAAACAAATATAAGGTTTAACAGGGGACTAAGGGGGGCTCAGGACTAATGAGCTACATGCTGAATTAGGGAAGAGACAAGAATAAAGAGTAGAAAGAGGGGAGAGGCTGAGAAGACAGGAGTGAGGTTCAATGTATTTGCATTGCATATTTTATTCACTGGTTTGTTAAATGTATTGTTCCTCAGTTAAAAGCTCAAATGTGCAGTCCACCTGAGTGGACATGTGTAAAACGCCTTAGAAAATGCCTGCTTTAAAGGTAGACCGACTTTCAGATTTTCCAGGTTTAGATCATAAAAAGAATTTTCCCTGACGCCCAATTATTTTTGTTTAGTGGACCGAAAGCTACGGAATTCAAATGACAGACTTCCAATTTTAGTTTTTTTTTTTAAATAGAGCAATTAATGAATTTGGGGCCATGTGGCCCTAAATTCTCTGCTATTATTTCTTGCTTCACCATGACGCAATACAAGATACTGCATCATGTGGTGGGTTTTCCTCATTCGCACAAGGCATTGTGGGATACAAATTTGAAACGGGAGAGGGAAATGGAGGACGCGAATGAAACGTGGAAGACTGACTACAATAACGGAATGTGAGAAGAAAAGACATTATGTTGCGAAGGAAAAGAAAGGCAGGACCAAACTAATAAATATCGGTGGTCAGCGAGCACCTCAGTGTGATCAGCTGATTATTTAGCGACAGAATGATGGAACGGTCAGTGCATGGTCAAAGGTAAACCTGTAGATGACAGTAATGCAACATAAAATCCAAGTGAGGAAGAAGACGATGCTGATGCCGAAAGGTAAACCTGTGCATGCACACACGGACTTCCTCTGTCTGCTTGACTGTGCGAAGCGAGCGATTTCATGCACATTATTTGCTCGGGAATCCCCTCAAATTAAATAACTTCCCAGCCACAGAATGGACTGATATTTTTTTTTTAGATAATACAGAAATAAACGTACATCACCATGACCAAATTTCAGAGGGAACTAAATTTCACACCAGAATTGTTTGAATTTGGTCATGGTTTTATGAAATCAAAAGGCTGTCTACTTAAAAAAAAAAAAAAGTTCATTTTTTTCATGCCTAAAGAAGAATAAAAACACTTAGGGGAAAAAAAAATCCTGACTGAGGTTGTCATTCACGTATGGAAGGGTCTTATATAAGAATCTAAGAAATTATTTGTTACGTTCTGTTAGGGTGGGGAGATATGCTGATCTGGCAGCATTAAGAGCCTTCCTATTAGCTAAGAAGGCCGTCCTTCCATACTGTCTGGCATACTACCAATTTCGTTTTACACATTTACATTCTAATTTTTGAGCAATCTGTTTTAAGGTACAGGTATGAAAGCAGGTATGTGTGTGCAGGTTGCCTTATCAGCAGAAGTAGTCTCGCCTCCTGGCACACACCTGAAACTCTGATAAACACAGCTTACTCCACAATAGAGAAATACTTTTATACTCCTTATCAGCATTCACAACACCATCAGATAAGAAAGGCGGCAATAAATGTCTGAGTGCCTGCTTTAGAGATTGTGTGCTCAGGAAACATGTCCACAAACAACAGTGTTCGATTTTTAAATGGCTATATAACTGCGTGTGTGTTACTTTTCAGAAAAAAACACGACACTATAGATGCTTATATTGTGACTTTTTTGTGGAAAAGTGCCATATAGTCGCAGGAGTGCATGCAGATATACTGTAATACTTTTTCTTGGTAAGATAGGTGTGTGTGTTCTGTCTGAGAAATATTTAAACTTTTACCCCTGCACATAAAAGGTCAACATCATGCACATATGGGTGGTCCTGATGGAGGCAATTGCCCCAGATACCCTATCAACTCGGGGCTGATTGCTAACTCATGTCACTTGGCAAATATAACTAAGCCTCAAGACACATGAAAAGAAGTAGAAGCTGAAAAAACTGTTGTACACAATATAAATTAATATAAAAGGTAACTATTATGCTATTATGTACGGCAGAGTATCACAGCCAAGCCAGGAAAAAAAGAAAATGGATCAGTATCACATAATGTGAAAAGTTTATTGTGAAAAGATGTTTTTTATGTTTTAACAAAGAATATTTTCATGTTTTAGCAAGATGTTTTCACATAATTACAACATGCATACACTCAATGGCCACTTTAATAGGAACTTGTTCTCGATTCTAAGATTCCTGTTCTTGGCTGGCAGGAGTAGAACCCAATGTGGTCTTCTGCTATTGCATGCTGAAATGCTTTTCTGCTCACCATGGTTGTGAAGAATGATTATATGAATTACTATAGAAGCCTTGCGCATGGCATCGCGTTCTCTTTATCTACTTTTAGGACTTGTGTGAAAATCTGATGATGTTTTAGGTAATAGAAATATAGAAAATTTGAAAGGGTTCACAAACTTTCAAGCACCACTGTACTCCTTTGACATGTGACACCATACTCATCTCATCTCATTATCTCTAGCCGCTTTATCCTTCTACAGGGTCGCAGGCAAGCTGGAGCCTATCCCAGCTGACTACGGGCGAAAGGCGGGGTACACCCTGGACAAGTCGCCAGGTCATCACAGGGCTGACACATAGACACAGACAACCATTCACACTCACATTCACACCTACGGTCAATTTAGAGTCACCAGTTAACCTAACCTGCATGTCTTTGGACTGTGGGGGAAACCGGAGCACCCAGAGGAAACCCACGCGGACACGGGGAGAACATGCAAACTCCACACAGAAAGACCCTCGTCGGCCCCGGGGCTCGAACCCAGGACCTTCTTGCTGTGAGGCGACAGCGCTAACCACTACACCACCGTGCCGCCCCTGACACCATACTGATTGTTTAAAAGCTGTAATATGTAATAAATAAAACAAATATAATTAATATGACCATGAGAATTTTGACTCTTTATACTCATCCTTTGTACAGCCTACATACTGTAACATACTGAAAAATATCTTGCATATAGGCAAAATCAATAAATATTTCTCATAGATTTTACACACACAATATATACAATATAGTAGTGCATCTCAAAAAATTGGAATACCATGAAAGTTCTTTTTTCATAATTTAATTCAAAAAGGTAAACTTTCATATATTCTATATTCATTACATGTAAAGTAAAATATTTAAAGCCTTTTTTGTTTTAATTTTGATGATTATGGCTTATAGCTCATGAAAATCAGAAATCCAATATCTCAAATTATTAGAATATTCCCCAAGATCAATTAAAAAAAAAAAGGATTTACAATACAGAAATATCCAACTTCTGAAAAGTATATTCATTTATACACTCAATACTTGGTTGGGGCTCCTTTACCATGAATTACTGTATCAATGTGGTGTGGCATGGAGGTGATCAGTCTGTGGCACTGCTGAGGTGTTATTGAAGCCCAGGTTGCTTTGATAGAGGCCTTCAGCGTATCTGTATTTTTGGGTTGGGTGTTTCTCATCTTCCTCTTGACAATACCCCATAGATTCTCTATGGGGTTCAGGTCAGGCAAGTTGGCTGGTCAATCAAACACAGTAATATCATGGTCAGCAAACCATTTGGTAGTAGTTTTGGCACTGTGGGTAGGTACCAAGTCCTGCTGGAAAAGGAAATCAGCATCTCCAAAAAGCTTGTCAGCAGATGGAAGCATGAAGTTCTCTAAAATCTCCTGGTAGATGGCTGTGTTGACTTTGGACTTGATAAAATATAGTGGACCAACACCAGCAGATGACATGGCACCCCAAATCATTACAGACTGTGGAAACTTCACACTGGGCTTCAAACACCTTGGATTCTGTGCCTCTCCACTCTTCCTCCAGACTTTAGAACCGTGATTTCCAAATTAAATGCAAAATGTACTTTCATCTGAAAAGAGGACTTTGGACCACTGAGCAACAGTCCATTTATTTCTCTCCTTAGCCCAGATAAGACACTTCTGACATTGTCTCTGTTAGGACTGGGACTGTTTTGGCCTCTAGAGGCCGCTGTTATTTCCTTTTCTTGTCATGTTTGTTTTGGCCTCTAGAGGCCGCCACCGTTCCTGTGTTTTGTGTTTGTCTTTATTGCCTGTTTTGTCTTCATTGGTGTCACCTGTGTTCAATTTATTTTGTGTATAAATACTCCTCTGTTTGTCCCCTAGTCACGGAGTCTTTATGCTATGCTGTTAGTGCTAGTTCCCTCTGTCCCATGTACCTTGCCTGTGTCTTTGTATTCTTGGTTTTTGCTTCTTTCTTTTGGACTTTGTGGATTTTGTTTTGACCTTTGGATCTTCTGAGTGTTTGAGTTTTTGCCTCTTCTTTTCTTATTTGGATTTTGGACTTTGAACCTTGGGATATTTTATTTTTGTTTATCTTCTGAGCTTTGGATTATTCTTTTTGTTTTTTCCCTTGGATTGTACATATTGTAAATAAACTGTTTTTGATACTCTACTTTCGCCTCACGCCTCTGTACTTGAGTCATCCCCCTGGTGGTCTAGTGGGGGTTTGCTGGATTATCACACCAGCGACCTGGGTTCGAAAAACCCTAACAGAAACCTATCCCAGCAAAACCCTAACAGAAAGACTCCGTCATGACCGACTCAGCAGAGGCTGCTTCAACTGTCTACCCGGCCAACCTTCAGGGAATTATGGCAGCTTTGACACGCTTCGGAGCGACCATGGACGAACGCTCACAAGCCAACGTGAGGCCCTTGCTCGCCACGAGGTACTGCTACACGAGGTACGAGGTGTCAGCTGTGCCAGAAAACTCTGGCACAGCTGACACCTCTGCCCGCATCTCCTCATCCTGCTCCTGGTCCAGTGCCTCCTGCCACACTGTCTCCTTCACCTCGCGAACCCGGCCTTCCTGCACCACAGAGGTATGACGGCAAGCACGGTGAGTGCAGGGAGTTCCTTACCCAGTGCCAACTCACCTTTGAGCTCCAGCCTACCACCTACACTACGGATTGCCGCAAGATTGCCTTTGTGATAATCTTGTTAGCTGGTAAGGCACGAGCTTGGGCAACAGCTATCTGGCAGAGACGGGGACCCGAGCGCTCTGATTTTGAACTGTTTACTGAAGAGATGCTTCAGGTCTTCAACCAGGCGGACATCAGTACCGACGCAGCCAGAAAGCTCATGTCCATCCAGCAAGGAGGAAGCGTCGCAGACTACGCCATATCGTTCCGGACGCTCACAGCAGTCAGCGGATGGAATGAGGCTGCCCTGGTTTCAGCCTTTTCACCATGATTTGTCTGACCCCATCAAAGACGGCCTGGCCTCTATCGGATGCCCAAGTGACCTCAAAACTCTGATCTCACATGCTATTCGTCTGGACAACAGGGTTAGAGAACACCGCCAAGTCCTGAGTCTCTCCGGCCTCACTGCCTCAACATGGAGCCCATCTACCTCCTCCAGTGACTGTCCAGAGCCCATGCAAGTTGGCCATACTCGTCTCTCCGCAGCTGAGAGGGAGCGCAGAAGGAGGGACAAGTGCTGCATCTATTGTGGCAAGCCTGGCCATTTCCGAGCATCATGTCCCGAGCTCTCAGGAAAAGGACCGCCCCGTCCAGCCGAGGGAGGGTTGTGACGGGGCCTACCCTCTCTCCCGAACTCCCTGGCTAAGGAGTTTACATCCCGGTCTCCATCTCCTGGGGTGAGTCCGTCCACTCTTGTCAAGCCTTGTTAGACTCCGGGGCGGCTGGAAACTTTTTATGGATGTTCACTTCGCCCAAAGTATCAATGTCCCTACTGCACCTCTTGAAGTCCCACTGTCTGTGTCTGCCCTCAATGGCCAAGCTTTAGGTGACGGAAGAGTCACCCAAGTTACTTCTCCAGTCTTTCTCCAGTCTCAAGGTCACAAGGAAGAGATATCCCTGCATCTTATTCATTCACCAGGGTTCCCAGTGATTCTAGGCCAGCCTTGGCTTACCCGCCACAACCCTCGCATAGACTGGGTAACAAGCCAGGTTGTGGAATGGGGCCCTGCGTGCCATGCCTCTTGTCTGCTCTCTAGCCCTCCTGTGTCTCCGGCCGAGCCCCCTGATCTCACCGAGCTATCTCAAGTTCCCACAGAGTACTGGGATTTGAAGGAGGTATTTAGCAAAAGCAGGTCCGCCGTTCTTCCTCCGCACCGGGCCTATGACTGTGCCATCGACTTGCTCCCTGGGACTACCCCTCCTCGGGGCAGACTGTTCTCCCTCTCTCAGCCAGAACGCAAGGCCATGGAGGAATACCTCAAGGATGCCCTGGTCTCTGGGTTCATTTGACCCTCCACCTCACCTGCTGGTGCCGGCTTCTTTGTCAGCAAAAAGGATGGGGGGCTCTGACCATGTATTGACTACAGGGGCCTGAACAAGATCACTGTGTGCAACCGCTATCCCCTTCCGCTGATGTCCACAGCATTTGACCTGCTCCAAGGCGCCACCGTCTTCACCAAGTTGGACCTACGGAACGCATCCGTATCCGACAGGGAGACAAGTGGAAGACTGTCTTTAACACCCCATCAGGGCACTACGAGTACCAGGTGATGCCCTTCGGACTCACCAACGCACCAGCTGTTTTTCAGGCTCTAATCAACGACGTCTTGAGGGACATGATTAACCAGTACGTCTTTGTCTACCTCGATGACATCTTGGTATTTTCCAAGACCTTGCAGAGCACCGCCACCATGTCCACCAGGTTCTCCAGAGGCTGCTACGGAACAATCTATTTGTGAAGGCCTAGAAATGTGAGTTTCATGTCCCCGAGGTCTCCTTCCTGGGATTTATTGTACGGACAGGACAACTCCAAATGGACCCAGCCAAGACCCTGGCCGTCCGGGACTGGCCCATTCCCAAGTCCGTCAAGGAGGTGCAGCGGTTCTTAGGATTCGCTAACTTTTACCGCAAGTTCGTCAGGAACTTCAGTTCCGTAGCAGCACCCATGTCAGATCTCACCAAAGGGACTGGTGGATCTTATGTCTGGTCTCCTCAGGCGGAAAAGGCATTTAAAGACCTCAAGCACCGCTTCTGCACGGCACCCATTCTGGTCCTCCCGGACACCTCCCAACCATTCATCGTGGAGGTGGACGCCTCGGACAGTGGTGTCGGCGCGGTGCTCTCTCAACGTTCAGAAGGAAAGTTGCACCCCTGCGCATATTTCTCCCACCGCCTGAGCCCTGCAGAGCCCCGGTACGATGTGGGGGATCGAGAACTGCTTGCAGTGAAACTGGCCCTTGAGGAGTGGAGGCACTGGCTGGATCGAGCGCAACATCCATTCCTGGTTTGGACGGACCACAAGAACCTGGAGTACTTCCAACAAGCCAAGAGGCTGAACCCACGACAGGCTAGGTGGGCCTTGTTTTTCAGCTGGTTTAATTTCATCCTATCATACCGCCCGGGCTCTAAGAACACCAAACCGGATGCGCTCTCCAGGCTGTTCTCGCCCAACAACAGGGAGAGTGAGGTTGGGCCTATTATCCCTGTTTCCCGGATTGTGGCCCCTGTCCGCTGGGGTATTGAGGAGACCGTTCGACAAGCTCAACGCCAGGACCCTGGTCCTGGGACGGGGCCACCGGGCCTCCTGTACGTCCCTCGTCAAGCCCAGGCCAAGGTTCTCAAGTGGGGTCACTCTTCCCCTCTCACCGCCCACCCAGGAGCTCGGAGGACCCTGGACTTCTTGAAGAGATGCTTCTGGTGGCCTAACATGGAAAAGGAAGTGAGGTCATTCGTCCTGTCCTGTGAGATCTGCACCAGAACCAAGAACCCACGACAGTGTCCCCAGGGTCTCCTGCATCCTCTGCCTATTCCCCGGCGTCCCTGGTCCCATGTGGCGGTCGACTTCATTACAGGCCTGCCAGACTCTCAAGGTAACACTGTCATTTTGGTTATAGTCGACAGATTCTCGAAGGCCTGCCGCTTCATACCACTGTGCAAACTCTCTTCTGCTCTGGAAACAGCTAAATTAATATTTAATCATGTCTTCCGAGTCTTTGGTCTCCCACAGGACATTGTCTCAGACCAGGGGCCCCAGTTCTCCTCCCGAGTGTGGCACGGGTTTTGCAAGCTCATCGGAGCCACTGCCAGCCTCTCCTCTGGGTTCCACCCCCAGTCCAATGGCCAGACGGAGAGGCTCAACCAGGACCTGGAAACCACCCTGCGAGGCCTGGCTATGGATAACCCGACATCGTGGAGCACCTGGCTGCCATGGGCAGAGTACACCCACAACACCCTGCAGTCATCAGCCACCAAGCTGTCGCCGTTCCAGTGCCAATTCGGGTTCCAGCCACCCCGTTCCCGGACGAGGAGGAGGACGCTAGGGTGCCCTCAGTCAATCAGTATGTGAGACGGTGTTGCAAGACCTGGAGCAAGGTCAGGAGGACCCTCATCCAGACCTCCAGAACCAACCAGACTCAGGCCAACCACCATAGAAGGCCTGCCCACATTTTCTGCACTGGGCAGCGGGTTTGGCTGTCCGCCAAGGACCTTCCGCTATGGGTGGAGAACCGCAAGCTTGCTCCTCGCTACATTGGCCCCTTCAAAGTTGTGCACAGGATGAACCCTGTCTCCTACCGGCTCCAGTTACCACGAACGCTAAGAATCAACCCCACATTCCATGTTTCCCTGTTGCGACCTGTATTGTCGTCCACGTATGCCCCTGCCCCAGGAATCCCCCACCCCCCGCATCTTCCAGGGTCAGACTGTGTTCACTGTGCATCACCTGCTTGACTCCCGCTGGGTCCGCGGTGGGCTCCAATATTTAGTGGACTGGGAGGGCTATGGTCCTGAGGAGCGCTGCTGGGTCCTAGCTCGGAACATACTTGATAAGGAACTTTGTCGGACTTCCATTCGGCCCATCCGGATTGCCCTGGGAACGTCAGGAGACGCTCCTGGGGGGGGGGGGGGGGGGTCCTGTTAGGACTGGGACTGTTTTGGCCTCTAGAGGCCTTTTCTTGTCATGTTTGTTTTGGCCTCTAGAGGCCACCACTGTTCCTGTGTTTTGTGTTTGTCTTTATTGCCTGTTTTGTCTTCATTGGTGTCACCTGTGTTCAATTTATTTTGTGTATAAATACTCCTCTGTTTGTCCCCTAGTCATGGAGTCTTTATGCTATGCTGTTAGTGCTAGTTCCCTCTGTCCCATGTACCTTGCCTGTGTCTTTGTATTCTTGGTTTTTGCTTCTTTCTTTTGGACTTTGTGGATTTTGTTTTGACCTTTTGGATCTTCTGAGCGTTTGAGTTTTTGCCTCTTCTTTTCTTATTTGGATTTTGGACTTTGAACCTTGGGATATTTTATTTTTGTTTATCTTCTGAGCTTTGGATTATTCTTTGTTTTCTCCCTTGGATTGTACATATTGTAAATAAACTGTTTTTGATACTCTACTTTCGCCTCACGCCTCTGTACTTGAGTCATCCCCCTGGTGGCCTAGTGGGGGTTTGCTGGATTATCACACCAGCAACCCGGGTTCAAATCCCAGCAAAACCCTAACAGTCTCTGGCTCAGGAGTAGCTTGATATTAGGAATGTGAAAGTTGTATCCCCTTTCTTGAAGATGTCTGTTTGTGATGGGTCTTGATACACTGACACCAGCCTCAGTCCACTCCTTGTGAAGCTCTCCCAAGTTCTTGAATCAACTTTTCTTGACAATCCTCTCAAGACTGCGGCCATCCCTGTTGCTTGTGCACCTTTTCCAGCCACCCTTTTCAGCAATGACCTTTTGTGGCTTACTCTCCTTGTGGAGGGCATCAGTGATCATCTTCTGGACAACAGTCAAGTCAGCAGTCTTCCCCATGATTGTGGTTGTGTATACTGAACTAGACCGAGAGATGCACTGTGTTCATACTGTTTTACTCAAACTCGAAATGAAATATTCTAATATTTTGAGATGGGTTTTTTATGTTTTTGTACTGTATGCCATACTGATTAAAATTAAGTGCTTGAAAAAATGCTTGAAACATTTTAGTTTGTGTAATGAGTCTATAATATATAACATTTTCACTTTCTTAAATAACTGATGGAAAATATTGAACTTTTTCACAATATTCAAATTTTTTGAGATGCACTAGTGTGTGTGTGTGTGTGTGTGTAATATATATATATATCATTATCTCGAGCTGCTTTATCCTGTTCTACAGGGTCGCAGGCAAGCTGGAGCCTATCCCAGCTGACTACGGGCAAAAGGTGGGGTACACCCTGGACAAGTCGCCAGGTCATCACAGGGCTGACACATAGACACAGACAAACATTCACACCTACAGTCAATTTAGAGTCACCAGTTAACCTAACCTGCATGTCTTTGGACTGTGGGGGAAACCGGAGCACCCGGAGGAAACCCACGCGGACACGGGGAGAACATGCAAACTCCGCACAGAAAGGCCCTCGCCGGCCATGGGGCTCAAACCCGGACCTTCTTGCTGTGAGGCGACAGCGCTAACCACTACACCACCGTGCCACCTTTGTGATAATATAATAATCTTATCATGAGAAATATTAGGTAACTTTTCCTTTAATAAAAAACCCCACCAAAGCTGTGATTGCCTAAGTATTCACATCTGTTGGTGTGAATGGCAAAAGTAATCACATACAAGCTAACTCCTTCAGTGTGTCTGAGGATAAATAATAGAGAACAGTGGGGGAATCTTGGTGTTGCGCAAAAGTTTACACACCCTTAGTAGAAAAATGACTTCTTTCTAAAGCAACAAGACATTTCTATGCTTTTCTTTTAGCAGTAAAATAAGTTAAATTTCTATAGCGCCTTTCACAATCCCAAGGCCACTTTACAGGAGGGAGGAAAAAAAAGACAACAATAAGAGAGGAAGAGAAATGCTCATGAAAGAGGAGTATTCAATTGAGATTTGAAAGTAGAGAAAGAAGAGCAGTCACAGAGAGGAGGAGAATTTCAGAGTTTGCGGGCAATGGCACTGATGGACCTGCCCCCATGGTGGAAAGACTGATGCGTGGGACAGCGAGTATGTTGTTGCTAGAGGACCTTAGTGTGTGAGAGGGTGTGTAGGTGGTGAGTTGTTCCCCAAGGTAGATTGGAGCAAGATTATGCAGAGCTTTGAAAGTGACAAGTAAGATTTTAAATTTGATACGAGACAGAACCGGGAGCCAGTGTAGTTGAGAGAGGATGGGGTGATGTGAGCAGAGTGTTAAGTATGGGTTAGAATTCTATCTGCAGTTCTGAATATATTGTAGCGTGTGTAAAGACTTTGCCGGAAGGCCTGTGAAGAGTGAATTACAGTAATCTAAACGAAACATAATGAAAGCATGAACCAGAGTTTGTGCATCTTTGCTCATCAGAAGGTAATGGAGTTACAGAGCAATGTTAGAGGTGAAAGAATGCAAGTTTGGTGAGTGACGTAATATGAAGATCAAAATTGAGTGATGGCTCAAATAGTACTCCAAGATTTCTGACAACAGGAGCATAACAAGCACACCATCAATACTAATAGAAAAGTTGGATGGTTCAGATAGTAGGAATTTAGGACCAAACAATAGAACATTTTTTTTCTTCACTGTTTGACTTGAGAAAATTTTCCTGCAATCAAAGCCTTACATCTGAGATCGTCCGTTAGTGTACTGGGAGAAGAGTCTGCACTGAGATAGAGCTGAATATCATTTGGATAGCAGTGAAAGTTAAGGTCATGGCTATGAATAATATGACCAAGGGGTAGGATGTAGCTTAAAAAGAGAAAAGGGCCAAGAACTGATCCCTGTGGGACCCCACACTTAACAGGAGAGGTGGCAGACTTGTGTGAACCTCGTCTGATAAACTGTTTTCTGTTTGTAAGATACGATATGACCTGCCCCATTAAAGGGCGATGTCAGTGAAACCAATAGAGGAGAGATGGGAAATGAGTACATCATTTGTTAACAGTATCAAAAGCTGCACTTGAGTCAAGGAGGAGAATGTTGAGAGAACCACCATCAGCAAACTGGTGGAGGTCATTAACAACATGTAGAAGAGCTGTCTCGGTACTGTGATTTGTACAGAATCCAGTTTGAAATAGCTCATAGAGTGTGTTTTCATTAACAAAGGTATGGATTTGCATAGCTACCACTCTTTTACCACTTTAGCAAGAAAGGGAAGATTTGAGGTGGGTCTACAACTGGAAAAAGATGTTGGATCAAACTCAGATTTCTTAAGGACAGGGGTAACTGCAGCAGTTTTGAGGGCAGAAAGGACAGAGCGAGAAGAGAGACTTGTATTTACCACTATGGCAATAGGAGTATTAATTATACTGTAGATAAACATGTCTTAAGTAGCCTTTGCCTTTATAACCACCTCTAACTTCAGCTTTTGGATCATCTCAGTTGTAATATTCACCACCTACCATATTTGTTACAACTCTGGCAAGCATTATATATTGCCTTATTTTGTTTTATATTTTGGTTTGACATCTTGGTTCAGGATACACCAACATTATACTTTACTCTTTTTAAATATTCATTACCTCGCCTGCTACGGAGTAAGCATGGCGAGGTATTGTTTTTGGTCAGGTTTCTTTGTTTTTTTGTAAACGATATTACGGGAAAACAGCTGGCTCAGTCTTCATGAAACTTTCAGGACAGATGGGCATTGATCTCAAATAGAACCTCCAACATTTTGAGGATCATCCAGTCAAGGTCACTAAAAAGGTCAAAATTGTTTTTGTTGTGGCTACTGCCTCATATAGAGGTGCTAGCCACTACGTCATCATGCTGTAAGAGTGTCACAACTGCGCACTGTGCATATACGTGTTCTGATTAAAATGGCCGGTGAGTGTATACAATTTGGTTCACCATTCGAAATAAATGGACTAGACTAAAGAAATTGCTTTCAGACATGTTTATGCTTATGCTTATTACAGAGGGAAAGTGCATTCCACTGAGCTCTAGCGCCGGGCCATTTCCGGGAAATAGGAGTTTGGGTCATGGCGACAGCGTGTGTATGTCAGCCTTGGTTTGGAGGTTTCAGTTTCGAAAACTGTAAGAGTAGAATAATATAAAGTACAGACACTTGGTATATTTTACTTCTGTGATTTTTAAATTATTCATTTTTGGATTACACTTCATTTTTGTGGCTACTGCCTCATAGAGTAAATATATATGCTATATTTACTGTATGGACATGGTATCAGAAAACAATTTTATTTATAAGCAGTAGCCACATGGGTAACTTTTTTTTTTTTGTGATATCTTCCTTCATATTCATCATAAGTGCTACTGGGTGAGGTTTGTTTTGCCTGGCAACACTTATTTTGTGTGTTCCTCTTCTTCTTCTTCCTTCTTGTCCAGCACTATTGCCAGGTTGGCGTCCATGTGCACCCTACTGATCCACATGCCATATTAACTGGAACATAGTTTTACACTGGATGCCCTTCTTGCTGCAACCATCCCATTTCTGGGCTTGGGAAACAATCATTCACACCTATGGGCAATTTAGAGTAGTCAGTTAGCCTAACTGCATGTCTTTGGACTGTGGAGGAAACCCATGCAAACATGGGGAGAACATGCAAACTCCACACAGAAAGAAAGGCCCTTTGGCCACTAGGCTTGAACCCAGAACCTTATTGCTGTGAGGTGACAGTGCTAAGCACTACACCACCATACCACTGTCAAATATTCATTTTATGTATAGAAAAAAATTCTAAGTTTCATACTCTGGATGCAAACTTTTGCACTCTACTGTAACATGCACACAGTGGCATAAAGAAAGAGTACCAAGCAAATGCAAGTGCTAGAGACCGCTTAACAAAAACTTTTACTGTTGCCTAAACTGTCTTGGGACTTAATGTTATTCATGTAAAATATAATAAGCTAATAAAAATGATTAGATGAGAATGTGTCATAGCAAGCATTCCTGCACTAGCCAGTTTAAAACTACATCAGATGGCAGGAGTGATGATTATATAACTTGGCTTTCATTGTACAGAGTAAAGCCCAGTTTAGTTTAGCCACTTTTTGGATTCTTCGGCACGCATAGTTCTCTCCTTATTTTAGTTTTCTCTCTCTCTCTCTCTCTCTCTCTCTCTCTCTCTCTTTATTGCTACACCCATTCTGTACAGTGCAGTACATTATACTCTATACTTA
Organism: Neoarius graeffei; assembly: GCF_027579695.1. Taxonomy (NCBI): domain Eukaryota; kingdom Metazoa; phylum Chordata; class Actinopteri; order Siluriformes; family Ariidae; genus Neoarius; species Neoarius graeffei. The sequence continues at coordinate 35,490,964 of NC_083586.1, forward strand.
TAGTTAACCACAAGACTCTCATAGACTGCTCTTTGGAGAGGCTGCCTTGGCCGCCATACTTCACTGCTCGTGTGTGTGTGCAAACATCGCACAGCAGGCCAGGAAAATAATTTTAGATGGTGGAAGACTTTACTAGATCCTTATAATTTCAAAGAAATGCAGTAGACTATAGTATGGCATTTTGTTTTGATGTGAAGTTTCATTGTGACATTTCTGTACTTACCATCCATCCATCTATCTATCATTACTTCTCAGCTGATTAAAACAGTACATGTTGTCCAGTATAGATTTATAGACATTCTCGTGATGGTATATGTGACAATGTTTATACTGGGACAACAATCCAACGTGCACTTTTATTTCTAATGTTCACTTTTCAGTGCCACTACTTCTACACACGCACAGATTGCAGGACGCAGCGCTCTCATTCCTGGCCATCTGAAAGACACACAGAGACGCACATTAATAGACAACCAGTAATTAAACACAGGTGTACCTGGTCACATGTTACCTGCTGGTTCGACTGTTCACAGTTGACACTCGACCACACCCTCGCTTCCACAGTGCAATATGTAAGGAATGAAACATGACAAGGTGTGTAGTTATAGGAAAATAATCCATGGTGGGGTGATGTGGTACAGCATGACATGACACAGAGTTACTATTACCACACTGAAATTAATTATTTTCCAGTACATCCTGGTGTGTTATTTTTTCTTTAACCACAGCAATTTGCCAAAATGACAATGTTTGATTTATTAATTAAAGAACTTTATTGTTTTTTTATTTTTAATTTTTATTTTCCACCAAGCTATCAACTGGGCAATACCTGCCAACCACTACTGCTCATGCTGCATCACAAGGCAGTGTAACACACTCAGAGGATAGCGCTGTCTGCCAATCACACATGATTGGCGAGTGTCACTTGTGAGTGAGAGAGAGAGTATGCCATCCCTCCCAACCAGAGAACAGGGCCAATTTTGCTGACTTGGACTCCCAGCTATGAATGAGTGTAGCGTCGATGAGCTTTGAACTCACAATCTCATGATGCTTCAGTGAATGCTTTTCTGAAGCCCTCCTGCATGCATCCTACCCATTTATAGTTACATTTAACATTGTGGAACATCCACAAGACAACTTAGTGTCTGCCATACAAGTAAGTTATTACTATAGAAAACATATTAGAACAAACACTGTGATTGACATTACACTCAAAAGCTGTGTGTCATTAGAGTTGCTTTCAGAATGTTCCACTGTGTCTATATGAAACACTCTCAGAAGTCAGAACTCCACCACTATAAAGCCTGCGCTCACTGAGGCACCAAATTAATAGTGTGTGTAGGTGCACATACGTTTGAGGGCGTTTCTGCAAGTAAACACCTCTCCAGCTGTTGAAATTGTCCCACCACATCTGGGTGAAGGTGAACAGGGGATTTTACACCTTTTACTGGAAACACATTGTCCTTGTCTACTGATCTAGAAACTGGTTTCTTGTAAATAGTTAAATATAGCATGCAGGAATAAAACAACCATTGTTCACTAACTGTTGAATTTCCATACACACACTTATTAGGTACAGTCAGCCTTTTAGATACAAAGCACAAGCAACAAATAGGAATACAGATGTAATTGGATGAATTTGAGTGGATTCACAAACCACAAATAATTACAAAGGAGGTTAAAATGGAGCTAATGTAAGGCTGCTAGCACTATATTACTGCATTATTACATAACTATATTGTTAAATAGACAAAACAGGAATGAGGGGTTTCGAAGTATTGCACTGGGGTTTGCAGTATTGCATTGATGTTAAATAGCCTATCTAATATTTTGCTCCTATCTATCTATCTATCTATCTATCTATCTATCTATCTATCTATCTATCTATCTATCTATCTATCACATATAATTTGACTTGAATTGGGTTTTGAACAAAATTATGAAAAGCCCTTGAGTAGATGAGTTGCCACATCATTAATCATGCTTTTGATCATGTGTGGAAGGAATGCAATATGAACACAGTAATGTTTAACAAGCCGCACTTTCACTCCTCTTGCTTTACTCACTTTCAGTTCAATCGTGGCTCCATAGCACAATTTGGCCCAAGCATAAAGTAAACCTAAGAAAATAATCTCTGCTATCACAAAATTACCTAATCTGTCAGGAATAAAACCCAGTGGAGCATGCTGTTATAGGCAAATAATCCACAACTATGTGGTGTGATGCTGTTATCACCCTGAAGTGATTTATTTTTCGATAACGGCATGCCCCAATGTGTTTTATATCTTTTATACCATGCAGATTTACCAACAATTCCAATTTTCAGTCTATGAAAGAATGACATGCCATGCTTTTTTTTTTTAACCATTTATTGCTATGTTTAAAGACAGCTCATTCCTGTTATCACTAACATTCAAGCAACTGTAAACAGTCTTTCTCTCACTGGTCCTTCTCTCTCCTGAAGGATTTGTCTTGGAATATCGTGAAATAAATGTAACTTATCACATTATTGCTGTTAAAGAAAATTAATCAGCACATTTTGACCAATCAGATTTGAGAATTCAGCAACATTTTGTGTGTGTGTGTGTGTGTGTGTAAAGGAATACAGTAACCTTTATAACATTCCTGGTGGTATGTGGAACTGCTTTAATCTAACAACCATGTGGTTTAGTTAATTATTATGCTTTGAAGTTTCTTAATCACCATTTTCTCTGGAATCATAGAACCCTTTCTGAAGTGTAAGTATTGAAGGAATCTAGAACATTAAGTTATGTTTGGTTTCAGCTCAAGCCTGAAGATCCTCTACCTCGTTATTAAGAATCACGACATGATGTGGTTTGTATTAGTCATCTAGCATGTGCATCAAAGAGTCTGGGCACAGTTACATAGCGTTGTTTTTAGTCTGGCCTCAGGCACCACCGAGTCTGGGCCATAATGACACCTGTCTCATAGCGTTAATTAGAGAGGAGAAGGCACTCGGTGTATGCGTGAGACAGATAGAAACAGTGAAGATGTTTATGGACAGTTTGGAGACTATCCTACTGAGATGGTGATCTTAGTGACAGGTGTGCAGTGTGAGAGTATGAGAGTCAATGGTGACATCCATTTAAACCATCATGGCTTCTAAGTTAAGGAATGTACCAATCATAAAAACACCTTAGATGACATTTCATTTCTACTGGGTTCATGGCACTTTTTTTAAAATCATAAAATGGTTCAGTTCAGTTCAATGCATTGCTGTAACTAGAAGAGCACTCAGTAGAATGCATACCTTCGCCAAGCCACATATTCGGATTTGCATCAAAATCTAATCAGTTGTTCCTTGGCCCATGGCTCACCTTTCCTCAAACGTCCATCAAAGTCTGTTCACTACTTTTTGAGTTATATTGGGAACAGACAAAAAAAAAATTCCTGGATCCACATGTATATCCAGATTTGCGTCAAAATCTAAATAACTGTACCTTGGCCCATGATCCACCTTTCCTCAAAATTTCATCAAAATCAGTTCACTACTTTTTGAGTTATGTTAGGAACAGGCAAACAAACAAATTAAGTCATGCAGAGCACGATACTTGTGAAAATCACAAAGAAAAGGAAGTTATGGCCGATTAGGTGTTTTTACAAGATTTGACCTTGGTGACTTTGACCTTGACCCACCAAAAACTAATGATGTCTTTGTGTGACCCTAGTGAGTTGTCCTGTGCATTTTGGTGAAGATTGGTCAAGAAATGACTATGCTAGAGCACAAACTAACGGACAGATCAACGTACTTCAAGTAACAAACAAACGGAGGTGAAAACAACCTCCTCCAACAAAATTGGCAGAGCTAAATATTGTCAGTTCTGTTTAAAATTTTTTCAAACTTAACTAGTGATGAATCCAACTAAGATTATCCATCCCTGTATTCTGTTCTACAGGGTCGCTAGCAAGCTGGAGCCTATCCCAGCTGACTATGGGTGAGAGGCGGGGTACACCCTGGACAAGTCACCAGGTCATTGCAGGGCTGACAGACAAACAACCATTCACACCCACATTCACACCTACGGTCAATTTAGAGCCACCAATTAGCCTAACCTGCACGTCTTTGGACTGTGGGGGAAACCGGAGCACCCAGAGGAAACCCATGCAAACTCCACACAGAAAGGCCCTCGCCGGCTGCTGGGCTCAAACCCAGGACCTTCTTGCTGTGAGGTGGCAGTGCTAACCACTACACCACCGTGCCGCCCCAACTAAGATTACTTATGACAAATTGTTATGGTATAAATGGCAGCAATTCAATATAAAAATATCACAAGAATATCAGTTATCTACTAATGGCCCTTTTCCACTACCCTTTTTCAGCTCACTTCAGCTCGCTTCAGCTCACTTCAGCCTGACACGGCTCGCGTTTCGACTATCTCAAAACAGCACGACTCAGGACTTCAGCCCTGCTTAGCACCCAAAACTCGCACCGTTTTGGAGTGGGGCTGAAGCGAGCCAAACCGAGCTGAGTGAGACTGGGGACGTGAGCAGACACTCCCCTGTGCACTGATTGGTGAGGAGGAGTGTCCTCACATGCCCACACACGCCCCGCGAGCGCGCTGGGATCTGTAAACACCGTAAACCCGGAAGAAGGAGAATTACGAGAATTCTGAAGCCTTATGCGCCTCGCCTCATCTATACGCTCTTGCCAGTATCTGTTGGCGTTGTTGGTGACAACAAGCCACAGAACCAAGACCAGCAACACTAACGACTCCATGTCCTCCATGTTTATTGTTTACTATCCGGGTCGTGAGACTACCGCTTAAAAGATCACTGATGTCACTGTTTGCGCCACTTAACGACATCACGTGACTTCCACCCACTTTCGCTAACTCCACCCAATGTGTCCACCCACTTCCAGCCAGCACGGTTCAGCGCGGTTGTAGTCGAAATGCAACTCCAACAGCCCCGCTCAGCCCAACTCAGCCCAACTCAGCACGGCACGGCTCAGCCCAACTCAGCCGCGTTTGTAGTGGAAAAGCGGCATAATATTATCTGTTTAAATGCGAATGTAGCTATCCTTGTACTAATATGGCTAAAAAAAAAAAAACCCAACCCACACACATCTGTATAACAGTTGAGCTTTTAAATCTGTAGCTATTTGTTTTGATTATAACTAATGACAAATTCCAAGAAAAAAAATCGAACTAGGGCGGCACGGTGGTGTAGTGGTTAGCGCTGTTGCCTCACAACAAGAAGGTCGGGGTTCAAGCCCCGTGGCCGGCGAGGGCCTTTCTGTGTGGAGTTTGCATGTTCTCCCCGTGTCCGCGTGGGTTTCCTCCGGGTGCTCCGGTTTCCCCCACAGTCCAAAGACATGCAGGTTAGGCTAACTGGTGACTCTAAATTGACCGTAGGTGTGAATGTGAGTGTGAATGGTTGTCTGTGTCTCTGTGTCAGCCCTGTGATGACCTGGCGACTTGTCCAGGGTGTACCCCGCCTTTCGCCCGTAGTCAGCTGGGATAGGCTCCAGCTTGCCTGCGACCCTGTAGAACAGGATAAAGCGGCTAGAGATGATGAGATGAGAAAAATCGAACTAATTACTGTACCTAGTTAGACCTTCAGCATTTTTATGGTAATATATCTGTTTCGGGGAAATGCTGTCCCATCCAAGGCGTATTCTCACCTCACTGCTTCAAATTCAGGGATCAGGATGAAGTGGTGACTAAAGATGAATGAAGAATGAATGAATGTCTGTTTATTGAACTGAAGAAAATAATGAAATTAAATGCTTCTACATTACAAAAAATGCTATAAAGAGCAGTAAACAGTAATAAATGAAACAAAGTTAGTAGTTGTTATAATGACGCTTTGCTTTCAAAGAAAAAAGAAGATAGTAGTTTCAGGTACAGCGTGTGCAGTTTTGTAAGGAAATGAGCTGTAAGCTTTACTGAGCATCTTGCAGAATCAGCCGCAGTTCTTCTGGACACTTTGTCACAGGCTTGTAGTTCTCGAGTCCGACTCGTGCCCTAATTTTAAGGACTCGTGACTTGACTTGGACTTGTGCACTGATGACTTGGACTCTGACTCGTGCATTAACTGCATTCGGACTCATAAACTGGAGACGACGACTTGGATTTTTTCTTTATTTTTTGTAACATGCCATAATAATTCGGCATAAAATATTTATATCTACATTAACTTCTGTACTAATTTCATACAAGAGTGTCACACCTGTATGCCTTGGTGCATGCACCAGATAGACTCTCAGGCGTGCTCTGGACAGCGCACGCACCAAGCGGACTCTCATGCATGCTGTAAACGACTTGCACCTGCACAGGATAAAGACGCAATCAGCTCGCCTATATAAAAACTGTGAAAACGCACGCACTTTGCGAGGTATTGAGTTGCATTGCTGACACATTACTGAGCCTTATTTCCTTGTTTGGTTTCTTAATTTCATGTTTTTCGTCTTTGATTCTGCCGAGTCTACGATAGCCTGTTTGTGCCTCGCTCAACCTATTGTCTGTTCTGGATTGTTTACCTGTCTTGACTTGTACTAATAAACACACCTTCTGCACTTACATCCATCTCCCAACAATCTCTGACTGAATACTTCACACTCCCTGACAAAGAGAATGCACATTCACCTGTTAATACGTCATGTTCAAAAACAAACTAACGTTAATGGTGCTAAAACAGCCACCGTCAAATGGTGCGGTTGGAGTCTTGTTCTCGGACTCGACTAGGATCAATAGTGGACTCGACTCATCTCATTCATCTCATCTCATTATCTCTAGCCGCTTTATCCTGTTCTACAGGGTCGCAGGCAAGCTGGATCCTATCCCAGCTGACTACGGGCGAAAGGCGGGGTACACCCTGGACAAGTCGCCAGGTCATCACAGGGCTGACACATAGACACAGACAACCATTCACACTCACATTCACACCTACAGTCAATTTAGTCACCAGTTAACCTAACCTGCATGTCTTTGGACTGTGGGGGAAACCGGAGCACCCGGAGGAAACCCACACGGACACGGGGAGAACATGCAAACTCCACACAAAGGCCCTCGCCGGCCACGGGGCTCGAACCTGGACCTTCTTACTGTGAGGTGACAGCGCTAACCACTACACCACCGTGCCGCCTGGACTCGACTCAATTTTTTAAAATGGCTTGGAGTTGAACACTGGGGACCCTGGACTCAGACTCAAGGTTTAGTGACTCAACTACAACATTGCTTTGTCATATTTGCATTTTATTTTTGCAGCTAAACCCAGCAGCATTTACTGTATTACTTTTTTTTTTGTCTGAAGTGGCCACTCTGGTTTCCCCCACAGTCCAAAGACATGCAGGTTAGGTAAACTGGTGGCTCTAAATTGACCATAGGTGTGAATGAGTGTGTGAATAGTTGTCTCTGTGCTAGCCCTGTGATGCCCTCGTGACTTGTCCAGGGTGTACCCCGCCTCTCGCCTATTGAGGTATTTCACCTGACGTCACAGGGTCACGTGACGCCCCGGTGTCCACCATTTTGGACGGCAAGCTAGCTAATGTCAACAACAGTAGCTGGTATGTTACTGTAGCAATGTTTACGGTCAGTCATTTGGATGACTGTTAAAACCTTTCAGTCTCAAGTTTTTCCTTTACTGGATTTACTAGTTTACTGAGCCAGCCGGCCCCGGAGCGCTAGCCAGCCAGCCAGCCCCGGAGCGCCAGCCAGCCAGCCGGCCCCGGAGCGCCAGCCAGCCAGCCGGCCCCGGAGCGCCAGCCAGCCAGCCGGCCCCGGAGCGCCAGCCAGCCAGCCGGCTCCGGAGCGCTAGCCAGCCGGCCCCGGAGCGCTAGCTAGCCCCGGAGCGCTAGCTAGCCAGCCCGCCCCGGAGCGCGCTCAGTAAACTAGTAAATACAGTAAAGGAAAAACTTATAACGGGCCATGTCTCAACAGACTAAGAAGTTATTTCAATGACATTTAATAACATTTTGTTTATCCTGAGGACCGAAAGTAAATGAAAATGTGAACAAATCTTAGCTGTCAGTGAATAATCCTGGTGGAAGCAGGTAAACGTCGTTCTCTAAGCCTGCTAACCTCAATTTTTGCAAATACCTCTCCCTCTGCTCGCCCTGTAAATGCCCTACATCACTGGATAGTGAAGGTGTTTTCTGCATCTCGCTCCTTTTTCTTTTATGTTTTTCGTTTGTCGCCTTCCTCGCATTCAAACTGATTCGAGCTGTGCCGTCCAAAATGGCAGTGTCACATGACTTGGTCACGTGAGTGAAATACCTCAATAGTCAGCTGGGATAGGCTCCAGCTTGCCTGCGACCCTGCATAGGATAAACGGCTACAGATATTGGATGGATGGATGAAAAGTGGCCTCTTAGTTTGTAATATACTGCTTTCTTTACTGACATACACTTTCTGTAGCATTTCATTTTGTGCTGGAAAACTAATGATTGAAAATGTAAAATGTTTTGTATTGACTGGATACTGAATAAATCCATCCATCCATTATCTGTAGCTGCTTATCCTGTTCTACTATGGGCGAGAGACAGGGTACACCCTGGACAAGTCGCCAGGTTATCACAGGGCTGACACAGAGACAAACACCCATTCACACTCGTGGTCAATTTAGAGTCACCAATTAGCCGAACCTGCATGTCTTTGGACTGTGGAGGAAACTGGAACACCTGGAGGAAACTCACGCAGACATGGGGAGAACATGCAAACTCCACATAGACAGGCCCCCGTTGGCCACTGGGCTTGAACCCAGGACCTTCTTACTGTGAGGCGACAGTACTAACCACTACACCAGCTCATGTATAAATCCATCCATTATCTGTAGCCGCTTATCCTGTCCTACAGGGCCGCAGGCATGCTGGAGCCCATCTCAGCTGACCATAGGCGAGAGGCAGGGCACACCTTGGACAAGTTGCCAGGTCATCACAGAGCTGACACAGAGAGACAGACAACCATTCACACACACATTCAAACCTACGGTCAATTTAGAGCCACCAATTAACCTAACCTGCATGTCTTTGGACTGTGGGGGAAACCGGAGGTAACCCATGCAGACACGGGGAGAACATGCAAACTCCCCACTGAAAGGCCCCTATCGGCCGCTGGACTTGAACCCAGGACCTTCTTGCTATGAGGCGACGGTACTAACCACTACACCACCTAACGTATAAATCTCACCTCATCTCATTATCTCAAGCTGCTTTATCCTGTTCTACAGGGTTGCAAGCAAGCTGGAGCCTATCCCAGCTGACTACACCCTGGACAAGTTGCCAGGTCATCACAGGGCTGACACACAGGCAACCATTCACACCTACAGTCAATTTAGAGTCACCAGTTAACCTAACCTGCATGTCTTTGGACTGTGGGGGAAACCGGAGCACTCAGAGGAAACCCATGCGGACACGGGGAGAACATGCAAACTCCGTACAGAAAGGCCCTCGCCGGCCACGGGGCTCGAACCCGGACCTTCTTGCTGTGCGCTGCCCAATGTATAAATCTCATCTCATCTCATCTCATTATCTGTAGCCGCTTTATCCTGTTCTACAGGGTCACAGGCAAGCTGGAGCCTATCCCAGCTGACTACGGGCGAGAGGCGGGGTACACCCTGGACAAGTCGCCAGGTCATCACAGGGCTGACACATAGACACAGACAACCATTCACACTCACACCTACGGTCAATTTAGAGTCACCAGTTAACCTAACCTGCATGTCTTTGGACTGTGGGGGAAACCGGAGCACCCGGAGGAAACCCACGCGGACACGGGAAGAACATGCAAACTCCGCACAGAAAGGCCCTCGCCGGCCACGGGGCTCGAACCCGGACCTTCTTGCTGTGCGCTGCCCAATGTATAAATCATAAAATAAAAATCTTGATGTTAAAACAGGGTGTTTAAGACTTTTATTCAGTTGTATGGGCTACAAGACAATTGAAATAATCCAGCTTTAACAGTTCAGTGGAGTCCTAATTAGAGATAGAGGGGAGGGACTTGGACGTGGGCGTGGCCGAGCATCAAAACGGGAGGTGTCTGCTAGACTAGTAACCTTGTGCACTCCAATAGCACTATCCAGAAGAGCACTAGGACGCAAGTAAGGACACATGCATCTTACAAACTCATAAATGATGCTATTAGATTGTTAATGAATAGTTGTGAGGGTTGTCATTAAAGGAGCTAGTGAGGGACATGGGACAGTGTTCTGCCACACGACAAGTGACTGAAGAGACAGGAGCAGGACAGCGCGCGCTCGTCTTATAGCTTTCACGCCAGCCGTGTCCACGTTTGTTTTTACGGCATGATTCCAACATCAGCTCTTGAGAAGGACAGATACCCATGGGATGTTGGGCGACAAGGTTTAACCTGCACCTGAAAGCGCCCTCCAGACTGTCCGTGTTCTTCACCATGATCATTCTGGTCACCTATGTGTTCTACTGTCTGAGCGGATCCTGCGATTTCACACCGATCCCAGTGCGCGAGCGCAGACCCACTCTATCCCAACTCCATCAGGACCGGAACGCATCCAACCAGCGCGACTTTACAGCCCGAGGAGGCACTGAAGAAGAGACGAGACATCTTTCCGGGGACATTTCCAACTCCAACCTGTCGATATCCGACAGTTTTGGGAGTAAAGAGTTCCCGCAAGCCATCATCATCGGCGTGAAGAAGGGCGGCACGCGCGCGCTGCTCGAGTTCCTGCGCGTCCATCCCGACGTCCGAGCTGTGGGCGCAGAGCCGCACTTCTTCGACAGGTTCTACGATAAAGGGCTCGAGTGGTACAGGTGGGGTCTCATCTGATCCATCACTATGAATATCCTGTTTGCTTGCCAAATATGGTCCTATTAACATATAGGCAAAATAATCCGTGAAATTAAATATATTTGACTAAATACACCCAAAGCCACTTTTTTTTTTCATCCATGATGATGCTCATACTGACAGGTGTGAGTGCAAATAAAAAAGCAGGCATGAATTTATTTCATTTTTTACTGTCGCCTCACAGCAAGAAGGTTCCGGGTTCGAGCCCAGTGGCCGACGGGGGTCTTTCTGTGTGGAGTTTGCATGTTCTCCCCGTGTCCTCCAGGTGCTCCGGTTTGGGCTAATTGGTGGCTCAAAATTGACCGTAGGTGTGAATGGTTGTCTGTGTCTATGTGTCAGCCCTGCGATGACCTGGCGACTTGTCCAGGGTGTACCCCGCCTCTCGCCCATAGTCAGCTGTGTTAGGCTCCAGCTTGCCTGCAACCCTATAGGACAAGATAAGTGGCTACAGATGATGGATGGATATTTAATTTTTTACTGTCACCTCACAGCAAGAAGGTTCCGGGTTCGGGTCCAGTGGCCGACGGGGGCCTTTCTGTGTGGAGTTTGCATGTTCTCCCCATGTCTGCATGGGTTTCCTCCAGGTGCTCCGGTTTCCCCCACAGTCCAAAGACATGCAGGTTAGGCTAATTGGTGGCTCTAAATTGGCTGTGGGTGTGAATGAGTGTGTGAATGGTTGTTTGTCTATGTGTCAGCCCTGCGATGACCTGGCGACTTGTCCAGGGTGTACCCCGCCTCTCGCCCATAGTCAGCTGCGTTAGGCTCCAGCTTGCCTGCAACCCTATAGGACAAGATAAGTGGCTACAGATGATGGATGGATATTTCATTTTTTACTGTCGCCTCACAGCAAGAAGGTTCCGGGTTCGAGTCCAGTGGCCGACGGGGGCCTTTCTGTGTGGAGTTTGCATGTTCTCCCCGTGTCCTCCAGGTACTCCGGTTTGGGCGAATTGGTGGCTCAAAATTGACCGTAGGTGTGAATGTGAGTGTGAATGGTTGTCTGTGTCTATGTGTCAGCCCTGTGATGACCTGGTGACTTGTCCAGGGTGTACCCCGCCTTTGGCCCGTAGTCAGCTGGGATAGGCTCCAGCTTGCCTGCGACCCTGTAGGACAGGATAAGCGACTACAGATAATGGATGGATGGATATTTCATTTTTTACGGTACCGTCGCCTCACAGCAAGAAGGTTCCGGGTTCGAGCCCAGTGGCCGACGGAGGTCTTTCTGTCTGGAGTCTGCATGTTCTCACCGTTTCTGTACTGTATGGGTTTCTCTCACAGTCCAACAGAGGTGGACAGCAACGAAGTACATTTACTTGAGTACTGTACTTCAGTACACTTTGTACTTTACTTGAGTATTATTTTTTTTTAGAAACTTGTGACTTCACTACATATGAAAAAACAAATATCATACTTTTCACTCCATTACATTTTTATCAAGGTCCTCGTTACTATGAAGCAGCTTTGAAAGTGGATGTGTTTTTCTTTTCTAAAATGTGACTGTTTTTTTCGCAGGTGACACCGAGACAGTAATTGCTAGGGTCACGTCTATAGACTGTATAAAATCAAGTTCAGTGATTTCTCAGCAGCATTATTTAACACGATCAGTTGATGGCAGAATGGAAGGAGGCGGTTCTTCTGGAGAATGCACACACACACCCATGGCAATACCTAGAACCCATGTTTCAGTTTTCTGAAAGGATTAAAGATTTCTTCCATCTCATTATCTCATCTCATCTCATTATCTCTAGCCGCTTTATCCTGTTCTACAGGGTCGCAGGCAAGCTGGAGTCTATCTCAGCTGACTACGGGCGAGAGGCGGGGTACACCCTGGACAAGTCGCCAGGTCGTCACAGGGCTGACACATAGACACAGACAACCATTCACACTCACATTCACACCTACGGTCAATTTAGAGTCACCAGTTAACCTAACCTGCATGTCTTTGGACTGTGGGGGAAACCGGAGCACCCGGAGGAAACCCACGCGGACAACATGCAAACTCTGCACAGAAAGGCCCTCGCTGGCCACGGGGCTCGAACCCGGACCTTCTTGCTGTGAGGCAACAGCGCTAACCACTACACCACCGTGCCGCCGGATTAAAGATTTGTTTTGTTTTAAATGTTTGCTTTGTTTGCCGAAAACGAACCACATAACGGCCTACAAAAACTTGCCATCTGACCTGCGGAAGCATATTGAGGGATATCAACATTTTATTCCAAGAGAAAGCTTGCAATGAAGTTGTCTGTGCTTTTAGAGCTAGCGATAACGTTGCAATAGCTATGCAGTCTGGTTAGTCAAATGACTTTCTATGGATTTTCCCGCCAAGTTGCCGTCGCCTTGTCCACGGCTAACGTTTACACATAGCTAGTTAACTTGGACACTGTTAGTTAGCATGTAAAAACGGAGTTATGCTAACATGAATAACGTTAACTTATCTGAAGTGCTTTCAGAAATATGTTTTAGCATAATCTTGCCCAATCAACAGAATGTAGAAATCTTTCTTTTCTCATAGCGTTAGCTACCCAGTATGATTTCGAGTTTGAAAAGAGTTTGCTAGCATGTCAGGTGGAGCTTCACTGACTAGCTAGTTTAACGTTAAACTACCATGATGGCACAGCATGTGTTCATTTTGTGAATTCACATTTCTGTCTTTGGTAACGGCGTTAGGTTTTGTAAGCTTTGTGGCAATAATACAACGATGCGTTGACAGAAAATGCACTTTTAATGCTTAAGTATTTTTAAAAGCAAGTATTTCAGTACTTTAACTTAAGTAAAAATTTGACTGGACAACTTTCACTTGTATCGGAGTAACATTTGACCAGTGGGATCTGTACTTTGACTTCAGTAATGAAGTTGGGTACTTTGTCCACTTCTGCAGTCCAAAGACATACGGTTAGGTTAACTGGCTACTCTAAATTGTCCATAGGTGTGTGTGTGTGTGTGAATGGTTGAGGGGAGAAAACCTCTATAATCTAGTAGGATCCAACAGGAAACCACTACTGTAATTCTTCCCTAGAAACTTTGGTGGCTGAAGCTGTCAGAGCAGACCTGCCAGAACACAAGAGAAGTGTCAACCGGTACATAACCATTTTTGTCACCTGTTGTATTCTCATGCCAAAATGACATGTGGCATACCTGTAGGTGCAAAAAGCAAATAAATGAGCAAAGCACATAAAGTGCCATCCTTTCATCAAGCCATCCATCCATTGTCTTCACCGCTTATCCTACTGAGGGTCACAGGTGAGCTGGAGACAATCCATTGCAGGGTTAACACAGAGACACAGACAGCCATTCACACCTCTGGGTAATTCAGACGAGTCCGTTGACTTAATCTGCATGTCTTTGTACTGTGGGTGGAAACTGGAGAACCCAGAGACAACCCACCCAAGCACGAGGAGAACATGCAAACTCCACACAGAAAGACCCCAGTCAGGCACAAGGTTAGAACCCAGAATTTTCTTGCGGTGAGGTGACAGTGCTTATCACTGCACCACCGTGCTGCCCCATAAAGAACCTTTTAAGGCCGAAGGTGCTGGGAGGTGTGGCTTGCTTTGACAGACATGCCCCAAATGAATCAAAAACAGTTCCACGATTATCAGGTCAATATATGTAATCTTGGTCTCTATGGATATGTAAAACATCAGAATATTTCAAGTGTCAGTAACGTTGTGACTGTTACTGTGCCTGAGTAAATTGTGATAAACCAAAGGAAAGTTGATTCCAGATTTGACAGTGGGTAGCACCATGATCGCAATGATCCCATACACAAAGATGCCTTTTTTTTTTCATTTAGCAACTCCTTGACTACAACTGGACAAAAAAAAAAAAAGAAAAAAGAAATACCACAAAGTACATGTGACAAAAGTTTTAGGAAGTATAGAACTTACCAGAACAGCATTTTTAGACCTTTTTACCAGAAGTCAATTATAATACAGTTCTATTAGACCCAGTACTTAGCAAATGGACGTATGGTTTCACTTGATGTAAAATTGTAAATAGGTCATGTTGAATCAGAACAGAACACGGGGGTAAATAAAGGTTATATTTCTGCCCTCTATCTAGAAGTGAAAACTAGGATCTTTCAGAAAACATTCATTTGCTCAGCTGATGGGACATACCATATAACTCACAACAGATTTACCAGGACCAAGTTGTTTCTCGAATGCATATGTTTATTAGAATTTGTAAATAACATTTTATTTTAATTGACTAGAGATACAGTACACTTTCATTAGTTGTACAATAGCAAATGGGCATGCTTAGCTTAATATATCCATCCATCCATCCATTATCTGTAGCCGCTTACCCTGTGTAGGGTCGCGGGCAAGCTGGAGCCTATCCCAGCTGACTATGGACAAGAGGCGGGGTACACCCTGGACAAGTTGCCAGGTCATTGCAGGGCTGACACAGAGACAAACAACCATTCACACACTCATTCACACCCACGGCCAATTTAGAGCCACCAATTAGCCTAACCTGCATGTCTTTGGACTGTGGGGGAAATCGGAGCACCTGGAGGAAACCCATGCAGACATGGGGAGAACATGCAAACTCCACACAGAAAGGCCCCCGTTGGCCACTGGGCTTGAACCCAGGACCTTCTTGCTGTGAGGCGACAGTGCTAACCACTACACCACCGTGTCACCCCCCTAATTAATTAATTAATAAGGAAGGAAGGAAGGAAGGAAAAACCTTCTAGATGAAACTGATTATCACAAAACACATTCACATAAGTATTACCTGTTTAGTAAAGGTCCATAATATTTTATTTTTAACAAGAGAACATTGTGTTAGAGTTTACAGATTGGAGGCAAGTCTAGCCCAGTTGGTATAACAAAATCTCAATATGCCATGTCTCAGAATATGGAAGAGGGAAAACAACACAGAAGAGGTCAGGGGAACTCTGTAGCAGTTTACTAATGATGCAGTGTTGTGGTTGCATTGCAAAACATTCAAAAATGGATACAAATGAGAAGATATTGCAGGCATATTGTTTCAGAACCCAACTAATAAAGGATTCTTTTCATTTTTTATTTCAACTGAATAGTAGAATTACACAATAACAGCAGAGCTGGAATCATAACCCAGGATCTAATGACTCAAAGAAATCAACTACATACAAAGAATGTGCTATTGGGCATTTCTATCAAAAGTGGAGAAACTGCGGGATCTACCACTGTATTGGTCAGTACTATGATTCATTTGGAAGCCACAAAATGGAGTTACTATATTTGTTTTATCACAGCTCTTGCTAAACGTAGGCAGTTTGTCCCATAAAAAGTGGAGACCTGTCAAACTTCTTTGACAACATGTAGATTAGTCATGTATGGGACTAATGGACAGTCTCGGACATATGGATTAAAGGGGGGTTGCATGAATTACATATGGCCCTTTTCCACTACCCTTTTTCAGCTCACTTCAGCTCGCTTCAGCTCACTTCAGCCCGACACGGCTCGCGTTTCGACTACCAAAAAACAGCACGACTCAGCTCGCTTCAGCCCTGCTTAGCCCCTAAAACTCGCACGGTTTTGGAGTGGGGCTGAAGCGAGCCAAAGCGAGCCGAGTGAAGCTAGGGGCGTGAGCAAACACTCCCCTGTGCACTGATTGGTGAGGAGGAGTGTCCTCACATGCCCACACACGCCCCGCGAGCACGCTGGGATCTGTAAACACCGCAAACCCGGAAGGAGAAGAATTATGAATTATGAGAATTTCTGAAGCCTTATGCGCCTCGCCTCATCTATACGCTCTTGCCAGTATCTGTTCGCGTTGTCGGTGACAACAAGCCACAGAACCAAGACCAGCAACACTAACGACTCCATGTCCTCCATGTTTATTGTTTACTATTCGGGTCGTGAGACTACCGCTTAAAAGCTCACTGATGTCACTGTTTGCGCTGCTTAACGACATCACGTGACGTCCACCCACTTTCGCTAACTCCACCCAATGTGTCCACCCACTTCCAGCCAGCACGGTTCAGCGCGGTTGTAGTCGAAATGCAACTCCAACAGCCCCACTCAGCTCGACTCAGCCCAACTCAGCACGGCACGGCTCAGCCCGACTCAGCCGCGTTTGTAGTGGAAAAGCGGCAATAGAAAACTTATCCTTTCTTCAGAAGTTGGTGACATCACTGGTTGTGTTGGGGCAGATTACAGAGGAACCTGTAGAAGATCCATCAGATTGGGATCTGCATGGTCCTAGTTACAAATGGCTACCGAGTCAGTTGGCTACACAAACAGAACCCTACAACTACATCATCCACTGTGTTTAAAAGCAAGCAGAAACCACTTACTTATCTCCAGGAATAACTGGTAACCTCTGCTAATTATTAAATGTATCACTGCTTGATGACCATGTAATTATTCCAACAAATCTGTAATTTCGTACAGAAGCCTAAATTTGTGCAATGGCTACTTCAGATGTTTGCTAAGCTCCAGTCTTGTAGCATCAGTTTTTGACTAGTCTGGTAGAGCCCTATCAAGTTTCTGTTTGGAAACATGAAGACTAATGTTGTTGACCATGAATGGACTGTTTAAGACTTACAGAAAAAGTGTGTTTGCATGGATATGACACAACTCCTCCTGTCTTCAGAGCTTAGTGACATCACCCTTCTCCAGTGAAGCATTGACAGACTAGAGGAACCCAAGGTTCTTTGTCGGGATCTGTGTGTTTTGTGGTTGTGTTCTTGAGTCATTCTATGACTTCCGAGTTGGTGAATAAAATTTGGTGCTAATTGGGTGCAAGCAGAGCCCTATAATTAACTACAGTGTCCAAAGTGTTTGAAAAATATTTGCTTGTCTCCAGGAGTGATGAGGAGCCAATGCTAATGCTGCATTCACTAAGAAGCCAGAATTTGCAGTCACATCATTTTCAATGGATGTGTGTTTTGTTTGCACCAAATTAGCCAAATAAAAGAAAGAAAGAAAGCAAGAAAGCACAACTTTATTCATCATACACTTGTTCCTCTCTGCATTTAACCCAGCTGTAGCAGTGAAAACACACATGCACACACACATACCCAGAGCAGTGGGCAGCCATGCTCACAACGCCCGGGGAGCAGGTGGGAGTTAGGTGCCTCGCTCAAGGGCACCTCAGCCCAAGGCCGTCCCATATTAACCTAACCGCATGTCTTTGGACTGTGGGGGAAACCGGAGCACCCAGAGGAAACCCACGCAGACACGGCGAGAACATGCAAACTCCACACAGAAAGGCCCTCACCAGCCGCTGGGCTCGAACCCAGAACATTAGTGATCATGAGTTTATGATGTATTTGCTTTCACAAAACAGTAAACTGTATGGTTTATTTAATGCTGATGGTGTGAGCAGCCATATTGACATGAAATTAAATACTGAACTAGGGGTTGAGGAGACTTTCCAGATTTCCTCAGTAGGAATTCCAAATTGTTTTCTCTAGTCTGAGGTTGGAAATTCCAAGTTACAAGCTTTAGTCGAAAGCAACATCTCATCTCATTATCTCTAGCCGCTTTATCCTGTTCTCCAGGGTCGCAGGCAAGCTGGAGCCTATCCCAGCTGACTACGGGTGAAAGGTGGGGTACACCCTGGACAAGTCGCCAGGTCATCACAGGGCTGACACACAGACAACCATTCACATTCACACCTACGGTCAATTTAGAGTCACCAGTTAACCTAACCTGCATGTTTTGGACTGTGGGGGAAACCAGAGCACCCGGAGGAAACCCATGCGGATACGGGGAGAACATGCAAACTCCACACAGAAAGGCCCTCGCCGGCCACAGGGCTTGAACCCGGACCTTCTTGTTGTGAGGTGACAGCGCTAACCACTATACCACCCCACTAACAAAGATCTATAGCAAAAAGTATTTTTGCTTCAATATGACACCAAACACCCATCCTTCCTTCGGAATTGGTCTTGTCACCATCATTCCATTAAGGAATGTGCCAGAGGAACCCGAGGTAGATCCTTCTTGTTGGGATTTGTGCTTGTGGTTTTGGTAGTGAGTCAAACTATTACTTCCAAATAGCTTAAAAAGTTCCTTTAAAAATGACGGGTATGCCAATTATTTCACATGTTGTCATGCTGTTGTTGACCTTCTCCAACAAATCTATAATTTGAACCAAGAGCTAATAGCAGCAGTTTCAGTCTGAAGGCAAAAACTGTTTGAGTCATGGATATGACAAAAAAAGGAACCTCAACCTTTCTTCAGGAATGGTTGACATCATCCTCATTCAATGGTGCAGTGGTAGATTAAGGAGGAACATGAGTTAGATGCTTCAGATTGGAATCTGCATGCTTGTGGTTGTTTTTGTGAATCATTCTATTACTGTGAGACATGCTACGGCTTATACCACATCTTATAAATTCTTTCTAAATGGCTGAAAAGGGTTTCATGTGAGAGTTTCATTCAGAAGCTTAACAACTATGATTAAAAATGTTTAAGAGTGAAGGTCTGTAATGTTTTAATTTTCTTATAGGGCTAGACTGTTTTGGAGAGTTTAAACAAAGTGTTTCTCTTATGCCACAGCAATTTGGCAACAATTACGGATTTGTTCATTAAAGACTGATGCATCATACTTTTTTAGCAGTTTATAGGTACGTTTAATGGTGTGGAAAGTCCGCAAAACAAGTTAGTTCCTGTAATCACTTGTTTTATAACAGCTATAAACAGACACTTTTTCACCAGCTTCTTTTTTCTCTTGTTTAGAGATGATATGACAAAAAAAAATGCAGATTGTCATGTTATCAAGAAATCAGTAAGTGGAAATCCCTCTGTTTGAAGACTTTCACATGGCATAAAACTTACACTGACACTGGAGACTCCTTCCTTGAATGTTAGATAGTCACCTTACAGAAACCTGATTATATTAAATATTATGTGTGTTTTTTGTTAATAGCTCATTTTAATCCATCCATCATCCATAGCCGCTTATCCTGTGCAGGGTGGCAGGCAAGCTGGAGCCTATCCCAGCTGACTATGGGCGTGAGGCGGGGTACACCCTGGACAAGTTGCCAGATCATTGCAGGGCTGACACATAGAGACAAACAACCATTCACACTCACATTCATGTCTTTGAACTGTGGGGGAAACCGGAGCACCCGGAGGAAACCCATGCAGACACGGGGAGAACATGCAAACTCCACACAGAAAGGCCCCCGTCGGTCACTGGGCTCAAACCTAGGACCTTCTTGCTGTGAGGCGACAGTGCTAACCACTACACCACCATGCCGCCAGCTAATTTTAATTTTCTTTCGAATTTGTTTGAGATTATATGTAGCATCTGCCATGCAGGTTCCTGTGAATTAGCTGTTACTATAGAAACACTCATGTCGTAAAGGAAATGCATTAATATAAACCTGTCATTTGCCTGGGAGCCAATCAGATTCAAGGATTTTAGTAGTACTGTGGTATAAAGTAATTTTGTCTACATAGTAGGACTATTAGTTCATATGTTGCTTGTTTATGATGGTGCTGATTAAAAAGTGATGGGTTTTTTTTTGGTAGTGTGTACTTTGTCTCGTTGTTCTTCCACATTTCCCATCTGCTCTGTTGCTTCCTTATGACTATTTTCCAGCACAAATGAATAGCATAGGCGAGATAGGATGACAACTTTGTGTATATCTGGTTTTATAATGTAATCTAACACAGTATTTCTGGAAAATTTATTTCGAATCCAGCAGTCCTGATCTGGCTAATGAGCTACAGGCTACTAATTTTCTCAAGCTGTTGGGTTGGAACTGGACTGAAGTCTTTTGGAAAGTAGGTCTACAGGAACCGGATTCATGAACTCTGATTTAGTACACCATGAAAAGGAGACAGCTGTTGTGTAGACCTGGACTCTGCTTTGCTTAGCCAGGCAAAATGTCACTTTCTTGGAAGTAATCATAATTTATTGCACTTTTGGAACAAATCTTAATTTGTGTGAGGAGGTCGATAGTTTATGTATGGAGACAGTGGTTTTAATATCCATTCTGTTATGATGCACAGGTAGTGAGTAAAGAAAATATGGAGCTAAATGACTTAAAATCAGGGGAGGTTTCTCTGTAGTTAAATTGTTCTTGGATAAATGTTTGATTCTGGCTTCAGTATGAAGAGATGTACTGTATGGATATTTTCCACTTGCATGTAAAGCACAAAAAAACCCCAACAACCCCACAATCACATATTTTATTCTTAAGCAAATCAATCTAGACAGGTTTATTTCTTCATACTTACTTTGTTGTGGATTATCCCAGTTAACTGTGTGTTCAGTGTTTGTGTGCTTCATTGATCTTTGTCCCTTGTCACGCCGGTTGGTTCATTAATATCACTTGCCAATAACATTCACAGCTTAGAGCACTCACTCACTGGCAAGACATTCAATCTGCTGCCAATAAAACGGCTGTTTATTGACCTACATAGCTCTCTCTCTCTCTCTCTCTCTCTCTCTCTCTAGCAGTGTCTCAAAGGAATGAGACCAACATACACCTGGATTGATAGGGATATGAATACTTCAAATATTTTGAGTTGTGTTCGTGAACAGAGGTTGGAATTGTGGAAAATGGCTTGCATAATTTTCTTTCTGGTAGAATGACCTTGTGTAATAGTGCCCCCCCACACACACACACATTATGTCATCACTGTTTGTGTGGGGACCATAACCAGATGCCAGACCTGTCAACACCAGTGAGATTGCGTGTGTGCGTGTGTGTGTGTGTATGGGTGCGTGCTTAGTCACAAGTCAGGTATTGAGCTTGCCAGCTGAAGCTGATGAAAGTCTAAAGGGATAAAGGAAGTAGTTGCTGTGTGTGTGTGTGTGTGTGTGTGTGTGTGTGTAATTAAATGCCCATTTTTTCCACACATTACCATGTATTGCAAGTCTACTATAACAGTAAAAGAAGCAAAATGCCTGTATTTGTCACAAGATACTTCCAAATTAGTTTCTGTATCCATGTGACTGTAATGCTCTTAAACAACGGCAATAAAACTACTGTTTTCACGACTCCATAAATTCCCAGCTGATGTGAAGGTTATCTCCAAATCGATTCCATGTGAGCTTCAGCTGCTCGTGGTTCCCTCCCTACCTGATGTTGTTACTCTGTTGTCTGATGAGAGGTAATTAACCTGCGAGCTGCTCGGTGCTTTAGCCCGTATCAGATATTGGCATGGTTTACGATGCTGTAAACTGTGCTGTTGTAAATAAATACAGTTTGAGTTTGTGTGCTGTTCTGTTCATTCACCTGAATCAGACAAAAGAAATTCGCTTTTAGTCTCCAATATTTCAAGAATTAAAATCATATCAAATTTTAAAACTTGTCACTTAAGTCATTGAAGTTGAAAGTTGCATTTAGAAGATGGCTCTGGACACTTACAGTTTTGCTACGATGGCTGAGGACTAAAATCATCATGAGAACTTTAGGACTGCAGTTGTCATGAACAATTTTGCCCTCAAATCTCTATCAATGAACAGTTGATCACTTCAACAAAACAGACTTCATACTAAAACAATAACCAGTTTCCTGGTTACACAGTTGTACTTTTTTGACTGCTGTATATAGGACACTGTTATCGAAGCCAGTTATTTATAATCACGCTATCTGTTATCACCCAGATGAGGATGGGTTCCTTTTTGAGTCTGGTTCCTCTCAAGGTTTCTTCCTCATGTCGTCTGAGGGAGTTTTTCCTCGCCATCGTCGCCACAGGCTTGTTCATCAGGGATAAATAAATTTATTAGGGATAAAATTAACTCATATGATTTAAAGTATTTAATTTTCTGTAAAGCTGCTTTACGACAATGTCTGTTGTTAAAAGCGCGATACAAATAAACTTGACTTAAGTCATATAAAACACTACATGTGAACAGGGTCATTTTGAAATCAACAGATATCACAGAAACCTTGTAAAGTAATTACAGATGTTCTTTCAAGTGTTTTTTTAATTTTTATTAATATTTAATGAAAATAAAAAATTTCACCAGGAAGATACTAATCAGGGAAATAATTATTGATAGAAATGGTTTTTGGAAAATATTTTTTATTGTAGTCACTCACCAATCACCATTCACTGTTATAAAATTCGTATTTTTCAGGATAAAATCTAAAATAAATGTGAAAATTATGAATGTTTTCAGTTAATAAATGCTGGTAATCTGGGAATGGAGTTGGGTTTTTTTTGGTTCTGAATGTACTGGACATAAAACTTTCCCGAATTTCCACAGTGGTCACTGCAATTTATAAAGTTTCTAAAGGAAATTGACATGTATAACATACTTATACAATAGTTACTTCTGGTCCACTAATCTGGGCTAGGTTTCCCGATAACGTTGCTGTGGCAGCGGGGGTGTGGTCAAGCGTCGGTCTGTGACCGGAGGGCGGAGTCAGGGAAGGTAAGTGGCAGAATCACTGCACCTGAGGTCTATTAACGTGTGTTTGTGTGTCTTCCCCAGTGACCGCGCCCTATTTAAAGAGAGAGCTCTCTCTTTAAATAGGGCACGGTCACTGGGGAAGACACACAAACACACGTTAATAGACCTCAGGTGCAGTGATTCTGCCACTTACCTTCCCTGACTCCCCCCTCCGGTCACAGACCGACGCTTGACCATGCCCCCGCTGCCACAGTTGCCCTTTTGCGCTAAAGAACGAGTTGAGAGACTCTCTTAAAGAAGATATGCAGAACCATGGCCTCACTTTTTTTGTTTATAAATGCCTTGAGACCTCAAGAATGGCATAGGAATAGTTTTAAGCATAAACAATAAATCTAATATAGTTATTTTTATGATTAAAATGATTCATATAGGTAGCGGTCCGAGTGAATGACCTTGACATCTGTGACGTCACAGTGGGAAGGCTATCAGTCTCATTGCCATTTCCGCTATACTAAAACACAGAGCTGACTGCAACTTCAAGCCTCCATTTTGAGCTAATTTATTGCCATGCCATGTAGATGTGTTGCTGTCGGGTGCAGCAACACGACAGAAGGTGGATTTATGTTGCATTCATGGCCCAAGAATGTTCAAACTGCAAAGATTTGGATGCGTTTTGCGAGATGTTCACAAGCACATTGGGTGCCTACGGAGTGGTCTCTCCTCTGCTCTGCACATTTTACTGAAGACTTGTACGAGACCTCTGATCTGTTGAGGAGCGTTGGCTATAAGCCCGTATTGAAAGAGGGTGCAGTACCAACAGTTAAAGAAAAAGAAAACTACAAGAAAAGGAAAGTAAGTTCTGCCGGAGTTCTAACATTAGCCAATGTGAGAGAGGCCTTCAGTTGCTTAGAAGTTACCGTGGGGTCCTTTGTGACCTCGCCGACTATCACACGCCTTGCTCTTGGAGTGATCTTTGTTGGTCGACCACAGGGTAACAATGGTCTTGAATTTCCTCCATTTGTACACAATCTGTCTGACTGTGGATTGGTGGAGTCCAAACTCTTTTTAGAGATGGTTTTGTAACCTTTTCCAGCCTGATGAGCGTCAACAACGCTTTTTCTGAGGCCCTCAGAAATCTCCTTTGTTCATGCCATGATACACTTCCACATACATGTGTTGTATAGATCAGACTTTGATAGATCCCTGTTCTTTAAATAAAACAGGGTGCCCACTCACACCTGATTGTCATCCCACTGATTGAAAACACCTGACTCTAATTTCACCTTCAAATTAACTGCTAATCCTAGAAGTTCACATACTTTTGCCACTCACAGATATGTAATATTGGATCATTTTCCTCAATAAATAAATGACCAAGTATCATATTTTTGTCTCATTTGTTTAACTGGGTTCTCTTTATCTACTTTTAGGACTGGTGTGAAAATCTGATGATGTTTTAGGTCATATTTATGCAGAAATATAGAAAATTTTAAAGGGTTCACAAACTTTCAAGCACCATTGTAAAATATGAAAGCATATCAGATGAAGATTAAAAGGAAGAAAGGATGCCAATCTTACCAGAAACACCTTTAACAGAAATGTACAAATCAACCTGAGCTAGCTATCCAGCTAGCTGATGTGCTATAAAGTGAGTGTGGCTTCTTCGGGATCTATTTCCACTTGTGGAGCAAAAATAAAGTGGGCATTTTGTCCGAAATGTTATTTCCTCAATATTAATTTCTTGTCTGTAGAACTGATGTATAAAACAAGATCACACTTGAGTTCATGTGGTTGTACAGAATATCAGCACAGCTGTGATTAGCTACGGCACTTGGCACGCGACTGAAGCACATTTTGACATTTAATATTACAGTTTAGGGGCAGCACGGTGGTGTAGTGGTTAGCGCTGTCGCCTCACAGCAAGAAGGTCCGGGTTCAAGCCCTGTGGCCGGCGAAGGCTTTTCTGTGTGGAGTTTGCATGTTCTCCCCGTGTCCGCGTGGGTTTCCTCCGGGTGCTCCAGTTTCCCCCACAGTCCAAAGACATGCAGGTTAGGTTAACTGGTGACTCTAAATTGACCGTAGGTGTGAATGTGAGTGTGAATGGTTTTCTGTGTCTATGTGTCAGCCCTGTGATGACCTGGTGACTTGTCCAGGGTGTACCCCGCCTTTCGCCCGTAGTCAGCTGGGATAGGCTCCAGCTTGCCTGCGACCCTATTGAAGGATAAAGCAGCTAGAGATAATGAGATGAGATATTACAGTTTAAGAGAAAACATGGTTAACTGATTTAAAAATCAGAAATAATTGATGTTACTGCCATTTTTTTGTCATTTTCTAAATGTTCTACCTGTTAGACTGTCATTTCTACTTGTTGTGCCTGAAGATTTCTTCATTATACATATTGCCACATTTCCAAAAAAGTTGGGATGCTGTGTAAAACATAAATAAAAACAGAATGCGGTGATTTGCAAATCAAGGAAACTCTGTATTTCAGTGGAAATAGTACAAAGACAATATAACAAATATTGAAACTGAGAAATTTTTATTGTTTTGAATTTGATTCCAGCAACATGTTTCAAAAAAGTTGGGGGGGGGGGGGGAAGAAAAGACTGGACAATTTGTGTAATGCTAAAAAGAAAAAGAAAAAACTGATTAGGTTAATGGGCAACAGCATATGAGAGAAAATCATTCCCACCATTTATTTCACGGCATGGCTGTTCACAAGCAGTGTTTATAAAGTGTTCGCCAATTCAAGATTGTAGCTATTTACAGATATTTACATGATATACTCCCAATTTTAAATTTCTATTTTCTCATCGTGATTGTAGATTAGCTGTTATGGAAGGTGACATGATCCAATGCCGATTGATGAATATAGATTTTCAGTGGGGAGAAAAATCTACGGTCAAATCAAGGGATCAATGTTTTGACACATCATTAGTTAACTACTCTTCATACCAAATGATGCCTCACCGTATTAGAATACACAAGGTGACTGAAATGTTCTAAGTGCTGATACAAGCATGAGATGAATATTCTTCCTGGGTAAGCACAAGAATAGCATGTCGATTCAGGATGGAGTATCGACATAAACTGATGTAAAATCAACAGTGATGTATGAATCTGCTGGTGAATTCGATTGCTGAAAAGCCATTAGACTGCGTCGGGCCCTAACAGTGCCTTAGTTTAGGCTGGTTCACACAAAATAGTGTACCTCAAATATATCATTATGGTCTATGTAAATTTGGTTAGAATACATTTCAAAGGATTTCTTTATTACTTTCAAGCATACTTGTTAACTGGTTTATTTTACTCTTTAATTAATCCCACAATTCTACTGTACAAGGGTGTGTGTGTGTGTGTGTGTGTGAGAGAGAGAGAGAGAGGTTTTGCAATCTCTCTCTCTCTCTCTCTCTCTCTCTCTCTCTCTGCACACATGGACTTATAAGGGAGAACATTGCCCACTTGGTATTGTGAATAACAGTTGAAATAATCCTGATTGCATGATCGGGGGGTAACAGTGAAATTAAAAAAAAAAGCACGGGGAACACATTTACTTAATTATTTAGCTTATTATTTGCCCATTCTTTCATGTGAACGTTTGTTCATTTAATTAAAAACATGCTTGGAATAAAAAAAAAATTGCCAAAAACGTAAAATAGTTTCATTAATTAATTACCACATTATATATGTAATGCTTCTAGATGATACTATATATTACTGTATCTTATTTTAAACACTATATTTCATTAGATTTTGGTTAAAACGAACGCTATGTGACTTTATCGACTGGATTTAGCAACTACTAATGCCTTCAGCAACTACAGTACGATTGCCTTTAGCAATTACTTATGCCTATATTGGGGACTGCAAAGATGCTCTTTGTCCTGTTGCTCTTTAGACTCCTTCTTACGAGTGAGTTTGGGAAAACCACGTACAGAGACAACGTTCGTTGCTTAAGAGAGTCTCTCAACTCTCTCTTTAGCTTTAAAGGGCAACATTATCAGGAAACCTAGCCCAGACTGATTCATATGGCAGCATATTCAGCCATGCCCAAAAAAGAAAAACGGATCAGTATTATGTTATAATGTAAAACTTTACTGTGATAACAAGATGTTTTTCATTTTATTATGACACAAACTTTTATCACAATGTAACAAACTTTTCTTGTTATAACTATACACTGTAAAACCCGATAAGGTTACTGAGCTCAAAAATTTTATTGAAACCGATTACGTAAAAATTTTTGAGGTAAGTAACTTAAAATTTTTAAGGTAAGATTTCTTAAAAATTACAATTAAGTGTAACTATAGTGTAATTTTTAAGAAATCTTACCTTAAAAAATTTAAGTTACTTACCTCAAAAATTTTTACGTAATCAGTTTCAATAAAATTTTTGAGCTCAGTGACCTTATCGGGTTTTACAGTGTATACTATTTATCTTACGCATATTTATTACAATATCATCCACCTTGCTCAATAACAGTAGAATCTTGGCATGTCTCAACCGAAGTATGAAGCAGAACTTAATCAAATTGTGTAAATGAGCCAGTTTATTCATTCACAACACACCGTTTCTTCATTACCTCCGCCAACTTTGTTGGAGGAGGTTATGCTTAAGCTGTTTGTTTGTTTGTTTGACTGTTCTCAATATAACTCAAAAAGTAGTGAACGGATTTTGATGAAATTTGGAGGAAAGGTGAGCCATGGCCCAAGGAACAAACAATTAGATTTTGATGCAAATCTGGATATGTATGTGGAACCAGGATTTCTTTGTCTTTTCCCAACATAACTCAAAAAGTAGTGAACAGATTTGGATGAAATTTGGTGTACAGCTTTAGTATTATCCTAGGTTCAAGTGATTTGAATTTGATAACGTGGCTTGGTGGAGGTATGGACTCTACCATGTGCCCTTCTAGTTCTTACGTAAGTTTCATGTTATAGCCTAACAATATAAATTACCTTAGGTTATAACGTTTTATAAGTTATCCTCTTAAAATGTAATGTTTTATAATAATTTGTCATGTTATAACAAGATAAATAGCATATTGTGATAACAAGAAAAGTTTATTCTTAGAACAAAAGTTTGTATGACATAATAACGTGAAAACACCTTGTTAACAATACACTTTTCACATTATAGCATGATACTGATCCGTTTTTCTTTTTCTGGTGTGTCAACAGTACGCTTCTGTAGTTTCAACTACATTTGTATTGTGTTCATATTCTTGAGTTTGTCCTTGTAGAATCTGCTAATATGACAAACTATCGATTGCCAGAAACAGACCCTGGTCACAAACATAAAATTCATCATTGACTGATCAGGTTTATGGATGCTGAGGTGGAAAAAAACGATTATTTTCATGCATCCTGTCTCCACATCAGTGTTCAGAGATAGATGACTTGTCAATACTAACCTTCAGACTCCATTACACTCATATACCAGCCAAGCAAATTTCATTGAGCGTTGGTACAATCAGTCATTGTTAATTTAGTCTTGGGTTATAAAGATTATGATAAGTAAGCAGTATAAGCAAAAGCATATTAAAACTGTTGCATGCTGTCATCACAAAGAGTAGTTTTATAATGAGACTCAAACTTAGCTTTTGAAAGTAAATGCGAGAATTCTTGTCTGGTATTCATTGGTATCAAGACTTCATCATAGTCATTATTCTAGGTGGCTCATGCAGTGTAGTCTTAGGGCTTGTACATATACATCAATTTGGAACAGCCCTGGATCAGCAGGAATGGCTGAAGTGCCCTTGAGCAAGGCACCTAAACCCCAACTGCTCCCCAACTGGGTATGTTGTACAGTATGTTGCTCTGGATAAGAGCGTCTGCTAAATGCCACTAATGTAATGTCTCGTCTTGTCTCGTCTTCTTCCGCTTATCCGGGGCCGGGTCGCGGAGGCAGCAGTCTGAGCATGGAAACCCAAACTTCCCTTTCCCCAGACACCTCGGCCAGCTCCTCGGGAAGAACACCGAGGTGTTCCCAGGCCAGCCGAGAGACATAGTCCCTCCAGCATGTCCTGGGTCTTCCCCGGGGCCTCCTCCCGGGGAGACATGCCTGGAACACCTCCCCAGGGAGGCGTCCAGGAGGCATCCGAAAGAGATGCCCGAGCCACCTCAGCTGATTCCTCTCAATGTGGAGGAGCAGCGGCTCTACTCCGAGCTCCTCCTGAGTGATTGTGCTTCTCACCCTATCTCTAAGGGAGCGCCCAGCCACCCTGCGAAGGAAACTCATTTCGGCCGCTTGTATCCGCGATCTTGTTCTTTCGGTCATTACCCAAAGCTCATAACCATAGGTGAGAGTCGGAATGTAGATCGACTGGTAAATCGAGAGCTTCGCCTTTTGGCTCAGCTCATTCTTCACCACGACGGACCGGTAAAGCGACCGCATCACTGCGGAGGCCGCACCGATCCGCCTGTCGATCTCACGCTCTATCCTTCCCTCACTCGTGAACAAGATCCCGAGATACTTAAACTCCTCCACTTGAGGCAGGACTTCTCCACCAACCTGGAGAGGGCAAGCCACCCTTTTCTGGTCGAGAACCATGGCCTCTGACTTGGAGGTGCTGATTTTCATCCCAGCTGCTTCACACTCGACTGCAAACGAATGTAAAGTAATGCAGTCAAAATATAACACACATCCTCAACAAACCCATCCGAATGCAGAAACTCAATACATTAGCTCAAGTATCCAAGCATGAATAAGGTCAAAGTGGGGTCACGTTATCTGGATGCAGGTGGTCTTATGCTAAAGAAACCTGTGTGGCCAGTTCACTGAACTCACCTCCATTGAACAGAGAGGTTTATCTGTGATTAGTCTATGGAGACTGTGATAGAAACATAACCTTAGTGAACCATTAATAACAACAGTAATGGTATGTGTCGTAGGGTATGAATAAAAAGACACAAACAATTTTGAATATTTTGTTATTTAATACAAAAGAACCAAAGTTGTGAGCCAAAAAAAGTGCCAAAATAAACTACAATACTACACCTAAATGCAGTGTTGTAGTCGAGTCACTAAACCTCGAGTCCGAGTCCAGTCTCGAGTCTCCAGTGTTCAAGTCCGAGTCATTAAAGAAAATTTCGAGTTGAGTCCACGACTGATCCGAGTCGAGTCCAATAACAAGACTCCAACCGCACCATTTGACGGTGGCCGTTTAGCTCCATTAACATTAGTTTGTTCTTGAACATGACGTATGAACAGGTGAATGTGCATTCTCTTTGTCAGGGAGTGCGAAGTATTCCGTCAGAGATGGTTGGGAGATGGATGTAAGTACAGAAGGTGTGTTTATTAATACAAGTGAAGACAGGTAAACAATCCAGAACAGGCACTTGGTTGAGTGAGACATAAACAGGCTATTGTAGACTCGGCAGAATCAAAGACGAGAAACAGGAAATCAGAGATCAGGAAACCAAACAAGGAAATAAGGCTCGGTAATGTGTCAGCAACGCAACTCAATACTTCACAAAGTAAGTGTGTTTTCACAGTTTTTATATACGCACGCTGATTGCGCCTGAAAGTGCATATCACAAGTAAATTCAGGAGCAAGATCAATGTAATTCTCCTATTTTATATTAAACTTTGGTCAAATATCTGTCACATTTTGCATTTTGTGCAATTTTTTTACCTTGCGCAATACCAGAAAAATTCAGTTGAAATCAAGCCATTTGAGGCAAATTCGTCCGCCTCTGAAAAAACTTGCCATTTGGATTTCCCGGCAAACATTGATTTTCGTGTCGTCGCGTGCAGGACGCCTCCTTCTGAATCCTACGTCAGCGCTGGTTTGTTTATGAGAAAACGACCTGGTGATTTTCTGCAAATTTCTTCAACGTTATCACGTAATTATTAAAATAGTTAACAGGTGTATCGCAGGAGGTTGTAGCAACACCAGTCTTGATGGGATTAGTACTCATCATTTTCCAAAAGACCGGACAGTGAGAGAGAAATGGGAGCGCTTCATGCAAGGCACCCGGAAAAATTGGCTACATGCTATAGACTACAGCAGTAAGTGAGAGGCAGTGGCGGCTGGTGGGCTTTGAAATAGGGGAAGCTCAGTTTTAGGTCTACGTAATACAATTTTTCAATTATTTGTTATTTGTCATGAGTCAATTTGTTGTTATGTGGGTCTGTCTCAGAAACTGGTCTCTCATTTGGGACATTATGGTCAAAAAATACATTTTCTAATTTTACTTTTTTTTTTTTTTTGCATTTACCTAACACTCAATGTTTCTTTTATCATGTTTAATAAGAATAAAGATAGCATCTTGCTTTATCTGGCCTCTGCTGTGGAATTTTTTTTTAAATTACAATTCAAATGTTTTTGTAAAATTTTTTGAAAATATTGAAAAAATTTCCTCTTTTTGATTGCTTGGGTTAAAAATGCCAAGTTATGATGACTGAATTGATTATTCACTTAAATATGAATAATACGATACATTTTGGGTATTTGATATGGCAAAATAGGACACAATGGAAAAATCAAGAACACACCGGAAAGATGAGAATAACGGCGGTGGTAAAAGAACAGTGACTGTACCGGCTGAAGGTTGCGTGGGTCTCTGCTGTGGCACGCGAGCAACGGGACATCACTACCGCACTGGACGGAGCGCGAGGCAGGGGTGGGGCAAAATGACTGGCTGTACTTTGCCATTATAGCAGATAGATACCAGCTGTTAGCAGCTAGCACTGCAGATCCCAATAAGGCTCAAGTTAGCCTACAGCCACGTTGATTGAACTACAAATGAAATAAACGAGTGAATTCACGAATGATCAAACTGATAGAATGGATGAAAGTTAACGGAGCACAACGAGTAATATTTACATTTATTTACAGAGTAATGTACAGAGACATCAATGAGAAGAAACGTTTATATGAAAAGAAATTCGGACAGCACTTTGGCACACGACTACACTTTCTCGACATCGGCTAGGGACTGACTGATCATGCTTCCGTGTTCCTCGCCGACGCCGAAGTACAGCGACCGCCCTCCTCATGTCTTTCAAACACCACCTCCAATAATCCTTTATCAGCCCGGCTTCTTGGCCCGCCCATGTCCCGTTTACCCCCAGAGATACCCGGCTTCCCCGGAAGTGACGATTTTGTCGATTTCAACCAATAACAACTAGCCAAAATTGGCTGTTCAGAGCCATCTCGTAGACTGCAACGGATACCCGGCTGCCAGTCCATAGAGCCCATTGAAATAAGAAAGGTTACAGCCTGGCAGCAAAGGTGATTCTCGTAGTGAACTGCAAGTTCGTCAGACATCACTCAAATAAGTTACAGGATGACATAGGGATAGTTATGAACGTAAATACAATCTTGGGCATATATTATGTTATGCAAGTTATTGTTTTAATGAGAATTCAATGTCGTAGACACCGCAGTTTGGGGAGAGAATTTTAGGGGAATTTCGGCTTCCCTTGTTGTCTCTGAGAAATCGCCCCTGGTGAGCGGTGCTCACTTCACAAGGCCCGAAGACTTTGAGAACTATTTGCAGTGGGAAATGGGCTTCGCGAGGCAACTTGATCTGAAAAAAGATGCAGTTCCATCCAGCGCTCAGGTGACAATTCCATATTTCAATGCAAAATTGCTAGCTGCTAAACTTGGTCTACACAGGCTGTGCACTGAAACCGTGCAGGCTCTCGCAACCTGCTGGCAGTTCTGCAGATGACATCACGAATCTGGCTCCAGACTCCCTTGGGATTTTTCCAGACTCGTTTTGTTATTTTATTTTTTTCTGCTGTAGACAGATGGCCTTGTGCAAAATCGCCCTTCTGGATGAGTGTGTAAAGGGACATACTTTCATATAAAAAAAAAAACATGAAATTGGTCCAGGATATGCACTTTAATGATGTGTAGGTGCAAGTCATTTACAGCGCGTGTGAGAGTCCGTTTGGCATGCGCACTGTCCGGAGCATGCCTGAGAGTCTATCTGATGCACGGGCCAAGACATGTAGGCGTGTCACTCTTGCATGAAATTAGTACAAAAATTAATGTAGATATAAATATCTTATACCAAATTATTATGGCATGTTACAAAAAGAAAAAAAAAGGAAAAAATCCAAGTCCTCGTCTCCAATTTACGAGTCCTAATGCAGTTAATGCACAAGTCGGAGTCCAAGTCCGAGTCATCAGTGCTCAAGTCCAAGTCAAGTCACGAGTCCTTAAAATTAGGGCATAAGTAGGACTTGAGCACTACAAGCCTGCCTAGATGTCACTTAAGTTATTCAAGCTAATTTTAGAATTCTACTGGATGGTAGACCGGACAGTGAGAGAGAAATGGGAGCGCTTCATGCAAGGCACCCGGAAAAATTGGCTACATGCTACAGACTACAGCAGTAAGTGAGCGGCAGTGGCGGCTGGTGGGCTTTGAAATAGGGGAAGCTCAGTTTTAGGTCTACGTAATACAATTTTTCAATTATTTGTTATTTGTCATGAGTCAATTTGTTGTTATGTGGGTCTGTCATTGGTAGGTAAGACTAATACTAACTATACTTCAGAAAACATGCTGGTGGTAACCACAGCATTCAGAAGGTTCAGTCCCAAGCCATTATTCTGTTTCTAAACTTTTACTGATCCACAGATGCTAATGTGATGTTTAATGTGATGTTTTGTCTCTGTCTGGAAAGAGATAAACATAGCTACTAGGGTTAGTAGATATTAGATACATATGTCAATTCATATGTTTAAAATTTCTATCCAGAATTGATATATTTCTGTAAAACTGTTTTGTGACATTGTGTATTGTTAAAAGTGCTATATAAGTATAAAATTGACGTAACTTGGCGACTAGGACTTTTTGGTTTTTGGATATTCCAGTGAATATCATTGCAAATATTTCGGTATTCCATAAGGATAAAAAAAGCTCAAGAATTAATTTTTAATCATTTATTCATTCAGTCAGTCTTTATGAACAGCTTTTTCAGCCTCTCAGCAATGCTAGCTAGTGGACTTAGTGAACTTGTGCCAGGCTAATTCATTTCAGCATTTTCATGTGGTTTTGCTGATTGTCTTGATTTTGCTCCATGTTTTCAGTTAGATATAAAACATTACAATTTTTGGATTCACCACACTGTGTTTGGGTTGGAACTGTCTCAGTGGAAGTGGTTGAGCATTAACAATAATCAACATGGCTGCACACAGCATCAGCAGTAAACAAAGTAGTGCTTCTTACCTTTAAATGAGTTATACTATACACACACACACACAGGTATTTGCTTTAGATCAGTAAGCAGACAGATATACAGTACAGTGCAAAAGTCTTAGGCGCATGTAGAGAAAAATGCTGTAGACCAAAAATGGCTTAAAATAATAAAATGAAATGTTTCAACATAAAAAAAAATACTATAAACAGTAGTAAGCCCTAATAAATGAAACAAAGTCAATGTTTGGTGTGAGACGACCCTTTGCTTAAAAAAAAAAAAAAAAAATCGTAGTCTCAGGTACAGTGAGTGGAGTTTTATAAGGAAATGAGCTGTAGGTTTTACTGAGCATCTTACAGAACCAGCCACAGTTCTTCTGGACACTTTGACTGTCACACTCGCTTCTTAATTTTGCACCAAAACCCAGCAGCCTTCGATGTGTTTTCTTTTTTAATCTGAAAAGTGCTCTCTTATGTAATATGCTGCTCAGATACAAACACTTGTTTTTTTCTGTAACATTTAATTTTGTGCTGAAAAACGAAGGTTTGGACTCTAAAATGTTTTTGTACTGACATGATAATGTAGAAGTCATAAAATAGAAATCTATAACAAAGTTTATATGAAAAAAAATAGAGTGCCTCAGACTTTTGCACAGTACTGTATATTTTCTTGTTAAATCTATAACACTGACTATTCTTGGGTTTCAGTCACATGACTTTTCTTAGTGATTTCACTTCCGGTAAAACGGCTGCCGTAGTGCAAACAACTAGTGATAATTTATCAGAGTATGCTTGTAATCTAAAAGCCACTGCTCGCTTTAGATATATTCAGAAGATTGCTTTGTGCAATGGAATCAACCAGTACAGTCTGGGAAAGAAGGATTTGTCATACGATCTCGAAAACTACCCTTCAGTCGAGTTCTCCGACATCTCGAACCATCTGGTGTTGCAGACATCCTTCTACACTGCAAAACAGATGAAAGCGTGGAAGAGTATGGAGGCTTACAACTTTTTTGCGTGTAGCTTGGTAAAGGACCTCGGTATCAAGTCGCTGCCGAATGAATCCTGTATTGTTTTTGCCCGTGTAAGCATGCTTTTTTTTAAGTTTTTCGTTCACGTCTTTACAATGAAGCACTGCAAGTTGAAGTGTAAACAAACAACAGTTCACTTGATTCTCACTTGTGCTGGCTCTTATCTCTCAGGTAAATCATTCACAAAGATCATCAGAAACCCCTTTAAAGACCTGGATCTTAGTTAAACAAGACAGAGAAGTGATCACGGCGCACTGTAACTGTACGGCTGGGGAAGAATTTTGTCACGACCTTCATGCATATGGACTTTGTGAGGAGGAAACAAAGAAACAGCTGGGGACTTTAGCACGTTGTGACTAAAAAAAAAGTACCGTAAAATTACGACACATGGCAAGAAAAGTACTTGGAAAACACTCAGGCCATACTGTAGCTGAGAGGGAGATACAAACCTTTCACCAAGTGATCACTGCAAACTCGAGCATGCTTCGACTCGGCTCCCTTCGATTTCAGCGAAAGGTTCAAAAGCCACCTTTCTCGACGTCTTTTTGTGAAATCCTGTGTTCATTCACCCTTTTTTATTAGTTCACGTGGAACCCTGAAGAAACTTTGATCAGTTTCATGGTTTGATCGATTCAAACAACCTAAAACAACGCAAGCGTAAGGCATTTTTCACACAAGCAATGCACCTTCTCCATACAAACGCTTTGTCAACTGAGCTTTGGCAGACCACCAGCTAAAGTTTTGAATAACTAATGAGGCGGATGTGACGTCACGTGAACTCCAGCAATACAGACTGCCGTTGTACACTTCACTCATCAGAGTTAGCTGGCTAGTTTTTTGGGGTTTTTTTTGCTAACAAAAGACAAACATGGTGGTATCCATGTTTTTTCCTACTTTGTACTTTGAATATCTGGAGGTTGGAAATGACGTCATTCTGAGTCCTGTCGTAGCACTTATGGAATCCTGTTATAATTATCGGATTGGAGGACTTTACATTTTAATTTAAACATCAGTAATACCAGTTATAATTTTGCAACATGCAGCAAGTTTGCTAACACATCGATACCTCTCCATTTCCTCCCTGACTGTTTCTAGAAAATACTGTGCTGTTCATGAGCACTTTTTGGTGCTACAGAAAATTTCTAGACACAAACCAGCTTTGGCATGAAAAAACTCCCACCGGAATCTAATTATTTTCTGTATTTTTGTAGAACAAATACATTTTCATACCAATTCCTCTTCTATTACTCTGATATATCTGCATTTGAAGCACATATTTCAATTTTATGTATCAGAAGTACTGCCTAGCCCAAGCTAAAATTGTAGGCGGTCATGTCAAATTGCTAACTGTAACTGGAGCGTAGATAATAGCCATTGACAAGTTGAATGTGATGAGCCAAGCCCACACACACTTTTCTTCTTTTCTTTCATTGTACCATTGTTAGAATGCATGAGTAAAGAGGAAAAGGACATAGAGAAGGGCCCTTTCTCTCTGGAGCACACCTGTGTGAACTATACTGTACTGTAGGTCTGTGAGAAAAGTGCTTAGCTTGCTTTGTGCTTGTAATTTAGTTTATGATGTGGTCACGGCTTTATTTTGGAAAATTTACCGTCAAGGGCAAAATTCCCTCATGAAGAATGATTTATACTTAATGATTTACACTCCATACCTGGATACATCTGTATGGCTTGTAGCTTATTCATAAATAAAAGTCAGACATCAGATGGTGCTGAGAATCCAAGAATTTCATCCCTGCTTTTTTTTTAAAGGTTCCATGGAATGCATTTGTTCAGTATTTTAAAAACGTGCTCTAATGTTTAAATAAAAGGTATGTGAATAAGGTTAGAGGGAAAAATGTCCAGATGCATTTTTACGCACTGATTTCCAAAACCATCATTTGGCTTTAGAATGAAACAAGCCGTATTCCCTTTTTTGGTGGCATTGTTGATATGTTGATGAGCTCTGCTCTGATTGGCTGGTTTGCAGCGTGATGGCTCACACAGGCGCTGTGATGGCCAGGGTTGCCAGATATTTTCTGGTATATCTCAATCAAGTCATGATTTCAATCTCATTCAACATAAAACAACCCTCGTACAATCTAAACTTTTAAAAACTTCCAACAAACTCGCACTCAAAAAAAAAACCAACCCACAGTCCAGATGTTATTAGAAATTTGCCAAATTTTCTCATCTTATCTCATTATCTCTAGCCGCTTTATCCTGTTCTGCAGGGTCGCAGCCAAGCTGGAGCCTATCCCAGCTGACTATGGGCGAAAGGCGGGGTACACCCTGGACAAGTCGCCAGGTCATCACAGGGCTGACACATAGACACAGACAACCATTCACACTCACATTCACACCTACGGTCAATTTAGAGTCACCAGTTGACCTAACCTGCATGTCTTTGGACTGTGGGGGAAACCGGAGCACCCGGAGGAAACCCACGCGGACAACATGCAAACTCCGTACATAAAGGCCCTCGCCGGCCACGGGGCTCGAACCCGGACCTTCTTGCTGTGAGGCGACAGCGCTAACCACTACACCACCGTGCCGCCCCTTTGCCAAATTTTAATATCAATATTTTTTTAAATTTTAATATCAAATGTGCGATATTGTCCAAGGTTTGAGAAACTGTCTGGAGTGAAATGTGCAGGAGCATGTCCAGATGCAGCAGCTCTGCGCTGTCCGTGCTATTTATAACATTTACTTATCTTTATTATCTTAATTCTGAGTTTAGTTGCCAGTGCAAATCGTTCACATACCCATAAGGAACTGTTTAACCTCAGGCGAAAATGTGAACCAGTTTTTAGCGACTTTGATAGCATCCTGAAAGAGAGAGCCAGCTCTGGCAGCTCTGTGGAGCACCACGCCGGCCAGAGGGAAACAAAAGTGATGCTATGAGAGAAAACAAGAGTGTGGTGGTGTGCTTGGTTTCAGGCCAAGGTATGAAGTGCTCCCAAGCATTTTCCTCACAAATTTATGGTCACTCACTCACAAGATGGACGAAGTAAAGCTGTGGCTTAACATACAGAGATCTCTGAGGGACTGCTGCATGATGATTTTTATAGAGACGTGGCTCAGCGCACTAGTTCCTGATGGGGCTGTGGAGCTAATGAACCAGACGCTGCACCACGAAAACTGAACAAAGGACTCCAGGAAGAGCAAGGATATATCTATCAGCAATGACTGGTACACCAACCTGTTTAATCTTGTTATATTTGCAATGACATTTCAAGGGATAACCATCAAACTTTGCTTTTAGCCCTTAAAAGCAAAACATGAGCTTTTCACATTTCTCACTCACTATTACCAAGCAACATTCAACTTTATATTAACTAGAAATTCATCATAGAAGTTCAAGAATGTAATCTAGCTACTGGAAATGGTGCAGTTTATATCCATTTACAATGGATATAAAAAGTGGACACACCCCGTTAAAATGACAGGTTTTTCTGATGTAAAAAAATGAGACGATAAATAATTTCAAAACTTTTCCCACCTTTAATGTGACCTATAACCTGTACAATTCAATTGAAAAACAAACAAATCTGTTCGGGGGGAAAACATTAAAAATAACAAACGTACAATAAGCTGGTTGCATAAGTGTGCACACCCTTAAACACACCCTTAAACTAATACTTTGTTGAAGCACCTTTTGATTTAATTACAGCATTCAGTCTTTTTGGGTTCACACCTGCCATCAATTAAAATGACTCTGATTAACCCCAAATAAAGTTCAGACATTTACTCAGTTGCATCCTCCAGCAAAAGCCAGGGTTCACAGAGAGCTTACAAAGCATCAAAGGGAGCTCATTGTTGAAAGGTATCAGTCAGGAGAAGGGGACAAAAACATTTTCACAGCATTAGATATACCATGGAGCACAGTGAAGACCGTCATCAAGAAGTAGAGAAAATATGGGACGACAGTGACATTTGCGAGAACTGGACGTCCCTCCAAAATTGATGAAAAGACAAGATGAAAACTGGTCAGGGAGGCTGCCGAGAGGCCTACAGCAACACTGAAGGAGCTGCAGGAATTTCTTGCAAGTACTGGTTGTGTACTACATGTGATGACAATCTCCCGTATTCTCCATATGTCTGGACTGTGAGGTAGGGTCATAGAAAAACATCCAGGCCCGGCTACATTTTGCAAAAAAAAAAAAAAAAAAAAAACAACTCTCCCAAAAGCATGTGGGAAAATGTGTTATGGTCTGATGAAACCAAGGTTGAACTTTTTGGCCACAATTCCAAAAGGTATGTTTGGTGCAAAAACAACACTGCGCATCACCAAAAGAACCCCATACCCACGGTGAAGCATGGTGGTGGCAGCATCATGTTTTGGGGTTGTTTTTCTTCAGCTGGAACAGGGGCTTTAGTCAAGGTGGAGGGAATTATGAACAGTTCTCAATACCAGTCAATTTTAGCCCAAACCTTCAGGTGTCTGCTAGAAAGCTGAAGATGAAGAGGAATTTCATCTTGTAGCATGACAATGACCCCAAAAAAGTTTTGGAATGGCTCAGCCAGAGCCCAGACCTAAATCCAATTGAAAATCTGTGGGGTGACCTGAAGAGGGCTGTGCACGAGAGATGCCCTTGCAATCTGACAGATTTGGAGTGCTTTTGCAAGGAAGAGTGGGCAAATATTGCCAAGTCTAGATGTGGCAGGCTGATAGACTCCGACCCAAAAAGACTGAATGCTGTAATTAAATCAAACGGTGCTTCAACAAAGTATTAGTTTAAGGGTGCGCACACTTATGCAACCAGCTTATCGTAAGTTTTTTATTTTTTTATGTATTTCCCCCGAACAGATTTGTTTGTTTTTCAATTGAATTGTACAGGTTATAGGTCACATTAAAGGTGGGAAAAGTTTTGAAATTATTTATCATGGTCTCATTTTTTTTTTTTTTTTTACATCATTTTAATGGGGTGTGAACACTTTTTATATCCACTGCACTGTTTGATCTCAAACACGTTAAGAAGGCAAGAAATTGTACTAATTAATTGTTGATGAGACACACCTGTTAACTGAAAAGCATTCCAGGTGACTACCTCATGAAGCTGGTTACGATAATGCCAGTGGTGTGTAAAGCGTCATCAAGGTAAACGGTGGCTACTTTGAAGAATCTAAAACATGAACCATTTTGTTTTTTTTAACACGTTTTTGTTTACCACATAATTCCATATATGTTCCAGATGTTATTTCATAGTTTTGATATCTTCAGTATTGTTCTACAACGTAGAAAATAGTTAACCCTTTGATGCAAAACATGGGTCAAAAGTGACCCGGCTGAGTTTTTATCTTCTATATCTTTGCAATAAATTAATTCCATCATTCAGTATTCAAGGTATTCCTCAATTAACTTGTTTTTGATCATCATACATCCTTATTTTATTTTTTCCTTACTTACTTTTTGAATAAAAACCCTTTTTGTATCACTACCCTTCTAATGCACAACATGGGTCAAAAACGACCTGCGTTCATTTTCCAGGTTATTTCATGTATGGCTGAGTGTTTCTATGATATACTTTTGAAATAAATTCATTTTGTCATTTACTTTTCCAAATATGCAGTAAATATCTTGTTTTTGTTTAGCACAAATCATCATTTTTATTTTTCCTTTCTTAAGTTAAGAACAAGCACAGCTTTTGTAATTCTACATCAAGTTTACACACATGGGTCAGAACCGACCCGCATGCATTTACTCCAGCGTTTGGTGGGAACTGTGAATTGTGCTTGTGTCAGACATTTCACAGCTCAGCACAGCACCCTTTGCCCATCTAATACATGCAAGTAATGTTTTTCAATTGTTCTAACATTACCTTAGAAAAAAATTGATTATGTTTAGGTTACCTTGAGAGTGAGTAGATTACTTGTCAGAAAGTTATAAGTTGAATTTTTTTGAATTTATTTATTTCGAACATGTATATAAAAAAAAGTATGTAACTATTTGTACATACAAAAGAAAGAACATGAGAAAGTGACCAAAAAAAATGTAATAAATAAAATACATAAAAAGCTACGACATTACAATACACCACAGATTGTTCGAAAAAAGGAGTGGGAAGAAGTACAATACTTTTTTTTAATTTTCCACCCCTTTTTAACTACCCCGAAATCCAAACTTCATTAATACACCTATAAAAATGTATACCATATATACACTTCATGAATATCTTTATAATTACAAAAATAAATAAATATATACTACACACCATATGTATACACACTTCCTAAATATCTATATAAATATTTAATTACAAAATAAATATATACTACATTCCATATATACACTTCACAAATATCTATATAAATATATAATTACAAATAAATAAATATATATATACACTTCATAAATATCTATATAAATATATAATTACAAAAATAAATATCTACTACATACCTATCCCTGTAAATATGAATATATAAACTATCCCCATAAATAAATACATACCATATATACCATATACTAAGTTAGTTCTAATATAACAATCAACTCTATTCTATTTATCCCTCAACATCCTCCGTTAACATACTTCCTCTTCTATATACTTGTTTAAAATATTTTTTGTACCTTTTTTTAAACAGATTTATATTTGCACTTTGTTTTATTTCTGTCTCCAGTCTGTTCCATAAAGTCACCCCACAGCTCCATACGCACATGCTTTTCATATTTGTTCGAACCTTTGGTTTTTTAAAATTTAGGTCTCCCCTTAGATTATATCCCCCCTCTCTCTCACTAAACATTCCTTGTATATTTTTTGGCAATAGATTATTTCTCGCTTTATACATTATTTGTGCTGTTCTGAATTTGACCAGATCCATAAATTTCAACATGTGTGATTTTATGAATAGTGAGTTTGTGTGATCTCTGTATCCTGTTTTGTTTATTGTCCTTATTGTTCTTTTCTGTATTGTACATATCGGCTGCAGAGTGGTTTTGTAGGTGTTTCCCCAGACTTCGACACAGTAAGTCAGATATGGCAAAAATAATGAGTAATATAGAGTATACAAAGATTTGCAATCAAGAATATGTTTTGTTTTCCACAGAATTGCCGAGCACTTTGCCAGTTTTGCTCGTACGTATCGTACATGAGGTTTCCAGCAGACTTTATGATCCAAAATCACACCAAGAAATTTAATTTCCTGTACCATTTCTATCTTAGTATTGTCTATTATCAATTCTACATTACAATCTATTTTGTGTCTCCCAAACAACATGATCTTTGTTTTGCTTAGATTTAATGATAATTTATTTTTGTCAAACCATAGTTTTAGTTTATTTATTTCAGTTGTGATTGTCTCTAAAGTCCGCTGCAAATTCTCACCGGAACAAAAAATATTGGTGTCATCTGCAAACAAAACAAATTTCAGTACTTGCGAAATTCTACATATATCATTAATATATAATATGAATAATTTCGGACCTAATATTGACCCCTGTGGTACCCCACATGTAATGTTCATAAAATGAGATTTATGGTCGCCTATCTGCACAAACTGTTGCCTGTTTCTTAGATAGCTCGACAGCCAGCTCCACCCCACTCCCCTAACACCACACTTTTCTAGTTTACTTAATAATATTCTATGATCAATGGTATCAAATGCTTTTTTTAGGCCTGTAGTTTGTGAAATGGTGTCTATCTCCGGTTTTAAACAATGGTATCACTTTTGCAATTTTCATTTTGTCTGGAAATGTACCTGATTGAAAAGATAAATTGCAGATGTGGGTGAGTGGTTTCACAATTCCCTCAATAACTGTCTTTACTGTTAACATGTCTATATCATTCCAGTCTGCAGAGGTTTTGTTTTTACATTTTCTTACAATTTGGATAATTTCTTCATCATCAGTTGCAGTTAGAAAAATTGTACTTGGATTTCCGTCCCCCATATCTTCTATGTCCCCACATTGTGTTGTCTCGGGTTCCTTTATTTTTGCCGCTAAATCTGGTCCCACATTTACAAAGAATTGGTTAAAACCATTCACCACATCCTCCATATTTTTTATGATCTTATCATTTTCAGTGTAGTACTCCGGGTAATTTGTATTTTTGGATCCATTTCTCACAATACCATTTAGTACAGTCCATATACCTTTAATATTGTTTTTATTTTTCTCCACTAATTTATTATAATAGTCTTTCTTACATATCCTCATAATATTAGTTAATTTATTTTTATATATTTTATATTTTTCCTCTGCCTCTATAGTTCGATGCTTTAAGAATTGTCTGTATAGTCAATAATAATTGTCTGCTTAGCTAACTACATAGTTAATAAATAAATAAATAACTGGCCCCATTCACTGCTAAAGTAATTACTTGAAACAAATTATTATTATAGTTTAAGACATTTAATTTTAAATCACACTTGGATGACCCATGTGTAGTAATATAAAAAGTATTTTTGTTCATAAAGTAGGAAAGAAAAAATTAAATTAATGATTTGTGGTAATTAAAAACAAGATATTTAAAGAATACTTGGAATATTCAATCATAAAATACATTGATTTCAAAAGATAGAGCAAAGAAAAACTCAGTCAGCATGAAATAACCTGGAAAATGAATGCGGGTCATTTTTGACCCATGTTGTGCATTAGAAGGGGTGTGCATATGTTTTGCATCAAAGGGTTAAAACACAGAAACACCTATGAATGAGTAGGGGTGTGCAAACTTTTGACTGGTACTAGAGTCTGGATGCCATTGAAGATCGTGTGTTAATTAGAACGATGAATTCAGGGTGGGGTTTTCTTGAAGCTACAATAGACTTGTTTTTTTCACGCCAGTTGTTAAGAGTCATGAGTCATCATGCTGATTCTTCTCTTCTCTCTCTCTCTCTCTCTCTCTCTCTCTCTCTCTCTCCCCCTCTCTCTCTGTTTTTGTGCCTTTTTACCCATATCTTTTATATCCATGCCTTTCCCCTATATTTCTTTGTCATACACACACACACACACGCACACACACTCAGCAGAACACATTTTTTCAAAACAGCTGGACACAGACATGTTTCTGGCTGATGATTTCCAAGGACGAGAAGTCTCTTAGGGTGGGCTGTTTAACCACGGAGAAGCGGTTTCCTTCAGTCCAGTTCTACTATTTCATTAAGGCATCTCAGGGTCAGTTAGGAATTCTAGGAATTCTGTGTGGTGCACATTCACTCACACATACTAGCACAGAGCCTTATAAATAGGAAAATTGCAGATTAATTCTGTCTATAAAGTTGTTGCGTGGTTGTTTTATACATTTCACATACTGTATCTTCTTCACGTCATTGTTCAACCAAAGACACGTCAGATATCCAGTGCTTGTTGAAAAGAATCTAATTCCGAGCTTTGGGCAAGAAGAGGACATGAAAATAAGGAAGGAGTGACAGAACATCCTTCCTCAGG
Organism: Neoarius graeffei; assembly: GCF_027579695.1. Lineage (NCBI taxonomy): Eukaryota > Metazoa > Chordata > Actinopteri > Siluriformes > Ariidae > Neoarius > Neoarius graeffei. The sequence continues at coordinate 35,535,629 of NC_083586.1, forward strand.
CCGTCTAATTAGCCTGTAGGAATTACTCATGCGGATGTTAACTTCCTGTTTATCTCTTTTCGAGCATTAAAGAAAAAAGCCTTGCCGAGTATTACAGAGGAAGACTGTGAACATGGTAGCAGTGATTGTTATCAGATGCTGAGATGCCACACCGTTGACTCTGGGAAGAGGAAGTGGTGAGGTTTTAAGCTTAATTCCGGGTGTTTTCCTTTGTCTTGTAAAGTTATCTGGGTCTGCAATCAAAAATGCAAATTGAGTGATAACCTCTGTCCTTCTGCCCCCCCCACACACACACACGAGTTCAGAGAAGCTTTAGAGGAACACTGCAGCTGGTACTGTAGCTGCTGATTTTCTCATAAGATAGCAAAGACGTGAGGTAATTAGTGCGACACAGCCATACGGTATATAACACACACACACACGCTAGCAATATACACACCATCCCACTGTCATTTAGTGTATTGTTTATAATTTATCCCTGTGTTATGCAGTGATGCCAATCTTCGTATATTTTAGTCCTCTAAACCCCTCGTATATTTCTTCTAAGTATGCCTTTTCAGACTCCCTGCTTCCATTTATCAAAGTGTAAAGTACACACACACACACACACACTGCACTGCCGTTAGCGCTGAGGTAGTGTCTTCCATGAACTGATGACACAGACCCTAAGGCTTGTATTTAATAGCTAATGTCATGTTTTTATTGCAGCCTTACAATCACTTTAATCTGCTTCCCAAGATTTATCCAACCCAGATTATTAATTCTTTGGCCTTTTAAACCCTGTGTGCTCATAGCTAAACACGCTAAGAAACAAAACCATCCTCCTGATTCAAGTTTATTTTTTTTTTATAGCCGTTGCTTGTTGCACTTCCAGCTGATTCTTAATTGCAACTCCCAGTCTCTAGAAGCTCCCATTGGCCTCTGTAATGACAAGCCTGTGTCCTCCAGAGTACATTTACAGTGCACTTAGGCTGGTACCATGTTTACATGAGCTGTTTTAAAGGCTTTTGGGTGGTTTCTCAACAGATAATGAAGGAAAGTGTGGATAATTGAGAAGGTTCTGATGGTGGAAACCCGCCTTAGTGAGTAGTGTCCCAAATGGCATGGCAGCGAAGAAATGTTTCCCTGGTGCTCTAATTTTTCTGAGAGAGACTAGACTATACAGTAGCTGTGCAGTTTTGCTTCATGTAAGAATGTGATCTTAGTATTACAAGGTTCTGTCTTGGTTAGAGTGAATCTTATAGGATTAAGGTAACCGAAAGCTTAAGAGGCTGGACATTAATTATTATTATACATACAGGACACTTTTTCAATGGAATAAAAATATGTATTCTATTCCCTTCTAGCAGGCTTTGTTCATTTGGTTTGATAGCATGCAATATTGTTAGTATCGCTTATCCTACATGATATAGCATATCGCTTATCCTACATGAGCGTTGAATATGGTTTACGATATTGCGTGGTCGTTAAGACATGATGTCACACGTCGGCACCAATACAAATATTCAATTAGAAAGTTTTCTCTGCTGTGCATGGACAAACATTTCTTTGTTTGCTGAGAAAGAGAAAGACGCGTTGAACACCCGAAAGGCAACCAAAACTTCATGAGATATTCTTCACGCATATTTACAAGAGAAAACCAGGAGTTTTTGGAGTTGGACCATTTTTAGTGTTAGAACTTTGACTTATGTACATGTACATTGGATTGACAAAACATTGAATTACATTCGATCAGAATCAGCATTCAATATTGGTAAGCCTCCCCCCCAATTCTTAACTTTTGTAAAATCTATAGTTGTTCAATTGAATGTATTATAATAATAATAGGCTGGCTTTTTTCCATGGTACCATATATCAAATATATTCCATTCAGGTAGCATGATATTAAATGAGTCAAAGACGAGTTCAATATCATGCTAGCTGAATGGAATATATCTGATATACCACTCAACGCCAGCCAATATTATTTAAAGCTAGACGGCCTTTTGATTTTATGAAATCGGTGAAATTTAGTTCCGTCTGAAATTTGGTCATTGTGATATATGTTTATTTCTATAATATCTTACAAAATATCAGGCCATTCTGTGGCTGGGAAGTTATTTAATTTGAGGAGATTCCTGAGCAAATAATATGCATTAAATCATTCACTTTGCGCAGTCAAGCAGACCGAGGAAGTCCGTGTGCGCATGCGCAGGTTTACCTTCTTCTTCTTCTTTAGGGTTTTACGGCAGCTGGCATCCACAGTGTTGCATTACTGCCATCTACAGATTTACCTTTGACCGTGCACTGATGGTTACATCATTCTGTCACTAAACAAACAGCTGATCACACAGAGGTGCTCGCTAACCGCGAGTTAGTTTGGTCCTGCGTTTCCTTTCCTTTGCAACATAACGTCTTTTCTTCTCGCTTTCCGTTACTGTAGTCGGTCTTTCATGTTTCGTTCGCATACTCACGTCCTTCATTGTTCTCTCCTGTTTCAAATTTGTATCCCACAACGCCTTGTGCAAACGGGGAAAGCCCACCATGTGATGTATGACGTAGTATCTTGAATTGGGTCATGGTGAAGCAGGAAAAAATAGCGGAGAATTTAGGGCCATGTGGCCTTAAATTCATTAATTGTTCTATTTAAAAAAAGCCCAACAACAATAAAATTGGAAGTCTGATTCGAATTCAGTAGCTTTCGGTCCACTGAACAAAAATAATCGAGTGTCAGGGAAAATTCTTTTTATGACCTACATTTGAAAAATCTGAAAGGTAGTCTAACTTGAAATATTCGCTGATACCAGAGTGCTGTTGAATTCTCAAATCGGAAAGTGTGGATTCGTTTTCTATAACAGCAATCCTGACAGTCTTTCTGGCTGTAATGTAAATGATGGGTTTATATTAATCAAATACAGTAGGTTATTGTTTATATATACAGGATGGACTCCATAAAATTTAAGTCTAATAAAAAAATTTTCAAAAAGTGCTGTTATTGGAAAAAAAAAGTGTAATTGTTGATAGGGTTAAATTTTTTGTTCTGAGAAGTTTATCTACTGATACATTTATTCCCATCATGGGTTACTTATAAAAAGTAATAACTAGCCATTTTAGTGTTGCACAAGATAGAAGCAATTAAAAAAAAAAGTTGACAAAATGCAATTGCAAATGATTTGTTTTTCCACTGAGTGATGTTATGCAATCAAAGCTGGGTTTGCTCCTCCCACAATAGTCATTCAGATCTCCGATTCCTGATATTTGGCGTGGGATTTCAATTGTATCTACCTCAATAGCTATAGAATTGTTTAATTGAATGTGAAAAGTGTGTTTCCATTTCAATTTTGTGAAATATTTCTTTGAATTATTTGAAAAACCACCTAATGCAAGAGTATAAACTTTGAGAGGTTTCTTTTTTTAATTCACGTATTTTCATTACTCATTTTTTAGTTTGCAATTTCAAATTAGACATTAGGTTAATGGAAACTCAGCTATTAAAGATGTGGAAAAAAATGGTGTCTTAAGAATTTCTCTCAATTAGATGAGTAGAGATTTGAATAGGAAGTTAATTCCTAAGCTTAAAATCCTACTTGAAATTTCAGTCACTACATCTAAAGCTTCTTTTCCTCTACCATCTTCCTCTCTATTCCCAGCCGGGTCCTATCTGAAGAGCATTACTTCCAGATGTGGCACAAGACCTCTGGGGGAGCATCAGACACTCAGGGGTGTGTCGTCTGGGTCAGTTCCTCTGACAAGAAAAGAAAATAAAATCAAGTAACTTGGCTAGTTTTGCCAGATGCTCTTCACGCACAAGTGACATTTTCACAAACGTGTCAGTGGTACAAGATCTGAGAAGCTCCTGTTTAAAGAATCAGTCAGTGATTTGATTATGACTCTTCTGGGTAGTCCTGTTCAATGGTCCAGCCAAAATTGACACTGGTTAAGTAACGTGAATTGGGATTCTGCAGATGGTGAGGATCGGTTGTAATTGCCATTATGGGTAGAATGGATAGACAAACTATGTAAAATGTAGTAATTCCTACCTGCATGGATGTGCACCATGCTTTACTATTGTTGGAATGGGAATATATGAATAGATATGGAAGTTCAGGGACATTTGTTGAGGAAAAGTGTACTATTCAAGGTCGTAATATGTCTTTGTGCTTATGAGTGTTGGAGTCCCTTACAAAAAAGAAGTTTATTCAAGTGTGCGTCCAGTATACTTCTTTTAAACTAAAAATAAGAGAGTATGCTTTCAGTTTACTTTTTATTTACTTATTAGAGATATACTTAATAAAGTTATACATAAGTATACTGTACTTAGCTTATACTGAAAAGTATATAGAACAGTCTAAGTATATTAAGCTTATACTTAAACTTTTGATCAAGATATACTGAACAAAAGTGTAATAAACTATTAAAATATTTGTGCGTTATGTTTAAGTGTACTTGCCCTGTAGTTGTGCTTCAGCATTGTTGACTCTTAGGCATGTCTGTGGTTCCATATGAGTTTTTTTTTTTTTTAAATTTCTCCTGAGTGGAATAATTCCATTTTTTTTATTTATTTCTTTTTCTTTAGAGCTTGGATGTCAATTTCAGTTGTCATTGCCATGTTTTTTATACTTTGGCATTTAATACAATGTTGCTTTAAATTTTAATTTTTAAAGAAAATGAATATGTTCTTAATCCTGAACATCTGTTGTTATTTTGTGAATTCTTACCTTTATAACTTCATTGTAGCTTAAGGTACAAAACTCTTAAGTTGTCTACTGGTAGTGTGCATGAGGTAAGGGTTAGGGCGAGAAAACTATTAGTATACCTAACTGCAGTATGCTTCAAAACTAAAAAGTGGACTAGATGTATATAACGAATAGTATATTTCCAGTATGCTATAAAGTATACTTTTATAAACTAAAAAGTAGACTAGAAGTGTGTAACGAGTAAACCAATAGTATATTTCCAGTATACTACAAAGTATACTTTAGTAAACTAAAAAAGTGGACTAGAAGTATAAAACAAGTAAACTCATAGTATATTTCCAGTATACTATGAAGTATGCTTTTGTAAACTAAAGAGTGGACTACAAGAGTAGAACTAGTAAACTATTAGTCTCATCTCATCTCATTATCTCTAGCCGCTTTATCCTTCTACAGGGTCGCAGGCAAGCTGGAGCCTATCCCAGCTGACTACGGGCGAAAGGCGGGGTACACCCTGGACAAGTCGCCAGGTCATTACAGGGCTGACACATAGACACAGACAACCATTCACACTCACGGTCAATTTAGAGTCACCAGTCAACCTAACCTGCATGTCTTTGGACTGTGGGGGAAACCGGAGCACCCGGAGGAAACCCACGCGGACACGGGGAGAACATGCAAACTCCACACAGAAAGGCCCTCGCCGGCCACGGGGCTCGAACCCAGGACCTTCTTGCTGTGAGGCGACAGCGCTAACCACTACACCACCGTGCCGCCCGTAAACTATTAGTATATAAGTTTACTTGTGGTATACTTGCAGTACAAAATAAAAAATACTGGTTGTATACTCAAAGTTTACTTCTCTTAGACTTAAAGTACACTTTTTATAAACTAAAAGTGGGCCAATTTAGTCCCAAGAAGTATTAGATTAGTTTACTTACAAGTCTACTGTAAGTACATTGATATCAGTATACTTGGTACACAAAAGTATACTTAAGAAAATGTACTTTAACTTTACTTAAGTACACTTAATAAAATGAACTTAAAGTATACTTCGTTTTGATAAGGGTATACCTGCCCTCCAGGTTTTACAAGAGCTAACCTGTGATTTGTTAGCATCGCCTTAGAGAAACATGAGAATAGAGCCCTGAGAACATGGCTGACTTTGGTCTTATGGCCTCTTAGTTGGGGCAGTGTCATGATTCAAACTTGCGAACTCTTAAGGAGAGACCGTTGTGTCAGTGTGGAGTCTAGAACTGTTGATTAGCAATGTATTTTAAGAGGCTAATCTAGTCAGACTACTGTCCACTCAGTCTGCTACTCATTAACTGTACATTCATTTTGCAAGGCTGCATACTTGCCTACTGGCTAGCAAACAGAGAGCTATCTGACAGCCCGGCTTCATGCTGGTACACACATCTGTGCAGCTTGGCCTGAGGCTAGCATTATTGACCCACATACTTACCGCTAATGCTACACTAGGTGTGATCAAAACAAACAGTACAGTTTCTAGCCACCTTATCAATCCAGCAGCTGGAGATGTTTCTCGATAAACAACAGCTATGCTTATAACGTAAGAGGACTAACGAAATAAAAGGTGGACCAGGCTGGCAGAGGATTTTTATCTTTTTAGCTTTGAAGATGAAGAGGTGGGACGGGTGAGTGCGTGGGCCTTTTTCAAGACCTGGCAGAGCATCTGAACTATTCACTGATTACATGCTAGCTCTCCCCAATGTAAACATGATGTCAGCAGACAAGGCAAGCGCCATTATGGCTTCCATTAGCTTGATTACACTGAATTAAACACACACTTAGACATGTGTATGCGCACACAGCCAAACAGTGCTAGCACTCGAGAAACTGGGAGAGAACAAAAACATGAACCCATTAAATCTGAGAAACTAAGTGTTCTGCTTGCCTCCAGGCTCACGTTGTACCATTAGAGCATTTATGAAGTTTGTGTGCGAGCTTCAGAAAATCTGATCAGATATTATTGGTGGATATTGTTTACAAAGTGCAAAGTGTTATGAATTGATATTTTTGATCTTGTCGTCCACTGTAAACAACGGATCCCTGATTTGTGGAAGACAGCATTGTTTTTTTTTTTAAAGATAGTTAGCTAGCTTCCTCTGTTATATTAGATAGAAAGCTTGCCAGAAGTTTCCACAGGGAGTCTGGTTGAGAGCAGTTATGAACCCAGTTTGCAGTTATGGAACTGTAGAAGTTAAAGATAGGTCGGAGAATTTTTTTAGAAGCATTTTTTGTTATCCATCCATCCATCCATCCATTATCTGTAGTCGCTTATCCTGTCCCACAGGGTCGCAGGCAAGCTGGAGCCTATCCCAGCTGACTACGGGTGAGCGGCGGGGTACACCCTGGACAAGTCGCCAGGTTATCGCAGGGCTGACACAGAGACAAACAACCATTCACACTCACATTCACACCTACGGTCAATTTAGAGTCACCAGTTAACTTAACCTGCATGTCTTTGGACTCCGAGAGAATCCGGAGCACCCGGAGGAAACCCACACGGACATGGGGAGAACATGAAAACTCCACACAGAAAGGCCCTCGCCAGCCGCTGGGCTCGAACCCAGGACCTTCTTGCTGTGAGGCGACAGTGCTAACCACTACACCACCGTGCCGCCCATTTTTTGTTATATTTCTTAAAATTTTCTTTACATCCTGACAACATGGAATAAATCAAATGCTCTGACAATAAAAATAAAAAAAAATCTGTCATCTATGGCAGTCACAAGGCTGTAAGAAGCCAGTCTAATCATTTAATTCGGTCCAAATGAAAAGATTGGATGGTTTACCTGTGTGTCTACCTGCCTACCTGTGCACACTCTGCCCGTACACTCATTGAGCTTGACTGGAGTCTTCCACAAGGCTGGGCAGACAAATCGCAGACATATTACTAAAGTTAGCGAGCTAGTCGATAGTTATGAGTGCTAACAATAGCCATGTTCGTTGTTTACATTCATTATAATAATGTTAGATGCTTTCTTACATGTGAATGAGACGTGAGGTAGTTGGATATGACAGCAACGCACTACGCTCTTTCTCATGGACTCGTCTTTAAGCAGTAGTCAGACAGTGCGTGTTCATGTATTTTGAAGGAATGGCTTTGGATGGAGGGGGTGGGATTTTCTGATGGGATGCTTTCAAAATCTATCTTACTTTTGCTGGTTTCTCTAAAATGACTTACCCTAGCTTTAATAAGTTGAATACAGTTAGGGTCTGTGAATTGTTGTTTGTGCTATTTGTTGGTATATAGAATATAGATTTTCCATACTTTTCCAGCAGCCTTGGGTTTTGTCCAGTGAGTGTTTTTTTTTTTTGGGGGGGGGGGGGAGTAATGGGATTCACATTTAATTCAAAATAAACCTCATCCTATTTAGACAATGTCCACTTCCAGATACAGATACAGATATTTAGAGCAATAAACAGAAACGGATAACTGCACATAAACATAATGGTCCATAGGCTTTGTACAGGCTCAGATACTGTGGTGCAAGGCCATTCAGTGCTTTAAAGGTCAATAGTAGTATTTTATAATCAATACGAAATTTGATTGGGAGCCAATGCAATGCAGATAAGACAGGGGTGATGTGGTCATATCTTCTAGTTCTAATAAGGACCCTTGCTGCTGCATTTTGAACTAACTGGAGCTTGTTTATGCACTTATTGGAACATCCAGACAGTAAGACATTACAATAATCCAACCTAGAGATAACAAAAGCATGAACTAGTTTTTCTGCGTCATGTAGTGACATTAAATTTCTTATCTTAGCAATATTTCTGAGATGAAAGAAAGCTATCCGGGTAATGTTATTGATATGAGTTTTGAATGAAAGACGGGAGTCAATGATCACACCGAGGTCTTTTACTGCTGCATGTGAAGAAACAGAAAGGCCATCCAGAGTTACTGTGTAATCAGAAAACCTACTTTTAGCTGCACGTGGTCCTAGTACAAGTACTTCAGTCTTGCCAGAAGTTAAGCAGAAGGAAGTTAATAAGCATCCAGTGTCTAATGTCCTTTACACATTTTTCTATTTTATGTACTGTAACTTCCAACTAAGTTGGTGCTTAGCATTCGTGTTTATCTTGTCCATGGGAAGATCACATGGTCTCTCACTGTGATATCTGTGTACTGAGCTATGGTCTATGATACTTGCACTAACTTTATATGCAATGAAGCTAAATGGAGGTTTACATTCTATATGAACCTTATGCCATTGACACGCTGGTTAATCACAGAGTTGGAAAGAGAAAAAGAAAAGAAAGAGGAGACTGCTTACCACAACCAGTGTGCCTGCCCAGACAAACCAGACACTAATCTGCCACACATGCTCACGATGGAAATAATGAGACACGGTCGTGCATGCGATAATGGAACAAAACATTTCTCTGCATAAATAAATCGCGTCAACACTGCATACATGGGTTTAAAGTAATATTCCAAAGTTTCATGGTGGCTACATGCTGAGGATACATGCAAAAACAATCACTTTGAGATATTAAAATATCGTGAAAGAGAGAAAAAGAGGGAAATGGAAATGTGTTGGAGGTCCATGGTCATAGTAGCGCTTAGAGAGCTTAGTGGCTCTGAGGAGATGTTTTCGCACTGCACTGAGAACAGTTTCCAGTCTTCTGATGACAGCCAGGATTGTCATAAGAGACAAAGCACAACTAGTCTGGAATGAGTGCAGATGGGAACTTGGAAAGATCATTTAGAAGTCCTTTGTAGGAAATCCTACAGGAAATTACTGCTAAGAGATTTTTGAGGTTTTGAGGTTTGCTTTTTAAACCAAACAGACATTTCATTTCCAGCTGCTCATTCTCGCTGACCTTCATATCACAAGACTGCCATTTTAATGAAGGAAATATTCATGTTTGTGTAAATTCAAGGATTTGGATTATTAAAAGAAGTATGGGTGTCCTTAACAAGAATGATCATTGTTCGATATTTATTATTAGGAGGGAAATTAATATTTTTGAAATGCAAAGCACACTGCAAATGCTTGACTGTTGTAATCATTTTCAAAGATGGCTTCCTGAATGTGGTCAAATGTAGTTTCGACGAAATAAAATAATATCACGTCTATAAAGCATCTTTGTTGAAAATCATATATAATTCAGTTTATAGCTGCAACAAACACTACAACAAGAAGTCCTAATTTTTGTATACATTGTTTTAATTTGTTTTAATTAAAAAGGGGAAAACAAGAAAAACAGCTTTTTATTTATTTATTTTGGCACACAGTACAATAGGATTTTAATTCATCTTATTTTAAAGAATGAAGTATTGACTCATTTGTAATACTTTCTACATGTTCCACCACACAAGTCTAGAAGTTTAGAAATCAAATATATATGAATCCAAATATGAAAACAGGATCAGCTTGGAAGTACAAGTTGATTATTCTACACTACAGGCTCTGGTTAAGATGTGTAGTCTAGAGCTGTAGTCTTTTTTTAATGAAAGATACAATAAAAAAATAGGATTAACATAGGCAGAAATAAATTTTAGTTGTTTGAAATATTCTTAAATTTCAGCACCTGGAAAATCCTGCTGATTTAAAAAAAAAAAATTTAGCAGTCATGTCATTCTTCTTTAGAGTCTTCTTGCTGTTTTGAAAAATAAAGTGTGTAGTGCTTTACATTAGCCACTAACAGCAAGAGCTTTTTGTAATCTTTGTTTTAAAGCCAAATGTTTTTAAATTTTTGAATATCTCATTTGCCTGTAGTTGTTTTATTTATTTATATATATATATATATATATATATATATATATATATATATATATATATATATATATATATATAAACCAAAATCAAATCAATGCAACATACACAAATTCTCTAAGGGCTTTAATTCATTTTCAGGATGAAAATCAAGGTGTTAAACAATAAAGATTCCCATTTTTGAAAGAGGGAATAGCTAATTTTTTAAAATACATTTGTTTTATTAAATATAACAGGAATATACTTCTCTGTTTTTCTGGTGTGAAACTGATAGATAACAGATCCTGTTCTGAATTTTAATGTTGTAGAAATCTAATGCCCCGTACTCTGGAGGGACAGATCACAATGGAGAAGACCCCCAGCTACTTTGTGACACGTGAAGCCCCTCGTCGTATCTTCAGCATGAACCACAACACTAAACTGATCGTGGTGGTGCGGGACCCGGTCACTCGGGCTGTCTCCGACTACACGCAAACTCTCTCCAAAAACCCAAGGCTTCCCTCCTTCCAGTACCTGGTCTTCAAAAACTCCAGCTCAGGCCTGATCGATACATCATGGAGTGCCGTGCGCATCGGAATCTACTCCAAGCACCTGGAGAACTGGCTCCGGTACTTTCCGCTCTCACGCTTGCTGTTCGTAAGCGGAGAGAGGCTTGTAACGGACCCAGCGAGCGAGATGGAGCAAGTGCAGGACTTTCTGGGCTTGAAGAGGCTTGTCACCAACAAACACTTCTACTTCAACCAGACAAAAGGCTTCCCATGTTTAAAGAAGCCCGAGGGGAGCAGCAGGCCGAGGTGTCTTGGCAAATCAAAAGGCAGAGCTCATCCTCACATACCTTCTGATGTGTTGTACAAGCTCAGGGACTTTTACAGGCCTTTCAATCTGAAATTTTATCAGATGACAGGCCAGGATTTTGGCTGGGAATGAAAGCTATCCAGAGCTCAGTGATTAAGGCTCCATTGCCAATGATACTGGTGAGCCTTTATGCAAGGCCCTTAACAACCCCATGCTTCAGGGAGTTGTATAAGAGCTGACTCTGAGCATGGACCCCCCAGTGATTGGAATGGATGAAAAGTCAACAATTTTCCCTTTGAATGCTTAACATAGGAATATAAAAGTGCTGGCTGTAGCAAAGTATTTCTCCTTGTTTGATTCAGTGATTACAATGTCAACACCATTCCAATAGCTATTAACTTTTTTGAAAGTTTATTATGACTGTTGAGTTGTTATTACAGTATAAGCACTCAAAAGAGTTGTACTTCGTTCCATTTGACTTGTATTAGACACGAGACAAGGTGCAGCAGTCTGCTCCTTCTTTTACATTCTTTTTTTAAATTAAACATTAAAAATCCAATCACCCACTTGTCTTTTCATCAAAGCAACACATTCCTGAACCAATTTCTCCCCAAATCTTTATTTAAGTTCTTCTTTTAAAGACAGAAAGCTGTAACTTGGCCTCACATGTGTCGTAGCTTACTAGTTTATACTTTCTAGACACCCTAAACATGGTGTCAGTCAGACTGCATTCCAATTTAAGAATGAAATTCCAATGTGTCCAAAGGTTACTGCTCAACTCATGATACTTGGGGTGATCGCTTCAGTAACTGGAAAATGATACCAGCATTGTGAAGTGTTGCAGCCTGGGATTGAAAATGATTAAAACAGGATTATATGTCATGAATCGAAACAGAAAAGCCTATAATTTTGAAGTATTTGTTTGGGGAGAGGTGGTGGTGGTAGCATCATGTTGAGACTTACTCTTGACCTCTTTGTTGCTTCTCTGACTAATACCCTCTTTACCTGGTCACAGATTTGGTGGACACCCTCCTCTAGGAGTCATGGTTGGGCCATGTATTTTTATTTTTAAATAACAGACTGAATGGTACTCCATTGGATGTTCAAAGTTTGGGATCTTTTTTTTTGTAACCAAACCCTGGCTGATATGCTTCCAGAACTTTGTTGACTTATTTTGATAATCTTCATGATGCTGTTTGTTCAGGTATGTTTTCTAATAATCTCTGGTGTGTTCCAGGAACAGGTGCGTTTATAGTGAGATCAGTGACACTTTAGTTGCACACAGGTCAACTCTGTTCAAATGATTCTAGATAATATTTTGTTCAAAAAAAAACTATTTTGATTCAGTATTATGGGCTATTTGTGTACAATCATGACACATCATCACAGTTATGTAGTGATCCAGGTTATAATACTCCAAGAGGGGTGAGGAAGTACTTATGCTAGCCACTGTAGGTCAAAGACTTAGAATCTCGGAATTTACTTTCTAAAATGTACCCTCTATATGTGTTAATTTAACCTGGTGTCATGGTTGTGAACTGATAAGGAGAGTAAAAAGTTAAAATAAGAGATGTGGTTTGTGGCTTATCGTAGCTTTTCTTTGGTATGAAATCCACCAAATCTCTCCAGTTCTGTTTTGCCTCATTTCAATTGAAATAAAGAGTAAAAGGAAGCTATAAACAATTTTAAAGGTGTATTAAACTAATTCATTGTTTTCTTTTCTTCCTTTTGTTTTTTTTTTTAATCCAGCTAGCGCTATTCACATTTACATGGCACCAACTACTTAACAGGTTGTTAATACAGTATACAATGGATATAAAAAAAATGGACACATCCTGTTAAAATGATAGGTTTTTCTGATGTAAAAAAAAAAAAGAGACCATGATAAATAATTTCAAAACTTTTCCCATCTTTAATGTGACCTATAACCTGTACAATTCAATTGAAAAACAAACAAATCTGTTCGGGGGAAAAACATAAAAAATTAAAAACATACAATAAGCTGGTTGCATAAGTGTGCGCACCCTTAAACTAATACTTTGTTGAAGCACCTTTTGATTTAATTACAGCATTCAGTCTTTTTGGGTTCACACCTGCCATCAATTAAAATAACTCTGATTAACCCCAAATAAAGTTCAGACATTTACTCAGTTGCATCCTCCAGCAAAAGCCAGGGTTCACAGAGAGCTTACAAAGCATCAAAGGGAGCTCATTGTTGAAAGGTATCAGTCAGGAGAAGGGGACAAAAACATTTCCCCAGCATTAGATATACCATGGAGCACAGTGAAGACAGTCATCAAGAAGTGGAGAAAATATGAGACCACAGTGACATTAGCGAGAACTGGACGTTCCTCCAAAATTGATGAAAAGACAAGACGAAAACTGGTCAGGGAGGCTGCCGAGAGGCCTACAGCAACACTGAAGGAGTTGCAGGAATTTCTTGCAAGTACTGGTTGTGTACTACATGTGACAACAGTCTCCCGTATTCTCCATATGTCTGGACTATGGGGTAGGGTCAAAGAAAAACATCCAGGCCTGGCTAAATTTTGCAAAAAAAAATACATCAATTCTCCAAAAAGCATGTGGGAAAATGTGTTATGGTCTGATGAAACCAACATTGAATTTTTGGGCCATAATTTCAAAAGGTATGTTTGGCACAAAAACAACACTGCACATCACCGAAAGAACCCCATACCCACGGTGAAGCATGGTGGTGGCAGCATCATGGGTTGTTTTTCTTCAGCTGGAACAGGGGCTTTAGTCAAGGTGGAGGGAATTATGAACAATTCGAAATACCAGTCAATTTTGGCCCAAAACCTTGAGGTGTCTGCTAGAAAGCTGAAGATGAAGAGGAATTTCATCTTTCAGCACGACAATGACCCCAAACATGCATCAAAATCAACAAAAGAATGGCTTTACCAGAAGAAAATTAAAGTTATGAAGTGGCCCAGCCAGAGCCCAGACCTAAATCCAATTGAAAATCTGTGGCGTGACCTGAAGAGGGCTGTGCACAAGAGATGCCCTCGCAATCTGACAGATTTGGAGCGTTTTTGCAAGGAAGAGTAGGCAAATATTGCCAAGTGTAGATGTGGCAGGCTGATAGACTCCAACCCAAAAAGACTGAATGCTGTAATTAAATCAAAAGGTGCTTCAATAAAGTATTAGTTTAAGGGTGTGCACACTTATGCAACCAGCTTATTGTACATGTTTTATTTATGTTTTACCCCCGAACAGATTTGTTTGTTTTTCAGTTGAATTGTACAGGTTATAGGTCACATTAAAGGTGGGAAAAGTTTTTAAATTATTTATCATGGTCTCATTTTTTTACATCAGAAAAACCTGCCATTTCAACGGGGTGTGTACACTTTTTATATCCACTATATAAAACACTATATAAAAGCTATACATGGAGAACTTCCCTAAAGCCAGTCTCTTTTAATGGTTTAATACATAAAATGACATAACTTTGTCATCTCTATTTGACACTATAATGAAAATGTTTCTTTTAGAATTTTTTTTTCTTCTGAATTTCCTCTGAATTTCTGTAATGACCTTGATGCTCTGAGAGTTGTGTTCATTTCACTAATGCATGGGCAGTTATTTTTTTTATTTTTACTGTCAGATAAGAAGTGGACAACGCCATTTTGCTGCTATTCAAGGTTTAATATTTGATAATGTTTTATTAATTTAATGCCCACTTTTTAATATCTCTTGAGTACTCGACCGTTTCCTAGTTTTATTGCGTTAAATATTCCATTATTCCATTTGTTGCCATTTGTGCATCCTTTAAATGTGATTAGAAAATCTTGCTCTAATTAGTATGCAGATATAAAAGCTGAGTCATAATGCAAACGTTGAGTCATAATGCAAAAATATATCGGATGAATGATTTTTTTTTATGACGACGATCTTTTAAAAGAGCAATAAATACCATGTTTGTGTTTTATTTACTGGATTAAAATGCATTAAAATATCAGGAACTATTGGTAATTTAAAAAAAAAAATCCTTATCCTTGTATCACATTGTTTCAGATTTTAATAATAAATTGACTATAGGGAAGATACTGTACTGTTATTCCTTCATTTTTATAATACAGAACATCAGAATATAATTTAAGGTTGTTTAACTTTGTTATTTATACGATAGTTCCAACATACAATTGTCCCTATGTGCAATTAAGCAGATTTTATTCTGATTGTGTTCAATATTTACATTGACTATTGATAAAAATGTTCTGGAATTTAATTTATGCTATAGATATGAGGCAAGATATGAATAGATTTTGTTTCAATAAACATATCTGTCATTTAAGTTATTTCACAAATGACATTAAATTTGTCTGTGTTTTTAATTTCTTTAACCAGGCATAGTATACATGTATACTACACATCTTGTTTACATTCTATTCTTGGATCTTTACGCGTGCTGAGTTATTTTAGGAGACAGAGAGCATGAAAGCATGCTGAAAGTGCATGTCAGTGCATCTGGAGCTAAATTTGAAGTTAATGTGATGAGAGAAAGCTCTCCGAGGTTCCGAGGTGTGAGCAATCAATTTGTAGGGGGTGTCACTGGAGACCTTTGGTGTGGCAGTCTTTGACCTGTAAGCACTTGGACATCTCCCCATGCTGTCATATTAAAGCGCTGACCACCAGAGAGGTTGTCTTTCCTGTCCATGCATTCGTTTTACACATCCACCAAGACCTCGTTGAACGACGGGGAAATGGTATGATCAATAACTGCCTGCTTTAGTTTATGGTCCCATTGCCTGGTTCCTATATTCATCCTGTCTCTGTGGCATCATGATTTAGCCTAGGTCAAGTAGAGGCCACTTCCACATCAATAAACTATTCTTTAACTGTCTTTGCTTATTATAGAATGGAAAATATGCACAAGAAGACAGTATAGTATACAGTCATGTGAAAAAGAAGGTACACCCTCTTTCAAGTTTAGGTTTCAAGTGTTGGGACATAATAAAAAATCATCTGGTCCTTACCAGGTCTTAAAATTAGGCAAATACAACCTCAGATGACCAATAACACGTGACATATTCACCCTGTCATTATTTATTTAACACAAAGTAAGCCAAAAATGCAGTAGCAGTGTATGAAAAATTAAGTACACCCTTATTGCTTCCATAGAAATTATGAAGGCAATTAGCAGCCAGGGCGGCACGGTGGTGTAGTGGTTAGCGCTGTCGCCTCACAGCAAGAAGGTCCTGGGTTCGAGCCCCGGGGCCGGCGAGGGCCTTTCTGTGTGGAGTTTGCATGTTCTCCCCGTGTCCGCGTGGGTTTCCTCCGGGTGCTCCGGTTTCCCCCACAGTCCAAAGACATGCAGGTTAGGTTAACTGGTGACTCTAAATTGACCGTAGGTGTGAATGTGAGTGTGAATGGTTGTCTGTGTCTATGTGTCAGCCCTGTGATGACCTGGCGACTTGTCCAGGGTGTACCCCACCTTTCGCCCGTAGTCAGCTGGGATGGGCTCCAGCTTGCCTGCGACCCTGTAGAAGGATAAAGCGGCTAGAGATGATGAGATGAGATTAGCAGCCAGGTGTTGCTGATCAAATTAATTTGATTAACTTCTGCTTTTTAAGAGGTGGCAAGTGTGGCCACCTCTTAAAAAGCAGAAGTTTTGGCAGTTTGCTGGTCTGGAGCACTTGAGTGTATGTTAACAATGCCAAGGAGGAAAGACATCAGCAATGATCTTAGAGAAGCAATTGTTGCTGCACATCAGTCTGGGAAGGGTTATAAGGCCATTTCCAAACAATTTGAAATCCATCATTCTTCTGTGAGAAAGATTATTCAGAAGTGGAAAACATTCAAGACAGTTGCCAATCTCCCAGAAGTGGATGTCACAGCAAATTTACTCCAAGGTCAGACTGTGCAATGCTCAGAGAAATTGCAAAAAACCCAAGAACTATATCTAGGACTCTACAGGCCATAGTTAGCATGTTAAAGTTCATGACAGTACAATTAGAAGAAGACTGCGCAAGTATGGCTTGTTTGGAAGGGTTGCCAGAAGAAATCCTCTTCTATCTAAAAAGAACATGGCAGCACAGATTAGGTTTGCAAAGATGCATCTGAACAAGCCACAAGCCTTCTGGAACAATGTCCTTTGGACAGATGAGACCAAAGTGGAAATGTTTGGCCATAATGCACAGCACCATGTTTGGCAAAAAACAAATACAACATATCCGCACAAACACCTTATACCAACCATCATGCACAATGGTGTAGGGATGATGATTTGGGCTTGTTTTGTAGCCACAGGGCCTGGGCACCTTGCAGTCATTGCGTCAACCATGAATTCCTCTGTATACCAAAGTATTCTAGAGGCAAATGTGAGGCCATCTGTCCAATAGCTAAAGCTTGGCTGCAATTGGGTCATGCAACAGGACAATGATCCCAAGCACACCAGCAAACCTATAGCAGAATGGCTGAAAAAGAAGAGAATCAAGGTGTTGGAATGGCCAAGTCAAAGTCCAGATCTGAACCCAATTGAAATGCTGTGGCAGGACCTTAAGAGAGCTGTGCATAAACAAATGCCTTCAAACATGAATGAACCGAAGCAATGTTGTAAAGAAGAGTGGGCCAAAATTCCTCCACAATGATGTGAGAGACTGATAAAATCATACAGAAAACGATATTGCTGCAAAAGGTGGTTCTACAAGCTATTGAATCATGGGGTGTACTTACTTTTTCACACATGGATTCTGCATTTTCACTTAATTTTTGCTAAATAAATAATGACACGGTGGAATCTGTTGTGTGTTGCTTTACACCTGAGGTTAGATTTGCATAATTTTAGGACCTGGTAAGGATCAGATGACTTTTTTGTTATGTCTTGATTGGTAAAACCATGTAACTGGAAGAGGGTGTACTTTGCTTTTCACATGACTGTAGTATAATATAGTATAGTATAGTATTATATAGTATAGTATCGGAAAATGGTCTTAGTCTTAGGATAAATTTCCTCATACACATCATATTCCGGTATCATTATGTTTCCTTTTTAATATAACAGGCAAGTACTACTAAACCCAGGATTCAATAAAAATGCTCTTTCATGGTAGTAGATATTAAAGGAAAGAAAATATCCTCTCGTAAGAATTTCTCACAAATCTTCACTCCGCCTTTCTGTGTCCCTGATGAAAGGGATTAGAGGAATGTCTTTGAGGGACTTCCTCTTGTAAACGTTCTCTTTGTGTCCCCCTCCTCTTCGCTCGACTCTGAAAGCTGAGATGCTGCTATCCCATACTCACTGGGTGCATTCAGTCCCAACAGTATTCATATGCAAAAAAGTCAGGGTTCGAGAGTCCTTGTATGAATATATGTATTGTGTTATATTATAAAATACATGTATGTGTGAGTGAGTTTGGGCGTTATGATCAGTTAAAAATAATCCTAACCTATGCGTCTTTGCTCTTGATGCTTCATTTCAAGGTATTTAAATAGAGTATTTATTTATTTATTTATAGTGTTAATGCAACAAAAAGTGTTCAAAACCGTATCTCTTCATCTTAAACACAAGTTTAAGAAAGACCATTCAGGTCCATAACCTTTTATTCCCACAATGTTTCCAAAGCCACTATGTTCAAATAAATGTTGATGTTGGAATTGTTTTATTTGTCAGATCAACCTACAGTGGGAAATGCTATCCCCATAGACATATTAAGTTTCAACCAATGTCATTGATTTTTTTTCCTCTTTGTGTCCTTTTTTGGCTCGAGAAGAGGATTAAAGGAGGGTTGAAATCCCTTTTTCAGATTATGGCACTTCTACTTTTTTGGCACAAAAAGATTGGTGAACCATAAAGCAAGGGTCAAGCATCAATACAAACATCAGTGCTGAAGAAGGCACTGAATACCAGTGTTCACTTATGCATGGGTTTCCTTACTAGTGTTACTAAAGCCCCTTTCACACGTGAAATCCATTATTGTATAAGATAAAAACATGGGATAACAAATTAGCATTCCCACTCAGTCTTTCATTACAGAAAAGTTACACATATAATGTACAATATTCCCACCTGACTGTATTTAACGGAATGCTACGGAGTGAAATTATCCGCAGGATGTGAACATGCGAGACCGGATATGATGTAGCAAGGCAGCAAGTCCATACTGTCGTGAAAAGTGGAAGAGACATGAGCTAGTTAGCAACCCTACAGTATCATGAACCGTAGGGGAGAGCGGGGAGACTTGAGACAAGTTTTCAGCTTTTGTAGATTGTGTGAAATTCTCTGCAGGTAGCATCACATTCATATTGCATTAGAGAGTATTTACTATACCCTCTTGCCACAAGATTAGTTTCTCAGATTGGCACATATACTGACCTTCAGGCTTCACTTTTACTCTCACTATTTGTTGCGGGGAGACTTGGGACATAGTGCGGAGACAAGGGACAAAAATAAAACCCCTAGGCGTACATGTTTAATTTTTATTTATTTTCAAAACTTGTACCATATGAACTGTATGAACACACAATGCTGGTACAGCGATAGAAAAATGTCCGTTTACCTAAAACCTGACTCGACAAAACAGTTCTGTTCTCAAGAAGGAATAAAATAAGTTTAATCCTCATGCAGGTACCCGCCCATATTTTTAACAAAAATCTTTAAACAATTTACATTTGAAACAACAAGAAAAAAAACAAAAAAACAAAACATCTGGCCATTTTGGAAAAAAAACAACCTTAAATGTATTTCCTCCAGAATTTAAGTTTAATAAATAATACAATATCTGGTAACTCTAGGCTACATATGGTACTTTAATTCCTAACAAATCCCCAATTCACCAGCGTACATTACACCATAGAATGGAGGTGGATTGCAAAGGAGAAAATACAAGTTTTGGTTGAATAAAATATTGAACTGCACAGACCTTACTGCAGTGTCCAGCTTCGTGGCTGCAAAGGAAGTAAGTTACTCTCAGGGGCAACATCTAACTTCTGATATAATCTAAAACCTGATTGATTGAAATTCATTGATGGGAATATGAATTGTCCCAAGTCTCCCTGCTCTCCCCTACCAGCTATCTGACGAGCAAATTCATCTTCGGCATGAGCAGCCAGCAGTTCTTTGATTTTGGTGTCGTTCCAATTTCCAGCCATACCTGCCAATGTTTTCTTTGCTTGTACCGTAGTTTTGAGTTTGCCACCAGCTGGTTTATATTGGAGACAGTATGAGTAGTTCTGTCGCAATATCACGACATCATCCTTTGCATCACCACCAGCAACGTCACTGCTGGTCACAATACATGATTCTGATAGATCTAATTCCCACTGGAGTCATGGCAAACGATTTCCGTAAATGTTACTAGGCCACCGGGGATAGATTAACATTTCGACTTTGCTGTTTTGCTCCCATTCCCATAGGACACCATTACAGCATAATAGTGGGAAAATATACAGTTTTCAGTGTGAGTGGGAATGGAGTATAGTGTTAACCTCCTTTTGGAAGTTTCAGAAGACAACATACCTGAATAAAACCGGCTCTGATGTCACAGCAATCAGAATAAAAATGCGGCTCATATATAAACACACACACAACAACATTCACATCACTGTATGTAAACTTCTGGCCGCAAATAAATAAATAAACACACACACTGTATTTTATATGTTTCACATATTCCATACATTTTTATATTTTTCAAATAAAAGAAACGCACAATTCAGGATATGTTGTTATTGGGACAAACATACATTTATTCCCTCTATCTCTTTCCAACAGCCTGCAACAGTCTCTCATTCTTCTACTCTCGAGCCAGTCTTGCTCCCTGTCTCCTTATCACCCTTTCTCTCTGTGGGGGTCATATAAGATCACAGTAACCTCTAAGGTCAGGGGTGAAAGTGCATTCCACTCCCCCTCACCCTGATAGCCATCTTGGCTCACATCCTCCCTTTTACACTTTTCTCAGGACGCAGAGTGACACGGTTGGTGCGTGCAGGTCAAGTCGAGTGAAGCTTACTTGCGGGTGTCATCATTTCCCCTGAAAGCAAATTTTAATGGATTTAATGGATTTTGATCATGAATGATGGCTTCTGATTACAGTCTCATGCCATCCATGCATTTTTTTTTAAATTCATAGTTGCTGTTCTGGATACTACACAATATACATTAAGCAAGGATTGAAAAGATTTTTAAAAATCAGCTGATATTAGGTTCTGTGGTCCAACCTTGATCTTAAGAGCAACACTTTCACTCTGAGACATCAGTCACCTGGGCATGTGTGACAGCTGTTCACCTTTAACCCTGACACTTAGAGGTGTCGGGGTTAGTTAGCAAGAGCTGCCTGTCAGTCAGCACATTGTACACGTCTATCATCTAATTCAGCCCTGCTGACGCATTTTCTTCAAGAGTTTGTAAAATAAAGGCGCCTGCATTTTCTTCATAAAGAACTCCACACTTTTCCAAGACTTTTTCCGGACTGATTTTTGTTGTTGTTGTTTATTTCAACACTCTTTTAAGATGTTCTACTTTCTAAAGGTCATTAACAGCACCATGAAATGTAATATGCATTAGGGAGGCTGTCTGGGAGAAGGAAATGTCTGAAGGAATATAATGTTACTTAGATAATATTCATACTTTTTTTCTGAAACCTCTTAATTTTCATACTATTCTAGATGCAAAAAAAATTATTCTTTTCCAAACCCAGTAAGAATGTAATGCAGTTTAAGATTTTAGTATACTGTGGTGATACTGCGATGGAAATGACAGTTTTAACACAAAGGAGGCAAGAAAGCAAACATCGCTTTAAATTTAATTTGTTTCCAATATCAGTACAGGCGGCACGGTGGTGTAGTGGTTAGCGCTGTCGCCTCACAGCAAGAAGGTCCTGGGTTCGAGCCCCGGGGCCGGCGAGGGCCTTTCTGTGTGGAGTTTGCATGTTCTCCCCGTGTCCGCGTGGGTTTCCTCCGGGTGCTCCGGTTTCCCCCACAGTCCAAAGACATGCAGGTTAGGTTAACTGGTGACTCTAAATTGACCGTAGGTGTGAATGTGAGTGTGAATGGTTGTCTGTGTCTATGTGTCAGCCCTGTGATGACCTGGCGACTTGTCCAGGGTGTACCCCGCCTTTCGCCCGTAGTCAGCTGGGATAGGCTCCAGCTTGCCTGCGACCCTGTAGAAGGATAAAGCGGCTAGAGATAATGAGATGAGATATCAGTACAATACAGTGTTTACAACAAATAAGAAACATATGATTTCTTATACTTCAGCACTGTTGAAATCTCAAGTCTGATCAGTCTGAAGGAACTCATCTCATCTCATCTCATTATCTCTAGCCGCTTTATCCTTCTACAGGGTCGCAGGCAAGCTGGAGCCTATCCCAGCTGACTACGGGCGAAAGGCGGGGTACACCCTGGACAAGTCGCCAGGTTCTGAAGGAACTGTATGAAAGAAAGTCACATAATCTAAGCCTTATAATAAATAGATTAAAAAAGAATAATGAATAATCATTAATACGGTAAAGTTTTCTACACTGCAATAAATTACATCTTAGCAAGTGGAAATATCTTAAATACAGTCAAATTTATAAAGTATTTTCTATTATAAGATTAGAATAAACTATATAAGTAAACAACCCCAAATCAGAAAAAGTTGGGATGGTATGTTGAGACTGAAATTAAAACTGAAAACAATGATTTATAAATAATCTTTGACCTGTATTGCACTCCAAACAATACAATAGCACACTGCTTTACCTCATGAGTGTTTTTTTAAACTTTATTTTAATTTTGATTCTTGCAATACATTAAAAAAATGTTTGGACAGTAAAGCATTTACCACTTTTTAATGTTGCCATTCCTTCTCACAACCCGTAAAAGATGTTTAGGGACTGAAGACACCAAGTGATGAAATGTTTCTGGTGTTATTTTATTTGCAAACAGGTCTTAAGTTGTGAAACAGTACGGGGTCATTGTCATATTTTTAATCTAAAAATTTACCACATCTATTGAGGACAGAGGGGACAGGCACCATCTTCTTCCACAGCCCTGCCTTTGTAATGTTATGCAGAATGCGGTTTTGCATTGTCTTGTTGAAATATCCCTGGGAAAGATGTTGTCTTGAAGGCAGCATATGTTGCTCCAAAATCTCAATGTACGTTTCTGCATTCACAGAAATGTAAGTTACCTTTGCCAAGGGCAATGACACAACACCATACCATGACAGACCCTGGCTTTTGGATTTGTTGCTACTAACAGTCTGGATGGTCCTTTTTGTCTTTGGTCTGGAGCACATGGTGTCTATTAATTAATTTAAAAAAAAAAAGGATCTGGAATATTGATTCGTCTAACCACAGTACACATTTCCACTGTGTGATGATCCATCCCAGATGCCTCCAAGCTCAGAGAATTTGACAGCACTTCTGGACACAGCACTGTCAAAACTCCATATTGGAGTGCTTGACAAAGGTTTGCCAAAGTAATCCTGAGCCCATGTGGTTATATCAGTTATAGATGAACGACAGTTCTTGATGCAGTGCTGTCTGAGGAATCAGGGATCATGGGTGTTCAGCTTAGGCTTGCGCCCTTGCCCTTTACACACTGAAATTCCTCCTGATTCCTTAAATCGTTTAATGATGTTATGCACCATACAGAGTGAAATATCCAAATCCCTTCGTATCTTTCTTTGAGGAACATAGTTTTTAAACATTTTAATAATTTTCTCATGCATTTGTTGACAAACTGGAGATCCTCAGCCTCTTTTTTTCTCCTTAAAGACTAGGTCTTTCCCAATCATGATTAGTCTCCTACTGACATCACCTGTTTCAAATCACATCATTATTTTATTGTTTTACCTAGCCCTAAATTGCCCCGTCCCAACTTTTTTCAGAATGTGTTGCAGGTCTGAAACACAGAAATGAATGTATATTCACAGATGAAATGAAGCTGACCAGAAAAAAAAGAAAGAAATATGTCGGGTTCATACTGTCTGCAATGACATACAAGTCAAAATAAATTTAGAAATCACTGCTTTCTTTTTTATTTGCATTTCCCATACTGTCCCAACTTTTTCTGATTTGGGGTTGTTCTACAAGATCATGAAACATATTTCGAGCCATTTTTCGCTACTTGGAAGCTTGAAATAGTCTTGTTCTATTGGCAGGGAGTTTTGCTAAATTTAAGCAATTTTAAATTTAAAATAAAAAAACTTTAAAATTTAAATTAAATATACTGAATTTCTTGAAAGAATTGAAATTATCTGCCAATAGCATAAGAAAATCTGATGCTTGAAATTAGTCAAAATGTTTCAAAATATGTTTAATAATCATATTTGGAATGCTAATAAAATCTGACTATATTCAGTATATTTTGATTTGCTAAGATGATATTATTTGCAGCATATAAGGAGATTTTACTGAACATCTATGGAAGGAGTCTCCAGTGCCAGCGCTTTGTAACAGTAGGTTTTCCACTTGGGCAGCACAGTGGTGTAGTGGTTAGCACTGTCACCTCACAGCAAGAAGGTTCTGGGTTCGAGCCCAGTGGCTGATGAGGGCCTTTCTGTGTGGAGTTTGCATGTTCTCCCCGTGTCTGCGTGGGTTTCCTATGGGTGCTCCGGTTTCCCCCACAGTCCAAAGACATGCAGGTTAGGTTAACTGGTGGCTCTAAATTGACCGTAGGTGTGAATGTGAGTGTGGATGGTTGTGTGTCTCTATGTGTCAGCCCTGTGATGACCTGGCGACTTGCCCAGGGTGTACCCCGCCTCTCACCCATAGTCAGCTGCGATAGGCTCCAGCTTGCCCGCGACCCTGCACAGGATAAGCAGTTATGGATAATGGATGGACGGACGGATGGTTTTCCACTACAGCAGATTCTTCAGGACAGAGAACTTTGCACTCTCTGGTTCCTTTGTAATATGAGTAGGTGAGTTTTATTGTCGTATTTACTTTAAGAAAGAGAGAGAGAGAACATGAGGATAGTAAGTGGATGAATGTTTACAGCTGCTATAATGTGAGTGATAACAGGAACTTGTACTCTACATGATGCTTTTTTTTCCTAATAAAAGCTCTAGGTAGAAGACAGAAGTCAATAACAGGTAAAAATATCAGGTGTAATTTGACAGGCCACAGGACCTCCTTAAAAACCAAAGCACAAGTGTTAGAGAATAAATACTGGAATCCTGACAAACATCATAAGGCGATTTAAGAACCTGAAGTGGAACTGTGTCCATTTTCCAATGTGTTTTTGCATGAGAGCCTTCTGCTAGAACATGTGGCCAGATGTCAAACATCTTGAGAAGGCCATTTTTTCCTTTTCGCATATAATATAAGGTTTCTTTCTGCAGTGGCCTGTAATTAAACAATGTGTTGGCAAGGATAAAAAAATGCACTGTTTTGTTGGAAACATTTGCACTCTATAATTAAGTAAAAAGCTGATCATGTATTTAAAAAAAGCCAATATCAGCTCTTATTAGACTTCAGCTATGAAATATTCTAAACTGAAGAATTTGTATGTGCACTTGATTTGTCTTAGTGCTCACTTGTATAAGATGTTGGAAAGAAGCACAGAGTGAAGGATTTTTTTTTTTTATAAGAGGTTGGAGTGAGTGTGCAGACCATGTGCTGAGAAGTTTGGATCTCTGGTGCTGTCCTGTGTGGTGAGCTGGAATGAATGCAACACACAGAGTGGAAACGAAATCCCAAAATGGCCAGACATAACTGCCAAACTGCCAAATCTCGCTGATTAATTGCCATTCAAAGGAAAAAACAATGTAACATTTTAACAGATTTGAATTATTGTCGATGGACTGGGATCAAAATTCAGAAAAGTTGCTGTAACAGACCACTATTCATAACGATAAACGAAACCATTAGAACGGAAAGCAAAAAAGGAATGATAGCAGTCAGGATATTTGAAAGGGGATGGCATCAGGGCTCTAATACAAACACACTGCTCAGTTTGCCCTCTGAGACCCAAAACCAGTGGTAAATATGCCCCTGTAGACACTTCTATCCTTTGACCTTATGTCATAAGCTCGATTGTGGTCAAAAGCATTGGTATGGGTGATAACGAGAGCCAAGAAAGCAGACAGTAGCATTATAGGGACAATTTGTGAACATGGTTGAGAACCTCTTGCGTATGTGGATGTGAAGAGACCACTTGTACTTTGTTTACCGACTAATCTACATGCTACACCCTTCTGAAGGAGCAAGAGCAGTTTCACGTTAAAGTGCATATTCTGGACCAATTTCATTTTTTTTTTAATATGAAAGTATACCCCTTTACACACTCATCCAGAGGGGTAATTTTGCACAAGGCCATCTGTCTACAGCAGAAAAAAATAAAATAACAAAACACGTCTGGAAAAATACCAAGGGAGTCTGGAGCCAGATTCGTGACGTTACCTGCGGAAGCGCCAGCAGGCTGCGAGAGCTTTGCACGGTTTCAGTGCACAGCCTGTGTAGACCAAGCGCTCCTATTTCTCTCTCATTGTCCGGTCTTTTGGAAAATGATGAGTACTAATCCCATCAAGATTGGTGTTGCTACACCCTCCTACGATACATCTGTTAACCATTTTAATAATTACGTGATAACGGTGAAGAAATTTGCAGAAAACCACCAGGTCATTTTCTCATAAATAAACCAGCGCTGACGTAGGGTTCAGAGGGAGGTGTCCCACACACGACATCACGAAAATCAATGTTTGCTGGGAAATCCAAATGGCAAGTTTTTTCAGAAGCGGACAAATTTGCCTCAAATGGCTTGGTTTCAACTGAATTTTTCTGGTATTGCACAAGGTAAAAAAAAAATTGCAGAGAATGCAGAATGTGACAGATATTTGACCAAAGTTTAATATAAAATAGGAGAATTACAATGATCTTGTTCCTGAATTTACCCGTGCTATGTACTTTAAGGTCCCTCGGTAATGGTATTAGTCAATCATGAAGCATTAAGAGCCAATACAACCTACAGTGCCTTGCAAAAGTATTCATACCCCTTGAACTTTTTCACATTTTTCCACCTTACAACCACGAACTTAAAAGTTTTTTATTGAGATTTTATGTGATAGACCAACACAGAGTAGCACATAATTGTGAAGTGAAACGAAAATGATAAATGGTCTTCAAAATTTTAAACAAATAAAAATCTGAAAAATGTGGTGTGCATTAGTATTCAGCCCCCTGTACTCTGATACCTCTAAATACAATCCAGTGCAATCAATTGCCTTCAGAAGTAATCTAATTAGTTAATAGAGTCCTGCTGTGTGTAATTTACTCTCAGCATAAATACACTTGTTCTGTGAAGGCCTCAGTGGTTTGTTAGAGAACACTGAAGAACAAACAGCATCATGAAGACCAAAGAACTCACCAGTCAGGGATAAAGTTCTGGAGAAGTTTAAAGCAGGGTTAGGTTATCAAAAAATATCCCAAGCTCTGAACATCTCAAGAAGCACTGTTCAATCCATCATTCAAAAACTATGGCACAACTGCAAACCTACCAAGACATGGCCGTCCACCTAAACTGACAGAGCGAGCAAGGAGAGCACTGGTCAGAGAAGCAGCCAAGAGGCCCATGATCACTCTGGAGGAGCTGCAGAAATCCACAGGACAACTATAAGTCGTACACTCCACAAATCTGGCCTTTTTGGAAGAGTGGCAAGAAGAAAGCCATTGTTGAAAGACAGGCATAAGAAGCCATGTAGGGGACACAACAAACATGTGGAAGAAGGTGCTTTGGTCAGATGAGACCAAAGTTGAACTTTTTGGCCTAAATGCAAAGCGCTATGTGTGGCAGAAAACTAACACTGCTCATCACCCTGCACACACCATCCCCACTGTGAAGCATGGTGGTGGCAGCATCGTGCTATGGGGATGCTTTTCTTCAGCAGGGACAGGGAAGCTGGTCAGAGTTGATGGGAAGATGGATGGAGCTAAATACAGGGCAATCCTGGAAGAAAACCTGTTGGAGGCTGCAAAAGACTTGAGACTGGGAAGGAGATTCACCTTCCAGCAAGACAATGACCCTAAACATACAGCCAGAGCTACAATGGAATGGCTTAGATCAAAGAATATTCATGTGTTAGAATGGCCCAGTCAAAGTCCAGACCTAAATCCCATTGAGCATCTGTGGCAAGACTTGAAAATTGCTGTTCACAGACGCTCTCCATCCAATCTGCCTGAGCTTGAGCTATTTTGCAAAGAAGAATGGGCAAAAATTTCAGTGTCTAGATGTGCAAAGCTGGTAGAGACATACCACAAAAGACTTGCAGCTGTAATTGCAGCAAAAGGTGGCTCTACAAAGTATTGACGCAGGGGGGCTGAATACTAATGCACATCACATTTTTCAGATTTTGATTTGTTTAAAATTTTGAAGACCATTTATCATTTTCATTTCACTTCACAATTATGTGCTACTCTGTGTTGGTCTATCACATAAAATCTCAATAAAAAAAATTTAAGTTTGTGGTTGTAAGGTGGAAAAATGTGAAAAAGTTCAAGGGGTATGAATACTTTTGCAAGGCACTGTACATTTGCTTCTATAGTTACACAAACAAATAAGGAACTCACAAACTCCAGTTCCCCCGACTCAGTTTTCCTTGAAACATAAGACAAAGCTGGTAATATGGAACTGGCTATAATTAGCGATGTGTTGTAATTAAAAAATGGGGAAATCCCATCTTCACACATTCACCCACAGCTTATCTCGTGTGTGTGTGTGTGTGTGTGTGTCTGTCTTTGGTGGTGGTGGTTGTAGTGATGGTGAATAGTGTCATTCACTGAATACATAATTTATAGCAACTTACAGAAAAAAAGAAAAAGAAAAGAAAAAAGCCACCTATTTTCATGTTAACAAAAGTAATGTGCAAAGTCCCTTTGGTAAGATAAAATCTATATTTTCTAAAGGGTTTATTTTATTAACAACTGAAAGGACATCCTTGTGACATGGGAGTCAAGACGTGAATAATTTCCCACAGAAATTCATTTCAGAATCAGTACCCCTAGAGAAAAATAAGTGTGTACACACACACACACACACACACACACACACACACACACACACACACACACACAAGACCTAATTTCATATCAAAAAGCTTTAGAGGGATCTATAAAGAAGTATAGCAATACCGAGAGAAATACTGTAATAGGAAAAACTGCCTGGAGCACAGAGGCCTTACATTAGGGGTGAAGACGCAAATGAGATCATTAGAACGTCTTCTGTACACTCACGTCTGTGTTTCAGTGGAATTTGAAGAATGGTTGATACACAGTGGATAAAAGGTTTTTGTGACATAATAAATGAAACCAAGTTAAATCATGTCAGATCTTTTTCCATCTTCCATGCGATACAACGATAAGAAAATTCAAGTGCAAACAAAATAGATACATTTTAGAAAAGAAAAATTGTATAATAAGTGTGCACACAGCTTAGCTAATACTTTGATAAAGGACCTTTTGCTTGTAATATGTACAGCACTCAGTCCTTTTGAGTAAGAGTCTACCAACTTAGCACATCTTCATCTGGCGAAATTATTCAAGTCTTCCTTGCAAAAATTCTCCAGATTTGTTCAATTGGATTCAAGGGTTTTATTTTTTCACATAAATAGAGGATATTACACGGTTGCATGAAGATATAATGTTTATCTTCAAGTGGTGAACATATTCACAACTGAACAAAGCGAACGAGCAACTGTGTAATGTTCTTTATATTATATGGACAGATAAAAAAATACAAGTTCATCAAAAGAATTTTAATTTGAACTGATTCGCCATTCTGACAACGTGCATCAAGTCAGTGGGAAAACACTGGGAATGACGTCATCGGAGTGAAATATCAGAAATTATTATACATACGGGCCACTTTTTCCATGGAATAAAAACTTATTTGATTCCCTTCTAGTGGGTTTATTGATGCCATGCAATATTATTATTACATTGCTTATCCTCCATGTATTACGCCACTCTCCCCAATGGAGAATGAGCATGCAATATTGTTACAATATTGCACATTGTCAAGACGACACGACGTCACACATCAGAGCTGATGCGAAGATCCAATGACAAAACTTTTCTGCTGTGCATGCGCACAATCATTTCTTTGTCGGAAGACAGGTTTAATTCACTGCTCCGTTTAAGCACTAAATAAATAAACTGAAACTGAAGATGCACTGAACACTACCAAAACTTCATTATATATTTTTCACGCATATTTACAAGAGAAAAACATACCAATGGACATCGAAAAACTGGAAAAGTAAAAGTTCCACACTAGCGAGTGACTGTAACAGTTTGTAAACAAGCATGACTGTGAGGTTTGCTTCATTAAAAGTGGAAGATTTAAAGAGAAAGACGTGCTGAAAACCCAAAAGGCTACCAAAACTTCACTGGATATTCTTCATGCATATTTACAAGAGAAAAACACACCAACAGACATCGAAAAACTGGAAAAGAGAGTAATCGTGGAAATATTGTCAAAGTTTTACTTGGAAGTGAGGAAAAGTGACGGAGACTTTTACAAGAGGACTTCACTCATGGACTTCACTCAGCAAAGCCCTTTTGTTTTGAACAACTGCAATTAACTCCTACCAAAAGTAACTGTGAACTTGAACTGTCAACCTGGATATACGGTAGCTTGTATATACCGTAAGTTGGGTTGCTGTTCAGGCTTTTTGGACTTGTACCATTTTTATTGTTAGAACTTTGACTTTGTACATGTACATTGGATTGACAGAACATTGAATTACATTCGATCAGAATCAGCATTCAATATTGGTAAGTTACCCCCCTGTTCTTAATGTTTTGTAAAATCTATAATTGTTCCATTGAATGTGTATAATAATAATAATAATAATAATAATAATAATAATATTGACTGGCTTTTTTTGTGGTATATCAGATATATTGTCTTTGATTCATTCAATATCATGCTAGCGGAATGGAATATATCTGATATACCACTCAAAGCCAGCCGATATTATATATTTCACTTAGGTCTGCGATGTATTTCATATGAAAAATGTGAGTTTTTCAAAATGAGAAGATAAACTTCATATCTTCAAGCCAATGTGTGACGTTCTTTTTATTATATAGACACATTCACAAATAAAAAGTACCCAAATTTATCAAAATAATTCATTGAGCTCCTCACGAGTGATATCTAGAGATTTATGTCATGATTTTGGATCTCTATGTTCTGGATGTAGCTCGTATGAAAAATATGAGTGGTGTATTTCCCAGTAAAACACTCATGTCCATATCATATATAGTTATACAGTGTACAATGCTATTGACACCAAGACTGTGTCAGTAAGCATAGAGTAAATAAGCATAACAGATATACTGATAACAAGTATTCTGTATGTATAGGTACAAGTACAATTAAAGCCGCCAGCGGGCTTGACGGGCCCTCGCACGTGTAGTTCCACAACCCAGGACATTCCGCCACCCAACAAAACAGTCACATGTCATATATTCATCAAATGTTCAAAGGTGATGTGCATGTTGCAAATGCCATGACTGCTTGATGGATGAGAGATAGACAAAGACTGTAGTCTTTTACAGTCTTTTAGACTGTAGTCTAAGTGTGTGTGTGTGTGTGTGTGTGTGTGTGTGTGTGTGTTTCTGTGGTGTGAAAATGTACATTTATATATGTACAAAACTATACATGTCTCCTCCTTATCTCTATCTCACGCTGTAATCTTAAGTCATCTTAGCTTTCCTGTGTCTGCAGTGTGTGTGTGTACATGCAGAGTTTTCATATGTCTGCAACAAAATGCACAATGATGGCAGGTCACTAATATATAGATTTAGGCACTGCCTAAAAGCGGAGCTCCCATCTGTTTCTGGGTTGCAGAATTTTCTTATATCCTAGCCCAGGGGTCACCAAACTACGGCCCGCCACCCCCCTTTGACCGGCCCCCCAGCCCCTCTGCCCCCCATCACTTGAACCGGCCCTATGAGGCAATCCCCAAAAGTGGTCATGGCCTATTTTTTTAAATTGCTTTTTGGCAAATAATAACATGTCTGCATCTTGTATTTTGTTGATTTTATCAATTAAAATTGATATTTAGTTATAAAATGAACTATTCATATTTTCCAAATTTTCGTCATATGCTCGCGATCAAGCAGTGACAGGCAGCGCATGCGCAAAGAACTGTCAGTGTTCAGGACAGCAAAATGGCGAGCGGTCAGCGAAAAGCTGGCAGAGAGTGCAGAGTTTTTAAAGAACAGTGGACCACCGATTATTTTTTCGTTCAGTGTAAGGACCGTGCAGTTTGTCTTGTATGTAAAGAAAGTGTGCCGGTTTTCAAAGAATATAATCTGCGTCGTCACTATGAAACCCGCCACAAAGCAGGGTTCGAATTATAAATTTGACCCTATGGGGGTCTCTATTTAAAAAAAAAAAAAGCAATGCATACTCGCTCTCCTGGACCAGCGCACTTTTGCGCACTGCAGTGCACAGCTTTCACACACAGGCGCGCGCATGCACGCACACACACACACGGTGTTGCATATATATATATATATATATATATATATATATATATATATATATATATATATATATATATATATATTGTTAAACAAAGGAAGATCGTTGTGAGATAGAGGACAAGTCTTCTTCGGACTTAACTTCACATTCGATTTCGCAGGCTGCAAATTTCAGTTTGCGCGCATAGTGATGTGGTGGTGAAGTACAGCTGTACATGTTGCGGTTTAATAACACGTTCAATACAAAGTTATGGCTGCATGGTGATCGGAAATGAAATGAGTTTTATTTATATTTATATGGTGATATAGGCTATTCAAGCTTATTATGGTGATATATGACGTATTTGAGAGACTTCCACAGAAAATTAAGTTTGCTTCTTTCATGGGAGCCTGAGGGAATGGGAGCTCAGCTCCCATTGGCTCCCACGTAATTCGAACAATGCCACAAAGAGTATGCTAGTTTGCGAGGGCAAACAAGAGAAGACAGGATTCGGAGGATGAAATGCGGACTGGCTGCACAACAGAATGTATTCCTTCACCAAACCCAGATCAACCAGGCTGCTGTCCGAGCTAGCTGTAAAGTAGCTCACCTACTAGCTACCCATGGAAAGCCGTTTACTGATGGGGACTTTGTTAAAGTATGCATGCTTGCTGTGGCCGAGGAGGTGTGTCCTGACAAGAAGGATGCGCTCAACGCGGCGAGTCTCTCCGCACCTACTATGACCAGGCGAACCGAAGATTTGGGGGACAACGTGTATGACCAAGTGAATGAGAGAGCGTCAGAATTCGAGTTTTTTGCTTTGGCCATGGATGAGAGCAATGACGTGCAGGACACAGCACAACTGCTGTGATCTACTGATCTATTGCTCATATTATTATAATTTCACTGTTTTTTTAAAATGTATTTATTTTATAGGCCTATTTATTTGACCTTTATTAAGTGCTGCATACAATTATTATTAATATTATTAATAATATCAACAGGCCTACCTACAATTTATAATTTTCCACTCACCTTTGCCAGTGTCAGTCACCTCAACTAGGCAGATGTTTCTTACCTTGACAGCTTTGATATTATTTTTATTAGAAAATAAATAAATGGAATATCAGTGGTATTTCAAATTAAAACAAAGTGTGAAGACTTGATTACTACTTTTGCAAACCACTAGTAAAGATAAACAAATATGTGCCAGGAATCAAGTGTTGATATAGTAGTATGGATACAGTAGTGGGGATGGCCGTGTCAGGCTAGTAATCTCTACTACACAATGAGGCCTGCTGGTGGTCATATTTGTCTGGGTTATACAATTCTATGTGATATAGCTGACCCGACCCCGGCCCCCCATCACAGTCAGGAACAACAATGTGGCCCCCAGAGAAAAAAGTTTGGTGACCCCTGTCCTAGCCAGTCTCTTTTGTTTTATTTCTTTACTGGCTAGCACTGGCCACCAGGCGGTGTGTATGACTGGTAATTACTAGCACTGGCCACCAGGCGGTGTGTGTGACTGGTAATTACTAGCACTGGCCACCAGGCGGTGTATGTGACTGGTAATTACTAGCACTGGCCACTAGGCGGTGTGTATGACTGGTAATTACTAGCACTGGCCACTAGGCGGTGTGTATGACTGGTAATTACTAGCACTGGCCACTAGGCGGTGTGTATGACTGGTAATTACTAGCACTGGCCACGAGGCGGTGTGTATGACTGGTAATTACCAACACTGGCCACTAGGCGGTGTGTATGACTGGTAATTACTAGCACTGGCCACTAGGCGGTGTGTATGACTGGTAATTACCAACACTGGCCACTAGGCGGTGTGTATGACTGGTAATTACCAGCACTGGCCACTAGGCGGTGTGTATGACTGGTAATTACTAACACTGGCCACGAGGCGGTGTGTATGACTGGTAATTACTAACACTGGCCACTAGGCGGTGTGTATGACTGGTAATTACTAACACTGGCCACTAGGCGGTGTGTATGACTGGTAATTACTAGCACTGGCCACTAGGCGGTGTGTATGACTGGTAATTACTAGCACTGGCCACTAGGCGGTGTGTATGACTGGTAGTACACGTACATGGACAAACCACAAAAAATCGACTCGATGGGTTTACCGTTTTTTCTTAGGTATGGTGCTCCGCTGGAGCTCCGCTAATATTGTGTGTGCGTCTGTTTGTCAGAGGGGGAGAGAGAGAGAAAGTGTGTGTGTGTGTGTGTGTGTGAGAAAGAGAGAGTGTGCTCATAGATGTTGCGTGTGCATGTGAGTGTATACTTGTGAGAGTGTATGTGTGTATGCATAAATATGCATATGACTGTGAGTGTGTGTATGAGTGTGCACAGAATTGTATATATTATCAGACTCATGATATCCAATATTTTGTAAAGTTTCAGATCAATCCATCAATGAATTGAACATTTTTCCCCATTTCCTGCTTGGCCAGATGGTGGTGCTGTGCTAGGCATCTGAATTACACATGTGAATATTATCGCAATCATAATACACAATATTTTGTAAAGTGTCAGATCAATCAGTTAAGGCATTGCCAATTTCTGGCACATTTCCTGCTTGGCCAGGTGCTGACGCTAACAGGCCCATTGGGGGTCAGGTTATCATCTCATCTCATTATCTCTAGCCGCTTTATCCTGTTCTACAGGGTCGCAGGCAAGCTGGAGCCTATCCCAGCTGACTACGGGCGAAAGGCAGGGTACACCCTGGACAAGTCGCCAGGTCATCACAGGGCTGACACATAGACACAGACAACCATTCACACTCACATTCACACCTACGGTCAATTTAGAGTCACCAGTTAACCTAACCTGCATGTCTTTGGACTGTGGGGGAAACCGGAGCACCCAGAGGAAACCCACGCGGACACGGGGAGAACATGCAAACTCCGCACAGAAAGGCACTCGCCGGCCACGGGGCTCGAACCCGGACCTTCTTGCTGTGAGGCGACAGCGCTAACCACTACACCACCATGCCGTCCCATCATGTGTCAAAACACACATATTCAAAACCCTATTCTTTCCTTGGCCAGTTGGTGGCGCTATACCAGACAGGCCCATAACGGCTAAAGAGTATCAGAATCAGAATCATATTACAAGATATCAAGTTCAATATTCAGCAATATCTTGGCATATTATATGTTATAATATTTCAACATGGGTGGCACGGTGGTGTAGTGGTTAGTGCTGTCGCCTCACAGCAAGAAGGTCCGGGTTCGAGCCCCGTGACCGGCGAGGGCCTTTCTTTGTGGAGTTTGCATGTTCTCCCCGTGTCCGCGTGGGTTTCCTCCGGGTTCTCCGGTTTCCCCTACAGTCCAAAGACATGCAGGTTAAGTTAACTGGTGACTCTAAATTGGCCGTAGGTGTGAATGTGAGTGTGAATGGTTGTCTATGTCTCAGCCCTGTGATGACCTGGCGACTTGTCCAGGGTGTACCCCGCCTTTCGCCCCGTAGTCAGCTGGGATAGGCTCCAGCTTGCCTGCGACCCTGTAGAAGGATACAGCGGCTAGAGGTAATGAGATGAGATGAAATATTTCAACATATTACAACATATCAAAAATCCCTTAGCAATTCAACTTCAGCAATATCTTGGCATCATGTTTGCCAAGTTTGACATGAATTTGATGAACCGTCTAGGAGGAGTACGTTAAAAATGACCATGTGTAATTTCACTCCAAATGGCCTTATGACATCATCATTCCAAAGTTCTACCCATTCATTTCAATGGAAAAAGGGGCGCTATGAAGTCCCTGGGCCATGCCCGGGGCCAAAAGTCTGTGGCTGAGTAGCGAGGACAATGACTGATGTGTGTATCAAATTTCATGAGTTTTTGTGCATGGGAAATGCCTCAAATAACGCCAAACATGGCAGAATAATAATAATAATAATAATAATAATAATAATAATCCTTCGAAAAACAATCGGGTCTTCACACTGTTTGGTGCTCGGGCCCTAATAAAGAAGGAAAATGGCATCAGTATAAATGAAATAAAGTATAATAAAATCAAGAAGTTGATTATGGGTTGGCGAGGAGAGTAGAATGGAACACCAGTCCATGGGCAAATTCTAGTGCTGTGCAATGAGCAATGTACAATGAGCTTACTGCTTGTGAGGAGATCTCCTGTCCACAGCCCTCTTCAAGTCATTCCACAGGTTTTCAATAGAATTTAGATCTGGGCTCTGAGTGATTCCAAAATGTTGATCTTTTTCTTCTGAAGCCATTCCTTTGTTGATTTGTGCTTTGGGTCATTATTGTGCTGGAAGGCAAAATTTTTCTTGATCTTCAGCTGCCTAATAGATGTCCATTATCAAAAAGAAGTATAAGTTCATTTTATTAAATATACTGAAGTAAAGTTAAAGTATATTTCCTATACTTTTGTGTACCAAGTATACTGATAGTGTACTTACAGTAGACTTGTAAGTAAACTAATCTAATACTTCTTGGGACTAAATTGGTCCACTTTTAGTTTATAAAAAGTATACTTTAAGAGAAGTAAACTTTGAGTATACAACTTGGACCGGAGCACCCAGAGGAAACCCACGCGGACATGGGGAGAACATGCAAACTCCGCACAGAAAGGCCCTCGCCGGCCACAGGGCTCGAACCCAGAGCTTCTTGCTGTGATGCGACAGCGCTAACCACTACACCATCGTGCCACCCTACTCAGGAGAATTAAAAAAAACAAGCAAACAAAAAAAAAACCCTGATATGGAACCATGGACATACCTAAGAGTCAACAATGCTGAAGCACAACTACAGGACAAGTACACTTAAACATAAGGCACAAATATTTTAATGCTTTTTTTTCTACACTTAAGTATAAGCTTAATATGCTTAGACTTTTCTATATACTTTTCAGTATAAGCCAAGTATACTTATGTATAACTTTATTAAGTATACAGTGTCTTGCAAAATTATTCATCCCCCTTGGTGTTTGTCCTGTTTTGTCGCATTACAAGCTGGTATTAAAATGGATTTTTGGAGGGTTAGCACCATTTGATTTACACAACATGCCTACCACTTTAAAGGTGCACATTGTTTTTTTTTATTGTAATACAAACAATAATTAAGATGAAAAAACAGAAATCTGGAGTGTGCATAGGTATTCACCCCCCTCAAAGTCAATACTTTGTAGAGCCACCTTTTGCTACAATTACAGCTGCAAGTCTCTTGGGGTATGTCTCTATTAGCTTAGCACATCTAGCCACTGGGATTTTTGCCCATTCCTCAAGGCAAAACTGCTCCAACTCCTTCAAGTTAGATGGGTTGCGTTGGTGTACAGCAATCTTCAAGTTATGCCACAGATTCTCAATTGGATTGAGGTCTGGGTTTTGATTAGGCCATTCCAAGACATTTAAACGTTTCCCTTTAAACTACTCCAGTGTCACTTTAGCAGTATGCATAGGGTCATTGTGAACCTTCATCCCAGTCTGAAACCTCTGGCTGACTTCAACAGGTTTTTCTCCAAATTACCCTGTATTTAGTGCCATCCATCTTTCCTTCAGTCCTGAAAAGCTATCCTGTCCCTGCATATAAAAAATATCCCCACAGCATGATGCTGCCACCACCATGCTTCATTGTAGGAATGGTGTTCTCAGGGTGTTGGGTTTGCGCCACACATGGCATTTCCCATGATGGCCAAAAAGTTCAATTTTTGTCTCATCTGACCAGAGAATCTTCTTCCATGTGTTTGGGGAGTCTGCCACATGCTGTTGGGCAAACTCCAAATGTGTTTTTTTCAGCAATGGCTTTTTTTCTGGCCACTCTTCCATAAAGCCCTGCTCTGTGGAGTGTACAGCTTAAAGTGGTCCTATGGACTGATACTCCCATCTCCGCTGTGGATCTTTGCAGCTCCTTCATTGTTATCTTTGGTGTCTTTGTCGCATCTCTGATTAATGCCCTCCTTGCCCGGTCTGTGAGTTTTGGTGGGCGGCCTTCTCTTGTCAGGTTTGTAGTGGTGCCATGTTCTTTCCATTTTGCTATAATGGATTTAATGGTGCTCCCTCGGATATTCAAAGTTTGGGATATTTTTTATACCCCAACCCTGATCTACACTTCTTCACAACTTTGTCTCTGACCTGTTTGGAGGCTCCTTGGTTTTCATGTTGCTTGCTTAGTAGTGTTGCAGAGTCAGGGTCCTTCCAGAACAGGTTGATTTATACAGACATCATGTGACACTTTGATTGCACACAGGTGGATCTTAATCAACTAATTATGTGACTTATGAAGTGAATTGGTTGGAGCAGCTCTTATTTAGGGGTTTCATATGAAAGGGGATGAATACCTATGCACACTCCAGATTTATGTTTTTTTCATCTTAATTATTGTTTGTGTCACAATAAAACAACAATTTTCAGCTTTTAAGCTGTAGGCATGTTGTGTAAATCAAATGGTGCTAACCCTCCAGAAATCCATTTTAATTCCAGCTTGTAATGTGATAAAACAGGACAAACACCAAGGGGGATGAATACTTTTGCAAGGCACGGTATCTCTGACGAGTAAATAAAAAGTAAACTGAAAGCATACTCTCTTATTTATAGTTTAAAAGAAGTATACTAGAAGCACACTTGAATAAGCTTCTCTTTTGTAAGGGGTGTGCAGGTTCTGTGACAAAATAGATTAGTATTTGGAGCTATCCATGATTCCCTTTATTTTGTCTAAAGCTCCAGTCACAGCTGAAGAAAAGTATGTCCATAGCATGATGCTGCCAGCACCATGCTTCACAATGGGTATGATGTTCTTTGAGTGATAAGCTGCCTTGTTTTTGGACCAAACATATCTTTTAGAATCATGCACAAAAAGTTCTACCTTGGTCTCATCAGACCATAACACATTTTGTCACGTTTTGGTTAAATTTGCACAGGCTGGGATGTTTTCTCATTTAGGGCTTCCGTCTATCCACCCCACCCCAAATCCCAGACATGTGATGAGATTGTTGTGACATGCAGGGCATGACCAGTACTTGCTAGATATCCCTGCAGCTCCTTCAATGTTACTGTTGGTCTCTTAGACGCCTCCATGATCAGTTTTCTTCTTGTCCTTTTGTCTGTTTTGGAGGGATGACGTGTTCTTGGTAATGTTACGGCGGTGTCACAATTTCTCCACTTGGTGATGATGGCCTTTAAAATGTTCCATGGGACATCTAATATTTTGGAAATTCTTTTGTACTCTTTTTCTGATCAATACATTTCAACAATGAAAGTCTGTACATGCTGTGTAAGCTCATTCACCAGTCAGATAAAACCAAGAATATGTCAAGAAAATCTGACAAACAGCAGGTCTTTATTTGGGGTTACTCAGAATCATGTCAATGAATTACTTTTGAATGAGTTTGAATGTGATTGATTAATTCTCAGCACAGTCATATGTCCCATTACAAAATGGTGTGTACATTTATCCAGTCAGGTTACTGTCAGTTTTAATGTTTCCATTTGTTTTTCACTTGAATTTTGTTGGTGGTTATTCCACAATAAAAGTGGAAAAGAGCTGATGTCATTCATCTTGGTTTCATTTTTGTTACATGACGCAAACCTGCCATTTTAACAGGAAGTGTGTAGACTCTTTATATCTACTATACTGTATATGATAGAGCTCTGGCCAACCTGATCCTGTGGACGAGCCACAACTGCATAAACTGTATTCTGTCTCAGTTGGAAATCATTTTGAAAAAGCAAATTTTTGAATAAAATGCCTAATAAGTAAACGTCAATAAACTCTTTTAGTGATTTTAGCTCTATTGTAATTTTTTTTCCAAATTGTTCAACATGTGCTGTAGGGCTTAGCCTAGATATAATTTCTGTTGATGTTTTCATTCAACGTTCAGGCTGATAGCTTCCTAAAGAGAAACCCTCGGGTATACACTTCTACAGTCTTAAATATAAACCTGCCAGAAAAAAGGAAACCACTTTATGTTTCCTAAAGAATGTGCTCACTGATTTATGCCACAGAGAATGAAAAAATTCCACATTACCATTCTGTGAAAGGATGCATGTGGTGGAAAAAGATGATTAGGTTTACCATGGCAGCAGCAGCAGCAGCAACAACAACAACAACAAACAATAATGACAATAGTTAGAGAATCATGGTTGAAACATTACAAAATTCTTAGGCCTCTTTTACCAGAATATAATTAAAATATTGTAAACATTAACTTGCTTAGTCATTTGCAGAGGTGGACAGTAACGAAGTACATTTAAGAAGAAGAAACCTTTATTTATCACATGCACACTTTCAAGCATAGTGAAATTCATCCTCTGCATTTAACCCATCTGAAGCAGTGAACACACACACACACACGCACACACACACCCAGAGCAGTGGGCAGCCACACCAGAGCACCCGGGGACCAGTCAGGGATTCGGTACCTTGCTCAAGGGCACTCATTTACTTGAGTGCTGTACTTAAGTACACTTCTTGAGTATCTGTACTTTACTTGAGTATTTTTTTTTTGGAAACTTATGACTTTAACTTCACTACATTTGAAAGACAAATATTGCACTTTTCACTCCACTACATTTCTAGCAAGGGCCTCGTTACTCGTTACTATGAAGCAGCTTTGAAAGTGGATGTTTTTTCTTTTCTAAAACGTGATGGTTTTTTCACAGGTGACACTGAGACAGTATATCAGTAATCACCAGGGTCACGCCCATAGACTGGATAAAATCAAGATCAATGATTTCTCAGCAGCATTATTTGAACACGATCAGTTGATGGCAGAATGGAAGGAGGCGGTTCTTCTGGGGAATGCACGCACCTGTGGCTTTACCTAGAACCCATGTTTCAGTTTTCTGAAAGGAATAAAAGATTCATTTTGTTTTAAATGTTTGCTTTGTTTGCCGAAAATGAACCACATCACGGCCTACAAAAACTCGCCGTCCAACCTGCAGGAGCATATTGAGGTATGTAAACATTTGATTCCAAGAGAAAGCTTGCAACAAAGTTGTCTGTGCTTTAGAGCTAGCGATAATGTCACAATCGCTATATAGTCTGGTTAGTCAAATGACTTTCTGTGGATTTTCCCACCAAGTTGACATCGCCTTGCCCACGGCTAATATTTACACATAGCTAGTTAACTTGGACACTTAGTTAGCATGTAAAAACAGAGTTACGCTAACATGAATAACATTAACTTATCTGAAGTCCTTTCAGAATTATGTTTTAGCATAAGCTTGCCAAATAAACAGAATGGAGAAATCTTTCTTTTCTAGTAGTGTTAGCTACCCAACATGATTTTGAGTTTGAAAAGAGTTTGCTAGCATGTCAGGTGGAGTTTCACTGACTAGCTAGCTTAACGTTAAACCACCATGATGATACATCATGCATTCATTTTGTGAATTCACGTTTCTGTCTTTGGTAACAGCATTAGGTTTTGTAAGCGTTGTGGCAATAATACAACGATGCATTGACAGAAAATGTACTTTTAATACTTAAGTATTTTTAAAAGCAAGTACTTCAGTACTTTAACTTAAGTAAAAATTTGACTGTACAACTTTCACTTGTATCGGAGTAACATTTGACCAGTGGGATCTGTACTTTCACTTAAGTAATGAAGTTGGGTACTTTGTCCACTTCTGGTCATTTGTAAGATCAAGCATGCAAACCAAAAAGCACAGTGCCTAACAGCCACATGTTTGGGGTATATAATTTTTGTCATATTAGTCTTATGTTACTTTTGAATGAATAAATCACAATTTTTTCCCTATTTTTAATTTTCTTACTTAGCAAAGACAAGCACACAAAATACATACATAAGGGATCCATTGGCACTTTTTGCGACATAAAGAAAAGCAAAGTTATCACAAAGATGTATTTTAATTTGTGGTAATCTGATATCATGTAGCTTACCATTGATCTTACACGCGCACGCACGCACACACACACACACACACACACACACACACACACACACACACACACACACAAAAGTACACAAATGCATATCCATATTGCAGTGAAAAACCCATATTTACTGAAAGAGAATGAAACACTACATGATTATAAAGACTGCTTTTCCATTGGTCGATAATGATAATGGGTTAAAGTGTTATGATATTTTTAATAATATTTAAAATCAAATGGTCTATTTAAATAGATTTAAATAATTCATGTATGACATACGAGAGTACACTTATGTTAGGTGATCAGTCAGGGGTGTGATGATATACCAGTGTGGCAACACAATACACCATAATTAAGTGCTTAATTATACTACCTTTATAGAAACACACTCAAGAACTAATTTGATACTTGAACTGCCATTGTGCATTATTTGTACATCATTTAATGTCCCTTTCTTCGCTAATTACCCCAAGCAGGGGCGGTCTTAACATAGAGGCATAGGTAGGCGGCTGCTTGGGGCCCCCCACCAGCGGTCGTTATCGGGGGGCCCCCAACCAACCTCAAAAAAAAAAAAAGAAAAAGCCCCTTATCATGATTCATGAACACTTCAAAAGTATGGTACATTTTACTAATATTCCTAAGAAATACGTTGAAGTAGTAGTTAAAATGTCCAGTTCATGGTTATCTGTCCCTACACATACACCCCATACTTTCACAATGAAATGGACTAGTCCATAACGCTGCGCGAAAGGTAAACACATAGTGACCGGAGTCTGAACAACGCGAAAAAGAAAAGGAGTTACCCAAGCGGATGAAAAAAAAAGAAAAAAGAAAAAAGACGCTGAGAAATATGTGACAATGCTGCCTAAGTTGGGAAACTTTTTTACAACTACTGTTAGCAATAGAGACCGCGACAACAACGTCAACGTCATCCAAAATGCTGAACATGATGCCGGTAGAGCAGCAGCAGCTAGCTGCTGTGAAGTGGCACTAGCTGAGGAGGATAACATCAAGCAAGACACGTTGTTGCCACCTTCCATCACCGACAGTGTCAACGTTGACACAAATGAGGTGGAAGAGTTATCCAGTGATGGCCATTTTGACACCGATGATGATGACCATATTGTTAGTTGGTGACAATTTTTTTATTATTATTTTACATTTTCCTACATCTGGCTGTGCACCATGTACGTGTGAAGACCTGTGAGAAGACATCAACAAGTAGGACTCTGATGTGGAGAACAATCTCTCTTTTCTCTCTCATAGACTCTCTCATTCATTCACTCACCCTCTCTGTCTCACACACACAGAACACTCTCTCTCTCTCACACTGTCTCATTCTCTCTCACTCACTCACTGACACATACATTCACATGGATATGGAGTTGCTTAGAGCCAAATGCCACCTCATCTCTCCTCAGTCCACACTTCTTACCTCCCCTCACTCACTCACTCACTCACTCACTCACTCACTCTCTCTCTCTCACACACACACTAACTCACTCACACACACACTCTCACACATACACACACAAACACTCACTCACACACAAACACTAACTCACTCACTCTCACACATGCACACACACAAACACTCACTCACACACTCATTCACTCACTCACTCTCACACACTCACACACACACACTCTCACACATACACACACAAACACTAACTCACTCACACACACACTCTCTCTCTCACACACACACACACACACACACACACACACACACACACACACACACACAACCATGTATAGTTTTATTTATAGAATGTTTGAAATGTTCTGATCTTTAAAAAATATAAACAGTGCTGGTTTTCCTGGCATTTTGGCAAAGACAGATCTCATCTCATTATCTGTAGCCGCTTTATCCTGTTCTACAGGGTCGCAGGCAAGCTGGAGCCTATCCCAGCTGACTACGGGCGAAAGGCGGGGGACACCCTGGACAAGTCGCCAGGTCATCACAGGGCTGACACATAGACACAGAC
This sequence comes from Neoarius graeffei, assembly GCF_027579695.1. Lineage (NCBI taxonomy): Eukaryota > Metazoa > Chordata > Actinopteri > Siluriformes > Ariidae > Neoarius > Neoarius graeffei. The sequence goes on from NC_083586.1 coordinate 35,580,120, forward strand.
AACCATTCACACTCACATTCACACCTACGGTCAATTTAGAGTCACCACCAGTTAACCTAACCTGCATGTCTTTAGACTGTGGGGGAAACCGGAGCACCCGGAGGAAACCCACGCGGACACGGGGAGAACATGCAAACTCCGCACAGAAAGGCCCTCGCCGGCCACGGGGCTCGAACCCGGACCTTCTTGCTGTGAGGCGACAGCGCTAAGCAAAGACAGATGTTATCTGAAATCTTATTCTCTGTTGGGTTCCATCATGACTATTAGTTTGTGTAGTGCTACACTTTGTGTGTTCTCTGCTTTCCATCTTCATTTTGGAGTAAAGAAGTGTATGCAGGGTTTAAAGGGGAATGTTTTTTTTCTCCTCTCCAACCTTTACTTCCCTATAGATTAGCTTTACCTGCCTATCCACCATGCGGTCGGAACTTTTTTTTTTTTTTTTTTTTTGTTTCGGATCGGATGAGGGGGGCCCCAATTTGCTAAATCCGCCACTGACCCCAAATTATTCCACGACAAGTTTCTAACTAGTTCTAATGATAATAGCAGAAATGTCATACGTTGGCATTAATATACAATATTTTTCAAGAAATAAAACAAAAACCCAGCCCAGAAAAAGATACAAGACATTCAGCACCTTTGGATAAACTTGGATTAGTTTGCCACCTAGTGGAAAAAAAAAATGCTATCTTACACAGCTTGTCCTGGGATACACTGGTTCAGCAACCACCTGATGATCTGGTTCCTAGCAGGGAAATCAGCTGAGCATCTCCATGTTCCTGGCCCAGTATGTTCTCCAATGGACACCAACTTGTAGGTCCTGGCCAGCTCTGTTTGCTGCAAAAACCACAGAGATGTGATGAGTTGAAAAGCTTGTGTTTGTGTGCTCCTCAGGAACTTGCTTCGTGATCAGACAGATGAGGCCAACGGCTGATGTGCAGGTTCTAGCCCCTCTCTGTAGACAACTACCCAGGATGGTGGCTCAGATCCAACAAGTCACACAGCAGAGGCTGTCGGAACACTCAGGTGGAACACTGACACTTCAGTACTACATGTATTGATTATATGAGGAGAAAGGACATGTGTGGATGATAGTGGAGGCTCAGTGAACCTAACCAGTTAATTAGATATTGATTCAGGGTTCCACAGTACTTTTTATTAATCAGTTACTTGTGCATCTACATTTTGGATTTCTATAGCCTACATTATGCATTTATATATGTTATGCAGTACATATAATTGTATCCAGAGATGGCAATGTATGAGTGGGTGGTGTAGTGGTTAGCACTGTCGTCTCAGAGCAAGAAGGTTCTGGGTTTGAGCACAGCGGCCGACGGGGGCCTTTCTGTGTGGAGTTTGCATGTTCTCCCCGTGTCTACATGGGTTTCCTCTGGGTGCTCCAGTTTTCCTCATAGTCCAAAGACATGCAGTTAGGTTAACATGGGGTGGCCACAGCCTGAGGTTGGGCTGAAGGGCCCTTAACCCCCAACCTAACCCCCAACTGCTCCCCGGGCGCTGTAGCATAGCTGCCCATTGCTCTGGGTATGTGTGTGAGCTCATTTCTCACTTGTGTGTGTGCATGTGTGTGTTCACTGCTTCAGATGGGTTTAATGCAGAGGAGGAATTTCACTATGCTTGAGTGTACATGTGACAAATAAAGGCTTCTTCTATAACTAAATAAATTTCACTCTTCATCGTGATGTAGGGAAAACATATAAATGATTATATAAATAATTAGAATATTTACTTATAGTAATACATCTAAGTGTATTTTAAACAAATAAATAATCAAAATATGATAAATTAGGGGCGGCACGGTGGTGTAGTGGTTAGCCCTGTCGCTTCACAGCAAGAAGGTCCTGGGTTCGAGCCCAGCGGCTGGCGAGGGCCTTTCTGTGTGGAGTTTGCATGTTCTCCCCGTGTCTACATGGGTTTCCTCTGGGTGCTCCGGTTTCCTCCACAGTCCAAAGACATGCAGGGTAGGCTAATTGGTGGCTCTAAATTGACCGTAACGGTAGGTGAGTGTGAATGGTTGTTTGTCTCTATGTGTCAACCCTGTGATAACCTGGCGACTTGTCCAGGGTGTACCTGCCTCTCACCCATAGTCAGCTGGGATAGGCTCCAGCTTGCCTGCGACCCTGTAGGACAGGATAAGCGACTACAGATAATGGATGGATGGATGATAAATTAGATAAATAATTCTAACTGTGCACAAGAAAGAAAGAAACAGATGAAAAAGGAAGAAGGAGAAATTAATTCAGAAAATTTTTAATGCATTTTTTAAAACTTTTCTTTCTGGTTATAATGCACAAGAAAAAAATAGCTATCAGAAAAAATAAATACAGAATAGATAAAAATGAGAAAAAGAAAAACGTGTTAAAATGTATTGTTTTACATTATAAAGTACTATTTTGAAGGATTCTCTTCACTTACCATTTCATAAATGAACCATACGAAAGGGAAGTAAAGACCCAAATGTGGTTAAAACCGGAAAATAACTGAGGGGGTGTCACAAATGGGGGTCTGAAACCAGAGCTTTATTTAGTAGAAACCAAATCACATTTTAGAAAACCACAAAGCACTTCTTCTATTTCTAGTCTCATTCATAATGAAGGCTAAGGATGTCTTTTTAAGCGTACTGTCTTCTACTATAAAAATCATCGTTGCAAAGTTGTGCGGAAGCATACACCACGAAGATCTTGCACTGTGCAATTTGCAACTTGATCAAGATGTTAACAGTGAAAACAGGAAATGTGATGTGAAGTCTCAGCTGAAAGACCTCCTACACATGTGTGCTGGAAGCGGCAGAACCTCCACTGATGAGGATTTATTTACATTCATTCTTTGAAAAGTCAACTGTCATTTCCTTGAAATATGAGCCATTTCATCAAACTGCTGATTTCATCAGTTCTACGGTATAATGAACAAAGATCGTTTTGTTGGATTTTAATGATCTCACAGATTCTGTCTTCTGTGACCTACATTCTTCATCTCACTCTGTCTGTCTGTCTGTCTGTCTCTCTCTCTCTCTCTCTCTCTCTCTCTCTGGCTATACCATAGAGCCCATCCACATCAGCATATTTGTGAGGCTTTGGCTCTAAGGCTATTAATTTTTAAAATGTTATTATTATTATTATTATTATTTTAAACTGTAAATAAAACAAAATGTGATAATTTGCAAATCATGAAAACTGTATTTCATTGAAAATAGTACAAAGACAACATATCAAATGTTGAAACTGAAAATTTTTATTTTATTTTAATATATGCTCATTTTAAATTTCATGCCAGCAACACATTTCAAAAAATTTGAGACAGGGCAATAAAAAAAAGAAAATGTGTGTAATGTTAAAAAAGCTAATTAGGTTCATTGGCAACAGGTCAGTAATATGACGAAGTATAAAAAGAGTATATCGGAGAGGCTGAGTCTCTCGTAAAGATGGGGAGGGGTTCACTACTCTGTGAAAGACTGCGTGGGCAAACGGTGCAACAATTTATGAATAATCTAGAGACATCTCTGTACACAAGGGACAAGGCTGGATGTTGATCTTTGAGCCCTCAAGCAGAACTGCATTGCAAACGGACGATTCTGTCGGAGAAATCTTTGCATGGGCCCAGGAAGTCTTCCTTAAACCATCGTCTGTGAAAACAGTTCATTACTGCATCCACAAATGCAACTTAAAACCAGATATAAACAATATCCAGAAACACCACCGCCTTCTCTGGGCTCTTTTACGATGGACTGAGGCGATGTGGAAAATTGTCCCGAGGTCTGACAAATCAAAATTTGAAATTCTTTTTAGAAATCATGGACACCATGTCCTCCAGGCTAAAGAGGAGAGGGACCATCTGGTTTGTTTTCAGTGCACAGTTCAAAAGTCAGCATCTGTGATGGTATGAGGATGCATTAGTGCACATGACATGGGCAGCTTGTACATCTGGGAAGGCATCATTAATGCTGAATGATATATACATGTTTCAGAGCAATATGCTGCCATCCAGACAAAATCTTTTTCAGGGAAGGCCTTCCTTCTTTCAGCAAGACAATACCATTCTGCATGTATTACAACTGCATGGCTCCATAATAAAAAGAGTCCAGGTGCTAAACTGACCTGCTTTCAGTCCAGACCTGTCTCCCATTTAAAACATGTGGTGTACTGAAGCGCAAAATATGACAAAGGAGACCCTGAACTGCTGAGCAACTGAAACTGTATATTAGGCAAAAATGGGACAATATTTTACTTTCAAAACTGCAGCAACTGGTTTCCTCAGTTCCCAAACGTTTACAGAGTTTTGTTAAAAGTAGAGGTGATGCAACACAGTGGTAAACATGCCTCTGTCCCAACTTTTTTGATACATGTTGCTGGCATGAAATTCAAAATGAGCATATAGTTAAAAAAAAAGAAAATAAAATAAATTTCTCAGTTTCAATATTTGATATGTTGTCTTCGTCCTATTTACAATGAATTATAGGATTTACATGATTTGCAAATCATTGCATTCTGTTTTTATTTACAGTTTACACACAAAGTCCCAACTGTTTTGGAAACAAGTTTATCAGAAAAAAGTAGGCCTAACGGAAACCATTCAACCGTATGAACTATTAGGTGATAGCATTGATAATACTGTAAATCAACTATCACTATATTAAATATAAAGCATAACAAACATTTATAACAAAATATTATCACTACTGTAAATTTATTATACTAATACATTTATTTATCTTTGTTGTATATTTTCAATATCTCTTTGAAAATATACAACATTAAGAAAAAAAAGTTCAGAAAGAACTCACATTTTGTCTGCTAAGAACACGTCCTTAGTCTCTCATCTCTTTTATATTTGTACTCCAAAATGATGCAGCTTTGGATTTGTAATCAATAAATAATTCATACTGAAGTTCAACAGGTAAATCTGGGATATTGTTAATGATGACACTTGGGACACATTGAAAATAGTGATATAAGCAAATAGGAATACATTATTTGGAATGAACTGAATAACATGTTCTAAACAGATACCGTACAAATACAGGTACAAACAGGATGAGTGAGGATGGATTCTGACAAAGGGTCAGATATAAAGCTTGCAGGAGAAACAAAGGCCACAATCTGAGCTGCATGATGTACAGTACTGTATTTAGAGCAACCTTAGTAACTGCCTCGTCAGGGTCATGGTGGTTGAAATTAGGTTACTAGTTCCGATATGTATTTTGGGAAATAAAACTAACTGAATTCATTAGAAAATAGGTACAAACAGATACAATCAAAATAACTGTGAGCAGGATTTTAAAAAGGAATATCAGCATTTCTAGTTGAGAGGAATTATGAACTCTAGTGATGTAGATGAGGTTGAGAAACTGTCAGAAATAGACTTGATGACGGTGTTGCCATTTCTACCTCTGGGGGATTTTCAGCATTTTCCTTGTAGTTTAGGCCACACCCACTATGTGTACAAATCCAAATATTGAAACAGATATTTGGAGCACTAAGTAGATGCAGAAGTAGATACTGAAGGTGGCATGATGTTACATCCATAATTTGCAAATTTGGCACATTAGCAATAATTGGCAATTTCCACATACATCAGTTCAGATAGTGTACCTCTGATATAAAGAGCTATTTCTGTTGTAAAATATATTGTTAAGTAATCATCTGCCTTTTCCCTTGCCAGAAAGGGCCAGTTTCCGTTTTTTTTTTTTTAAGCAGTTCTTGACATGTAGATGGAATGGTAATTTTGCAAAACCTGGCAGGCTTGGTTATGATTTGAACCCAAGTTCCATACCACAAGGGATGTAAAAACCAACAATGTGCAAGAAATGCCACAAATACATTTGCAAGGCACATGGCATTGTGACTACATATTGGCAGTTGTGCATGAACACACGCATGCGTGCAAGTGGGAGAAGCTAAATTTTGTTTGGTTTGGAAATAAAAATGCTGATTCTATCTATCTATCTATCTATCTATCTATCTATCTATCTATCTATCTATCTATCTATCTATCTATCTATCTATCTATCTATCTGTCTGTCTGTCTGTCTGTCTGTCTGTCTGTCTGTCTGTTTTTACTATGTGGCCCTATTCATTTTGCCTCATAATGCAATTTGCAAAGCAAGTGAGTTTTTTTTTTTTACCTTTTAACCTGAATCATTTTTTTTATTGCTTTTATAATTTTGTAAGTTGTAAAAAGCAAAGCAAGCACATTGGTTGTTCGTCATAAAATATTCTAAAAAGGAAGGTATACGTATCTTGTGATAATAATGAGGAATGACAAGTTGCTTAAAATGTGTAATGTAACAATAGGTAATAAAGGTAACCATAAATATTTGAAAAGCCCCCCCCCCCCCAAAAAAAAAAAAACCCACCCTAATTCAAATATAACCCAATCAGTCTTTCTTGTGAGACATATCTATATTTTATGCGGCTCGACTGAATAAGGTAAAGCTTACTTTTTTATATTGCAAAGACCTTCTCTCCTAAATGACTTATATATGTTTCTCATATTTACTACACCCTTATTTACAACCCCGATTCCAAAAAAGTTGGGACAAAGTACAAATTGTAAATAAAAACGCAATGCAATGATGTGGAAGTTTCAAAATTCCATATTTTATTCAGAATAGAACATAGATGACATAAATGTTTAAACTGAGAAAATGTATCATTTAAAGAGAAAAATTAGGTGATTTTAAATTTCATGACAACAACACATCTCAAAAAAGTTGGGACAAGGCCATGTTTACCACTGTGAGACATCCCCTTTTCTCTTTACAACAGTCTGTAAACGTCTGGGGACTGAGGAGACAAGTTGCTCAAGTTTAGGGATAGGAATGTTAACCCATTCTTGTCTAATGTAGGATTCTAGTTGCTCAACTGTCTTTTTTGTCGTATCTTCCGTTTTATGATGCGCCAAATGTTTTCTATGGGTGAAAGATCTGGACTGCAGGCTGGCCAGTTCAGTACCCAGATCCTTCTTCTACGCAGCCATGATGCTGTAATTGATGCAGTATGTGGTTGTCATGTTGGAAAATGCAAGGTCTTCCCTGAAAGAAACGTCGTCTGGATGGGAGCATATGTTGCTCTAGAACCTGGACATACCTTTCAGCATTGATGGTGTCTTTCCAGATGTGTAAGCTGCCCATGCCACACGCACTAATGCAACCCCATACCATCAGAGATGCAGGCTTCTGAACTGAGCGCTGATAATAACTTGGGTCGTCCTTCTCCTCTTTAGTCCGAATGACACGGCGTCCCTGATTTCCATAAAGAACTTCAAATTTTGATTCATCTGACCACAGAACAGTTTTCCATTTTGCCACAGTCCATTTTAAATGAGCCTTGGCCCAGAGAAGATGTCTGCGCTTCTGGATCATGTTTAGATACGGCTTCTTCTTTGAACTATAGCGTTTTAGCTGGCAACGGCGGATGGCACGGTGAATTGTGTTCACAGATAATGTTCTCTGGAAATATTCCTGAGCCCATTTTGTGATTTCCAATACAGAAGCATGCCTGTATGTGATGCAGTGCCGTCTAAGGGCCCGAAGATCACGGGCACTCAGTATGGTTTTCCGGCCTTGACCCTTACGCACAGAGATTCTTCCAGATTCTCTGAATCTTTTGATGATATTATGCACTGTAGATGATGATATGTTCAAACTCTTTGCAATTTTACACTGTCGAACTCCTTTCTGATATTGCTCCACTATTTGTCGGCGCAGGATTAGGGGGATTGGTGATCCTCTTCCCATCTTTACTTCTGAGAGCCGCTGCCACTCCAAGATGCTCTTTTTATACCCAGTCATGTTAATGACCTATTGCCAGTTGACCTAATGAGTTGCAATTTGGTCCTCCAGCTGTTCCTTTTTTGTACCTTTAACTTTTCCAGCCTCTTATTGCCCCTGTCCCAACTTTTTTGAGATGTGTTGCTGTCATGAAATTTCAAATGTGCCAATATTTGGCATGAAATTTCAAAATGTCTCACTTTCGACATTTGATATGTTGTCTATGTTCTATTGTGAATACAATATCAGTTTTTGAGATTTGTAAATTATTGCATTCCATTTTTATTTACAATTTGTACTTTGTCCCAACTTTTTTGGAATTGGGGTTGTACATTTCATTGAAAATGGATGGCTCATCCAATCCATACAGTACATGTTCATAAGTAACGCTATCTAAAATGCAGGGGTGCCAAAATTTACAGCTTAGCTGTAGCGTTTAGGATTTTTGACTCCTTTTTACAGCTTTTTTTTTGCAATCAGACAAAAATAGGCAAGAAAAGGCAATTCACTGAAAAGGAAAAGATGTGGCATGCAAAAGGTTTGCACTTAAATTTCATGGCAGTTACATTTACTCAGGGCTTTGAACCGGTTCAAGGAACGAAAACGAAAACCGGGAACTTTTTCTATTTCACATGGAACAGAAATGAAACCAGAAACTTTATTATTTTTTATGTTCCGGAACAGAAACGCTTATTAAAAATAATGGTAACCGGTTAATACCGGTTTTTATTTCGTTCCTCAAAGTTTCCGTAGCCTACAAATAAAAAAGTCATTCTTCTCCTGCGCAAGTTTCTATGACCCGCTGGGGTTCACTTCCTGTGTGACGTTCGCTGACTGAATGGAGAGAGCGGGAGGGTGGACTACTGTCACGTCTCCACATGATAATAAGTGAGTAAGTGCATTACTGAGTGTCTGAGCAAAGAAGAGCCTGAACGTTGCAACCTCCCTATTGGCTGTTTGTAAAAATGTATCAGTTGTTGCCCTTCCCACGGGAATCATCGCGGGCTCGAGAGACGAGACCTGACGAGTTAGTTCGTTGGTAGCAGAACAAAATGTCTGGACACAAATCGGGTTTTCAGAAAATGAAAGAAAATAAACGGAGGGTCGAAAATACAAAAAAGGAGGCAGAAAATGCAAAACGAGTTTTAAGGTAGGACAAATGGTTACTTTTTAAGGCAGCCCGCCGTGGTTGCAGGCTTTCAGTTGTGTCATTGAATGGTAACTTTTCTGAGGCAGCCCGCCGTGGCTGCCTGCAGGCTTATTTATTATAGCCCATTTAGTTAAAATAGTTGATATAAAATGTTTATAGTTATAGTTATGTGATGGTTGTCCTGATTTAGACTGTTTTTTTTGGGGGGGGGGTTTGCGCGATGTTGCACCCGGGTCCAGATTAGGGCAGAACCGGCCCTGGCTACATTTCAGGTGTAGTTTGTTTTATGTATGTATGTACTTGCATAGATCTGTACTTGATCTTCCAATATGGCGCCTAACAAAATCTCGCAGCGCGGTGACGTCATGCGGTAGCCCTCTATAGGGCCTGACTAGCCTTTGGTAACACACTAAACGAATTATCTTTCAGTTTTGGCACTTTTTCTGTTTGTGTAGATGGGAAGACATACTGAGAATCCAAATCGCCAACATTTGAAATAATAATTGTTTTGAATTATTTCTTGTCTTATTTAATGAAGGTTGTAATAGAATTAGCCTACATTTGGCTTAAGCTGGATGAGACAGAGATATAATTTTATAGCCATTTGTTAAACAGCTGACAGGGAACATAATTAACCGTTCCGGGAATGAAATTTTTTTGTTCTAACCGGTTCGGGAACGTCTATTTAATGGTGGAACCCAAAACCGGAAATGTTAAAATTCCGTTTCTGTTCGGAACGAACCAATAGGAAAAAAATTCTGGTTCAAAGCCCTGCATTTACTTCAATATTAAAGCAAAGCAAATGATGAAACAGAGTTTATTATTATTATTATTATTATTATTATTATTATTATTATTATTATTATTTCACATCACATTAAATCACTTGACTTTTGCCTCAGTGTTTTCTTACTATTGCTTTCTGCACATGTGAAAAAAAAAAATTAACCCTCACATTCATGAGGGTTTTTGTTCATAAAGCTCTGATTTTTTTTTTTTTAATTTCTCTGCCTGCTATGATTTGCATCCATCCATTATCTGTAGCCGCTTTATCCTGTTCTACAGGGTCGCAGGCAAGCTGGAGCCTATCCCAGCTGACTACGGGCGAGAGGCGGGGTACACCCTGGACAAGTCGCCAGGTTATCAAAAAGACAAACAACCATTCACACCTACGGTCAACTTAGAGCCACCAGTTATCCTAACCTGCATGTCTTTGGACTGTAGGGGAAACCGGAGCAAACCCATGTAGACATGGGGAGAACATACAAACTCCGCACAGAAAGGCCCTCGTCTGCCACTGGGCTCAAACCCAGGACCTTCTTGCTGTGATGCGACAGTGCTAACCACTACACCACCGTGCCGCCCCTGTTCACAACCAAACATTTGATAATTACAATCAGTATGATGTTGATCATCCTTGTCTTTGGCTTCCATAGCAGTCATAGACATGAATATTTCATCTGATTTAATACATCCTGAGTAGCTTATCACTACCTCAACATGATGGTGTCCTTAAATCACCTTGGGCATGTGCTTACACTTAGCAAGGGCAAATGACTCAGCCGCCCACTTAATGTATGGGGCAACACCCTAAGGGTCTCTGCTTCCCCTTGAGAGAAACACCTGACAGTGTAGAAAGAGAGGTGATGCTTTACTCTGAGACACAACATGCAAAGTGATTGCATGTGCAGGGAGAGAAAAGAAGCTTCCTGCACACTGTATGGGGATGTGCCTTTGCTCTCACAGTGTGGTTTGTGCATACGTGTATCGTTTCACTTTACAAAAAGAGTGTAAGCTCTCTTACTGCACTATTGTATAACTTAACTCTGCCAATGTAAAACGCTTTCAGGTTAGGAGAAAAGAACTGTTGCGTTTACTCAGGTTACTGAATAACAGGAGTATTTCTGCTTTGGTATTAGTCTCGAGTAAATAACAGTACAGGATTAGCAGTTCCGCATTTGTTCGAGCGAACAGGAGCACTGTAGTCTCTTCTTGAAAGTGTGTAACGAGAGATGAAGGCTTCCTGGCTGTGTGCGACCCTCCTGTCCCTTTTCCTTTCTAGCTGTGCCCTCCCTGAGAAACAGTGTCAGTGGAAAGGTGAGTTTTAAATCCCTCCATTACTAATAGCACTACTACAGGTGGCTAAAGACATCTTATGACTTTATTCTTTTCAAATCTGGAATTGTGGAAATAAATATACAGTACATATCATGTAGATGCAACCAAAACAAGTACTCAAATATAAACCTGATACCAGTAGTGTTTTATGAAGTTAAATACAATGTACAGTGCATGCAAGATAAGATTTTATCTTCACATATTTCACAGGTTTAGAAAAACAAAAAAACAAAATGGCAATCGGGGCACTCTACCAACAGCTGGATGTTAAGTCATTATTTTCACAGAGAACCTTTTTTTTCTTGATAAAAATGACATTTTCCTTCCTAGCCATTTTAAACATACTTAAGTGTTGTAAATCTGCATAGCTTGCTGTATTTCTTGAGGTTGATGTACAGTTCTGTGCAAAAGTCTTAGGCACGTGTAAAGAAATGCTGTAGACCAAAAATGGCTTAAAAAATAATGAAATGAAATGTTTCAGCATTGGAAAAAAAAACTATAAACCGTAATCAGTAAGCCATAATAAATGAAACAAAGTCAATATTTGGTATGAGACGACCCTTTGCTTTAAAAAATTGTAGCCTCAGGTCCAATGAGTGCAGTTTTATAAGGAAATGAGCTGTAGGTTTTACTGAACATCTTGCAGAACCAACCACAGTTCTTCTGGACACTTTGACTGGTCACACTCACGTCTTCATTTTGCACCAAAATCCAGTTGCCTTCATTAATAAAAGTGATCCCTTATGTAATATGCTGCTCAGATATAATTGTTTTTTTTTTCTATAACACTGAATTTTGTGCTGGAAAACGAACGTTTGGACTCTAAAATGTTTTTGTACTGACTCGATAATGTAGAAGTCATAAAATAGAAATCTATAACAAAGTTTGGATGAAAAAAAATACGGTGCCTAAGTACTGCGCACAGTACTGTATGTTTTTATTACAAATGCTGTACTCTTACATGGTTAAATTTTATAATAGGTTTAATCTATATATAATATATTTAAAAAAAGATACTGTAGATTCCTAAGTGGTACTTTATGGTAGAAGATATTCAAATCTAATTAACATTCATCTTTTCCATCATTTATTCTGAAAAGAGTGTTCAGTTAAGGTTCACCTAAGATCTTGATTTCAGTATGAACATCACAGGGAGTGTCAAAGAGTTTCCGTGAGCTGATGATTCAGGCTTTCCTCACATTCTTCTCGCGTGTCTTTGTTCGACTTCAGTGACACTATTTCTCCATCATATCTACAATCTGTAAACACAATAGTGAATAAGGTGTGAAAGAGAGAGAGAGAGAGTGTTTTGGAACAACCCAGACATGTGGGAAGAAATGTATTGACATATCAGCAGTGTTTTTTTTTCGCAGGGTGTTGGGGAGGGGGGGGGGGGAGTTTTGGTCTCTGAGAAATAGAAATTTTCTGCAAAACTGCAAAAAGACTCAGGATATTGTCCTCTTCGTGTTGGACATTTGCTTCAATTTGAGGTCAAATCTAGTTTCTGAAAAATGGTTATGGAGTCAAGTCAGCAAAATATAAAACTGTTTTTGTACAAAAGACACTGAGGAAACAGAAATGCTTCAAGGACACAGGAAACATCTGGTTTGTGGTAATCCTTTAGCGCACGAGACACGTTCTTTATCTTTAATAAGAGGCGACAATTAGCCATACAGCTGTGGTTTCACAAAAACATTGTAGCAAAAAACCCCTATAACTAAGGCTTGGTTCGAAGAATTTCATCGTTACTCTGAATTTGACACAAGCAGGCATTCAGCAGATGACAAAGAAATGAACCAATTGCACATCAACTGTTAGACTGAACTCAATAACACCTTTCCAAATCTCTTGACTTCTTCCCCCCCCTTTTTTTTTTACAGACAATATCCCAGAAATTCAGCGTGTAAAAGATCGCAGCAATGTTTTCATGCCCTGTCCCAGTTTTACAAAAACGGATATGATGTTCACGTTGTATAAGGACCAAACTGAAGTTGCTTCCATCACGTACAGGAATATATCACTTGTGAGCCCCACGGACCATCTAGGATACAGAATGAAACACCGTGTAAATGCCATTGACAATACCACTCATTTCATCCTATACAATGTGACGATGAATGATACAGCCTTGTACACGTGCACAGCTCAAAAGACCTACCCTCCTCCCTTGGTAAAAGTCCAGGAGGAACCTCAGACCATCGTGATTGTTGAAAGTGTGTAGGAAACAACATCATCTTTTTCTCAGTTTATTAGTATTGTATATTTTAGATCATTTTGTAATGAAGTATTGAAAGCCAAAAATGATAGAAATACTATAAAAACTGAAAATGTGTCAAACTGGGAATAAGACTTATTTCTTCTCTATAGAAAATGAATGTCTGACTTGCTGCAAAATACCAGAACCTTCTCCCAGTCATCTGCCCCTATGGGTGGGGTTTGGGGTATTGGGCGTATATGGCCTGATAATCACTTGCGTTGCATTATCACTGAGGGTGAGTGTTAAAATTATTTACATAACTGTGAACTAATAAGAAATAATGGTACTTAGGCTCCCTGTCATTCTCCTTTTATAGATCTACTACTGCTACCATTGATAATAATAATAATAATAATAATAATAATAATCATAATAGGCAGCATGGAGGTGTAGTGGTTAGTGCTGTCACCTCACAGCAAGGAAGTTCTGGGTTCGAGCCCAGTGGCAGACGAGGGCCTTTCTGTGCGGAGTTTGCATGTTCTCCCCGTGTCTGCGTGGGTTTCCTCCGGGTGCTCCAGTTTCCCCTACAGTCCAAAGACATGCAGGTTAGGCTAATTGGTGGCTCTAAATTGACCGTAGGTGTGAATGTGTGTGTGAATGGTTGTTTGTCTCAGGCCAAGTTTACATTAGACCGTATCTGTCTCGTTTTCTTCGCGGATGCACTGTCTGTTTACATTAAAATGCCTGGAAACGGGAATCCGCCAGGGTCCACATATTCAATCTAGATCGTGTCTGGTCCGGTGCTGTGTAAACATTGAGAATACGCGGATACGTGGATATGCTGTGCTGAGCTCTAGCTGGCGTCGTCATTGGACAACGTCACTGTGACATCCACCTTCCTGATTCGCTGGCGTTGGTCATGTGACGCGACTGCTGAGAAACGGCGCGGACTTCCGCCTTGTATCACCTTTCATTAAAGAGTATAAGAGTATGAAAATACTGCAAATACTGATGCAAATACTGCCCATTGTGTAGTTATGATTGTCTTTAGGCTTGCCATCCTTCCACTTGGGCGGCACGGTGGTGTAGTGGTTAGCGCTGTCGCCTCACAGCAAGAAGGTCCTGGGTTCGAGCCCCGGGGCCGGCGAGGGCCTTTCTGTGTGGAGTTTGCATGTTCTCCCCGTGTCCACGTGGGTTTCCTCCGGGTGCTCCGGTTTCCCCCACAGTCCAAAGACATGCAGGTTAGGTTAACTGGTGACTCTAAATTGACCGTAGGTGTGAATGTGAGTGTGAATGGTTGTCTGTGTCTATGTGTCAGCCCTGTGATGACCTGGTGACTTGTCCAGGGTGTACCCCGCCTTTCGCCCGTAGTCAGCTGGGATAGGCTCCAGCTTGCCTGCGACCCTGTAGAAGGATAAAGCGGCTAGAGATAATGAGATGAGATGAGATGAGATGAGATGAGATGAGATGAGATCCTTCCACTTGCAAGTGGTAAGTGATATGCACTGGGATCACACACAGCGGCTCAGTCCCGAATCACTGCTTGTGCACTTCACTCGCGCGCTCTGTGAGCTGCGCAGGGCCGGAGTGTGCACCCTCCAGAGGGCACTCGCTGTTCAGGGCGGAGTGATTTGGAGCGAAGGATGCCTGCGGAGCCGAGCATATCCGTGTATTGGTGTTGCTGTGTGCACGCGAATCGTGTATTGGCGTTGCTGTGTGCACACTAATCGTTTTAAAAACGTTAATCTGATGATCCGCTGATACGGTCTAATGTAAACCCCACCTCAATGTGTCAGCCCTGTGATGACCTGGCGACTTGTCCAGGGTGTACCCCGCCTCTTGCCCATAGTCAGCTGGGATAGGCTCCAGCTTGCCTGTGACCCTGTAGAACAGGATAAGTGGCTACAGATAATGGATGGATGGATGGATAGATAATAGGTGGCATAGTGGTGTAGTGGTTAGCACTGTCACCTCACAGCAAGAAGGTTCTGGGTTCGAGCCCAGTGGCAGATGAGGGCCTTTCTGTGTGGAGTTTGCATGTTCTCCCCGTGTCTGTGTGGGTTTCCTCCAGGTGCTCCATTTTCCCCCAAAGACATGCAGGTTAGGTTAATTGGTGGCTCTAAATTGACCGTAGGTGTGAATGTGTGTGTGTGTGTGTGTGTGTGTGAATGGTTGTTTGTCTCAATGTGTCAGGCCTACGATGATATGGTGACTTGTCCAGGGTGTACCCCGCCTCTTACCCATAGTCGGCTGAGATAGGCTTCAGCTTGCCCGCGACCTAGCATAGGACAAGCAGTTATGGATAATGGATGGATGGATAATAATAATATCAGAAGTAGTAATAGTACTGTAATAGCGTTAGTAGTATGGCATAGTAGTATGGATAGCCACTTGCCTTGCTTTGTCATTAATGTTGTTAGTGTCAAATGTTGTTTTTTCTAATAATTAATAAATTATTATTATTATTATTAGTAGTAGTAGTAGAATATCCTCTTTGGGTATCTATCTATCTATCTATCTATCTATCTATCTATCTATCTATTGCACAAATATGAAATGTATCGTAAGTTCACTTTTAAGTGCAGTGTAACAGACTGTGCTTGGCTTTCAGTTCCGTCTGAAAAAAGAGGACATGGCCACACATGACTACATGAACATGAAGCCACGAACACGGTGGAGGAAGCAAGGCATCCATCACCCAACACACCTTAGCTGGTACAACGACACCAGCAATGGCACGGCAGTCAGCAAGAAGCTTCCAACCAAAGGAACATCCGTTTAACTCCAAGATTGATTTCAAACATATTACCCCAGCACTGCATGTTTTACTGTTTTTCCTGCTCTAATCCACCTGTTCGAATCACATAAAGTATATATTAATTAGTTGACGGGTTTAGTCAGAGTGTGCTGGAGCAAAGAGAACATTCAAATATGCAGTGCAGGGGGGAAATACTGCACTAAACAAACTTTTATTCAACCACCCACACTCTTACTTGTGCAGAAACTGTAGCAAAGCTATAGGCTAAAGGTTTTATGTAGTTTTCTATTTGTGTCTTGTTGTTCATTCAACCACTGTTGTGTTTATGTTGATAATAAATTTCTAACTTGTTAATCAATATCTATTTAGTCACATGTGGATCCCTACACCGGAATTATTGGCAAGCCTTAATAAAAAAACCAGAGTATGTCGTCTTATACAGTTTTATTTAAGCACAATATTACTTCATCTTAAAGCTAGACGGCCTTTCGATTTCATAGAATTGGTGAAATTTAGTTCCCGCTGAAATTTGGTCATTGTGATATCTGTTTATTTCTGTGATATCTCACACAATATCAGGCCATTCTGTAGCTGGGAAATTATTTAATTTGAGGGGATTCCCTAGCAAATAATTTACATGAAATCACTTGCTTCGTGCAGTCAAACAGACAGAGGAAGTCCGTGTGTGCATGCGCAGGTTTACTTTCTTCTTCTAATTCTTTTGGGTTTTACAGCACCTGGCACCCAGTGTTGCTTTACTGCCATCTACAGGTTTACCTTTGACCGTGCACTGACAGTTACATCATTCTGTTGCTAAACGAACAGCTGATCACACAGAGGTACTCGCTGACCGCCGATATTTATTAGTTTGGTCCTGCGTTTCCTTTCCTTCGCAACATAACGCCTTTTCTTCTCGCTTTCTGTTACTGTAGTCAGTCTTTCACGTTTCATTTGCACACTCACGTCCTCCATTTTTCTCTCCTGTTTCAAATTTGTATCCCACAATGCCTTGCGTGAATGGGGAAAGCCCACCACGTGATGTATGACGTAGTATCTTGAATTGGGTCACGGTGAAGCAGGAAAAAATAGTGGAGAATTTAGGGCCACATGGCCCCAAAATTCATTCATTGTTCTATTTTTAAAAACCTAATAAACTTGGAAGTCTGTGATTCCATTTTTGTTTTTTGTTTTTTTGTCATTTTTTCCGTTTCCGGTTGAGAGAACGTCATACGCATTTTAGCTGCCGCTTCTCGCCAGAGTTTTTTTTAATTATTATTTATTTTTCCTTTGTTTTTCTTTGTGTGTTGTGTAGCTTGATGTTTGTTTTCTGTTTGAATGTTTTGTCCACTGTTTGTGATGTCGCTCCACACCCAGTTTTGGGCGTCAGTTTCCTTCAGGCCTTGGGCCGTTAAGGGTGATGCCTGGGCTCCTTGCTATGGACTGCAGTGAGCTCATTGCTCTTTTAACATTGGGGTTGTCCAGCACTCTGTGTGGCGGTGCTTCTGTGCTTGGCGCGGTGTTCCGAGCGATGTTGTCTGGTGGCGGTGCAGGTGGTTTGGGACATGCCAGTGCTCTGTGTGGCGCTGATGCTGTGCTTGCTTTATGGATCCATGGCACAGTGTTCCAAATGATGTTGCCCGGCGGCATCACGGCAGCTGTGCAGGTGATGTGGGATTCATCTTCATTATAAGCCTTTTGGTGGGACTGTGGTAGCGACACCATTGTAATTACATCCTGACCCTCTTTTGGTGGACTCTTTTTTTTCTTTTTCTTTTTTTCCCTGATTGTAAAGCAACCTTGGGTGTGAAAAAGACACTATATAAATTGAAATTATTATTATTATTATTCGAATTCAGTAGCTTTCGGTCCACTAAACAAAAATAACTGAGTATCAGGGAAAATACTTTTTACGACCTACACTTGAAAAATCTGAAAGGCAGTCTACCTTTAAATAATGGAATTGTTTTTTTATGCCCCCAAACACAATCATCCTGTAATATTTGTGTACTGCAACCTTTTCTGTATTTTATTTGGATGAATGTTTTGGGTCATTATCTTGTTACAGAGGCCATCTATAGCCAAGAAACCTTGTGGCAGAGGTAACCAGGTATCAGACTAAAATTACTTATTGAAATGTATTAATTTTTCCTAGAATGACAATTTGTTTGCCTTTATTTTAAAATACTGTTTATTTTTTATCATGATACTTCTATGAGTATTAGAATTTTTGCCCATTTTCTTGCTTGTTCACTGTGTGACTGACTGTAAACCTACACTACCTTGAAGATATAATAATGGCTTTAACACCTTATGTATGTTGTGAACTATGTGCAGTAAGAGCCACTTGGGACTCACACCTCTTCTAGCAATTTAAAAAAATACTTTTCCTTTTTTTTCTTTGTGGTGAAGTTTTCACATATTGTCCAAGGCAGTCCAAACAAGTAACAAATTAAAACCAGTATAAAACAACATAAATTGTCTTGGTAATGTGCTGGGCCACTATGAGCCCATCAGAATGACTTCAGTGTACCTTGGCACAGATTCTACAAGTCTCTGGAACTGGCTTGATGAACACAAAGATAGTCTCACACTTGGTGTTTTGATGATGGTGCTGCAAAGACGGTGGCTGTTTAACACATCACTCCAAAATCTCCCGTTGGTGAGCAATTAAGTTAAGATCTGGTGGTCATAGGATATGATTTAGATTACTTTCATGCTCATCAAACCATTCAGTGAGCCTTTGTGGCCTGTGGATGGGATTGGGGTGATCCTGGAAGAGACCACTCCTATTAGAATAGAAATATTTCATCAGAAGGTGATCAGTCTGAATAACATTGCATTGATTTGCAAGTGGACCCACACCGTGCTGGCAAAATAAAATAAATACCTCCACGGCATAACAAAGACACCAGTTTTCCATTCATTTGTCACTCCTTGGTATCTACTGAGCAGGGTTTGACACCTTACAGATCCAGCATCTTGGTTTCAATCCCGAGTTCTGGTTACTGTCTGTGTAGAGTTCCTGTGCATGTTCCTCCTGTGTCCATGTGGGTTTCCTCCAAGTTCTCCAGTTTCCTCCCAACTCCCAAAACCATGCCAATAGATGGATTGGCAAAGATGAATTGCCCGTATGTGTGAATGATGGACTGGCATCTAATTCAGGTTGTATTCTCACCTCACAGCCAGTCATCCTGTGATAGGCTCCAGATCCATCATGACCCTGGCCAGGATAAGGTGAGGAGAGAATGAGACAGTGAGTCTATCTGCTCAGATACTTGCTTAGATAGATAGATAGATAGATAGATAGATAGATAGATAGATAGATAGATAGATAGATAGATAGATAGATAGATGGAGAGTGCACCCCTCCACCATGGATGATAGTCAACTCTATGACATGCAAATCTGCAACCACAACCACTTTATGTCTGGATATATTCCCAAAACTATTAGAATTATGTGTCCGCATGTGCATCCCAGAGGATTACCGGTACACCTAAATGTGGATTGCGATATGGATTCATCATATTTCAACACTGGCTATGTTTTGTTACTGAACTTTACTGCCATCTATTGGATTTTAAGATGTATGGCATTGCTGAGTGCAGACTTACACCAAGGCCAAATGTCATATCTCGCCAAGTTAGAGAAAGTGAAACTGAATTTGTGGATCTGCCCCATGACTCAGATCCACTCCAAAGATTACTGGGTTCTTCCTTGTCCCATGCTACACCTTTCCACCAAGTTTCATGGAAATTGGTTCAATAGGTTTTGCACAATGCTGTTTACAGGCAAATAAACAAACAGACAAACAGACTGGGGTGGCATGGTGGTGTAGTGGTTAGCGCTATCGCCTCACAGCAAGAGAGTCCGGGTTCAATCCCTGTGGCCGGCGAGGGCCTTTCTGTGCGGAGTTTGCATGTTCTCCGCGTGGGTTTCCTCTGGGTGCTCCGGTTTCCCCCACAGTCCAAAGACATGCAGGTTAGGTTAACTGGTGACTCTAAATTGACCATAGGTGTGAGTGTGAATGGTTGTCTGTGTCTATGTGTCAGCCTTGTGATGACCTGGCGACTTGTCCAGGGTGTACCCCGCCTTTCGCCCATAGTCAGCTGGGATAGGCTCTAGCTTGCCTGCGACCCTGTAGAACAGGATAAAGTGGCTACAGATAATGAGATGAGATGAGACAAACAGACTGCACCAAAAACATAACCCCTTTGGTGGAGGTAATAAAAACAGAAAGAAGCCAAATCCATGTATCAATGTTCATTTTTCAAAATGAATTCCATGTTCACTGTAAGCTGTTTTCCAGTTGAAAACATCTTGGCTTAAATATTACACCAAAAAAGCCACCCAAAACCACACTTTTGATGTCTTGTTGGTTTTTATCAGTATGGAAGTAAGGGCGTGTAAAATTTTGCAGGTTGGCGCACACATGTAGGCCTTTCTGCTGCTTCTTCTTCTTCCCATTCTGTCCACTGGAGGGCAACATAGCCTCTTAAAAGCCTTCCAAACAACAAAAAAAAAAATCTCCTAAGAGCGGACCATTCCATCATTCCAAATGGTGCATCCCTTGCTAGTGTCGAGGTTCCCCCTACACACACCCTCCCCAACAGCACACACACACTGAGAGAAGCAGCGTTTTAAGCCTCTCAGCCACAGCACTTTGGGCACAGACACAGTGCGAAGAAGTTCAAGAATGTTACCACGGAGTCCATCATTCAGCCATCGACTCTGCATTGCTGAATGTCTCTGCATTGTTATTATTGTTGAATATTAATGCAGGCTGCATGCTTCTTCTTCTTCTTCTTCTTTTTTTTTGAAAAGTCTGAATAATTTACACCAAGTGTAATGTTCTGCTTACTGGGCATCAGTGATATAATGTTAGCCTAATGTTCTAGTCTGGAAATAAACAACCGGCTTAATATGGATTTCCCCAAAATGAATGAAAGTCATGGCACACTGTGGGAGTGCATGCAAGCTCCAGTCAACCGCTCCAGCGTGGAAACAAACACCACCTGTAGCAATGCGTCAGTATTGACCAAACTTCAAGCCACACGATCTAAAGGTGAGCTCTTTTCCTTTGATCTCATATTTCATAGCAGATTGATATGAAAAGTATGCTGTTTGGGTTTCAAAAATATTCAGACTCATTCTTTAATAACCAATGCTTTGCATGAGTGCATACTTAAGAATCCACAGCTTTGTACATAAAATAACTAATGGTGAGGACAAAAAGGTTCTGGAGACCACCCTGTTTGTGAAACTCTGAAATATTCTGTGAAAAATCTCTATAGCGAATGACTTACCCATTTCCAATGTTAGAATCATCACTCAATCAGTGAACCATTGAGAAACCAATTTCTTTCCTAAGCGTGTGCTTTCAAGTGAAACGTTGTTGGTCATTTCATGCCATGTCCATGAACTGGGGCTGAGTCTAGAATGGTTTTTAGGTTTTGAGAGCCTGTATTCATTTCCTCTTGCGTCAGTGTGCAGCTTAAAATAAAAAGAACAAATTAATTAATGTTCAGCTTTCGACTTGCAGTTTTAATTGCCGTGAATCATATTTGATTTTTTTTTTTTTTTACTACAGTGGTGATTTCCATCCTAAGAACATGGTTTTGTGTTAAAACCCAAATATTTTATGTAGTATCAAAATCCTTATGTCATATGATGACAACACAAATTTTTATTGTTGCTAAGGACTGCGTTTAAACTTCAAAATCTGTATTGTTGGAGTAATATGATTCCTGTTGCTCTCATTTAACAATTTTGGAGTTTGCCATCTAATTTGCAAACCTCCAATTGTTCCCATGAGATGAAATAGCACACCAGCAGCTCTGTTTGTCTATGAATATCTTATTACATATGTTTTTACATATGCAGTTTATAATGCATTTACAATTTTCATTAATTCAGATATGTTGGCTGCTTGAAAAGGATGTAAATGCATCACAATATTGGGAAGATATATTCGAAAGATAATGGAGCTCAATCTGTTGCGCATGAAATGCATGCAATCAATAAACTGGAAGATCCGAAATGTAATGCACATACAGTACGTATGACATTTCAACATTGTCATGGAAACACATACCAAAAAGACTGAAACCAAAACCTTTATTACAGTTTATTTACTTACGTGTACTTACCTATGAGTACATCAATTTATTCAACACACACACACACACACACACACACACACACACTATTTAAACATTTTAAACAAGGTACATTGAATTAAAAAAAAAACCCACAACCAAAATGCTACCAAATGAAATTAATGAATATATATCAATATTGTGCATTCTTAGAAAGAATGGTTCCATCTAGCACCCATCTTGTTCTTCATGACTTTGTGAGAGACCCTTAATACAGAATTTATACAAAACCTTATAATAGATATTTCCTTTTCAGAAAATATTCCAAGGAGAACTTTTTAAGGAAACTTAACCATTCAAAGAATGCTTGGATAAAACCTTTGAGGATAGGAATTTGAAACAAAAAAAGCATGTCTTGCCAAATCACTATCGAATTATTACCAAATCACAGTGAGGTGAAGAGGAACATCAATGGTGTGGTAATGAAGTAGAAACGACTCCAGACTGCAAAAGAACATGAAGATACCTGTGGAAATTCCTCTGTATTCCTGCCATACAGTATGCTCTTATTGCTCTGAAAAGCATTTTATATTGATTCTCAAGCACACTTAAAGATAGACTACCTTTCAGATTTTTCAAGTGTAGGTCATAAAAAGAATTTTCCCTGACACACAATTATTTTTGGTTAGTGGATCAAAAGCTACTGAATTTGAACCACAGAATTCCAATTTTATGTTTAAAAAACAACAACAACAACAAAAAAACAGATCAATTAATGAATTTAAGGCCACGTGGCCCTAAATTCTCCACTATTTTTTCCTGCTTCACCATGACCCAATTCAAGATATATCTCATGCATCACATGGTGGGCTTTCCCTGTTCACACAAGGCATTGTGGGATACAAATTTGAAACAGGAGAGAACAATGGTGGACGTGAGTGTACGAATTAAACATGGAAAAACTGACTACAGTAACGGAAAGCGAGAAGAAAAGACGTTATGTTGCGAAGGAAAGGAAACGCAGGACCAAACTAATAAATATCGGCGGTCAGCAAGCACCTCGGTGTGATCAGCTGTTTGTTTAGTGACAGAATGATGTACAGTAACTGTCAGTGCACGGTCAAAGGTAAACCTGTGCATGTGCACACGGACTTCCTCTGCCTGCTTGACTGCATGAAGCGAGCGATTTCATGCACATTATTTGCTAGAGAATCCCCTCAAATTAAATAACTTCCCAGCCACAGAATGGCCTGATATTTTGTGAGATTTTACAGAAATAAACATATATCACAATGACCAAATTTCAGCACGAACTACATTTCACCAATTCTCTGACATCGAAAGGTCATCTCGCTTTAAATAAAAATCAGGTTTATATTATTACCGAACCTGAACTCATTTAAATCTTGTAAGCATTTGAACAAGCTATGGCAATGTGTACGGATTCTATTCTTATTTACACAAACAATGGACACTAATGCTCACCTCAACCTTCACTTTTCATCCAAATTAAGTCTAGCAAATTGTTACTAAATTGTAAGCACAAGGCTATGCTGGCATTATTACCATTTCAGGATCATATCAATTTTATGAATATTTATCTATAAGTGTTCTCTTATCAAATGCACCATGAAATCGAAGAAGAAGAAAGATCAAACCTGGAATCCCTGAGGGTTCTTCAGACTCTGTCTGGAGGAACCAGCTGGGTGTTTTCCTCTGACAAGTAGAGACCCTTTAGGAAGCTAAGAAACTCACTAAGATCCATTGAAGCTGTTTTTATAGGAATGGTTCATAATTACTACAGTTTTGTCATCATAAATATCATCAGTTGCTGAAATACACAGAGTTACTACAGCCAAAAATATACACATGTTCAGCTCTGTTATATAGCACTTGGATACCTTTGCATTACACTACAATTGTGAGTCTTTCCATTCAAATGGTGTTCATTCGGAGATTTTTGTTGAGTCTCCATGTTTCTTTTTTAAAATTATTACGAAAAACAACTAAAACAACGACATTTCTGTAAAAATGAAAAATTTATTTATGCTAACTAATCATTACATACTGTTTAGGAATAATTGACTTTTGAGTTGGGATGGCACGGTGGTGTAGTGGTTAGCACTGTCACCTCACAGCAAGAAGGTCCTGGGTTCAAGCCCAAAGGCCGGCGAGGGCCTTTCTGTGTGTGGAGTTTGCATGTTCTCCCCGTGTCTGTGTGGGTTTCCTCTGGGTGCTCCGGTTTCCCCCACAATCCAAAGACATGCAGGTTAGGCTAATTGGTGACTCTAAATTGACCGTAGGTGTGAATGTGAGTGTGAATGGTTGTTTGTCTCTATGGCCAAGTTTACATTAGACCGTATCTGTCTCGTTTTCTTCGCGGATGCACTGTCCGTTTACATTAAAACGCCTGGAAACGCCGGGAAACGGGAATCCGCCAGTGTCCACGTATTCAATCTAGATTGTGTCTGGTCCGGTGCTGTGTAAACATTGAGATACGCGGATACGCTGTGTTGAGCTCTAGCTGGCGTCGTCATTGGACAACGTCACTGTGACATCCACCTTCCTGATTCGCTGGCGTTGGTCATGTGACGTGACTGCTGAAAAACGGCGCGGACTTCCGCCTTGTATCACCTTTCATTAAAGAGTATAAAAGTATGAAAATACTGCAAATACTGATGCAAATACTGCCCATTGTGTAGTTATGATTGTCTTTAGGCTTGCCATCCTTCCACTTGCAAGTGGTAAGTGATATGTGCTGGGATCACACACACAGCGGCTCAGTCCCGAATCCCTGCTTGTGCACTACACTCGCGTGCTCTGTGAGCTGCGCAGGGCCGGAGTGCGCACCTTCCAGAGGGCACTCGCTGTTCAGGGCGGAGTGATTTGGAGTGCAGGATGCCTGCGGAGCCGAGTGTATCCGTGTATTGGTGTTGCTGTGTGCACACAAATCGTGTATTGGTGTTGCTATGTGCACACTAATCGTTTTAAAAACGTTAATCTGATGATCCGCTGATACGGTCTAATGTAAACCCCACCTATGTGTCAGCCCTGCGATGATCTGGTGACTTGTCCAGGGTGTACCCCGCCTCTCGCCCATAGTCAGCTGGGATAGGCTCCAGCTTGCCCGCAACCTTGTAGAACAGGATAAGTGGCTACAGATAATGGATGGATGGATGGACTTTTGAGTTGCTGTAGCATGATTTTAGAAAATATACCCTAGTGTCAGAGAAATATTAGGCTGGGGTCCTCCAGCCATAGAATTGGAGTCCTGGTTAAAACTATAAAACATACTCCTGGTGCAACAAAGATAGGCGAGAGAGAGAGAGAGAGAGAGAGAGAGAGAGAGTACACAACACTGATGCATGTCTATGTTATCCAGCGATTAAGAAACAAAACATTGAGCATCTGAACATCTGCGTTAAATGAGAGAAATGTGTTACATACCCTGCCTCTGCCAACACCCTGTTGATAATAATGGAAAATTTGCCTGGTCTCACGAGCACAATCACAGATGTGCAGTGAATTTGGTGTATAAATACACACTCACGTTAGAGACACAAGTTAAATGAGTAGGGCAAAAACATACAAAACAACAAAGCAAGGAGGGAGACATCTGTTTCATATACACAATGGCATATTGCACTGTTAATGGTCTTTGTTTTTGCATGATGAAAAGATCAATGATTGGCTAAATCAGCTGTAGCAAACTGACTGGAATTCTAAAGAGAGAGGGATTTTGATTAATTGTATGTATTTATGAACAAAGTAATAAGAATACATTTCAAACCCAAGATTAATCTTTTCTTTAAGCTTAATTCATAACTCTCCCAATACTTCTTTAATTATTTATTCTATTCTTTATTTATTATTTTATGTTATTCTTTATTCGGTATTCTATTCTATTCTTTTATTTGGCTTTTGCCAATTCTTGTGCATTAACCAAGGCCATGTAATACAAGTCAAGTCAACTTTATTGTCAAATATGCTATACATGCTCGACATACAGCACAGATGAAATTTCAGTCCTTTCTGACCCACGGTGCAAACAGGCAATGCAATAAATAAAATAGAATTACACACACACACACACACACACACACACACACACACACACACACACACACACACATATATATATAAATTGGAGCAAAAGGACATAAAATAAATAGTCAAGGGCACTTGAGGTATAGCAGGTAAACATGAAATAAGCAGTATAAACAATAAACTAACAGCTGTTAAGGTGAGGTAGTGTGGAATAGTGCAAATGAGCGAGGTAAAGTGAAATGTGCAGTCCCTGAGTTCAGTGTGCGAATGAATGTTGAGTGTGTGTGTGTGTGTGTGTGTGTGTGTGTGTGTGTGTGTGTGTGTGTGTGTGTGTGTTGGGGGGGGGACTGTGAGGGTGACATGATGTCAGATGCCGAAGGGGGGGGGGGGGGGCAGGGGGGTGTACGGACAGAATCTGTGGCGGGGGGCAGAGGGGGGAGGAGGGGCAGAACAGGGAGGGAGTTGAGCCTCCTGACCGCCTGGTGAAAGAAACTGTCCTTGAGCCTGCTGGTTTTGGCCTGGAGACGCCGCAGTCTCCTCCCTGACGGCAGCAGACTGAAGAGGCTGTGAGATGGGTGGGTGGGGTCACCAGCAATCCTGATGGCTTTGCGGGTGAGGCAGGAGTTATAGATATCCATAAGAAAAGGGAGAGAGACACCAATGATCCTCTTAGCAGCTCTCACGATGGGCTGCAGAGTCTTGCAGCAGGACACGGTGCAGGCGCCGTACCACACAGTGATGCAGCTGGTCAGAATGTTCTCGATGGTGCCTCTGTAGAATGTGTGCATGATGGGGGCTGGGGCTCTTGCTCTCCTCAGTTTGCGGAGGAAGTACAGATGCTGTTGGGCTTTTTTGGCCAGTGATGTGGTGTTGTTGCTCCAGGACAGGTCTTCAGAGATGTGCACACCCAGAAACTTGGTGCTGCTCACCCTCTCCACTGCAGCACCGTCGATAGTTAGTGGAGCATGCTGGGTGTGCGCTCTCCTGAAGTCCACAACAATCTCCTTCGTCTTCTCCACGTTCAGGCGGAGATTGTTGTCCTTGCACCACATGGCCAAGCAGCTCACCTCACTCCTGTAGATTGTCTCATCGCCATTGTTGATGAGACCCACCACAGTCGTGTCGTCCACAAACTTAATGAAGAGGTTGGAACTGGATGTTGGTGTGCAGTCATGGGTCAGCAGAGTGAAGAGGAGGGGGCTCAGCACACATCCTTGGGGGCCCCCCCATGTTCAGTGTGATGGTGCTGGAGGAGTTGCTGCCAACTCGTACAGCCTGTGGTCTCCCCGTCAGGAAGTCCAGCAGCCAGTTGCACAGGGAGGTGTTGAGTCCCAGCTGGTCCAGTTTATGAATGAGCTGCTGAGGAATGATTGTGTTGAATGCTGAGCTAAAGTCTATGAACAGCATTCTGACGTACGAGTCTTTTGCCTCCAGGTGGGTGAGGGCTGAGTGGAGGGCAGTGGAGATGATGTCATCGGTTGAATGGTTGGACTGATATGCAAACTGGAAAGGGTCCAGGGGAGGGGGGAGGGCAGACTTGATATGCTGCATGACTAGCCGCTTGAAGCACTTAATGAGGATGGGAGTGAGTGCGACCGGGGGGGGGAGTCATTGAAGCAGGAGGGAGACGGCTTCTTTGGGACCGGGATGATGGTGGTGGCTTTGAGGCACATGGGGACAACAGCCTGGCTCAACGAGATGTTGAAGATGTCTGTAAAGATATCTGTGAGCTCCTTGGCACAGTCTCTTAGGACATGACCAGGAATGTCATCAGGACCCGGGGCATTCCATGCGTTTGTCGTCCTGTGAGCTCTCCTCACGCTGTCTGGGGTCAGTGTCAACACCTGGTCGCCGGGAGGTGGTGGGGTCTTCTGTGCCGTGGTGCTGTTGTCTGCCTCAAAGCGAGGGAAGAAGTCGTTCAACTGATTCAGCAGAGAGGCGGAGTTATCACAGGTCTGTGGCGAGGGCTTGTAGTCTGTGATGGTCTGAATCCCCTGCCACAGGTTCCTGGTGTCTCTGCTGTCGTTGAAGTAGTCAGCAATTTTCCTGGAATACTGTCTCTTGGCCACCCTGATGCCTCGTGACAGGTTGGCCCTAGCTGTCCTCAGGCCCACCTCGTCCCCAGCTCTGAAGGCGGCGTTCCAAGCCCTCAGGAGCCTGTGGACTTCGCCTGTCATGAGAAGTACTTACAAATATGAGTATCAAAATAACATTACTTTCATTCCTGATATTAAGCAGAGTATCAGAATCAGAATCTCACTCACTCACTCACCTGTAGGTCAATAGGCTTGTCAGTTGCCAGCCTCTTATGAGGCTGTCTGCATCTATCTTGAGCACACTTCATCCATCTCTCACAGCTTTTGCCAGACAAACAACCATTCACACACACCTATAGGCAATTTAGATAAGCCAGTTAATCTCATCCACATGTCTTTGGACCATGGGAGAAAGCCTTCTGGTGGCACCCAGAGAAAACCCACACAGACATGGGGAGAACATGCAAAATACACACAGATTCTGCTGATGGGGGCATTTCTATCTTGAAAAAGACATTCAGGACAGAAATATAGAGCCCACACCACACCACAAGATGCACACCACTCATCAGCAGAAAATCTCAGAGGTAGAAGGTTTTGCTTAACCCAGTTGAGCATGCATTTCACATCCAGAAGAGAACACTGAAGGGTGGAAGTCCTCAAAACAATCAACAACTTAAAGAAATTGAAACAAAGCATCACAAAAGAAGAATGCAACAGTTTGGTGATGCCAGTTGGTTGCTGATTTGATGCAATTACTGCAAGCAAATATTAAAGCATTTTTTGTGTATATATATATATAAAATTTACCAGCTGGGAGGTCTGTATCGTGAAATACTGTGACCAAGGTCTTGAAAATACTGACCGAGGCCTCTGGGCCGAGGTCAGTATTTTCAAGGCAAAGGTCATGGTATTTCATGATATGGACCGAACTTAAGCTGGTAAATAACATATGTATGTAATAAATAACACAAGTAAATAAATAACACAAGTATGTCTTCCACCTTTTGACCTTCATTTAGGCTTCAACAGAACTTCCCAAAGACACTGAGGTCGTAGGTCATCTTTTTTGTTGTATTTTCTGCCCTTTGCTCCTCAGTAAACTGCTGGATTTGCTCAGCGTTAGCAACAGTTACAGGTTTTCAGCTTTCTCCTGAAATGTTTTCTTTTATTTCATCTTCATCAGGGTAGTAAAACTTGCTTTCGCTGTGAACACTGTCGTTATCGCTATCCATGCTGTAAAATTAATGCTATTATACTGAGAAATGTGAAAATAAAAGTTGACAAAAAATTGCTACCATGTTTGTTGTTGTTGTTGTGAACGAGTGAGTTGCCAAAGGTCCGTAAACAGGATCTGTATCATAGGATTCTGGACCACTCGCGAGCCAATCAGGGCGCACGATTTGATAGAAACCAGACCATGAAAAAAAATGTGTTATTGACAACCCCAAATAAAAAAAATAAAAAAAAAAAGTTGGGACACCATGTTGAAATTGAAATTAAAACTGAAAACAATGATTTATAAATAATCGTTGACCTGTATTGCACTCAAAACAATAAAAAAGCACATTATTTGATGTTTTACCTCATGATTTTTTTTTCAAAATAAACACATTTCAATGTTGATTCTTACAACACATCTATACTATTAATGGAAGGCTGTCTGTCTCTCTGTCTGTTCACCTCACCAAGGCTGGACGCATATACTCAATACTTTGCACATGGATTGATAACAGCCCAGAGGGGCCCAAGACAACATTTATGATTTTCCAAAACATGGGATTAGTGCTAATCCAACACACTATTCATTTCCCTTAGGCTACATGCTCACACTAACACACTGCTAATTTAAGACACTATCATTTCCCATAGGCTATATGCTCATGCTAACACACTGTGTGCAGCCTCAGCTGGGAATCCCCTCCCTGACTTGCCTGAGAGTTTCAATTGTATGGGCCTTTACAATCAGTGTTCCTCGACAGAGGCTTCTGCTAGGGCCAAGTTAACATCACTGAGGAGATGCAGAGAGCGATTTATGTCATTCTGACAGAACACAGTGAAAACATATATCACGTGTCCACTCAGCTCTCCACTGGGCCATTCAGAGGAAATCAGGTTCACGGGCAATAACTACTTGTTTCAAAAAAAGTTGGGACAGTGACGCGTTTACCATTTTATAATGCTGGCACTCCTTCTCACAACACTTTAAAGATGTTCAGAGAATGAAGACACCAATTGATGAAGCATTTCAGGTGTTATTTTGTCTTATTCTTCCTGAAAACAGGTCTTAAGGTGTGCAGAGGGGGCAGGCACCCTCTTCTTCCACAGCCATGCCTTTGTAATGTGTGCAGAATGTGGTTTTGCATTGTCTTGTTGAAATATCCCTGGAAAAGATGTCATCATGAAGGCAAATCTCACTGTACTTTTCTGCATTAATGGTGCCATCACAAATATACAGTGGGGCAAAAAAGTATTTAGTCAGTCACCAATTGTGCAAGTTCTCCCACTCAAAAAGATGAGAGAGGCCTGTAATTTTCATCATAGGTATACCTCAACTATGAGAGACAAAATGAGAAAAAAAATCCAGAAAATCACATTGTCTGTCTGATTTTTAAAGAATTTATTTGCAAATTATGGTGGAAAATAAGTATTTGGTCAGTAACAAAAATTCATCTCAATACTTTGTTATATACCCTTTGTTGGCAATGACAGAGGTCAAACGTTTTCTGTAAGTCTTCACAAGGTTTTCACACACTGTTGCTGGTATTTTGGCCCATTCCTCCATGCAGATCTCCTCTAGAGCAGTGATGTTTTGGGGCTGTCGCTGGGCAACACGGACTTTCAACTCCCTCCAAAGATTTGCAATGGGGTTGAGATCTGGAGACTGGCTAGGCCACTCCAGGACCTTGAAATGCTTCTTACGAAGCCACTCCGTTGCCCGGGCGGTGTGTTTGGGATCATTGTCATGCTGAAAGACCCAGCCACATTTCATCTTCAATGCCCTTGCATTGGAAGGAGGTTTTCACTCAAAATCTCACGATACATGGCCTCATGCTTTCTTTCTTTTACACGGATCAGTTGTCCTGGTCCCTTTGCAGAAAAACAGCCCCAAAGCATGATGTTTCCACCTCTATGCTTCACAGTAGGTATGGTGTTCTTTGGATGCAACTCAGCATTCTTTCTCCTCCAAACACAACAAGTTGAGTTTTTACCAAAAAGTTCTATTTTGGTTTCATCTGACCATATGACATTCTCCCAGTCCTCTTCTGGATCATCCAAATGCTCTCTAGCAAACTTCAGACGGGCCTGGACATGTACTAGCTTAAGCAGGGGGACACGTCTGGCACTGCAGGATTTGAGTCCCTGGTGGCGTAGTGTGTTACTGATGGTAGCCTTTGTTACTTTGGTCCCAGCTCTCTGCAGGTCATTCACTAGGTACCCCTGTGTGGTTCTGGGATTTTTGCTCACTGTTCTTGTGATCATTTTGACCCCACGGGGTGAGATCTTGCGTGGAGCCCCAGATCGAGGGAGATTATCAGTGGTCTTGTATGTCTTCCATTTTCTAATAATTGCTCCCACAGTTGATTTCTTCACACCAAGCTGCTCACCTATTGCAGATTCAGTCTTCCCAGTCTGGTGCAGGTCTACAATTTTGTTTCTGGTGTCCTTTGACAGCTCTTTGGTCTTGGCCATAGTGGAGTTTGGAGTGTGACTGTTTGAGGTTGTGAATAGGTGTCTTTTATACTGATGACGAGTTCAAACAGGTGCCATTAATACAGGTAATGAGTAGAGGACAGAGGAGCCTCTTAAAGAAGTTACAGGTCTGTGAGAGCCAGAAATCTTGCTTGTTTGTAGGTGACCAAATACTTATTTTACCGAGGAATTTACCAATTAATTCATTAAAAATCCTACAATGTGATTTCCTGGATTATTTCCCCCCATTCTGTCTCTCATATTTGAAGTGTACCTATCATGAAAATTACAGGCCTCTCTCATCTTTTTAAGTGGGCGAACTTGCACAGTTGGTGGCTGACTAAATACTTTTTTGCCCCACTGTAAGTTACTTTTGCCAAGGGACTGAGACAACCCCATACCATGACAGACGTTGGCTTTTGGACTTGTTGCTGGTAACAGTCTGGATGGTCTTTTTCATGTTTGGTCCAGTGCACACGACCTCCATTTCTTCCAAAAAATATCTGGAATACTGAATTATCTGACTACACTACACGCTTCCACTGTATGATGGTCCATCCCAGATGCCTCTGAGCCCAGAGAAGACTGGACTTTCTTCTGGACACAGTTAACATAAGGCTTCCTTTTTGCACAGTAAAGTTTTAACTGGTATTTGTGGATGTAACTCATATTGTAGTGCTTGACAAAGGTTTGCCAAAGTAACCCCGAGCCCATGTGTTTATATCAGCTACAGATGAATGACGGTTCTTGACGCAGTGCCATCTGAGGGATCAGAGATCACCGGTGTTCAGCTTAGGCTTGCGTCCTTGCCCTTTATGCACTGAAATTCCTCTAAATTCCTTGAATTGTTTAATGACATTATGCACCACAGAGGGTGCTATCTTTCTTTGAGGAACATTTTTTTTAAACATTTCAATAATTTTCTCACATGTTTTGAAAAAGCGAAGATCCTCTACCTATCTTTGGTCCTCAAAACTAGACCTTTCCTGGATACTGATTTTGTACCAAATCATGATTACAGTCACTTGTTGACATCACCTGTTTCAAATTACATCATTATTTAATTGTTTTACCTCATTACTAGCCCTAAATTGCCCCTCTCCCTACTTTTTTGGAATGTATTGCAGGCCTGAATTGTACAAATGGATGTATATTAACAAATGAAATGAAGTTGACCAGACAAAACATGAAATATCTTGGGTTCATCCTGTTTGCAATGAAATACAAGTCAAAGAAAATTTAGAAATCACTGCTTTCTTTTTTTATTTGCATTTTCCCTACTGTCTCAACTGTTTCTGATTTGGAGTTGTACTTTAAGTCAATCTTTTGAAATACTTATGCTTACCTGAACATTGGGTGATCTGCCACCAAAGGTGCCATATTCTAAGTTGGTTAGAATAAGAATATATCATATCATTGTACGTTGCTCTGGAAAAGAGCATCTGCTAAATGGCATGTAATGTAATGTAATGATTAACATGTTGAGTTATAAATATCAGGAAATGAAAGCAAAATTCAGGTCTAATGTTTTATATTAATCTTTTGATCTCTGCTGTTGTGTAGAGATTGTCCTTGCCGTTCCAGTACTTTCAGAGAGGACTGTATTTCCCCACTGGATAAATTCATTAGCATCTATAGGCATAATATCATGTCAGCATACTCTTAACCTGTTTAAATACAGACAGTAAGTAATTAAAGCATTAAAAATGAGCACATTAAATTGTTTTCCACATCATGGTATTGAGAAAGTTTTGAACTTTGCATACTTTGTGCAACATTACCCACCAAGCTTGGTAATTTGATTCTTACACGTTGGCATAGAGCCTAAATAAACTTGCTTGAAACCATTTAATTGGCATGAAATTACAGCAAGCATTGTTACCTGGTTTAATAAGGCATGTGACATTCGTAATTGCAAACCTAAGCTCTACTGACTGGCATTAATTAAGGAAAAGTGAAAACTGCCAAGCCAACCGAGCTATTATTGGGTAAACTCCCTTTGATTTCATCAATATTGTATCAATTCTGTATAAATTCAAAACTGAGGAGAGAGAGAAGCTGTGTTACTCAGGTCTCTAGCAAGAGATTGAGAAAGAGATTGATGGAATAGCCATTCAATGTGGAGTAACGGTGTTTAAATCATTAAACATGAACATTGGGTACTTCTCAGATGCAGTCACACTCTGAGGGGCGAGAAAACGGGAAGTCAGAGTTGATACTGGTTGCTCAGTTACAGGCTTGTAGCTGATATTTGGAGGGTATTATAGAGTAATTCACAGTTCAAGGACTTGAAAATGAACAAAGTGGAATCTGATAGGGTTGAACGGTGGTGTAGTGGTTAGCATTGTTGCCTTACACAGACTCAAAAACAAGCGTTCTCAGCCCTAATGGTGAAACCAAAGGTTTTGACATCATGTCTGGTATTCTCCAGGGCGACACTGGCACATCTCCTGTTTATTATAATCCTTGACTATGTCCTGCATATCTTCCTTGATAAACATCACAAGAAAGTTCCCCTTATCCACCCTCGGAAACATAGGCGTCACCCCCCATTCTCTTGACCGACCTGGACTATGCAGGCGATCTGTCTATCACAGTTTATACAGTCCAAAATGCAGATCATCTTCATGCATTAGAGGAGGCGGCAGCATGTGTTGATCTGCACTATAATGAAACCAAGACTGAGTTTATTTTCTTCATTCCAGATGCATCAGTAAGCACTTTCTCAGGCAAAGTCTTTAAGTGCGTCAATGATTTTAAGCACCTCAGCTCTTACATCATGAACTCCGTAAAGGACTTTATAACACATAAGGTAGAGGTGTGGGATACTTGCAACAAGCTAAACAAAATCTGGAGAAGCAACCTATCAAATAATATCAAGCCCAACCTCTTCAAAGCAGTTGTACTTCAAATACTGCTTTATGGGTCAGAGACATGGACACTCAGGGCAAAGGAGATTAAAAGGGTTGACGGATGCTACACCAACCTCCTAATGAGAGTATAAAATGTCTCGTGAAAGCAAGGCAACACCCTGGCCCAAATATATGGAGAGCTTCCACCCCTCTCGGTACAGCTTGTGCAATGCAGAGCCCAGTTCACTGGCTACACATTTCAGGCAAAGGGTATAATAATCTCAGACCCCCTTTTATGGAAGCCTTCCAAAGGAAGAACGCTAACGTTTCCTGACACTATTGCAAGGGACACTGTTATAAAGGTGGAAGACCTGCTCATCACAATCGTGTGGAAACGGATTGTTTGGGAAATTGCGGCTGAGGCCACAAGATGATGATAATGATGATGATGATACCTCCCAGCAAGAAGGATCTGGGTTCAAACTTCACAGCGGATTGGGGTCTTTCTGGGTATTTGCATGTTCTCCCTGTGCGTACATCTGTTTCCTACCACAGTCCAAAGACATGAATGGTTGTTCGTCTCTGTGTTCGCCCTGCTATAGATTGGCCACTGTCCAGTTTCCTTGTGACCCTGATGTCTAAGACATAGATAATGGCTGGATGGAACCTGATAAGTCCAGGGAATTCCAGTGAAATGCTCTTTACCAAGGTTTACTATTGGTCTTATGATATACCTCACAATGCTGTTGTATGATGACATGCTAAAGGCAAATCAGGATATAAAGTACTCTCTACATGCCTCAAAGGAAAACTAGTGGTTACTAGGAGATGCAGACATGGATATGAGGAGGAAAATGGTATGAATGAGCTACAGGGTGCTGTATTCAGTTCAAAAAGTCATTATTTACAGAGGAAATGCTATATTCAGAGGTTACACTACCTATGTGTAGTTCACACCCCTGAGGTTGCCAGATTTTATATGAGTTGAAGTGTCCAAGATATGGGTTTTCAGTAGCATTGAACAAGCACTTGGCTTTAAGCCTGGAGAAAAAGGGAAGATATAAAATGTGGACTTACGAAGCAGATGGCATTTTTTTCCTTCTTTGGGAAAAGTAATAATATGTATCATAATAGCAAGAGAAAAATGAAGAATAAATAAAAGACAATGCGATGAAATATGAATGAGAAACTGACAAACATCAAAATGAACATCTAGTAAGAGTCGAATATCTTGCCAATATTTTGCTGAATCAGTTAATCGCTGAAAAATGTATTTAATTTAAAAATAACACACATTGTTCGACTCTATTTAACAAGTTATAAAATAACACTTGATCCAGCACATCCTATTTTGCATTTTGTATATTGTGCAATGACAGTCTGTTGTCTATCAATATTATCTATAATAAAATAACCGCCAACTGCCTGACTAGAGTTTAGTTTGTAGCTGAGAGCCGAATTACGATGTGGACAAGTTCTGTAATAAATTCTCATTATGTACGCATAACTCTGCTCTGAGTACAGCTCAGCATGATTTGTGGTTTCTGAAATTGAAATGCCTGAGAACAATCACAGAAACTGATTACTTCAGTCATTGCTCAGTTGTAATCAGACTGGATATTTCTTCCCGTCACTGTTCACATGATTGCTACTGGCTGCACATGATTGCTGCTGGGTCCCACATCTGTGATAAGGATGATCCAAATTCTCCAAATCACTGATTCACTGTATCAGTAAGTGAAACACAGAGGGAGGCACAAGAGTTCTTTCATTCCAAATAACTAATGTACCATGACATCAGCTTAGGTTATCATGACAATGGAATCAAAACTCAAATGAAATCCCACTGATGCCCAAACGCAATTTCTGACTAGGCTTAATTGTGCTCTGGTATTAAGAAGGTCAAACAATGTTATCCATTACATGACTCTTCCCTCCTTCCTTTTAGAAATGTACTCACTGAGGATCCTCCTCTACTCTCTGATCTTCCTCCTGAGTGTGTTTGGCAACCTGCTGATCATCGTGGTGCTGGTTGTGAACAAGCGTATGCGCACCGTCACAAACTCCTTCCTGCTCTCCCTCGCTGTCAGTGACCTCATGATGGCCGTCTTCTGCATGCCATTCACTCTCATCCCTAATTTGCTGGAGGACTTCATCTTTGGAGCTGGCATGTGCAAGACCGTTGCCTATTTCATGGGTGAGGTGCTCTTCATTTCACCTTTCACTACCTACTGCCTTTCAGGGATTTATGGTGAATATTAGAGAATTTTAATATTATATCTGTTGGCTTAAATATTTTATGGATATAAAAAGTGTACACACCCTGTTAAAATGATAGGTTTTTCTGATGTAAAAAAAATGAGACAATGAAATATATAATTTCAAAACTTTTCCCACCTTTAATGTGACCTATAACCTGTATAATTCAATTGAAAAACAAACAAATCTGTTAGGGAGAAAAACATTAAAAAAAAAAAAACGTACAATAAACTGGTTGCATAAGTGTGCACACCCTTAAACTAATACTTTGTTGAAGCACCTTTTGATTTAATTACAGCATTCAGTCTTTTGGGGTTCACACCTGCCATCAATTAAAATGACTCTGATTAACCCCAAATTAAGTTCAGACATTTACTCAGTTGCATCCTCCAGCAAAAGCCAGCGTTCACAGAGAGCTTACAAAGCGTCAAAGGGAGCTCATTGTTGAAAGGTATCAGTCAGGAGAAGGGGACAAAAACATTTCCACAGCATTAGATATACCATGGAGCACAGTGAAGACCGTCACCAAGAAGTGGAGAAAATATGGGACAACAGTGACATTAGCGAGAACTGGACGTCCCTCCAAAATTGATGAAAAGACAAGACGAAATCTGGTCAGGGAGGCTGCCGAGAGGCCTACAGCAACACTGAAGGAGCTGCAGGAATTTCTGGCAAGTACTGGTTGTGTACTACATGTGACAACAATCTCCCATATTCTACATATGTCTGGACTATGAAGTAGGGTCAAAGAAAAACATCCAGGCCCAGCTAAATTTTGCAAAAAAAATACAAACTCTCCCAAAAGCATGTGGGAAAATGTGTTATGGTCTGACGAAAGCAAGGTTGAACTTTTTGGCCACAATTTCAAAAGGTATGTTTGGCGCAAAAACA
Source organism: Neoarius graeffei (assembly GCF_027579695.1). NCBI lineage: Eukaryota > Metazoa > Chordata > Actinopteri > Siluriformes > Ariidae > Neoarius > Neoarius graeffei. Next base: position 35,618,002 of record NC_083586.1, read on the forward strand.
ACACTGCGCATCACCAAAAGAACCCCATACCCACGGTGAAGCATGGTGGTGGCAGCATCATGTTTTGAGGTTATTTTTCTTCAGCTGGAACAGCGGCTTTAGTCAAGGTGGAGGGAATTATGAACAGTTCTAAATACCAGTCAATTTTGGCCCAAAATCTTCAGGCATCTGCTAGAAAGCTAAAGATGAGGAATTTCATCTTTCAGCATAACAGTGACTCCAAAAAAGTTTTGGAATGGCCCAGCCAGAGCCCAGACCTAAATCCAATTGAAAATCTGTGGGGTGACCTGAAGAGGGCTGTGCACAAGAGATGCCCTCGCAATCTGACAGATTTGGAGCGCTTTTGCAAGAAAGAATGGGCAAATATTGCCAAGTCTAGATGTGGCAGGCTGATAGACTCCGACCCAAAAAGACTGAATGCTGTAATTAAATCAAAAGGTGCTTCAACAAAATATTAGTTTAAGGGTGTGCACACTTATGCGACCAGCTTATTGTACATTTTTTATTTTTTATGTTTTTCCCCCAACAGATTTGTTTGTTTTTCAATTGAATTGTACAGGTTATAGGTCACATTAAAGGTGGGAAAAGTTTTGAAATTATTTATCGTGGTCTCATTTTTTTACATTAAAAAAAACCTATCATTTTAATGGGGTGTGTACAATTTTTTTAACCAGTGTGTGTGTGTGTGTGTGTGTGTGTGTGTGTGTGTATATATATATATATATATATATATATATATATATATATATATATATATATTTATTTATTACACACACACACACACACACACACACACACACACACACACACACACCGGTGTGGGTGTATATATATAAGCACAAATTGGGTTTTGCTGTAAAAATAAATCTTTATTTGAAAGACTCATTTTAAGGGGAAAATCAGCATCCCTTTTTGAACATTATTCCAGTTATACCAGGAAAGACATATTTACAGGTTAAAGCATTATAATAATATTACTACTACCGCTGCTAATAATACAGTATATATTTGTTTTCTGCTTTGTAAAGTCTAAAGTTGAAGTACTGTAAGAGTTGTGAGAAAAGGCACAGACTGTAACCCCGACCCTAACTCTACTTTAACCTTTCAAACTGTTTATACAAATTGAGTTGAATAAATTTTCCACTGTGAGGCCATGCTGACAAAGTAGACAAAGTACTTTCACTGAAGAGACAACATTAGGAAAATTAAAGTATTTGATAGCAAAGGCAAAAAAATGTTGGGAAAACCCAAGTAATGAAAGGCCAAGATATGGTGGAGCAGTGGAGGATAAGTTGTTAGGGCTTTGAGCTACTCACCAGAAGGTTGTGAGTTCAAACCCCAGCACTTCATCCCAGCTGCCACTGTTGGGCTCTTGAGAAGAATTATATTCTGCACAATTATATCCTGTCTTAATTGTAAGTCACACTAGTCTGCAAAATAAATATAAATATGTGAGTGAAGGTGTCACAAAAAAGCTTGATAGCTGAGACAACAAATGTTAGATAGATGGACAATGAGCAAGACAGAAGAAGAAAATCTAAGAGTCTGGAGTGTTTGGTAGTAATGGAGAAACTCAAATGAAGTGAAATTATCGAGGGCTTTATAAATAAGAAGGAGATTTTGGCTAATATGGTTTTGGGATAAGGTGTTGATAAGAATCCAGACTTTTGAATTCTGGATAGTTTGAAGCTTGTGGGGTCACCTGGAGCTGTTTTGTGTAAATATAATCCAGGCTTCTTGGATGAGAGATTGTGCAGCAGAATATGAGCGATAAAATCTGTTTATTAATATTACAAAATACGCTGTTATTAGCATGCAGCTAAATTGATTCTTGTGAGTAAATAGACTTGCCTCAGATTTCACTAATATGATAATAAACAGGGATTAAATTGGGATTTAGATAATATTTTATATGTTTCTTCACTGAGGTCCTAATTTAACTAAGTACAAATAATTGGCAAGACCTTCAGTTGTCAGTCTTCCTTGTTTAACAGCTTTGCCATCAAATTAATATCCAAAATATCTCCAATTCTTTTTTGGCAAAGACATATAATTCCATAAATGTATTTAAAGCTAGACCGCCTTTCAGATTTTTCAAGTGTAGGTCATAAAAAGAATTTTCCCTGACACCCAATTACCCACATCTCAAGGGGTTATCCTCAAAATAAATAAATAAATAAATAAATAAATAAATAGATTTTTGTTTAGTGGACCAAAAGCTCCTGAATTCAAATCACAGACATCCAATTTTATTAGTTAAAAAAAAGAACAATTAATGAATTTAGGGCCATATGGCCCTAAATTCTCTGCTATTTTTTCCTGCTTCACCATGACCCAATTCAAGATACTATCTCATGCATCACGTGGTGGGCTTTCCCTGTTTGCGCAAGACATTGTGGGATACAAATTTGAAACAGGAGAGAAAAATGGAGGACATGAGTGTGCGAATGAAATGTGAATGACCAACTACAGTAACCAAAAGCGAGAAGAAAAGACGTTATGTTGCAAAGGAAAAGAAATGCAGGACCAAACTAATAAATATCGGCAGTCAGCGAGCACCTCGGTGTGATCAGCTGTTTGTTTAGCAAAAGAATGATGTAATTGTCAGTGTACGGTCAAAGGTAAACATGCGCATGTGCACACGGACTTCCTCTGTTTGCTTGACTGCGTGAAGCGAGTGATTTCATGCACATTATTTGCTAGGGAATCCTCTCAAATTAAATAACTTCCCAGCCACAGAATGGCCTGTTTTTTTGAGACATTACAGAAATAAACATATTACAATGACTAAATTTCAGAGGGAACTAAATTTCACCGATTTTATGAAATCAAAAGGCCGTCTAGCTTTAAACCATCACCATTAGTGCTATTATTATGCCATTTACCTTTCCATGAAATTATTGTACCTGACCTTCACTCCAAGTTTATCTCTGATACTAAACCATGACAATGACCTGATGACGATGACCTGATGATGACGACAATGACCTGATGAAGATGATGATGACCTGATGAAGATGACGATGACCTGATGATGATGACCTGATGATGATGATGATGACCTGATGATGATGATGACCTGATGATGATGACGATGACCTGATGATGATGACGATGGCCTGATGATGATGACGATGGCCTGATGATGATGATGATGATGATGATGACCTGATGATGATTACCTGATGATGATTACAATGACCTGGGGCCACATTACAGAAACTTCCTAAGTGTAAAATCCTATCTTATCTTAAGTTAGGATGGCATTTAGGAGTTTGGGTATTACAGAAGGAGGTTTCCTAACTTAACTTAAGAAGAAATCCTATCTTATCTTAAGATAGGAATTTAGCCATTACAGAACCATCCTAAGTTAGGAATATCTTAAGTAAGGATGCCAAAGTTACAAGGCCATACACTCTGTCCTAAAATTCAAATTTTCAACTGTCAGTAACTGAAAAAATGGCAGCAGCACTGCTAGTAGGTCTGTATGAGGATGAAGAGACAAGAAATTTAATGGTTGAAAGGCTACTGAGACCACATAATGACATGTTGAATTTTTCGGATCGTGTTTTGATGTCTTTTTATCACCTGCCAAGACATTTAATTTTGAATTTGGTGGAGGAGTACACTCCTGACCGCTGACACTATTTCAGCAACCTCCTGCCACTTTTTTTTCCTTTACTTGGGATGTTAAACTCGCCGAAAATTCCCAAACAAGGTTGACTTCCTCTCGTCCACCGCCACAACTAAAGCCTCCAGCTCGTCATGCGCAAAATTAAATGCCCTCCGCTTCTTTTCTGTCATTTTTGTCAGCTTTTCTGAAGACTTTCTAGGTCTTTTCACCTATAACGGTTTAGGTCGTTACAAAGTAATTATCTCGTGCACATTCGAAGTGGCAGAAACAGACACGACCAATCGAAAAAATCACTCTGACAGAACAGTTAGGGTTTCCTAACTTAAGATATGATAGGAGGCCAAAGATAAGATAGGAAACGGCCAGCAACTTAGGAATTGTTTCTGTAATAGGAAGTTAGGATTTTTCCTATCTTTGAGTTCCTATCTTAAGTTAGGACGAGTGGTTAGGATTTTTTCTGTAATACGCCCCCTGATGAAGATGATGATGACCTGATGATGATGATGATGATGACTTGATGACGAATACCTGATGATGATGACGATGACCTGATGATGATTACCTGATGATGACAATGACCTGATGAGATGATGACCAGGGGCCACATTACAGAAACTTCCTAAGTGTAAAATCCTATCTTATCTTAAGTTAGGAAGGCATTTAGGAGTTTTGGTATTACAGAAGGAGGGTTCCTAACTTAACTTAGGAAGAAATCCTATCTTATCTTAAGATAGGAATTTAGCCATTACAGAACCATCCTAAGTTAGGAATATCTTAAGTAAGGATGCCTAAGTTACAAGGCCATACACTCTGTCCTAAAATTCAAATTTTCAACTGCCAGTAACTGAAAAAAAATCACAGCAGCACTGCTAGAAGGTCTGTATGAGGATGAAGAGAAAAGAAATTTAATGGTTGAAAGGCTACTGAGACCACATAATGACATGTTGAATTTTTCGGATCATGTTTTGATGTCTTTTTATCGCCTGCCAAGACATTTAATTTTGAATTTGGTGGAGGAGTTGCGTCCAGCCCTGGAAGACCCACAAGGAGACATGGAGCCTTGCCTGTGGTGATGCAGGTAACAAATGCTCTGCGTTTTTTTGCCAAGGGTGACTTCCAGACTGAGGTTGCAAGCCTGTCTTCGATGTCACAGCCATGTATTTCAAGGAATCTCATGGAAGGCCATCTGCAGTCTCGCACCTAACTACATACAGTTTCCACGTGGAGAAGAGCTGCAGCGGATTAAGGAGGAGTTTTTAAGGCAGAGTGGGATGCCAGGGGTAATTGGGCTTGTTGATGGGTCTTTATTCCCTATCAAAGCCCCAAGCGGTCCAACTGAGCCAGCATATGTATGCCATAAGGGATACCACGCCATCAATGTTCAGGCCATTGGAGACCAAAAGGTTTCTAGGTCTTTTCACCTATAACGGTTTAGGTCGTTACAAAGTAATTATCTCGTGCACATTCGAAGTGGCAGAAACAGACATGACCAATCGAAAAAATCACTCTGACAGAACAGTTAGGGTTTCCTAACTTAAGATATGATAGGAGGCCAAAGATAAGATAGGAAACGGCCAGCAACTTAGGAATTGTTTCTGTAATAGGAAGTTAGGATTTTTCCTATCTTTGAGTTCCTATCTTAAGTTAGGACGAGTGGTTAGGATTTTTTCTGTAATACGCCCCCTGATGAAGATGATGATGACCTGATGATGATGATGATGATGACTTGATGACGAATACCTGATGATGATGACGATGACCTGATGATGATTACCTGATGATGACAATGACCTGATGAGATGATGACCAGGGGCCACATTACAGAAACTTCCTAAGTGTAAAATCCTATCTTATCTTAAGTTAGGAAGGCATTTAGGAGTTTTGGTATTACAGAAGGAGGGTTCCTAACTTAACTTAGGAAGAAATCCTATCTTATCTTAAGATAGGAATTTAGCCATTACAGAACCATCCTAAGTTAGGAATATCTTAAGTAAGGATGCCTAAGTTACAAGGCCATACACTCTGTCCTAAAATTCAAATTTTCAACTGCCAGTAACTGAAAAAAAAATCACAGCAGCACTGCTAGAAGGTCTGTATGAGGATGAAGAGAAAAGAAATTTAATGGTTGAAAGGCTACTGAGACCACATAATGACATGTTGAATTTTTCGGATCATGTTTTGATGTCTTTTTATCGCCTGCCAAGACATTTAATTTTGAATTTGGTGGAGGAGTTGCGTCCAGCCCTGGAAAGACCCACAAGGAGACATGGAGCCTTGCCTGTGGTGATGCAGGTAACAAATGCTCTGCGTTTTTTTGCCAAGGGTGACTTCCAGACTGAGGTTGCAAGCCTGTCTTCGATGTCACAGCCATGTATTTCAAGGAATCTCATGGAAGGCCATCTGCAGTCTCGCACCTAACTACATACAGTTTCCACGTGGAGAAGAGCTGCAGCGGATTAAGGAGGAGTTTTTAAGGCAGAGTGGGATGCCAGGGGTAATTGGGCTTGTTGATGGGTCTTTATTCCCTATCAAAGCCCCAAGCGGTCCAACTGAGCCAGCATATGTATGCCATAAGGGATACCACGCCATCAATGTTCAGGCCATTGGAGACCAAAAGGTTTCTAGGTCTTTTCACCTATAACGGTTTAGGTCGTTACAAAGTAATTATCTCGTGCACATTCGAAGTGGCAGAAACAGACACGACCAATCGAAAAAATCACTCTGACAGAACAGTTAGGATTTCCTAACTTAAGATATGATAGGAGGCCAAAGATAAGATAGGAAACGGCCAGCAACTTAGGAATTGTTTCTGTAATAGGAAGTTAGGATTTTTCCTATCTGAGTTCCTATCTTAAGTTAGGACGAGCGGTTAGGATTTTTTCTGTAATACGCCCCCTGATGATGATGACCTCATGATGATGATAATGACCTGATGATGACGATGACCTGATGATGATGACGACAATAACCTGATGACGATGACCTGATGATGATAACAATGACCTGATGATGATAACGATGACGGCGATTATTTTTTATTTCATACCACTAAATTCTAGATTTGGAAATCTGTAACGAGACCATTGGTAATCTCATTTGTAAGATAATTTCCATTGCATATAATCATAGAGTTATACTAGTAAGCCTTGTCTTCATTGCATGCTGTTGGGATTTTGATCCCTCTTACACTGTTTTCTATGAGCTAGCAACTGTTACTATTTCAGGTGTTGTGGACTATACTATTTTCTCTGCATGAGTATGTTTTGTGGGCTGAGAAACTAATAATGTATGATGGGTTGTCATACACTTCTTTGTTTGGTATGGAGTGAAAATATAGCTTTATTCTGTCGGCAGCAAATTACACCCAGGCCTAACAAAAAGGTTCCCATAGCAATATTTCCTCAACACTGAATATGATCATGAAACACTAATTCAGAATTAAGTACTCACACTAGGCATACCTTATAGTTCTCTGCCTCTAGTCATTAAAGAGAACTTTTTGATGAGGGCTGAATTTGAATCACTAATGCATACCTCATGGAATGTCAGACCTCTGGGCTTAATTATCAATTCATTTACAATATAAAGATCAATTTGAATGCAGGGTTATTATTCCTACTATTATTAGGGCCCGAGCCCTATGGGCGAAGGCCCTATTGTTCTTGTAAGAGTTCACTATTATTATTCTTCCGTCTTCTTCTTCTTCTTCTTCTTTATTTTTCTCCGCTGTTGGGCCATTTTCGGGGCGCTTGCCATGGGCGAAAACGCATGAAATTTGGCACCAGTTCCGAGAATTGCCACCGCTACTCAGAACCAAAAGCCCAAACTTGGCCGGGGCTCAGGGCCTCTATAGCGCCCCCAAAGTCGTTGTGATTTTGGCCTCCCGCATTAAGGTGCCTGGTTGCCATGTAGTTTGTAGTAGTGGCATGCAATTTGGTACGCATATGTATCTCACTAAGCCGGACAAAAATGCAATGCCAATGCATTAGCCACGCCCAACAGGAAGTGAGGTAATTTCACTTTTGTGCAAAATGCATGGCAACGAAGACGGCGCAACTCCTCCTAGACCGTTCATAGGAATGTCACCAAAATTGATACACATCATCTACAGACATGGCTGACAAAAGTTACAATTTGGCACCAGTTCCGAGAATTGCCACCGCTACTCAGAACCAAAAGCCCAAACTTGGCCAGGGCTCAGGGCCTCTATAGCGCCCCCAAAGTCGTTGTGATTTTGGCCTCCCGCATTAAGGTGCCTGGTTGCCATGTAGTTTGTAGTAGTGGCATGCAATTTGGTACGCATATGTATCTCACTAAGCCGGACAAAAATGCAATGCCAATGCATTAGCCACGCCCAACAGGAAGTGAGGTAATTTCACTTTTGTGCAAAATGCATGGCAACGAAGACGGCGCAACTCCTCCTAGACCGTTCATAGGAATGTCACCAAAATTGATACACATCATCTACAGACATGGCTGACAAAAGTTACTAAATACGTTTCACGTTGGATAAACCGTTCAGAAGTTATACGTCAATCAATTTTCAATGCAACATTTTACATGCTTAAAAATTCATAACAAATCTTCTACTTGCACAAAACTGCTCATACTTCACACACAAATCACTCACTGGGCTTCTGACATGTTACCCAATTTCTGTGATGTTTCGCCACTGGGGGCGCTATTTTTGGGCAAAAAATACAATCTTTCCTCAAATTTGGTCAAACTTCACGGCCACCCTCTTCCTACCTCCCATGTCATGTATACCACATTTTGGGAATTTTCGTCCATGGGGGGCGCTGTTTTTGGCCGACGCAATTGCTCCAAAACGGGTTTTTGGTAAATAATTCCATAATGCTTTTCCTTCACACCACTACCTTGTGATGGTGCGTTGCTGTTGTAGACACTTATTTTTCCAACTCATAATCGCTCATGTTCAGCATAGCGCCACCTACTGACATGGGAAAAACCACAAGATTTATTCTTCAAAAATCTATATCTCATCTTCTATTTACTCAATTGTCATCAAACTTCATACGCAAACTCTTCATAGCTCACCTGACATGTACGCCAAATTTTGTGCACTTTCGCCCCTGGGGGTGCTGGTTATGGCAGAAATGATATTGCAGCTTCTGATTTGTCAAACTTGGCAAGCAAACTCTTTACAAGACCCTTATTGGGGCGCTTGCCATGGTCGACAACGCACGAAATTTGGCTCCTTTTTCTTTGACTGCCACCGCTACTGAGAACCAGAAGCCCAGATCCAGGCGGGCCTCAGGGCCTCTATAGCGCCCCCTAACTCGTTGTGATTTTGGCCTCCCGCATTAAGGTGCCTGGTTGCCATGTAGTTTGTAGTAGTGGCATGCCATTTGGTACGCATATGTATCTCACTAAGCCGGACAAAAATGTAATGCCAATGCATTAGCCACGCCCAACAGGAAGTGAGGTAATTTCACTTTTGTGCGCAATGCATGGCCACGAAGACGGCGCAACTCCTCCTCGACCGTTCATAGGAATGTCACCAAAATTGATACACATCATCTACAGACATGGCTGACAAAAGTTACTAAATACGTTTCACGTAGCATAAACCGTTCAGAAGTTATACATCAATCAATTTTCAATGCAAAATTTTACATGCTTAAAAATTCATAACAAATCTAATTGCTCAAAACTGCTCATACTTCACACGCAAATCACTCATTGGGCTTCTGACATGTTACCCAATTTCTGTGATATTTCGCCACTGGGGGCGCTATTTTTGGGCAAAAGATCCAATCTTTCCTCAAATTTGGTCAAACTTCACGGCCACCCTCTTCCTACCTCCCATGCCATATCTACCACATTTTGGGAATTTTCGTCCATGGGGGGCGCTGTTTTTGGCCGACGCAATTGCTCCAACACGGGTTTTTGGTAAATAATTCCATTATGCTTTTCCTTCACACCACTACCTTGTGATAGTGCGTTGCTGTTGTAGACACTTATTTCTCCAACTCATAATCGCTCATGTACAGCATAGCGCCACCTACTGACATGGGAAAAACCAAAAAATTTATTCTTCAAACATCTATATCTCATCTTCTATTTACTCAATTGTCATCAAACTTCATACGCAAACTCTTCATAGCTCACCTGACATGTACGCCAAATTTTGTGCACTTTCGCCCCTGGGGGTGCTGGTTATGGCAGAAATGATATTGCAGCTTCTGATTTGTCAAACTTGGCAAACAAACTCTTTACAAGACCCTTATTGGGGCGCTTGCCATGGTCGACAACGCATGACATTTGGCTCCTTTTTCTTAGACTGCCACCGCTACTGACAACCAGAAGCCCAGATCCAGGAGGGCCTCAGGGCCTCTATAGCGCCCCCTAACGTGTTGTGATTTTTGCCTCTCACATTAAGGTGCCTGCTTGGCATATAGTTTCTAGTTATTATTATTATTATTATTAGGGCCCGATCACCGTTCAGTGCGAGACCCTATTGTTTTTGAAGGATTATTATTATTAGGCCCCGAGCACCGTACAGTGCGAGACCCTATTGTTGCCATGTGTCCAATTCTGTGCTTTGTTGCCATTGTGGGAGTAATGTCTCTTGCCGAAGAAGCTGTGGAAGGTATTTCGCGGGGACGCATGCCCCCGCCCCCCTTGGCCGCTGGCGCGAGGGCCTGTCGAGGCCGCTTGCGGCTTTAATTATTATTATTATTATAGTTTCCTGGGAAACACAGCATCCACACATCCTTGGAAGGAGGAGAATGATTTAATGGACTTTATGAACTAAGTTGAACTAGATGTGAAATTATGTAGGAGAGCAAGCAGAAATAACACTGATAAATGAGACATTAGTGGAAGCTGTCTTGAAGCCTTTATTAAGTGCAACAAAAATAATTGGCCCATAAAGCACATCAACCATTATGCCTTTATTTGGATGCGTCAATAAAACAGAGCATGACCTAAATGCGATTCATGTACGTTAATGTGAAGGCACAGACCATTGAACACCAATAATACATGCACGATTATAAATTGTTTCAATTTCTCCCATAGCCTGAGAGACTGCAGAACAGATCAAAAACCAAGGTAATTTGGGGATTTTAACAAGCTGCTGCTTGCTGATCTTTGAATGTGTTTTGAGTCCAGTTTATAAGATTGCAACTGAAGAAATTAGCCCTAGATTGGTACAAAAGAGGGTTATTACTACTCAGAGCTTGGCACAGTGTTGGCACCCATTGGGTCACTCCTACAGTGCCATGTGTCCAGCCTTGAGTCAGAGGAAGAGTGCTGCGGGAGAGAACATTTTGTCACATCCTACAGCTAAGCTTGGGTTTTCTTGCTTACTCTTGGTTTATTTTGCTCTCCTCTGCAACATTTATTTAAGCCAGTCTTTGGGCTATGGTTTCCATCAGCCACAAGCAGTCAATGAACCATTATAATGCCTTCCAACTATTGATTTTTATGTCTAATCTCCAAGGTTATATCAGTTGATGTCTGCCTGAAGGACTTAAAAGGCCATCACAGTCATACCAAATGAAGGTGCAGTGCCTCTAGGAGATATGGGATACTGTCTTTTAAGTGTAGCCTGCCATTATTCTGCCATTTAACTGTGGTTGCCACTAACTGCACTTTATACCTATTCTAAATTCTTTTGAGAAGAAACGAGACAGTCATAAGGTAGGTATGTTCCAAGCTTAGATCACCAAAACTCTTTTCCTTTCACCGTGAGTCATCATCCTTTTTAGTGAAGATTACACACTTTGTGAACAGGGAATCCAAAAGGACGATTGAGATGAATTTAGCTGTGGTCATCTCCAGCCATTAAGGGATTTGCACAGTGTGCATTTTCGAAGACTCTTCAAGCTTCAGTGCCTTTCTTCATAAAAAGTTTCATTTCATTCATGCATTATCTGGTCTCAACGGAGGAAGCACTTAAGCTTTAGAACAAGTGTGGGATCATTTCCCCCCCTGACACCTTAGAAGTGATTGCAAGCTGCACAAATTTAAATGTCACAGGAATGAAATTAATTCATAAAAAATGAAATGCTTTGCAATGATAATTTACAAGAAACACTAAATTATTCATTTGAAGGAAAAAAAGAGAAACTCTCAGTTCTCACGAGTATATTGTCCCAAACTCCAGGACTTCTGCAAAGATGATGATTCTCTAGAAAGCAGAAGGAGAATCTATTAAAGATCTAACTAGGAACTTTATGACTCATTGTCTTAGGAGCAACTCAGTGGGTAATTTTTTTTTTTTTTTATTGTCAAAGCGATCCATCAGTGGTAACATTAAGGGTAAATGCTAATATTAGTGATCAAATAAAATCTCCCGTTCACTTTAATAGGAACACCTGTACATTCATGCAATTCTCCAATCACCCAATCATGTTGCAGCAAAGTCCCTCTCATACCAGAATCTGGTCTTCCCAGGAAGTCTCCTGTCTCTTGCCTATACAGCTAGGGTTACGATGGGGGAGCTAGTCCTCTGGTAACCGTGAGAGTTTGACTTCCCCACTCACATCTGTATTGCAGCATGCCTTGTCAGATGGTAGTAAGTACCATTTTTATAATGGTCTTTGGTATGACCCGACTGCGAGCAGAACTCACGATCTCCCGGTCGAGAGGTGGACATGCTAACCACTATAGGCCAACTCGTAGTCTATGTTGCAGCAGTACAAGGCATAAAATCATCTAGATATATTTCAAGAGCTTAAGTAAACATTCACATCAGCTTTTAGAATTGGGGAAATGTGATTTCAGTTCTTTTTATTGTGACATGTTTGTTGCCAGATTGGCTGGTTTGAGTACAGTGGTGCTTGAAAGTTTGTGAACCCTTAAGAATTTTCTATATTTCTGCATAAATATGACCTAAAACATCAGATTTTCACACAAGTCCTAAAAGTAGATAAAGAGAACCCAGTTAAACAAATGAGACAAAAATATTATACATTGTCATTTATTTATTGAGGAAAATGGTCCAATATTACATATCTGTGAGTGGCAAAAGTATGTGAACCTCAAGAGTTAGCAGATAATTTGAAGTTGAAATTAGAGTCAGGTGTTTTCAATCAGTGGGATGACAATCAGGTGTGAGTAGGCACCCTTTTTTATTTAAAGAACAGGGATCTATCAAAGTCTGATCTTCACAACACGTTTGTGGAAGTGTATCATGGCACAAACAAAGGAGAATTCTGAGGACCTCAGAAAAAGCGTTGTTGATGCTTATCAGGCTGGAAAAGGTTACAAAACCATCTCTAAAGAGTTTGGACTCCACCAATCCACAGTCAGACAGATTGTGTACAAATGGAGGAAATTCAAGACCATTGTTACCCTCCCCAGGAGTGGTCGACCAACAAAGATCACTCCAAGAGCAAGGCGTGTAATAGTCTGCGAGGTCACAAAGGACCCCAGGGTAACTTCTAAGCAACTGAAGGCCTCTCTCACATTGGCTAATGTTAATATTCATGAGTCCACCAACAGGAGAACACTGAACGACAGTGGTGTGCATGGCAGGGTTGCAAGGAGAAAGCCACTGCTCTCCAAAAAGAACATTGCTGCTTGTCTGCAGTTTGCTAAAGATCACATAGACAAGCCAGAAGGCTATTGGAAAAATGTTTTGTGGATAGATGAGACCAAAATAGAACTTTTTGGTTTAAATGAGAAGCGTTATGTTTGGAGAAAGGAAAACACTGCATTCCAGCATAAGAACCTTATCTCATCTGTGAAACATGGTGGTGGTAGTATCATGGTTTGGGCCTGTTTTGCTGCATCTGGGCCAGGACGGCTTGCCATCATTGATGGAACAATGAATTCTGAATTATACCAGTGAATTCTAAAGGAAAATGTCAGGACATCTGTCCATGAACTGAATCTCAAGAGAAGGTGGGTCATGCAGCAAGACAACGACCCTAAGCACACAAGTCGTTCTACCAAAGAATGGTTAAAGAAGAATAAAGTTAATGTTTTGGAATGGCCAAATCAAAGTCCTGACCTTAATCTAATCGAAATCTTGTGGAAGGCCCTGAAGTGAGCAGTTCATGTGAGGAAAACCACCAACATCCCAGAGTTGAAGCTGTTCTGTACAGAGGAACGGGCTAAAATTCCTCCAAGCTGGTGTGCAGGACTGATCAACAGTTACTGTAAACGTTTAGTTGCAGTTATTACTGCACAAGGGGGTCACACCAGATACTGAAAGCAAAGGTTCACATACTTTTGCCACTCACAGATATGTAATATTGGATCATTTTCCTCAATAAATAAATGACCAAGTATAATATTTTTGTCTCATTTGTTTAACTGGGTTCTCTTTATCTACTTTTAGGACTTGTGTGAAAATCTGATGAAGTTTTAGATCATACTTATGCAGAAATATAGAACATTCTAAAGGGTTCACAAACTTTCAAGCAACACTGTCAGAAACTGCTGATCTGGGATTTTCATGCACAATGGTGTCTAGAGTTTACACAGAATGCTGTGAAAAACAAAAACGTCTAGTGAGTAGCGGAAATGGTTTGTTAATGAGAAAGGTCAAAGGAGATTGGATAGACTGGTTCAAGCTGCCAGGAAGGCCCAAGTAACGACTCTTTACAAATGTGGTGAGCAGAAAAGCATCAACATGTGGATGGGCTACAACAGCAGAAGACCGTGTGAAGCTACAATGGGCATAAGCTCACTAAAATGGACAGCAGAAGATTGGAAAAACATTGCCTGATATTTTTCCAGTCATCAACTATTCAGTTTTGGTCAGACTATGCGTGCTCTTGTAGTCATTCTGCATCAACTTTTGACATGTTTTACCTTCTGAGATGCTTTTCTGTGGCCCACGGTTAAAAGAATAAGTAGTTATTTTACTTACCATAGATTTCCTGTCAATTTGAACCAGTCTGGCAATTCTCTTCTGATCTCTCTCAACAAGGTATTTCCACCTGCAGAACAGCTGCTCACTAGGAGTTTTTTTCCCCCACCCACACCTTTCTGTGCAAATTTGGGATGGTTCCATATGCCATCTGCATATGGAACAATTTACCAGCTCATATCCTGGCAGGCAACTCAATCACCACCTTCAAGAATGAGTTGCACAGCATAAAAATCCGCTAAACATCAAAGGCAACATGTTTTTAATTGTAACTATAAATGATTTTATGATTGTATCTCAGATACAATCATAAAATCATTTATAGTTACAATGATGTTTAGGGTAGCAGATACAGTATCTGCTACCCTACAAGGAAGGCTTGACTGCACCACGTATCAGTTCGATAATACACCAGAAGGTGGTCTGAACTGTATTTGAAGAAGAAAGACTGGTCTGTGTAAAAAAAAAAAACACCTCCCCCCAAAAAAAAAAATCATCAGTTTCTGAACTACTCAAACCATTCCATTCCAAACCTGGTACCAACAACCAAACCTTGGTCAAAATCACTGTGATCATATTTATTTCCCTCATTCTGATGCTTGGTGTGAACATTTAATGAAGCTGTTGACCATGATTTTATGTACATGTATTATGCTGCTGCCATACACTCTTGGAAAATAAAGTACATTACTGTACCTTTAGGGGTATAATGGCTTGTCACTGGAGCAGTACCCTCTAAGGTACTTATTTGCACACTTTATATACTGATTGGGAACATATGCATCTCTTTTTGGCCCTAAAAAGGTACAAATAGTTACATTTACCCCTTTTCCACCAAATCAGTTCCAGGGCTGGTTCGGAGCCAGCGCTGGTGCTGGTTCACAACTCGTTCAACTTGCGAGCCAGCTGAGAACCAGTTTGCTTTTCCATCGCTCGCGGTGCTAAGAGAAGACACGTCATTACGTCGCTGTATACGTCAGTTACGTCGCTACGTTTGCATAAACCTTGGCACGAATATCGAAGCAAAAACAACGCGGAAGAAGCAGCAGCAACAACAACAACAACAATAATAATAATGGATGACTTCGCGTTTGTACAGTTGCTGCTTCTCGTCGCTTAAAAATGGCGATCTTTCGCGGTCTTGTTATTGTTGTTGGTCTTAACAACTCCGCCCCCCGCTGACGTAAGCGGTTCTTTTCTCTGGCCCAGCAGAGAGTTGGTGCTAGCCTGGAACCGTTTTTTCTGGCCCCAGAGCCAGTTCTTTGTCAGTGGAAACAGAAAACCCGGTTCCAAACTAAGCACTGGCCCCGAACCAGCCCTGGAACTGCTTTGGTGGAAAAGGGGCAATTGAGGTCCAATAATGAGCCCTCAGGGGTACATTAGTGTTGATTGTTCAAGTCAAGTTTATTTTTATAGTGCTTTTAACAACAGACATTGTCGCAAAGCAGCTTGACAGAATTTTAATGACTTTAAACATGAGCTAATTTTATCCCTAATCTATCCCCAATGAGTAAGCCTGTGGCGACAGTGGCAAGGAAAAACTCCTTCAGATGACATGAGGAAGAAACCTCGAGAGGAACCAGACTCAAAAGGGAACCCATCCTCATTTGGGTGATAACAGACAATGTGATTATAACATTTTTAAAGGTTCCATGGCATGGTGGTTTGTTGATGCTTTAAACGGGCTCGTGGAGGTTTCCGGATGTTATATCCGCAGCCTTTCTCGAAATGAACCCTCGGCATGTAGATATAGCCTCCTGGGAGAAAGCCCCATTTCAGCGCTTTTCCCAGTGCGTCGTTTTGCTAATGAGAAGCAGGAGGCGGGGAAGGGTAGAGGGTGGGGGCGGGTCTTATCATTAATATTCATGACATGTAAACGTGTTACCTCTGATTGGCTAACAGCACAGTGACGCTACCTCCAGTGGGTCAGAACAAGCGGATGTGGGTGTCTTACTATGGCGAGAGGGAAGGAACAAACCGCGAAGGGAAAAATACCGCTCGCTGACGTCATTAAGGTGCGACGCAAGGAAATAAAATAAATTCAACAAATGTTTGGGTTTTTACTGAACAAACAAACAAATAAAATGAACGAGTGACTTAAAAAAAAGAATGTGGGTGTCTTTGTAAAAACTGTTTTGATTGGCTATTATAACAGAGCATGCTGCATGCTTTTTGGTTTTGTAGCGCAGAGTACCTGGCTAACCGCAGGAAGCGGTTAGCTGCACAGTTAATGTAGCCATTGCAAGGCTAACGTGGCACCAATTTTAAAACACAGCAAAACATAAGCTCATAAGTTACAGTCAATTTCCAGACTAAACTCCGTTTAACAGAGCATGCTGCATGCTTTTTGGTTTTGTAGCGCAGAGTACCTGGCTAACTGCAGGAAGCGGTTAGCTGCACAGCTAATGTAGCCATTGCAAGGCTAACGTGGCACCGATTTTAAAACACGGCAAAATGACTTAACAGTTATACACTTACTTGTTCGGTGTTTGTTGCTGATGCGGCAGGGATGCTTGGTACGGACCCAGGCTTCAGTGACAGTTGATGTGCAAAACCTGCCCTGTACTGTCCCAAGTTGTGGAAACATTCCTCAGGAAAATGCTTCCGACAAACATACACCGTCTTAGGTAGACTCGACGGCGTATTATTGAAGTAAATAAAATTAAGCCACTGCGTCTTCAGGGGCTCTCCCGTCGGCAGTAAAAACAGACTCTTTTCTGTGTTGTCACATCCATGTACAGCACAATTTCCATGTTTCGCTCGCTTAGGTGATGCCATGTTGTTGTGTCCTCCGTCTATGGTCTCCTCACTACAACTGGGCGGGGCAATCCATACAGTGGGTGGGAATCCAGAGGGGGGGCGTGGGGATCATCTCCCTTGTTGACGTAGTAAAGGGAAGAGCTTATCAACGCACCGTTTTGACGTGCCATTCTCAAATGTTGGGCATAGTTTGGTTTACACATTATGAAATTTCTAGCCACTGGGGTGACTTAAGAAGGTCAGAGGAACTCATTTTAACGTTAAAAAACCTCAGAAAGTGAAAATTTCATGCCATGGGACCTTTAACAGTTTTAACATGAAGTCTGTTTCATTGATGTTATAACTCTTCATTGATGGAAACTTGAGTGCAAAACTGTTCATGACAACTGCAGTCCTAAAGTTAGCAAGTCAACTGTAGTCCTCAGCCATAAAAGCATTACTGTAAGTGTCCAGAGCATCCTCCAGGTGTGACTTTCAACTGTCTGTATGGGGCCGTCCTCCACAGGAGCGATGTGATGAGACTCCAGCCAGACATAGGGCATCAGGATGGATCAGGCAGGTCCGAGGAGCAGAAGAGGCCAGCATCTCAATCTCAGGATTGACATGTAATTCAGAGGGACAGACAAGAGGGAGAAGAGAAAGAGAGAGAAAGCATAGGCATGCCCATTGTCACCTGATGAGTAGAAACGGTATACATTTTGCGCTGAGTGCAAGCAGGGACTCCGGCAAAACTAACTATGACAGCATAACTAAAAGGGGAGAGCCAGAAGGCACCGTAACACAGGCATGAGGGCACCCCGGGACATAAAGCAGCCAGCCACTACACCATCAACAAACTTGAGTGAGCAAGCACAATCACTCAAGTGATTGTACCTTGGGGGACAGAAATGGACTCCTACTGTACCTCTATTTCAAAGGTTTAACATTGAACGCTTTGACAAACGAGTATGGCGACTTAAATGCCAACTGATGTTTAAAGTTCAGAACGGCCTGGCGCCAAAGTATCTCACTGAAAAATTAGTTAATTTCAGTAGTGTCCATGATAAGAACACGAGGTCTGCTGCTTATCACCTTTTGTTACCTTGTGTGAACCGAAGTTTCGGACAAAAGACATTTTTATTTAGTGGAGCTAAAATCTGGAATTCTCTACCTAGAGAAATAAGAGAAAATCATATTTTGTATTCTGCGATTTGATTAAGACCTTACAATAAAGTTAGGTTTATTAGGTTAGTTTTTATTGTTATTAGAAATTGATAATTTAGTAAGTTTAGTTTTTCATTTTTAGTTTCATCAATTTGTTTACTTATATTTTTGATCATTTATTTTGAGAGCCATATGTATTTTATCACATTTTGATATTTTATGCAACTCTCGTTAAATAAAGTTATTCTATTCTATTTCTGACAGTGTATGATTGGCTGATTGGATAATTACATGAATAAGCAGAGGTTCAGGTGTTCCTATTAAAGTGGCCAGTGAGCGTATAGTAATGTAACATTTATATGTGACTTTTTTAATTAAAACAGTAGTGTGAATGGTCACAAATGAACTATGATTAAATTTTTTTTGTAATCACAATTAAAGCATAGAGGCAAAAATGTAAAACAACATACAAGGCTGGGTAAAACAGATTGATGTTTAATTTATGATCTTTGCTGCTTTCATACAAGAAAACCCCATGGAACCACTGGCTGAGCAAACCTGCATATACATATTCATATATGCAAAAGTTGTTTGGTGAAGTGCATTCCAGTAGCTTGTACTGAAGCATGTCATTATTTCTGTAAACCAATTAAAGCTATGAATAGCCTTCTGAACATCAATGACTCTCAAAGTCGTAACTATAACAATAACAATAATTACTGTAGAAAATTAGGGAGGGGGAAAAAAACCCAGTGATACCATGGATAGTAAATCCAGTCTCATCAAAAATAAAGCCTTTGAGGTCTGCAGAATTACTAACACTGCCTTAAATCACACACATCACAGATTCTTGTTTGAAGATTGTGTCGCTTAGTTACAAGCACCATTCCTGTAGGCTACTTAACATGTCTCATACTTCCTCCCACAATTCTCCACAGGTATCTCTGTCAGCATTTCCACCTTCAGCCTGGTTGCCATAGCAATCGAGAGATACAGCGCCATCTGCAACCCGCTGAAGTCACGGGCATGGCAGACCCGCTCACATGCTTACAAAGTCATTGCCGCTACCTGGGTGCTGTCAGTGAGCATCATGATACCATATCCGATCTTCAGCACGTTGGTGCCCTTCCCCAAACCCAACAAGACCATTGCTCACATGTGCCGCCCAGACTGGCGTATAAGGCAAATGGAACAGATGTGGTAAGTTCAATACGCATCATGATTATCCAAATGAATTTGGAGTCAGCAAGCCAGGTATTGCACAAGACTAGAATTCTTATGAGCAAGAATAATGATAGTGGATTTCATATGTGTAAATCAAGGCGTAAAAAAGTGACAGCTATTCAGTTTAGTTCTGTTGCTGTAACTTCAACCATTTGGGTTACTTTTGTCTTTTTGGATTTGCTTTTATGAAAAGCTCCACCTTGAAATCTGTATGCATTTCCACCAAGCTGAAGCATATTTCCAATTTACTCGATGGGAATTATCTGTACTATAAACTCAATACTATTTCTGTACTACAGCACCAGTCTTTCCAGTCTCTTATTAACCTCCATCTTCTCCTTAAGAGAGTTAATTTTCTATTACTCTTTGCTTTCTTCTTAAAGGATTGTACTTTTTTGAGACTGGATTGCAAGATTGTAGCTATTTATCACAATCAATATTCACAATATGGTAAGTCAGTCCAGTCACTTATTATTACTTATCAAATTTATTTCAAGTCCACTCAAACAGAGCAGGAGTAGGTTTCCTAAAAGCCTCTTAACACTAAGAGCATCTTAACTAGGAGAGAGAGTGTTCATTGTGCTGCTTGCTCTACCATTTAACAATGATCTTTGTGTTACAATGCTTTTGGGAAATTTGACATAGATCATGTTTGCTTTGCCAAATTCACTGGTTGGAAATCAATATTAAAATCCAAGAGTTGCGATAGTACTTTTACAATTGGGGTGCCATTTGTGTTCCACTGAGTACAGATAAAATCAATTTTAAACATAGGTAAAGTGTCCTTCAGAACAAAATACAGTATGTGTATGTTTCATATTAATAATAATAATAATAATAATAATAATAATAATAATAATAATAATATCAAAGCATTTCACAGTCTCAATGCTCTAAAAATAAAAATAATAATGATATGGACAAATAATAAATTATAACAATAAAAGCATGTATATTAGTGTTTACATGTATGAAAAATTATGAAAACAAACTAGTATAATAATAATAATAATAATAATAATAATAATAATAATAATAATGTTCAAAAAGTAATGTCTTTAGCCCAGTCCTGAAGGTTTCATACGAGTCCACTTTATGAAGAGACAACGGAAGCTTATTCCACAGTCTTGGTCCAGCTGATGATGTTCTATCACTTTTGGTGTTGGTCCTTGGAGCAGCCAGGAGCTCCTTCCCATTCAACCTCAGAACACGAGCGTTGGAATATATGTGCAACAGTTTCTCTAAGTACGTTAGAGCGAGTCCATGCAATGATTTGTAAACCAGCATACAGTGGCTTGCAAAAGTATTTATCTCCCTTGGTGTTTGTCCTGTTTTCTTGCATTACAAGCTGGAATTAATGGATTTTTGGAGGGTTAGCACCATTTGATTTATACAACATGCCTACCACTTTAAATGTGCAAATTGTTTTATTTTTATTTTTATTGTGACACAAACAATAATTAAGATTAAAAAAACAGAAATCTGGAGTGTGCATAGGTATTCACCCCCTTTCGTATGAAAAGGGGGTGAGAGCTGGTCCAACCAATTCACTTAAGTCACATCATTAGCTGATTAAGATCCACCTGTGTGCAATCAAAGTGTCACATGATCTGTCACATGATGTCTGTATAAATCAGCCTGTTCAGGAAGGACCCTGACTCTGCAACACTACTAAGCAAGCAACATGAAAACCAAGGAGCCTCCAAACAGGTCAGAGACAAAGTTGTGGAGAAGTATAGATCAGGGTTGGGTTATAAAAAAATATCCCAAACTTTGAATATCCCACAGAGCACCATTAAATCCATTATCGCAAAATGGAAAGAACATGGCACCACTACAAACCTGACAAGAGAAGGCCGCCCACCAAAACTCACAGACTGGGCAAGGAGGGCATTAATCAGAGATGCAACAAAGACACCAAAGATAACACTGAAGGAGCTGCAAAGATCCACAGCGGAGATTGGAGTATCTGTCCATAAGACCACTTTAAGCTGTACACTCCATAGAGTGGGGCTTTATGGAAGAGTGGTCAGAAAAAAAGCCATTGCTTAAGAAAACACGTTTGGAGTTTGCCCAACAGCATGTAGCAGACTCCACAAACACATGGAAGAAGATTCTCTGGTCAAATGAGACTAAAAAACTGATCTTTTTAGCCATCATGGGAAATGCCACGTCTGGCACAAACCCAACACCCTGAGAACACCATTCCTACAGTGAAGCATGGTGGTGGCAGCATCATTCTGTGGGGATGTTTTTCATCTGCAGGGACAGGAAAGCTGGTCGGAACTGAAGGAAATATGGATGGCACGAAATGCAGGGCAATTCTGGAGGAACACCTGTTTGAGTCAGCCAGAGGTTTCAGACTGGGACGAAGGTTCACGTTCCAGCAGGACAATGACCCGAAGCAGACTGCTAAAGTTACATTGGAGTGGTTTAAAGAGAAACATTTAAATGTCTTGGCATGACCTAATCAAAGCCCAGACCTCAGTCCAATTGAGAATCTGTGACATAATTTGAAGATCGCTGTACACCAACGCAACCCATCTAACTTGAAGGAGTTGGAGCAGTTTTGCCTTGATGAATGGACAAAAATCCCAGTGGCTAGATGTGCTAAGCTAATAGAGACATACCCCAAGAGACTTGCAGCTGTAATTGCAGCAAAAGGTGGATCTACAAAGTCTTGACTTTGTGGGGGGGTGAATACCTATGCACACTCCAGATTTCTGTTTTTTTCATCTTAATTATTGTTTGTGTCACAACAAAACAACAATTTTCACCTTTAAAGTGGTAGGCATTTTGTGTAAATCAAATGGTGCTAACCCCCCCAAAATCCATTTTAATTCTCTTGTAATGCAACAAAACAGGACAAACACAAAGGGGAATGAATACTTTTGCAAGATACTGTAAGTAACTTATACTTGATGTGGGCATTAATTAGCAGCCACTGTAGCCTCTTCAAGACATTGGTGACAACTTCACCATGTTGAGGTCATACTACAACTCTGACACTTGAATTTAGGACATGTTGAAGTTTCTTGAGCTTGTACTCTGGCATACCATAAAGCAGGCTGTTACAATGATAAACATCATAACGTTAATAAAAACCTATTTCCATCACTTCCACTTCCATCCAAGACAATTACCGTATTTTATCTTGAAATAACCAAGTCACTAAATCTTATGATGGATCACTAAAATGCTTCAAAAATAATATTTCTTTTGCATTACTGTCTGATTCAATTTAACATCTCACACTTGAGGCTGCATTGTGGTGCGGTGGTTAGCAGTGTCACCTAACACCAAGAAGGTTCTGGGTTTGAATCTCGAGATTGACTGAGTCCTTTCTGTGCCTCTGTGAGTTTCTTCTGGGTGCTCCGATTTCCTCCCACAGTGCAAAGACACATGGATTAGGTCAACTGTCTACTCTAAATTGCCCTTAGGTATGAATGTGAGTGTGAATGGTTGTTTGTATCTGTCTTAGCCCTGCGATAGACTGGCAACCTGCCCAGGATGTACCCTGTCTCTTGCCTGAAGTCGGCTGGGATTGGCTCCAGCTTTCTCCACAACCCTGACAGATACAGTAAGTGATGTAGAAAATGCATGGATCTCATACTTGAAACTGCCTTTTCAATGAGTCATCCATTACAGTTATGAAAAATTTATATTTTAGTATCTCAGCATCATTTATTGAACAGATTCACTTCGATGAAATATTTAGAATATTCCACATATTTTAAAAAAGTAAGTTATATCATCTGAACTCCTTGAAGATCATGGGAAGAAGAAAAGTATGTTCTCTTATTATTTTACTTTATTTTCAATAATCTCATCTCATCTCATTATCTCTAGCTGCTTTATCCTGTTCTACAGGGTCGCAGGCAAGCTGGAGCCTATCCCAGCTGACTACGGGCGAAAGGCGGGGTACACCCTGGACAAGTCGCCAGGTCATCACAGGGCTGACACATAGACACAGACAACCATTCACACTCACATTCACACCTACGGTCAATTTAGAGTCACCAGTTAACCTAACCTGCATGTCTTTGGACTGTGGGGGAAACCGGAGCACCCGGAGGAAACCCATGCGGACATGGGGAGAACATGCAAACTCTGCACAGAAAGGCCCTCGCCAGCCACGGGGCTCGAACCCGGACCTTCTCGCTGTGAGGCGACAGCGCTAACCACTACACCACCGTGCCGCCCCATTTTCAATGATATTATTGAAAAATATATTTTTTAAATTAACGGTAAATTTAAAAAAAAAAAAAAAAGTCATTATTAGTCCTTATGGATATTAATTAAAGACATTGTATGTAATTGCTAATTCTTTTGCATATGTCTAAGCACATGAGCACATACTCTTATTTGCTAAAAGTAAAAAAACAAACAAACAAACAAAACATTGCTCCCATTGTCAGCAATTATCTTTTAAATAGATATTCTCTATATTTTAAATACAGGGTTAGTCAAAATTATGCTAACACGAATGGATTATTCTCCTGAATGTGTGGTGCGCCATGACCGCTGCTGGCGTAAATGGGCCCTGCTTTTTGGACACCCCAACAGTGACGTCAGACATCTGCTTACAGATGGTGCAGCAGTACGGCATTGATGAACTTCCACTACAGATCCGATTGGTTTCTACCATTTAAGCATAAACATAATTTTGACTAACCCTGTATAATAGATATTCTTGCCAGAAATGGGTTCTAATGACTAAATGCATGTTTCCTTAGATTCAAAATAATTAAACCGCATTTGATGGTGTTATCATGGCCATACTTCCTCCCTCAGCCTTTCTGTGTGAAGTAGAGCGAGAGGTTAAATAAACTTTTAAGTGCTGAATGCATTGGTAATTAGTGGGCAATATGAGGAGAAGGACTGATCAAAGTAATCACACTGCTGTCTCTAAAGATGACGGTCAATAATTCTGAAACGAGGAAAGTTAAGGTTCTAGGACAAAAATATTTCTCTCAAATAATGTACCGTATTTTCCGGACTATACGTCGCTCCGGAGTTTAAGTCGCATCAGCCAAAAAATGCATTATGAAGACGAAAAAAACATATATACGTCGCACCGGACTATAAGTCGCACTTTTTTGAAGGGTTATTCTATCCATAGAATCTGTGATTGTATCTGATAAGCGGCGCGTGGTTACTGCGCGACTGCATTGTTTATTTAATAAACGAACAGCTGAGCAGTGATAACGCGCCCTTTGCCCTGTAAGTAGCCTAGTCTGATTATTTTAAATATCTACTACTATCTTTAATACTATCACTATCGTTATTACTAATAGCCTATATTATTATTATAACTAATATTAGTAGCCTATTACTGATGCATTAATCAGTTTGCTTTTAGAATATTTTTACCGGTAGGGCTTATTATCGCCCCATGGCTCTTTCATCTGTGTTATTAAAGCTGTAGTCATCATCGAGGAGTGTCATTCTTCATTTTTGTCGAATTTTATTTCATCAAATCAGAGGTCAAGTAGGCTATAGGTATATCATCTCCAAAGACAGGTACGGTAGTAAAAACAACCGTCTAGTGAAAAAACAACAACAACAACCGCTTTTAAATCCCCTACCTAAATCCTTAAAATGAGTCACTTAACTCATGTCTTGTGTGATCTGATCTCCAATGGTGAAATAAACCGGTTGTGATGAGTACAGTCTGTTATTTTAGAAGATAAATGTAATATATAATTTAATATATAGACTAATAAAAATTAATATTTTATAATATAATATCACGACATATTACTGTCTGTAACTGTTTACTAAAGCGTTTTCTAAGATCATAATGTCTGATATTATTATTATTATTATTATTATTATTATTATTATTATTATTATTTTACACACACAATAAGCGCATGTGCGTAAAGTTATAGTAAACCATCCCCCGCCTTTTTTTTTTTTTTTTTTGAGTCGCCGGACCCACCCACCTCCTGCGTTCTGGGACCTCCCACTTCACAAATTAAGCACTGCCTAAAATCACTACATAACTTATTTAAATAACTATTGGCCTATCATTAATAATAAAACACAGGCCAATCAAGTTTATCAAGCTGATGATTTCACTCCAAATCAGCAAATCCATTGAATTCCTCATCCTCGGTGTCGCTTCTGAACAACTCTGCCTCCAGCGGCAGATGAAGCGCCGTTTCCTCTTCTTCTGCGTGGCTGTCGTCAGACTCAGCATCAGCTCCAGTTATTCCGCGGTGAAAAAAAAAAAAAAACATATATACGTCGCACCGGAGTATAAGTCGCATGGCCAGCCGAACCGTGAAAAAAAGTGCGACTTATAGTCCGAAAAATACGGTACTTGGCCATGCAGTGCACCATCAGTTGTGTTTGATGATCTTCTTGGGTTGTTTTTGACCCATCTGGATGTTAGGTATTACATGTATCTGGATTAGAACGGAGCAGCTTCCCCATCAGCACTTTGAGATCTCCGTTACCCCTGTGCAGGGGCCCTGAACTCACCTTGCCGGTTGTGAATGCATTAAAGACACTGCAGCGATTATGAAATGAATATGAAAAGCTCAATGCCTCTGATGCCTAAATGCAAAGCTTTGAGATTGCATTGAATGATGCTAAAATAAGACAAAAGAAGCTTTCGGATCATCAACGATCATTTTCTAGCACCTTCATCAACCATGTCCTGAAGCCCTTTTGAGACAGTTTTGCTTTGATTGCTCGGGCCCTGGTGATGAATTTGAAAGCCATGTATGAAACAGGAAGACAAGTGTGTTTGAGATCAAATGAACGCACAAAGACGTCAGAGAGATGAAAAAGAAGAGCGCAAAGGACCAGCGGAGATGCATTCACGCAGGCCTCCCACGGTGTCATTTGAATACTGCAATGCAATAATAACACCAACATGCTTTGTGTCTTTTTTAGATACAAACCCTGATTCAGTGTAGCTCTAGCAGATGTCAAGACAGATGTTTATTGGTAGCTGTCTTGTAGATTGCTCCCAATACTGCCAGTACTCTTGAGCATTTATTGTTTTTTTTCCCTTTCTGATGCTTGAGTGACTCAAGTGATTCCCTGTGCAGTACTTTTTGAATGATGTGGCGAGCCTCTACGAAGTTGTGATTTATGGTTGCATGGTATGAGTTGCATACGGGCAAAAAAAAAAAAAAATCACTTTTGTGTCCCCCCCCCCAATCCCGACATCGGATCTGCACCCCTGCTTGAGTCAGTGCCTGGAGGTGGATGATTACACTAATTCAATAACTCTTTAAAGCTCTTAGTAATCAATAAGGCCAACTGAGCTGACACGAGCACTGTATCTGATAACTGCTTTTGTGTTTTACATCTGCACGGGAACGTAGTTACTTTTTTAAAAGTCTGTATTGATTCAATTCTCTTTCATTTTGTTTATTGATCTGTTTTTTGTCTTTCTCACAGGTATGTCTTGCTGCTTTTTATTCTATTCTTCATCCCAGGTGTGGTAATGATCATTGCATATGGCCTTATCTCCAGAGAGCTCTACCGTGGAATTCAATTTGAGCTGGAGCAGAAGAATGACTGTAGAGGTGAGAAGTAAAACTATCTACTGAAATGGACTGAAAATGCTTTTTAAAGTATCTCTAACAGAATGCTTTTTTTAAGCAAGATGTCACACAGTTGGTGTAATGATTACGATCTCTATACATCTCGGGGCCAAATTATTATTATCTCACTAACTGACTAAGCTGACAAATATATTTTCAATAAATCAATAAATAGGAGTGGCACAGTGGTGCAGTAGTTTGCACTGTTAAGGCCAATTTATGCTGACAACCCAATCCTCGCAGATGGTGTCTGCGTAGCCCCCCCACCTTCGCAGACGCTCAGCGCGCACCTCCCAAAAATTGTGACCACCGCAGAAGCCTCGCAGACAGCGTCGCAGACAAAAGGGCTCTGATTGGTCCACTCTACATCCGCTGTACACGCACTTCCATTTCCCTACTTTCCCGGTTTGGTTTGTTTTCACGACCGCCATTTTTAAAAACACGAGCGAAGATGGAGCAGCACGAAGAGCGGTTGATCGAGGAAGTGAGGAAGTACGTACATCTATACGACTCCAGTTCTAGTCATTATAAGTAACCGGAGGATAAACACTCCACTAACCACACCCACCAACTACTCCTAGTGATTTCTTGACTTCGCGCCCCCTTGCGTTGTGGCGGTGAATAACATCGCGCATGCCTATTACTCCCCGCTCAACGATAAATTACAACTGTCTGCGAAAAGCTATCTGCGAAAGCCTTGTCGCAAGAGCATGCAGAGGCCCTAACCTCACAAAAAGAAGAAAGTTCTGTGTTCGAACCTTGTGGCTGACTGGAGCTTTTCTATGTGGAGTTTGCTTGTTCTCCTCGTGCCTGTGCAGGTTTCCTCTGGGTGCTCGGATTTCCTCCCACAGTCCAAAGACATGCAGATTAGGTCAACTGGCTCATCAACATTGCCTTTAGGTGTGAATGCGAGTGTGACTAGACCCCTTGTCCTGACATCACATTTACATTAACGACCGTTGCTACCCTAGTCCTGGGGGACAAGCGAACTTTGTTTACATACTGTTCACATACTGAAGCCAAGCGAAGATGTCTGACGTCTGTTGCTGGTGTCCGAAGAAAACTACAGCTACAAAAGCTCTACTACCGGATTACAGTGGTGCTTGAAAGTTTGTGAACCCTTTAGGATTTTCTATATGTCTGCATAAATATGACCTAAAACATCATCAGATTTTCACACAAGTCCTAAAAGTAGATAAAGAGAACCCAGTTAAACAAATGAGACAAAAATATTATACTTGGTCATTTATTTATTGAGGAAAATGATCCAATATTACATATCTGTGAGTGGCAAAAGTATGTGAAACATTGCTTTCAGTATCTGGTGTGACCCCCTTGTGCAGTAATAACTGCAACTCAACGTTTACAGTAACTGTTGATCAGTCCTGCACACCAGCTTGGAGGATTTTTAGCCCATTCCTCCATATACAACAGCTTCAACTCTGGGATGTTGGTGGGTTTCCTCACATGAACTGCTCACTTCAGGTCCTTCCACAACATTTCGATTGGATTAAGGTCAGGACTTTGACTTGGCCATTCCAAAACATTAACTTTATTCTTCTTTAACCATTCTTTGGTAGAACGACTTGTGTGCTTAGGGTCGTTGTCTTGCTGCATGACCCACCTTCTCTTGAGATTCAGTTCATGGACAGATGTCCTGACATTTTCCTTTAGAATTCGCTGGTATAATTCAGAATTCATTGTTCCATCAATGATGGCAAGCCGTCCTGGCCCAGATGCAGCAAAACAGGCCCAAGCCATGATACTACCACCACCATGTGTCACAGATGGGATAAGGTTCTTATGCTGGAATGTAGTGTTTTCCTTTCTCCAAACCTAACGCTTTTCATTTAAACCAAAAAGTTCTATTTTGGTCTCATCTGTCCACAAAACATTTTTCCAATAGCCTTCTGGCTTGTCCACATGATCTTAACTGCAGACGAGCAGCAATGTTCTTTTTGGAGAGCAGTGGCTTTCTCCTTGCGACCCTGGCATGCACACCATTGTTGTTCAGTGTTCTCCTGATGGAGGACTCATGAATATTAACATTAGCCAATGTGAGAGAGGCCTTCAGTTGCTTAGAAGTTACCCTGGGGTCCTTTGTGACCTCGCAGACTATTACACGCCTTGCTCTTGGAGTGATCTTTGTTGGTCGACCACTCCTGGGGAGGGTAACAATGATCTTGAATTTCCTCCATTTGTACACAATCTGTCTGATTGTGGATTGGTGGAGTCCAAACTCTTTAGAGATGGTTTGGTAACCTTTTCCAGCCTGATGTGCATCAACAACGCTTTTTCTGAGGTCCTCGGAAATCTCCTTTGTTCGTGCCATGATACACTTCCACAAACGTGTTGTGAAGATCAGACTTTGATAGATCCCTGTGCTTTAAATAAAACAGGGTACCCACTCACACCTGATTGTCATCCCATTGATTGAAAACACCTGACTCATTTCACCTTCAAATTAACTGCCAACCCTAGAAGTTCACATACTTTTGCCACTCAGATATGTAATATTAGATCATTTTCCTCAATAAATAAATGACCATGTATAAAGGGTTCACAAACTTCAGCACCACTGTACTTGGATAATCTAAGTCAGAAAGAAGCAAAGGATAGATATAAGCGGAAATTGGAGTTTTTTAGTGGTTATGAGCCGTACAAAATTCCTCAACACAATTGATGTGACGGTGCAGATTTGTGGCCTTGCGTTAGCTACATAGATGTTGGAATGTACCTTTTTTTCCCCTGCAGAGTCCCGACATGGAAGGTCAGTTAAAAAAAAATCATCTACAAAAGCAAGAAAACCTTCTTTGTGTAAAGAATTTTTCCCGACATCAGCTTTTGGGAACAGAATGTTCCCAAAAGTAGTCATTTACTCTCAAAGGACTACTACCTGGCTAGATGGTATTCCCAGCCCTCCATGTCTCAACAACCCCAAGGACATCTAGTTACAGAGCTATTTGCACTCTATCATTTATACATTGATACTTATTATTGTTAAAACAATATCTGAAGTGTTATCATTTGTAAAATAACTAAATATCTTGCTGTAGACTTTCAAACAATATTGTAAGATTTTATTTTAATTTTATCTGATAGTGGATGGTACAATAATTACAAATGCTAACAGAATCAGCACATTCCAGTTGTAGCTATAGTTATATAATAACTGTCATCACCCTTGTAATAATAATAATTTCAATAAAATGGTAATGTTTGTCAGAATGCAAGCACTTATGGATGCATCACAGGGGAGAGTGGGGGCATCGTAAACTCACCCAGAGCCGAATAGAAGAATGGGAATCATAGTCAGGGACGGGCGGCAGTCAGTCAATCGGTAAACAGTAGGGAAAGTGAGATGATGAAGTTGAGGCTAAATGTAAACACGGGCCAAAAACTGGAAATCAGGCAGAAGTCAAACAGCTCGGTAAAGTCAGGTACAGGACACTAAACAATACTTCGCACTGGCTGGCTGTGAGAGCTGAGTATTTATAGGCAAGGTGATTACTGGTGGATTGGAGACAGGTGATGTCATTTAGAAGTCAGGTGACAGATGGTGCTGTGACTCTTGGGGATTGTAGTCTGGAGCGACCATGTTTGGAGGCTGCACTGAACTCAGGTTTTCAGTGCCGTTCCTCACAATGTTCAGTTCCCTCTTCATTTATTCTCTATTCAAAAGACACAACTGAGTCACACAGGTTGATCAGTGTGTAACGGACAATAACGATTTTATCCGGAATAGTTTTCCTGCCTTAGTTGATTTATTTCCATTTCACATGCATGCAGCTGTTATAAAGTTCAGTCTGTGTGTAGAACTCTCTCAAACTGTAGGTTCATTACTATACTCCAGCTCCATGGTGACATTTTGCACAGGACTGGGTTCCTCTGCTAACAGAAGCAAAGCTTCAGTGGTCTCTGCTCTTAATCTTTTCTGTTCTTTCAGGATATATTATGCATGTCACTCCTTGTTGTTTTTTTTTTTTTACTGAGTTATGTCCGAGTTGTTTGCTTGGTGCCCAATCTGGGTTTTCCATGTCAAATAAGGAAGTTGGTTCACCTATCAGAAAATCAAACACTTTCATGTAGAAGCTAACTCGAATGTGAATAAAATGAGATTCTTAAACAAACTCACTTATGACTTTCTAATATTTTTAAATACAAGTTCTTACCTGAAATAAAGTGATCACTACAAACGCAAGTATTTACAAACTTCTCTGGAGTGTTCAGGCTTAAATCCTCTTGTCATATTCTCTTTAACCACTAATTTCTTTGTTGTTCTTGAAGCATTTGCTTCTTTGTTAGCATTTTTCTTGATAGCAGGGAGATGCTAATATATTTTATATTTCCCTATTTGAACAACCAAAAACAGTGCAAAAATTAATCATATTTAAGACAGATTAAGCCTTGCTTACACGAAGGACGGTGTCTGATTGTCCCCCGGGTGAAATTATCACGTGATGTGTGATGTCATATGCAAGGGATCCATAGCTGTCTGTCTCTCTGTGTTAGCCCTGTGATTGACTGGATACCTGTCCATGGTGTACCCTGCCCCTCGCCCAATGTCAGCTGGGATTGATTCCAGCTTCTCCTACAACTCAAAATGGATAACAGGCATAGAAAATGAAGGAATAAATCTAAACAGCCACCATGTTGCTGGTAATCAGAGTTGTAGGTCACTTTGTACAGAACTAGCTCTACAAACGCATTTGGCAGATGCTGTGGTACAACATGACCTACAACTGTGATTACCAGCAACATGGTGGGCATTTAGACTTTTCTTTTTATGATACATAAATTGCAGCTACAGTATATAGTTAAACTAAACGACCTGAACATTTAGGCAAGACTTTGCTATGGCTCACTACTAACAGTGCAGTCATGCTTATTTATTCCATTTCTGTAATGAACATCATTAGACATTGAATAGAAGTGATTTAAAGAAGAAGCCTTTATTTGTCACATGAACACTCAAGCACAGTGAAATTTGTCCTCTGCATTTACAGTAACCCATCTGAAGCAGTGAACACATGCATGCACACAAACAAGTGAGCAGTGAGCATATGCACATACCCAGAGCAGTGGGCAGCTAAGCTACAGCACCCAGGAAGCAGTTGGGGGGTTAGGTGCCTTGCTCAAGGGCACTTCAGCCCATGGCCGCACCATGTTAACCTACACTCTCAAAAGAGAGGTGTTAAAAACAACACATATTTAACACAGCGTGTTTATATAAGGACAACACAGTTTGTGTTAATAAATGTGTTGAACTCTATAACACAGTAACTGTGTTGAACTATTTAACACACTAGTGTGTTAAAACAACACAGTTTGTGTTTTATTTATTTATTTAAATAAATAAATAAAACACAAACTGTTGTTTTAACACACGTGTGTTAAATAGTTCAACACAGTTACTGTGTTATAGAGTTCAACACATTTATTAACACTGTGTTGTCCTTATATAAACACGCTGTGTTAAATATGTGTTGTTTTTAACACATCTCTTTTGAGAGTGTAAACGCATGTCTTTGAACTGTGGGGGAAACCAGAGTACCCGGAGGAAACCCACGCAGACATGGGGAGAACATGCAAACTCCACACAGAAAGGCCCTTGTTGGTCACTGGGCTTGAACCCAGAACCTTCTTGCTGTGAGGCGACAGTGCTAACCACTACACCACCATGCCACCTGGTGTAAACTAATGCTCACCAGTGATACACCAACTAACTTCAAATGTTATTTCAATGAGCTAAATAACATTTATTAGCTAACAACATTCAGAAAATGATGTGATATCCAGTGCTATCCAATGCTATCATGTCCTTCTATACAGCAGCCAAATATTTTAATTGGACCAAACAATGAAAAGCCTCCCTACTGTGCACCAAAAAGGGTTAGAAGCTTTAATAATTCACTAAAGGAAAAAACAAACAAACAACAACAACGTTTTGGCAATTATGTATGAATATATAATCAGGAGAAACTTTAGTTGTAGTGTGGTTTGGTTACTGATCACTTAGAAAAAGCAATCAATATAGAAAAAGGGGGGAAAAAAGGCATAATCAATGGTAGTTACTTTACAGTACTGTTGCCTCACAGCAAGAAGGTTCTGGACTCTAACCTTATGGCCAACTGGGGCCCTTCTGTGTGGAGCCTGCATGTTCTCCCTGTGTCTGCGTGGGTTTCCTCTGGGTGATATGATTGTTTGTCTGGCGAAGCCGTGACAGGCCTAGCAAGCTGGTGGTGAATGAAGTGTGCTCACTGGCAACTGACAGGCCAATTGGCCTACAGGCGTCAGGGTGTGCGTGCGTGCGTGTGTGTTACACATTGACATCTCAGATCTTTTTTTTTTTTTTCATTTGTACAGTTTATTTTCATGTCAAGTAGCAAAGCTTTTTAATGACTGCTGAACGACTAACTTAAATACTCCATGTTCGTCACACTTTATCTGAAGGTTATCTACATTGGTCCTTCATAATACATTCATAAGCATTCCATGATTATTTTTTGATGAGGGCTGGAGGATTTATATCTGCCTTTTGTTAAAAAAATGGTGGGTGACCTGGGTGCGATTTGCTGGGGGGGATGGTGGGGATCATCTCTGGTTTTTATCTCTGCTGAAAAAAAATCCTCGGGGACAACCCCGTCAATAAAACAAACAAACCAAAAAAAAAGTTGACATGACAGGCATGTTGTGACACAGTTTTCTATGGTCTACATCGCACTCACTTTCAAAATGACCCGAAGTGGCAGCTTTGATGTTCACGAACGTCCCCAGCAAATAGATACATTGTAGATAATAACAATATCTTTGCGTTCTATGAGAACGCAAAGATATTGTTATTATCTACAATGTATCAATGTATCTGCAGGGATGCAAACAGCGCGCCTTTTGGCGGATGCCGCCTTTTTCACGGCCGATTTTTTTTTTAGGGGGGGCGTTGGAGTGTCTGATTATAATTTCAAAGTAAATTCTGTATTAAAATTACTAAATAAGCAAATCCGTTACAGTGCATGAAACAGGAAGTATAAGGATGAGAAAAAAAAACAGTTTAAATCGGAAAGCTGGGCACAATGTGAACTGCGCCATCAGAGCAAACTGTTCATTTAGTATTCATGTATTTTAGTGATTTTCGAGTCACTGTCCATTTAATCTGGAGGGAGAGAAACATCACAGCAACGCGACAAGCAATGCGAATTTGTTGTGTGTTAGTGTTCGTGTATTTAGTCAGAGAGATGGGAAGATGAATTTACTATCTCTGGTTTAGTGTTCGTTTTCATTTAGTGTTATTCATTTGATATCATCGGATGTTATTGAGCTGTTAGCCTATTGTTACCTTAATTTTGTGACCTTTCATGATTTAAAAAAAAACATCCCCCCTTCTGTTTTTTTTGACAAATCGCACCCTGTGGGTGACATTAGCATTGAAAGAGAGAAATGAGAAAAGAGAATGTTGTTAGTTGTTGAGAATGGTTAAGGCTGTTATTTTGTCTTCCCTGACATTAAATTTATTAAGCTTTGAGACATATAATTGAGAAGAAGAAGCCTTTATTTGCCACATGCACACTTAAGCACAGTGAAATTTGTCCTCTGCATTTAACCCTTCTGAAGTAGTGAACACACAAATGCACACACAAGTGAGTAATGAGCACACACACATACCCAGAGCCGTGGGCAGCTATGCTATAGTGCCCGAGGAGCAGGTGGGGGCTAGGTGCCTTGTTCAAGGGCACTTCAGCCCAAAGCCACCCCATGTTAACCTAACTGCATGTCTTCGGGAGAAACCGGAGCACCCGGAGGAAACCCACACAGACACGGGAAGAACATGCAAACTCCACACAGAAAGACCCCCGTCGGCCACTGGGCTTGAACCCAGAACCTTCTTGCTGTGAGGTGACAGTGCTAACCACTACACCACTGTGCTGCCCACCAGTGAGTGACATATCCACTTGTGTTACATTTTGTTAGGTATAGTTATTGTATGTACTTCATACAGACAGAATTAGAATCTATGTAAGTCAAGTACTAGTGGGTCATTTGCATGAAAAGCTAAAATAAAGCATTATTTCGATATAGTTTCCCTCATTTAAGAAACAATGCCTCATATGTCATGCCATATTTCAGTTGATTACGGAAGAGTTAATAGATTTGCTTTTATGGCGTATAAGAAACTGCATCGGGATTTCTCTCCAGCTGCTTTGTGACAAGGGCTATAGTTATAGTTAAATGTGCTGTATAAGTAAAACTGAATTAAAATTGATGGCTTCTTGAACCACTTCAAGCCTAATTGTCAGCTAAATAAATAATAATGGAATGGATAATTCATGCATGTCCCAAAGATTTATTGACGTGATTAGTAAAACAAAGTAATAAATTGTAAGATAATGATAAAAACTACAATACTGATGTCAGTAAATCCATAATGATAACTGAGTGTTCTACTCTTGCATCTCTTTCATGTAATGATAAACTCTACCATTTAGTTCTTAAAATTGATGACAAATCTTGCTTTATGAAGTCTTTCATATCGAAAATTTATAAAGAATACAACCTTATAAACAATTTATGCAGTGCTAATGAATGTGTTACAAAGGTCCAATGTAGGTAATTAAAAAAAATATCACAACCTCATTTAAGGAAAAAATGTTCCTACTCGTTTTGCATGAATGTTGTTTCATGCTAATAATTTCAAACAATGGCATTCTGATGATGGAAATACAGAAACAGCTTTTTTCGGTTCTTATGCGCAGCAATACTGGCAGCACTGTGGATGCATTATGCATTATTTTGGATTATGAGCTCTTATTAGGTGATTCTGTCTCTAAAGATGGATTGGTTTTATCAAAATCCTTTCTTGCAAAGGGAATTTCTTTGAGTACTCATTTTGGTAAATACTTTATACTTGCATATTGCCTGAGTTCTCATCAATTTAAATCTCTCGGTTCCAGTTTCTACAAAGGGGAGTAAAAGCACTGGAGTGGTGTTGCGTGTTCCTCCAGCTATAAGGTATAGCTCTGATACAATTCATTGTATCGGTGCAGTAATTTGCACAACGCAGGGTTTGAATGGATTGTAATGGTTGTAGTGTAGACCCATTTTGTGCTGTTGTGAATGGATTCATTTGGACCCTAAATATTTGCACTTCCCCAAAACCATTTGGTATACAGTACAATGAGAGAAAAAGTATTTTTTTCCAGTGAGGGAAAAACTCTTATTATCTGTCTGCGCATGGGCAAGGTCACTGTCATCTCTCGCTCATCTCATCTCATTATCTCTAGCCGCTTTATCCTTCTACAGGGTCGCAGGCAAGCTGGAGCCTATCCCAGCTGACTATGGGTGAAGGGCGGGGTACACCCTGGACAAATCGCCAGGTCATCACAGGGCTGACACATAGACACAGACAACCATTCACACTCACATTCACACCTACGGTCAATTTAGAGTCACCAGTTAACCTAACCTGCATGTCTTTGGACTGTGGGGGAAACCGGAGCACCCGGAGGAAACCCACATGGAGAACATGCAAACTCCACACAGAAAGGCCCTTGCTGGCCATGGGGCTCGAACCCAGACCTTCTTGCTGTGAGACGACAGCACTAACCACTACACCACCATGCCGCCCCATCTTTCGCTCATGGAATAAAAAAAAAAAAAACATCACTTCAACACACAAAGTGTCTAAATATGTCATTGTTTTTCACACATACAGTGGCTATAAAAAGTGTACACACCCCTTTAAAATGATAGTTTTTTCAGATGTAAAAAAATGAGACCACAATAAATAATTTCAAAAAATTTCCCACCTTTAATGTGATCTATAACCTGTACAATTCAATTGAAAAACAAATCTGTTAGGGGGAAAAACATAAAAAATAAATACGTACAATAAGCTGGTTGCATAAGTGTGCACACCCTTAAACTAATACTTTATTGAAGCACCTTTTGATTTAATTACAGCATTCAGTCTTTTTGGGTTCACACCTGCCATCAATTAAAATGACTCTAATTAACCCCAAATAAAGTTCAGACATTTACTCAGTTGCATCCTCCAGCAAAAGCCAGGGTTCACAGAGAGCTTACAAAGCATCAAAGGGAGCTCATTGTTGAAAGGTATCAGTCAGGAGAAGGGGACAAAAACATTTCCACGGCATTAGATATACCATGGAGCACAGTGAAGACAGTCATCAAGAAGTGGAGAAAATATGGGATGACAGTGACATTAGCGAGAACTGGACGTCCCTCCAAAATTGATGAAAAGACAAGACGAAATCTGGTCAGGGAGGCTGCCGAGAGGCTTACAGCAACACTGAAGGAGCTGCAGGAATTTCTTGTAAGTACTGGTTGTGTACTACATGTGACAACAATCTCCTGTATTCTACATATGTCTGGACTATGAGGTAGGGTCAAAGAAAAACATCCAGGCTTGGCTAAATTTTGCAAAAAAAATACAAACTCTCCCAAAAGCATGTGGGAAAATGTGTTATGGTCTGATGAAAGCAAGGTTGAACTTTTTGGCCACAATTCCAAAAGGTATGTTTAGTGCAAAAACAACATGCGCATCACCAAAAGAACCCCATACCCACGGTGAAGCATGGTGGTGGCAGCATCATGTTTTGGGGTTGTTTTTCTTCAGCTGGAACAGGGGCTTTAGTCAAGGTGGAGGGAATTATGAACAGTTCTAAATACCAGTCAATTTTGGCCCAAAACCTTCAGGTGTCTGTTAGAAAGCTAAAGATGAAGAGGAATTTCATCTTTCAGCATGACAATGACCTCAAAAAAGTTTTAGAATGGCCCAGCCAGAGCCCAGACCTAAATCCAATTGAAAATCTGTGGGGTGACCTGAAGAGGGCTGTGCACAAGAGATGCCCTCGCAATCTGACAGATTTGGAGCGCTTTTGCAAGGAAGAGTGGGCAAATATTGCCAAGTCTAGCTGTGGCAGACTGATAGACTCCGACCCAAAAAGACTGAATGCTGTAATTAAATCAAAAGGTGCTTCAACAAAGTATTAGTTTAAGGGTGTGCACACTTATGCAACCAGCTTATTGTACGTTTTTTTTTTTTTAAATGTTTTTCTCCCTAACAAATTTGTTTGTTTTTCAATTGAATTGTACAGGTTATAGGTCACATTAAAGGTGGGAAAAGTTTTGAAACTTGTCTCACTTGTCTATGCCGAGTCACATAAAATAATTTGTTTTAAAATCGATAAAATAAATCACAATTCGACCTTACCTTTGAATAGTTTTAGACCAAACTTTGTAGCATCTTTAGTGCTTTTAGGAACAGCATTTTCTTTCATCATTTGTAATTCTTCTTCACTTATAGTGACAAAGTGCTTGGCCGCCTTTTTGCCGAGTCGCTGAAGGTGATTATCGAGAAATAGTCTGAATTTCTCGACCAATCAGCACGCATGAATTCCTATAATCACCTCCATATTTATTCTAATATAGATTAATCATAAACACTGTCCTATGCTCATCTCAGGACACTTATTTACAATATGCTCATACTGAACATCCTTTCAACACACTTGTTTAAGACTGTTTGACTTTATAGTATACAATTGTGCAAGAGTAATGACTTGGAGTTCCCTTCTGAGTCTGGTTCACCTCAAGGTTTCTTCCTTGTGTTGTCTCAGGGAGTCGCTTCTGGCTTGTGCATTAGACATCTCGAGCTACAACAGGGTTTCTGTCAAGGTGCTTTGTGACATTGTCTATTGCTGAATTGAATTGGTTCTAGTGGAATAATTTTATAGTCAATTCTCTTATATCTGTTTGATAATGTTTAATATTAAAGTAATTCTGAGGTCAGCAAATAAAGTTGAAATAATGATATTGTTTAAAAAGTATAAACCCAACATAAAGCTGAAAGATGGACACAAGTGTGTGGGTTTTATAGCTGTATTAAAACCAATGTAGCAAACAAACAATATAGCAATACTCAGACCTTTAGGACAGGGACAGGGTAAATGT
This sequence comes from Neoarius graeffei, assembly GCF_027579695.1. NCBI lineage: Eukaryota > Metazoa > Chordata > Actinopteri > Siluriformes > Ariidae > Neoarius > Neoarius graeffei. The sequence continues at coordinate 35,657,147 of NC_083586.1, forward strand.
TAGGTGATGAGGAAACAGGCAGAAACTAGCCAAGACTAAATAAATAAATAAATAAATAAAAAGTAGGCTGATAATCATCATTAACGCAATTTGCAAAATAAGCCTGAAAGTTAGGTTTGCAAAGTGGGGTCCAGTGACTCCAGGGATCCATGAAGCATTGCCAAGGGGTCAGTGATGTTTTGAGAAACCACAACCCATTATTATTAAAGTTATTATACCTATTATTGAGTTCCTATAGGTGTAGTCAGTTTGACTGGGTACCTGAATTGAATTGGTTTAATCAAAACCTCAGTAACTCAAAAAAACTGAAGTCTAAATATAACATCAACTTCAACATGTGTGCTGAGGAGGTCTATGGAATTTATTTTCTAAGTAAAAGGATCCCTGGCTGCAAAATATTCAAGAACCCCTGATTTAAAGGAGTACACAGTAAAAATCATAGTGTCAATTTTACTCTTTAAGAGTTGAATTTAACTCTGTCAGATAACATTTGGTCCCACTCAAAATCAGTGTAAAACTTACTCTATAGCCAGTGTAAGATTTTTAGAGTTAATTTTACTCTATTTTGTGTCAAAATTAACAATGAGGTGTGTAAAAATATTTAACACTATAGTGTACGATTTTCAGAGTTAATCTGACTCTATATTGTATTTTCGCGGGGAATCATCACCCTGCAGAGTAGATTTTGTCGTTGTGTGCAAGTGGGAATTAACTCTCACTTTTGACACTACCATTTAGACGATTTTACTCTGCATAGTGTTATAACTACTCTATCCAGAGGAAAATAGGTTTACACTGCAATATTGACACTCCATTTTTTACTGTGTACAATGTCTGAATTAAAGGGAATGTGACTGTTTATACACCTGGTTGTTTTTGTGTGCCTTGGGGATTATGCAGGTGTAAATGTACACAAGATTCATTAAAAACAGATTTGAATCCAGATCCACATTTAAATCCAAACAAGTTCAGGAAGAATCAGATATATTTTAGCTATACGTTATACAAGCATATCCTTGACTTGCAAGTGATGTCAAAGCAAAATAGAAACCCGGATGTCGGCCATGTTGGTGGAGATACAAATGCGGAGTCAAGCGACATTCCATACAAAACAGTCACGTGTGTGCAACTCTTAGTTTTTCCACTGCTTTAAGCGTTCTTTTAGCTATGCCATATCTTTGTGCTGTATATGGTTGTGGTCACAACAGTACTCATGACTATGGCACGTTCCAATTTTTTAGAATTCCATCCGTGATTTGGAAAGAGGGTGAGGAAACTCTGAGGCTTAGTACAGAGAGGAGATGAGGGGATCAGGACACTTCGTCCAATATCCATTTCGTCCAATAGTTCAGACATTCCGTCCAAAGCCTTTTCAGACGCACTATCAATTATTTTATATTTCAGGTATTCTGGTGTTCACAAATGAAAGCCCCGTGAGAGCGCTGCTCTGTGCCTAAAGATTTAACATGATCCAGCTGGCTTTAAAAATTAATAACTCGGCCAACGGAGCTTGCAGCAAAGCCAAATTTGACAGGCACCTCCCTCTAAGCCTCCCCCTTGGAAAGAGCACAGTCTCGGGTCAGTAGGGCCACACCTCAGCCTGGGATTCGCGAATGAAGCCCCCGCGATAGCACTGCTCAGCGCCTAAAGATTTAACATGATCCACACTATGGCACTCATTTGCTTTACAAAAATGTGTTTTGCTTCAGTCAAACTCCTTTGACAATTCGTCCTTTTTTTGAACAAACAAATAATTGAAATATAAAATAACTGATAGTGCGTATGAAATAGGCTTTGGACGAAATGGTCATGGGATGAAATGACCTGTATTCGTACTTGATGGTCAGTAGAAGCGTCTTATCTTCAGAAAAGCCTGACTTTTTTTAAATACGAGTCCAAATCACACGTATCTATTTTACCTTGATCGTTCAAATCGTGGTAATACTGAGAAAATTCAGCATTATTTACAGGCACGCTTTCAGCGGCTGCCATCCTAGTTGCTTTGTATATCCACCATCATGACGTAGCACATTTTGATCACATGGTTGCAAGTCATCTATATGCATCCAACTGTTCAAGCCACAATTTGGCTACAGACAATGGCGACAGATAATGGATAGATGGATAAGGAATTCTGCTAACACTTCACTAAAGAATGGTGTTCATAGGGACACTTGACAGTTACAGAAGCCCTGCATGACATCTGACTGCTTTCTTCCATTCTGATGTCAAGCTTTATTGACATAAGGTCTCATTATACATGGGGAACGCTATAGCTGATTTGATTTGCATTTTTATGTGTATTGCAGCCTGAGCTGATTAGCAAATCATTTATTTCAAACTGATTAGCCAGTGACTGCAAGTGAAAAAGCAGATGTTTGCAGTATGTCCAGAACCTTGTCCATTTAAATCAAACCAGCTCAAACCAGATTAAAGACAAATGAACTTCAAGTGGAAACAGGATCAGTTTGCCACGCTTTAAGTTTGTTTAAGCTTGTGTGTTAGCTGTTCCAACAGTTAGCGAATGTAAAGGTTCTTTATTGGTTGAAGCCATTGCAAATGTACTCTTGTTCAGCTGTGATCAAGCCTGCTTTCTTCAATTTTGATGTCACGATCATATCAGCTGTGTAAAGTGACAGATTTACTGTAAATGAAATAACATTGTGTTATAAAATGTATAATAACTCACATACTTCTGAATGCCCAGCAACCTATTTGTAGCACTGGTACATCAGAATCACACAATGATGATGATGTAACGTCTCCTCATTTCCATCATCTCATCTCATTATCTCTAGCCGCTTTATCCGGTTCTACAGGGTCGCAGGCAAGCTGGAGCCTATCCCAGCTGACTACGGGCGAAAGGCGGGGTACACCCTGGACAAGTCGCCAGGTCATCACAGGGCTGACACATAGACACAGACAACCATTCACACTCACATTCACACCTACGGTCAATTTAGAGTCACCAGTTAACCTAACCTGCATGTCTTTGGACTGTGGGGGAAACCGGAGCACCCGGAGGAAACCCACAGGGACACGGGGAGAACATGCAAACTCCGCACAGAAAGGCCCTCGCCGGCCACGGGGCTCGAACCCAGACCTTAGGCGACAGCGCTAACCACTACACCACCGTGCCGCCTCATTTCCATCATTCTATGGTTTAAAAAAATAAATTATACGGGGCTCGACATTAACTTTTTAATCCACTCATCCAGCCGGACAAGCAGCAAGATTTTTCACTTGTCCTGACCATAACCTTTTTATTACTATGCATTTACTAGTTCAATGAAAGGAAGGTGATTAACAAAGTTTCTCAAAAAACAGGTATAGTTATGATAATCATTCGGCTTTAGTGATTTATAATTTTTCAATAAAACTAACTAACAATAAACAAAATCTATCCAATGCCCCATTATGGTGCGCGTGTTGTTAAAACCCATTGCCTGAGCTGCAGTTTTAAGAGTTAAGGCCAATTTATGCTGACAACGCAGTCCTCGCAGATGGCATCGCAGATGGCGTCTGCATAGCCCCCCCCCTTCGCAGATGCTCTGCGTGCACCTCCCAAAAATTGTGACCACCGCAGAAGCCTCGCAGACAGCGTCGCAGACAAGAGGGCTCTGATTGGTCCACTCTACATCCGCTGTACACGCACTTCCGCTTCCCTACTTTCCCAGTTTGGTTTGTTTTCACGACCGCCATTTTTAAAAACATGAGCGAAGATGGAGCAGCACGAAGAGCGGTTGATCGAGGAAGTGAGGAAGTACGTACATCTATACGACTCCAGTTCTAGTCATTATAAGTAACCGGAGGATAAACACTCCACTAACCACACCCACCAACTACTCCTAGCGATTTTGCGACTTCACGCCCCCTTGCGTTGTGGCGGTGAATAACATCGCGCACGCCTATTACTCCCCGCTCAACAATAAATTACAACTGTCTGCGAAAAGCTATCTGCGAAAGCCTTGTCGCAAGAGCATGCAGAGGCCCTTAGACTCACCCAAATTCAAAGTTTCTGGAGGAAATAAAGTTAAATCTTGATTAAGCCAGTAAAACCTGAAGTATAAATTAATTTAAAGACAGATTAGAAAGCATTTTTTTTAGCCACTTTGGAAGAAACTCGCATTTCCTTTTCTTTTCATATGACTGTTTGGTTTCTGTTTGTCATTTTATCTTTTTGGGATCATCATCTTTTTCAGTTTCTTTTGATGAAATGAAGCCAAAAGTAAACAAGTTGGATGTGATAAGGGTGACAATCACATTGTGAAAGAAAATAAACCAAAAGTGAGTTCGGCACTGTCGTAAAATTCCCATGAAATATTTTACGTCATTTGTGATGGTTAATGTGTACCATGGCGGCACAGTGGTGTAGTGGTTAGCACTGTCGCCTCACAGCAAGAAGGTTCTGGGTTTGAGCCCAGTGGCTGATGAGGGCCTTTCTGTGTGGAGTTTGTATGTTCTGCCCGTGTCTGCATGGGTTTCCTCCGGGTGCTCCGGTTTCCTCCACAGTCCAAAGACATGCAGGTTAGGTTAATTAGTGGCTCTAAATTGACCATGAGTGTGAATGGTTGAGAGGAGAAAACCTCTATAATAATCTAGTAGAAGGCAACGGGGAAACCACTACTGTAATGTTCCCAAGACACTTTGATGGCTGAAGCCATCAGAGCGGCCACGTCACTGTAATGATATGCCAGAATGGATGCATGGAATGTGAACCATACAAAAGAAAAATACAATGAATGTCCAAATGACATGAAGATGCACCACAGATATTTATTTTATGGAGGTATTTGTTTGCCATTTCTCCAATTTCGATGAATTCAAAGTCTAATAATCTATAATTAGACATTATGACGTGGTTATTTTTACACTCACACACCTTCTGTACTCGGCTTCACCGGAAGTTCATAAACAATAACATGGCCACATCACTGAGGCGATTGAACTAGTTTTGTTGGAACATTATTGATGTACCTCTTGAATAATTACAATAAAAATGGTGATTTTCAACAAATATTCAACTTGTCCCATTGGACAGGGAGATGCGGATTTACCTTGTCTGAAGTAAGCATTTGATTATCTTGGACAGTCAGACTACTGTTAATGTCAAGCCCTGTTATACATACTTCTGTTATTAAGGTGTAATAAAATTGACATTGGCATTACTCATAAATCTTAAAAGCAAAAATAAGAAACACGCTTTACTTAAGGGATTGGGGAAAAACATATGTAGTAATGTGTTATACAACTGTTAAAGCCTTTACTGTGACTGTGTTATCAAGCAGGTTTTCATGTTATTACTACTAAATGCTGACAAGTAATCTTACTTTGCATGCTATGTAATTTAAGATACTCATTTTTGACCTGTTATAACACAACCATATGACAACAAACATCACTTGACACAGGTGGGATATCAACCTGACATCAACACTGAAGAAATTCGTCTTTATGTTACCTAATACCTGCTTAAATAAGCCTCTTTAAATGTTTAAGTAGATTCATGTCAAATGTTATGAAGGCTTATGTAGGTATAAAGTGAAATCGTGACAGTTGATCCTTATGTCAACAAATATCTGTCACTTGACTCAGGTGCTGTCAACCTGACATCGACATTGATGAAAGCAGTGTTTAAGTCACCTGATGCCTACTGCAACAAGCATCTAAATGTTTATGTAGGCTTCTGTCAGTTGTAATGAAGGCTTTTGGAGGTATATTGTTGTCATATTGGTGGCATGGTGATGTAGTGGTTAGCACTGTCGCCTCACAGCAAGAAGGTCCTGGGTTTGAGCCCAGTGGCCAACGGGGGCCTTTCTGTGTGGAGTTTGCATGTTCTCCCCGTGTCTGCGTGGGTTTCCTCCGGGTGCTCCGGTTTCCCCCACAGTCCAAAGACATGCAGGTTAGGCTAATTGGTGGCTCTAAATTGACCGTAGGTGTGAATGGTTGTTTGTCTCTATGTGTTAGCCCTGCGATGACCTGGTGCCTATGTGGGTTTATGAAGAGTTTATGCAGGTAATGCGAAATTGTGACATGTTGAAACAAGCAAACCTTTTTTTAAAGAACAAATACTATCCACCCTTCTATCCATACCACTTATCCATCAGGGTCGCTGTGGAAGCTGGAGCCAATCCCAGTTGACTATGGGCGAGAGCTGGGGTCCACCCTGGACAGTTTGCCAATCTATTGCAGGGCTAATACAGAGATGAACAACCATTCACGCTCACATGGGACAATTTAGAGTAGCCAGTTGACCTAATCTGCAAGTCCTAATCTGCAACTGTGGGAGGAAACCAGAGCATCCAGAGGAAACCCACACAGGCACAAGGAGAACATGTAAACTTCACACAGAAAGGCCCCGGTCAACCATGAGGTTCAAACCCAGAACCTTTTTGCTGTGAGGTGACAGTGCTAACCACTGCACCACTGTGCTACACAAACAAATACTACTTAAAATAAAAAAGGAAAAATGTTTACATTTATCTGATAAACTATTGAAAGATAATTGTGCTTCTCTTAGCTTTGCCAATTTTTATAACCAAATAATATAATACTTACACTAGGACTACAGTTTTGGGACATTTCATATAATTCTCTTTTAAACTGTGAAATCATATATAAGACAAAACATAAAACCTAAAATTGGATCAGGTTGGATAGTTGTCCTATTATAAATGTTTCTTATTTTCCCCATCCTTTGTTCATTTCTGTTCTCAGCAATGAAAAATGGTGCGAATGGCACTGTATCCCATGGCCAGGATGATAGCGATGGCTGCTACATCCAGGTTCCCAAGAAACCCCCAGCTATGGAGCTTTCCGCCATCAGCAACTCAGCCTCATCCAAGCCGGACAGGCCACGCAGCAACACCTCTGAAGCCAAACTGGTGGCCAAGAAGCGTGTGATCCGTATGTTGGTCATCATTGTTGCCATGTTCTTCATCTGCTGGATGCCTCTCTATACAGTAAACACATGGAAGGCGTTTGACCAGCAGTCGGCTCAAAGGGCCCTCTCTGGCGCTCCCATTTCCTTCATCCAGCTACTATCTTACACATCAGCCTGCGTCAACCCCATCATCTACTGCTTCATGAATGTGCGCTTCCGTAAGGCACTGCTGGCCACCTTTGCCTGCTGCATCCTGCCGTGCCGCAAGCACAAAAGGAAGGAAGGTGATGATGAGGTTACTGGTGTCACAGCTGCATCGATGTCTAAATTTAGTTACACCACTGTTAGCACAGTGGGGCCATGTTAACTTTGAATCAAGGGTTCATCCAGATTGGTTGAGGGTCTAAAGATTTTTTGTATTTGTGAATAGGTTCGTGTAGTCCTCTTTCTGTCTTGCTGATGTATTGATGTTGTGATGAACAAATGCTCAAGATGTTGCCAGTGATGAGAAAACAGTATTGATGCTGATCCTTGGAGGAAATGTTTGAGCGCATTCTTCTAAAATGCTCATGAAATCTGCTCAAAATCTACCTATCACAGACTGTGCCTGTGCCATAGATGAAAATCATGTAAATATTCAATCAATCATTCATACTGTGATTGATATACAGTAGATATACTGCATGAAACAAGCTGTCAGTTAGCTCTCTTGCCTTAGGTCAACTAAATAATGGCTACAAAATGGTACCTTCGTTCATGAATAGAATATTATGGACATGTCATGTGTCCTCATTTATGGTTTGAGTGTGAGTCTGTGTTCTCTGCATTGCTGTCTGTGAATTGTGTTGATAATCTGATGAACCAAATTTTGCCACATGCTTCATTTCCAGCATAAATTCCATCGGAGATTATGCATCTTATTACCAAATCCTTATGCTTAATGCATATCTCTCAGCTTGCTGTCTTGAAGCTAGTACACTTGACCAATCCACTGTTTGGATGCACTGCTATTTTCATAGGTAGCAATGAATTTCACTAAGTAGTTCTTTCCGTTTGAGCAATTTTGCTTTCGAGCTGAAAGGAAGTTCAAGAAGCATTATAAAGAACAGAGGGGTGTTTTTGTTTTTTTCGAAAGATGTGTTGGAACGATTCATAATATTAAAATGCACAGGCATGAATACAGATGTACAAGAACACACACACAGTGCGGTAGTTGTCCGAATTGCTTTCTTGCTCATAGGAAAGTTGATGAGACGTTTTGTAAAACTCCTCTGAATATATAAAACTATAATCTCAGCGCTATTTTATCTGAGAAACTCAGGAGGATCTTCTACAAACACAACATCCCTGTACACTTCAGACCCAGTAACACTCTGAGGCAGAAAATGGCCCAGCCTCAGGACAGAATACCCAGACACAAACAGGACAATGCAGTGTACGCAATCCGATGCAGTGAGGAATGCACAGACCTGTACATTGGGGAAACGAAACAACCGCTTCACAGGCACACGGCTCAACACAAGAGAGCCAGTTCCTCAGGCCAGGACTCTGCAGTCTATCTTCATCTCAATAACAAAGGACACTCATTTCAGGACTGCAATGTATACATTCTAGCCAGAGAAGACCAGTGGTTTGAAAGAGGAGTACACTGTAAAAAAAAAAAAGTTACACCAACTTAAAAATTCAAGGCAACTTACTGCACAGGATTTTTGAGTTCATGTGACAACTAAGATTTTTAAGTTTTGAAGAAAGTTGTGCCAACTTATACTTTTGGTCTCCGATAACTTAGCCTTCATATTCACACAAACTTTTTTTTTTCAGTTTTACATGATAAGAATTCAACTTTAAGGCCAATAATCTTTCATCCAAGTAAAAACTTCAAAATTTGAGTTCAATTTTCTTTTTATCCCACAATAAAACAAATAACAATCCAGTTCAAATAGCATGTTTATTTTAACATGATGGTAGCAAATGACGTGCAGTTTGCAATTTGTCAACCTTTTGAATATGTATGTGTTTTAATAGATTCACTCTATGTTCATTGTATGCATATTATACACCATTGTATGCCATTTGTAGCATTTTAATTGGCTGGTACTGAATTGTTTGCACATTTCGTTTGTCAAATTAGCTTCAGGCTTAAAATCAGTGAATGTGTGACTTAACAAAAAAGCACTGCCACTACAGTTTTATAGCAGTCTTGCTACCATCATGTTAAAATAAACATGCTATTTGAACTGGATTGTTATTTGTTTTTATTGTGGGATAAAAAGAAAATTAAACTCAAATTTTGAAGTTTTTACTTGGATGAAAGATTATTGGCCTTAAAGTTGAATTCTTATGTAAAACTGAAAAAATTAAGTTTGTGTGAATATGATGGCTAAGTTATCTGAGACCAAAAGTATAAGTTGGCACAACTTTCTTCAAAACTTAAAAATCTTAGTTGTCACATAAACTCAAAAATCCTGTGCAGTAAGTTGCCTTGAATTTTTAAGTTGGCGTAATTTTTTTTTTACAGTGTAAAAGAAGCCATCTACGTCAACCTGGAATGACTGTCACTGAACAGAGGAGGTTGTCTGAGACACCACTTATCGGCCACCTACAATGCAATCCTTGGTACACTTCCCAGAAAACTGAATACACATCCACACCAAAACTCAGCTGACTCAATGACTCGCATGATGACAGAGAGCCAACAACCCACAGATCACCCCAACAACTCTCTAGGCTGCTAACACTGTTCACACCTGGCCTCCAGTGACCTACACCCACAGGATGACTGAATGACCTAGGTGACCTCAGCGACTCTCCTTAGGTTTGCTTTTGGTCCACCAGAGGATAAATACCTGGAATTCCCCACTAGTCAGACAGAACTGAAGAAGCCTTTTGGATGAGAGGTGAAACGTCTTCAAGAATTTCAAGCAAGTCCAGTTGCCTTTTTTTTTTTAGCACCTACGGACTCCTGAATAACATTTCACTGAAATTCATATTTGGAATACCATGCTTTAGGTAAAATATAAGACGTGTCATGTACAGTGCTCTCCACAATTACTGGCACCAGATTAATGAAACGGGTTAGAAAAAATCCACCTTTTGGTGAAGTCACTTCATCTCACACTGAGAAAATGAGAAAAATCCAACCTTTAATTGAAATACATTTTTTCAAACAAAAACAAATCCCTCATCTAGAAATAATTATTTTCAACAAAAACACAATCTCTGGGAATTACAGTGGATGCAATGTAACTGAAGCATGTTTCCCATTTAATTTGTATATCTTTGAGTGTATAGGATCTTTAAGCTGTAATCCATGACTTCCTGATTAACTGGGGTATTTCTAACCTTTTTTACTAATCTTTTCAAGTTGTGCCAATAATCATGTCGGGCACTGTAAGTTATTTGAATATTATCAATGATGGGGTAGTGTGATGCCAAATTTTAATGATTAAAAAATGACCCAGATTGTTTTTTAAATATCCATTTATAGTTCCTTTTTGATGTTGTGGAAGGTCTGTGAAACAAATCGTCCCTTAATAAGACAAAAAAAAAAAAAAAAAAAAACGCAGTTTGTCATGTTAATGAGACACCACAAAGCTGTCTGCTCTAAAGACTTTCCTATGTCTGAAAGCTTAAAGGTGCTATGTGTAAGAATTTGGCCACCTAGTGAGTTCATACTCCGTACTCCAAAACATAGGGGGCAGCATATTGCCAGAAAGGTGGGGTGTCCACACTTATTGTAAGAAACAAGGAAATGCACACAGCCTGCTCTCCCCCCACCCACCCCCAATGCACCACCACTCTCACAGAATTTGCACTCACTGAATATAGCATAAAGCTATTTTTTTTAAAAAGTTGATCCACTGCTGTGTTCATACAGTCTAACTTTACAGTCATGAGTTATACGAAAAAAAAAAGCCAACTACTAACTAACAGCAGGGCAAAAATATGCAAAATTCAACCAACCTGCCGAAACTCTGAGAACTGGTCAAGATAACACTGCTATCTTATAATCTTCATATGTACCATCAGCCTATAGTTTATATTATAACTTGCTTGGGACCAAAAGGCCACTGGTTCAATTCCCTAGACCAGCAGGAATGGCTGAAGCGCTGTTGAGCAAGGCACCTAACCCCCAACTGCTCCCCAGGCTGCTCTGGGTATGTTGTATGTTGCTCTGGATAAGAGTGTCTGCTAAATAGCATTAATGTAATGTAATCTAGGTATGGAACCGAACCCAACTAATGCAGATTGTGTCCAAATTCACATCCCATATTCTTGATTGAATTGCTTGTGAAGTCTTCATTGCAGTGAAGTGCAGTGCATATCACATGACACGTCACAACTTCACCTTTCCAATGCTCTTAGTTGCTTGTCTGTGCGACAGAGTTTTGGTGAGAAAAAATATTTTGAATTTACATCAAATTTAACCATAGTTACCATTTGTATCTAGCTCTGCATCCATCTTGTTTGAATTACTCATGAACTCATTGGAACACATATCACATGGAAGTACGTACATAATTGTACTGAAGTAATTACATTATGGAGCAGGTCAAACTTCCGCAAAGTAACATCTTTACTAATTTCTTCACCGGGCGGCACGGTGGTGTAGTGGTTAGCGCTGTCGCCTCACAGCAAGAAGGTCCGGGTTCGATCCCCGTGGCCAGCGAGGGCCTTTCTGTGTGGAGTTTGCATGTTCTCCCCGTGTCCGTGTGGGTTTCCTCCGGGTGCTCCGGTTTCCCCCACAATCCAAAGACATGCAGGTTAGGTTAACTGGTGACTCTAAATTGACTGTAGGTGTGAATGTGAGTGTGAATGGTTGTCTGTGTCTAATGCCGCTTTTCCACTACAAACGCGGCTGAGTCGGGCTGAGCCGTGCCGTGCTGAGTTGGGCTGAGTTGAGCTGAGTGGGGCTGTTGGAGTTGCATTTCGACTACAACCGCGCTGAACCGTGCTGGCTGGAAGTGGGTGGACACATTGGGTGGAGTTAGCAAAAGTGGGTGGACGTCACGTGATGTCGTTAAGCAGCGCAAACAGTGACATCAGTGAGCTTTTAAGCGGTAGTCTCACGACCCAAATAGTAAACAATAAACATGGACATGGAGTCGTTAGTGTTGCTGGTCTTGGTTCTGTGGCTTGTTGTCACCGACAACGCGAACAGATACTGGCAAGAGCGTATAGATGAGGCGAGGCGCATAAGGCTTAAGAAATTCTCGTAATTCTTCTTCTTCCGGGTTTACGGTGTTTACAGATCCCAGCGTGCTCGTGGGGCGTGTGTGGGCATGTGAGGACACTCCTCCTCACCAATCAGTGCACAGGGGAGTGTCTCCTCACGCCCCCAGCCTCACTCGGCTCGCTTTGGCTCGCTTCAGCCCCACTCCAAAACGGTGCGAGTTTTAGGGGCTAAGCAGGGCTGAAGCGAGCTGAGTCGTGCTGTTTTTTGGTAGTCGAAACGCGAGCCGTGTCGGGCTGAAGTGAGCTGAAGCGAGCTGAAGTGAGCTGAAAAAGGGTAGTGGAAAAGGGCCATATGTGTCAGCCCTGTGATGACCTGGCGACTTGTTCAGGGTGTACCCCGCCTTTCACCCGTAGTCAGCTGGGATAGGCTCCAGCTTGCCTGCGACCCTGTAGAACAGGATAAAGCGGCTAGAGATAATGAGATGAGATGAGAATTTCTTCACCCATTTTCACTCTCCTGCTTCTCGGTTGAGGAAGTCATGAAGTCCCTATCGCTTCAGAGTGTACAAAATAAAAATATCAAAATGAACAGAAGAACTTTTCCTGCACATCCTCATTTCAGTGCCTGGATTCCAGATGTTTCTGCACATTGCAGCTCTTTTCTTTAGCTTTCTGTCACTGTGTCAAAACCTCAAGAATCCGGAAATATTTCTGAAAAATTCTTGCAAGAATCTGGATCATATCTGGAGATTATTTTTGACAATGCTGTGATCAGACAGTACTCAACATGGATTGCATCATATATGGGTCATAGTTTCAAATATCTGGGCAAAACCATCTCTGGATTCTGGGGTATTTTATGCAGTGTGTAGTCTGTAAAAATAACTGGTTTCTTGAATCTATGTTTATAGTCAATTGCAAATCAGCTCTTTCCATTTGGGATGTAGTTTTTGTGTATTCGTGGCTTAAAGCTAACTGCCTATAAGTGGGTCTAACTACACAGTGACATGCCATGTGTCCAAAATGGCTCCCTACTCACTATTTAGTGAGGACGCCATTTTGTAGTGCTGTCCGAAATGATAGTGAAGATTTACACCCGATATAGTGCACTCAAGGTATCCCACAATACATCACAAAAAGTAGTGTACAACTAATGGTCACTAACCAAGCAATATATCTCATCCTGCATTGCAGTCGCACTGAAAGAAATCAAATTAAAAGTCTCAAATTTGATTTAATAAAAGGCAGCGGCGGCGGCACGGTGGTGTAGTGATTAGCGCTGTCGCCTCACAGCAAGAAGGTCCTGGGTTCGAGCCCCGGGGCCGGCGAGGGCCTTTCTGTGTGGAGTTTGCATGTTCTCCCCGTGTCCGCGTGGGTTTCCTCCGGGTGCTCCGGTTTCCCCCACAGTCCAAAGACATGCAGGCTAGGTTAACTGGTGACTCTAAATTGACCGTAGGTGTGAATGTGAGTGTGAATGGTTGTCTGTGTCTATGTGTCAGCCCTGTGATGACCTGGCGACTTGTCCAGGGTGTACCCCGCCTTTCGCCCGTAGTCAGCTGGGATAGGCTCCAGCTTGGCTGCGACCCTGTAGAAGGATAAAGCAGCTAGAGATGATGAGATGAGATGAAAAGGCAGCGGCAAAGAAGAAAGTATTCAGCCTTGATTTAAAAAAAAAAAAACCTGAAAGATGCAGGTACTTTGTATTGATTAATGTGGGAAATACACTCAGTATAATATGTATTTATCACAAAAATACATGCATGTATTTATTATTTTGAAAACCCACCAGCCGACTGATCTGGCACATTTTAATTGTGCAACAGTAATGACGTAAATACTAGCATGACGGACTAGTGTCCGAAAGCGTTTTTTAATTTTACCAATGAGCTCACTATATAGTCCTCTATATAGCAATTCCCTATATAGGGAGTAGGGAGCAGGGAATGAGTAAGTGATTTCGGACACAGGGATGGTCACGTCACGTGCACTACTTCTTCATCCTCTCATTTTGGACTGAGGGCAGACTGGACACTACCATGACTCACTATTGCCTCTTGAGGTTCAAAATAATATTACAAGCTGGACAGTGTATCCTGTCTCAGGGATAGCTGGTTAGCATGCTAACTTCAGGAGATATCTCTGCGACACCATACATAGACGTCTTTGACATAACTTCAAACCTGTTATTTCTTTTTGAATGCTTTAAACTTGAATTCTGACAAATTCTTACACATAGAACCTTTGAAGTTATAGCTGTACCTCTGACTTTAAAACTAACACTAATTCTAACACTAACACTAGAGACTCTTTAAAAAAATGTTATATAAACGTCACCTGACAGGATTGATTATTCGAGATATTAACAAATGGCTTACTTTTTAATTCTGTTTACGTAGAGCTTTTGCCATACACATCCCTGTCAATTAGCGGCTAGGATAGAAATGATAAGATACCACAAATAGCCAATTAATATAAACCTGTGATATTTACCTTGGAGCTGGAACTACTTGTCGAGCTGTGCTGTTAACAAAATTAAACACTACTTTTTGACCAAAACAGATTTGAGAATTCAACCATACTGTGGTATAAATTGGAATAAGAAACTAATTAATATGATTTGCAGGGCTAACCAATTTACATTTTCATTTTGATTAAGGTCAGTGCAAGCTGTAAAAACATGAAAGTTATACTTTGTGGTTAGGAACACTGTGAACTAATGTTAATCGCAGATGAAAACTGTTTTCTCATTATTGTTGTTGTTGTTTTTCTCCTTATCCTGCTCTCTCTCTCTCTCTCTCTCACACACACACACACACACACACACACACACACCAGATGGACTTCAGCAGATCTGGACTGAAATTTATATATTTCTAATGTGTTTATCTCTTCTCATTCTGTACTCCTTTTGTACTCTTTTTCTCCTTTACCTTCTTCATACTTACAGGATATGTTTTTTTTCCCCTCCCTCCCTACTGTTCTTTGTACCATTCTTGTACATTGTAAAATGACCTGAAACCCAGGAGCCTTGGGGCTAAAACAGAAGCACTCTTTCTCAGTATGACAGGCCATCTCTTGGTGAAGCAGGTGCTGTTATTTCTAAGAACTTGCCAGCTTTGTGTTATGTGATAAAGTCTGTTCTAGGCCTTCAAGAGCTCTAAGCAATGTTTTGAACAATGAATGACACATGAAGCAGGCTCGCAACTCTTTTCATTCTGCTCTGGCAAATCTAAATTTCTGTTTCCAAGACTACCATTCCATTTCATACAGGCCTTGACAAAGTTCAAACATAGCTTGAAGTAACAAATGGAGCTTTAAACTGAATTAGAGCCCTGCGCAAATAAAAACAATGAAGGAAAAAAAGTGAAAAAAAAATCCCTACTGATATTGGAAATGACACAACAAGATGCAACAAACCAATAAATAATCCACTATCCTGCGCTTATTTGGATAATCCACCTGTGATCGCACTGATAAGGCAGATGGGAAAATGCTTGTCATATTCAAATTGCTTTGGAGACCTGTGTACATTAATAATTGCTCACAGACTTTCCTTAAATGAGTCAGTTAACCAGAAGACTAAATACAAACCTGAAAAATCAACCCCCTAAACATTAATGAAGCATATGGTGAGAGACAGAAGGCAACTAAATATGAGCCAAATCCAAGAATTATAATTAAGGTCTACTGCAAAAACCGTCATTTGAGTTCATACACAAAAACAGGCAAAGGTCTAGAAAAACCAAGGCTTGGACACAACCGTAAACTCCAATAAATAAATTAAAGGAATTCACTACAGGGTATACATAGATAAACTAATCATGGACATTGAACAGGTGAACACAATAGGACAACAAATCAATGAAAGGACAAGGTCAGAGACAGGACTTGAACAGAAACCCAAAACTTGAGCAAATAGCGTTCATCACAATAGAAAGGGGGAAACTGTAACAATTTATTGCAAATGACACAACAGCAAATAGGAACCTTGGGATGACAGCAAATTCTTAAGAATAAGCCAAATCCAACTTGTTTAAGAAGTAATGAATAATTAACAATTATTTGCCAAAGACGAAGTGAATATCGGTGAATAATAACCGAGATGAACTTGAGGTTATTATTCATCGATATTCATGGAGAATGAGGTGGATAATTGCTTTAGTTTAAATACACAGGTGATTATTTCAGAAAAAAAATATGTTTAAAAAAAATATTTATTTCAAACTTCCAAAGCAGCATACAAATGTAATAAAGGTGCGCACAGGCTTGTGTCACTTATCTACGCTGAGTCACATAAAATACTTTGTTTTAAAACAGATAAAATAAAGCACAATTCCACCTTACCTTTGAATAGCTTTAGACCAAACTTTGTAGCATCTTTAGTGCTTTTTTGAACAGCATTTTCTTTCATCATTTATAATTCTTCCTCACTTACGATGACGAAGCGATTGGCTGCCATTTTTCTGAGTTGCTTGAGGTAATTATTGAGAAACAGTCCGAATTTCTCGACCAATCATTGTGCACAATTTTCTATAATCACCAATGGCAACATGGTGATTATACTCTTACTGAAATGATACAGCTGGATGAGTGTTTCTGCAAAGTGTCAGTACTTATAAGTCTATTAATTTTCCTAGTTACTATGACATTTTACCGAATGTGTGCCTTTGTGAGTGTATTCATTCCAGACAGCAGAAAATTCCAGCCCAAGTATTATTCATATGGAGCTGAAAGTGCCACACCTGTAAGCAGCAACCACAACATTTTCAACTAAGTTTTATATCACGCCTAAGATATGATCTCATCCAGCTTGAGTTGTGGCTGTGTTCTGGCAGTGAGTGAATTGCGTCATTGCATGGGTCATGTGTCAGATGAAAACGGTGAGTGTGGGCTAGCAGTGAGTCATCTCTCTTTGGCTTTTGGATATGTATAATAAGCTGTAAATCTATTTTTGTTTAAGACTCGGCAGAGGGTAAGACAGTTCAAATGACACCGAGGTCAGATGCTTACTATCTGACTATAAAAGCACCTGAAGTATCTGCTGACATTGACAACCAAACCTCATGCTAGCATGGACTGTTAAACAAATCATTATAATGTAATATTTTAAGAGTATAATATGTATCAAATGCTCTAATTCATGACATGTTTATGACAGTGTTTAGCATTCGTAAAAGGAAATTACATTTAACATGCTTCACATATTTAATTCAGATATTAGCAACGTTGTGATTCTTGTGACATATAGGCTATTGTATTTTGCCAGAATAGTTCCTTATACAGTATTTCCTCAGTACAGGAACAGTTTGGAAGAATTTAATCATCCCCTCATGCCAAAGGCTGGTGTTTGAAATTTGCTATGTTAGTTTTGCTCAGGAGTTAATGTTAGTGCTGACGATAATGTTGCTAACACGTACAGTGGTGCTTGAAAGTTTGTGAACCCTTTAGAATTTTCTATATTTCTGCATACATATGACCTAAAATATCATCAGATTTTCACACAAGTCCTAAAAGTAGATAAAGAGAACCCAGTTAAACAAATGAGACAAAAATATTATACTTGGTCATTTATTTATTGAGGAAAATGATCCAATATTACACATCTGTGAGTGTCAAAAGTATGAGAACCTTTGCTTTCAGTATCTGGTGTGACCCCCTTGTGCAGCAATAACTGCAACTAAACGTTTCCGGTAACTGTTGATCAGTCCTGCACACCGGCTTGGAGGAATTTTAGCCCATTCCTCCGTACAGAACAGCTTCAACTCTGGGATGTTGGTGGGTTTCCTCACATGAACTGCTCGCTTCAGGTCCTTCCACAACATTTTGATTGGATTAAGGTCAGGACTTTGACTTGGCCATTCCAAAACATTAACTTTATTCTTCTTTAACCATTCTTTGGTAGAACGACTTGTGTACTGTTGTCTTGCTGCATGACACACCTTCTCTTGAGATTCAGTTTATGGGCAGATGTCCTGACATTTTCCTTTAGAGCTTTCTGATATAATTCAGAATTCATTGTTCCGTCAATGATGGCAAGCCATCCTGGCCCAGATGCAGCAAAACAGGCCCAAACCATGATACTACCACCACCATGTTTCACAGATGGGATAAGGTTTTTATGCCGGAATGCAGTGTTTTCCTTTCTCCAAGCATAACACTTCTCATTTAAACCAAAAAGTTCTATTTTGGTCTCATCTGTCCACAAAACATTTTTCCAGTAGCCTTCTGGCTTGTCCATGTGATCTTTAGCAAACTGCAGACGAGCAGCAATGTTCTTTTTGGAGAGCAGGGCTTTCTCATTGCAACACTGCCATGCGCACCATTGTTGTTCAGTGTTCTCCTGATGGTGGACTCATGAACATTAACATTAGCCAATGTGAGAGAGGCCTTTACTTGCTTCGAAGTTACCCTGGGGTCCTTTGTGACCTCGCTGAGTATTACACGCCTTGCTCTTGGAGTGATCTTTGTTGGTCGACAACTCCTGGGGAGGGTAACAATGATCTTGAATTTCCTCCACTTGTACACAATCTGTCTGACTGTGGATTGGTGAAGTCCAAACTCTTTAGAAATGGTTTTGTAACCTTTTCCAGCCTGATGAGCATCAACAACGCTTTTTCTGAGGTCCTCAGAAATCTCCTTTGTTCGTGCCATGATACACTTCCACAAACGTGTTGTGAAGATCAGACTTTGATAGATCCCTGTTCTTTAAATAAAACAGGGTGCCCACTCACACCTGATTGTCATCCCATTGATTGAAAACACCTGACTCTAATTTCACCTTCAAATTAACTGATAATCCTTGAGGTTTACTTACTTTTGCCACTCACAGATATGTAATATTGGATCATTTTCCTCAATAAATAAATGACCAAGTATAATATTTTTGTCTCATTTGTTTAACTGGGTTCTCTTTATCTACTTTGCGGACTTGTGTGAAAATCTGATGATGTTTTAGGTCATATTTATGCAGAAATATAGAAAATTCTAAAAGGTTCACAAACTTTCAAGCACCACTGTATGGGGAAACCTGTAGCTACCAGGTTTACACTGTAAACTGCACACCTAAATCGTCAACTGAACTGTTCCTTTAAATGTTTTATTTTGTAGCCAGAGTTCCTGCCTTTTTATTTAATTTGAGTTTGATTCATAGCTGAATGTCACCAATGGAAAAATAGTTTTAATACAGTGTGAAAGGTGAATAGGCGATAAATAATTCATTGTGAGATTTTTGTTTATTTATCGTGTTTGAATGTGGGGGAATAAAAATGTAGTTTTGTGACTAAACACAAAAATTAGTCAACTATATAGGGATAGGGTATTCAAAGGAAATGGACTGTGCGATTTTTGTCATTATGTATTGGCATCCAAATATTGAAACGGTGACACTGGGAGTTTTAAAAGTTTATTTGGCTGAAACACCAGAGTCTCTCGGCCACCATCGCCTTAAAAGAGTGAATGAGCATCTGTGCGTTTCTGTGTACTGCCTGGCTGTTCTTTTCCAAGCTCATTATATGTAATTTAAAGATCATTTAATGTTAACTTGTATTCAGTTGTTCATGTTCTATCTGATCTGTCTCCTACCAGTTTTGTGTGACATAAAAGTGAAATTGTGATTGTTCCCTAGACTTTTTCATCAGGTTTAATCCATAATGTTGGTCTCAATGATTAATAACAGTCTGGTTTCTTGTGACTGAGAAAATGAGAATATTTTTCTCCAGGTGATGACAGCTAATTCTGTTTAGTAATTCAGTAGTCCTCAGGAGGAAATGCGCCATAATAAAAGGAGTTAAACAAATAAAAAATGTGCTGCTAGGTTCTTTATGAGTGATCCGTTCTCATTACACATTGCTGACTTGATTTGTAGCTTATGCAGCAACAGATGAAGAATAATTGCATGGGTAATTTAGATTGCATGATATGTCAATTGACTCCTTGTTTTCTGTGCGATGAGCTGAATCAATAGGTCATCACCTACTCAGTGAAAATATTCCCTGCAGAATTGCATGTTGCTTATTTTTATTTCATGAACATAGGGAGGGGTGGCATGGTGGTGTAGTAGTTAGTGCTGTCGCTTCACAGCAAGAAGGTCCTGGGTTTGAACCCAGCGGCCGGCAAGGGCCTTTCTGTGTGGAGTTTGCATGTTCTCCCCGTGTCCGTGTGGGTTTTCTCCGGGTGCTCCGGTTTCGTCCAAAGACAGGCAGGTTAGGCGAATTGGTGGCTCTAAATTGAGTGTGAATGGTTGTTTGTCTTTGTGTCAGCCCTGTGATGACCTGGTGACTTGTCCAGGGTGTACCCCACCTCTCACCCATAGTCAGCTGGGATAGGCTGCAGCTCGCCTGCGACCCTGTAGAACAGGATAAGCGGCTACAGATAATGGATAGATGGAACATAGGGTTTTGAATACCGATGACACTTTAAACGTAACTTGCTGTCTTCTACAAAATAAGTAATTAAAACACATTTTACCATCACTTCATGATTCGAGATTCAACAATCAGGTGTCGTAGCATTTATAACTTCTA
Source organism: Neoarius graeffei (assembly GCF_027579695.1). Lineage (NCBI taxonomy): Eukaryota > Metazoa > Chordata > Actinopteri > Siluriformes > Ariidae > Neoarius > Neoarius graeffei. The sequence continues at coordinate 35,677,727 of NC_083586.1, forward strand.
CTCATTAATTTTCATAATTGTTCATTGAAAATGAAAAGGAAAATGTACTTGTGCTTTGTACGTATTGTTATTGCCATTCTGAGCAACAATTGTGTAACAGTTAGTGTCAAAGCCTCTCTTTTGCATCCATAGAGACAGGAGCAGCTTACTTTTTTGTCATGTATAATGTCGAAACAATGTTGGAGCCATGCTAAAATAAAACATGAAATAAAGCATGTCTAATTCTGCATCGAGATCTGTCTTCTGTCATCATGCACTGCAGCTCCCTGACGTTCCACTTGGGAATTTTTAAACACTTTTACAATGTCCAGTTCCCAGTGTCAACTCAAAGTAGAATCCATTTCTTACATGGATAATAGGATTTGATATAACACACTAGAGAACAAACGAGATCTACAGTTTGTAGGTAAAATGTAAGAACTATAGAAAAATAGGTAATTGAGATACAGTACTTTTTTTTTGTTTTCTGCCTTTACTCAAACAAATGAACAACTGCTTATAGCGATAGATAGATAGATAGATAGATAGATAGATAGATAGATAGATAGATAGATAGATAGATAGATAGATAGATAGATAGATAGATAGATAGATAGATAGATAGATATCCTTCTACATATTAGGGAATGCACAACTATTAGTTTTTTAAGGTTTACTAGTTTTTGAAAAAAGCCCAAACTGATTCAAGATATACCTATTTCTAAGCTATTATATTAGTGATGTTAAATGCAATTAATGCTACACTGTTAATGATGAAAATAAACAAATCAGTGCAATAACTTTGCAAAATAATGAATGTGTATGATTACATTTTATTTATGCCACGGCATACCCACTAATAAACTGCCTAAAAGTTAATATCCAACAGTGGTCCATGTACTGAGCCATGTACACCAAAATTAATATTCCTTCATCCTTCGGATTACCAGAACCACTAATGTAGTTCTTGAGCAATATGCACTTATTCATGCAATTATCAAATCAGCATGCGGCAATAGCACAAGGCATAATATCCTGCGGATACAAGTCAAAAGCCTGTCACCTGGTCCAATCTTCAACAGTTCACATTTGGTGAGTGTGTATTCACTGTAGCTTCAGATAACTGTTCTTCGCTGACAGGAGTAGAAGCTCTTATCGCCCACCAGTGTTCTAGTTGTACATGTTATGCATTTTGAGATGCTTTTCTGTTCAACACGATTGTAAAGAGTGGCTATTTGAGTTACCATAGCCTTCCTGACGGGTGGGCCGATGGTGTAGTGGTTAGCACTGTCGCCTTACAGCAAGAAGGTCCTGGGTTCAAGCCGACGAGAGCCTTTCTGTGTGGAGTTTGCATGTTCTCCCCATGTCCACGTGGGTTTCCTCTGAGTGCTCTGGTTTCCTCCACAGTCCAAAGACATGCAGGTTAGGTTAATTGGTGGCTCTAAATTGACCATAGGTGTGAATGGTTGTTTGTCTCTATGCGTCAGCCCTGTGAAGACCTGGTGACTTGTCCAGGGTGTACCCCGCCTCTCACCCATAGTCAGCTGGTATAGTCTCCAGCTTGCCTACGACCCTAAACAAGAAAAGCAGCTATAGATAATGGATGGATAGCCTTCCTGACACCTCAAACCAGTTTGGCCATTCTCCTCTGACCTCTCTCATCAACAAGGCTTTCCCACCAGTAGAACTGATGCTCACTGGATATTTTTTTCTTTTTGTACCAGACTGTTTTTCATGCATGAAAATCCTTTGAGATTAGCAGTTTCTGAAATATACAAACCAATCTGCCAACAAGCACCAACAACCACGCAGCGTCACTTTGTTCTCATTTTTCTCCCATTCCCCGATGCTTGCTGTGAACATTAACTGAAGATCTTGCCCTGTATCTGCATGATTAAATGAGTTGCTCTGAAGCCATATAATTGGTTAATTGGATAATTCCATGAATGAGCAGATGCACAGATGTTCTTATTAAAGTTGCCACTGAGTGTATATTTATCACATCTACACATTTCTTGCCATTTTCCTCATGTGTATTAACCATTACGCTTTCCTGTTTTTCATACTTTGAACCCAGATTTCATGATTCAGTATAGATCAGCATGATGTTTTATTTAAGGAGAGAGCTATAAGTTTTGAAGGGACTTCAGCAATATACCATATACCCAGCTCTATAATGGCTGAACAGGCAGTTATTTTGGACAGCAAAACTATTTCTTGGATTTTCTAATGGACATGCTCAATTTCTTTCATTTTTCAACGGTTGAACCCCATCATAGCCAGGAGTGGAAAGTAAACAATGGAAAGTATCCATGGAAATGGAAAGTCTCCATGGGGGACATCTCTAAGTCTCCTTCACCCAGTGCGAAGGACCAAGGAGTCATGTTCGATGACAAACTCTCCTCCTCAGTGAACATTGCTGCAGTGACCCAGACGTGTAGATTCCTCCTCTACAACATCCGAAGGATCCATCCTTTTCTTACCACCTACTCTACTCAGCTCCTGGTCCAAATGCTGATCCTCTCCTGCTTGGGCTACTGCAACTATCTCCTTGCTGGCCTTCCAGCTTCTGCCATTAGACCCCTGCAGCTTATCCAGAACGCTGCAGCTCGCCTGGTCTACAACCTTCCTTGTTCTTCCCATGTCACCCCTCTGCTTGCAGACCTTCCCTGGCTACCTTTCGCAGCTCGCATCAAATTTAAGACATTGGTGCTAGCTTACCAGGCTCTCAAAGGGTTAGAGCTAGCATACCTCCAGAGTCTGATCCACCCCTACACACCCGCCAGATCCCTACGCTCCACTACTACTGGTCACCTGGCCCCTCCTCCTCTCTGCTCTTACCCAGCCTGCTCAAAACTACTGTCTGTCCTGGTTCCCTGTTGGTGGAATGACCTTCCCATTGAGGTCAGAACTGCTGACTCCCTGACCACCTTCAAGCGCAGACTGAAGACTCACCTCTTCAGGCTGCATCTCTCCCCTTCTTCCCTGCCCACTGTGTAACTGAGTTCAGTCTTGACCAACCCAGGCTGTGTACAGTCTAGCTTGGGGTTAGCTGTTTTGAGTTCTATTTAGTTATACTTTATATGGTTGGTTTGTTTCCTTGGCTGTTTGAGTATTGGTAATTCAACAGTATATTACACGAGGTATTGCTGTCACTTGTTCAGTTGGCACTAAAACTTTCTTGCCTAGAAGTTCAGAACTTTATGTACTTGACTTTTGTACTCATTGTGTATCACTCTGGATAAGAGCATCTTCTAAATGTAATAATAATAATAATAATAATAATAATAATGTAAAAAAATTCATAAGCTTGGGATCAATAAAGTAAATCTATCTATCTATCTATCTATCTATCTATCTATCTATCTATCTATCTATCTATCTATCCTCTTATTACAGTAAATAAGTACATGTTTCACTGTCAAGGTAATTTAAGTATAATTAAATTATAGCACTGTTACTTCTAAACATTCTACATTGTACATTTATTTTTTTCATCACCATTATGAAGTTTAAAAAAATGCATCTCAGTCTGGAAGACAGTAAATTGAATAAATAGGAAACATGTTCAGATAGGGTGGCACGGTGGTGTAGTGGTTAGCGCTGTCGCCTCACAGTAAGAAGGTCTGGGTTTGAGCCCCGTGGCCGACAAGGGCCTTTCTGTGCAGAGTTTGCATGTTCTCCCCGTGTCCGCATGGGTTTCCTCCGGGTGCTCCAGTTTACCCCACAGTCCAAAGACATGCAGGTTAGGTTAACTGATGACTCTAAATTGACTGTAGGTGTGAGTGCGAATGATTGCCTGTGTCTATGTGTCAGCCCTGTGATGACCTGGCAACTTGTCCAGGGTGTACCCTGCCTTTCGCCCGTAGTCAGCTGGGATAGGCTCCAGCTTGCCTGTGACCCTGTTGAACAGGATAAAGCGGCTAGAGATAATGAGATGAGACATGTTCAGATAAGCCATAGCTAGCCAAGAGAGCTAAATTAGCTAGGCAGCTCTTTCAATGTTTTAGAGTATCAAAGCTCTGTATTAAACTGAAGATGTCACTTTGATGTGCAGGACTGATTGCCCGTTGTGTTAAATGTTGTATATCTTCAGTATGTGCTGCTATAGGCTATAACCTACTGTATTATTTATAACCTACATCTAACAAATCAGCAAGCTAATGAAACCCTAAAAGCATCTGGCTAAATTAGCTAGCCAGCGAATATTCTCTTTCCTTATAGACTAAGTAATTCTTCAGTAAAGTAATAATAAAGTAATGGTTTGGTAGTTCATTACGGACGAAGCAATGCTTACCCAATCTTATATATGTTCGAGAGAACTGAGCTAACTAGTTATTGAACAGTGATGTTACCTTCTCTTCATTTTAAATTAGTTATACATTAAGACATGAAGATGCAATGTATGGTATGCCGTCCATTTGATTTAATATTGGAAGCCCAGGACAAGGAGACTTGGTGGTGGAATGAGGGAGTTCAGGAAAGTATAAAGAGGAAGGAATTGGCAAAGCAAAACTGGGATAAAAGGAGAGATCAAGAAAGCAAACAAAAATACAAGGAGATATGAGGGAAAGCAAAGAGAGCAGTGGCAAAAGTGAAGGAAAAGGCACATGATAAAATGTATGAATGGTTCGACACGAAGGATGGAGAAAAGAATCTGTATCAATGGATGGAGGAGAGGAGAATGTCAGGAGTGATTTGTGGCAGAAGGTTGCCAGCAAGAGTGAAAGGAAATAGACTGGTACCAAAATCCAGAATTGTGACACCCAAAGGCATTTTTGAGACAAAGTCGGCAAACAGTCTTATTTTGTCAATTTGGGTGTGCCGAATTCAAATCTGCAATATGCCGAGCTCTATCTGACCTCTGTTGACCTCTAGAGGTCATTGAACTTTGGGCCTGTAAACGTCTCAGCTGAACCCAGTTTCTCAGCTTTCTAAGGAATGAAATGTACTAAAATGATTAATGAAGTTAGCAAATGGCCTTGTTTGTTAAATGTTTGGGTGCTGAATTCATTTTTCATTTGTAAAACGACATATGACCTCTGATAACCTCAAGGTCATTAAACTTGGCCTATAGGCCTATGCATTTAACGGCATTTTTAAACTGACTTTACTCCCCCAAAAAGAATATGAACAGACAAAAAACAAATAGAAAGGAACAAATACAACATTAAATGCCAGTCCATGTACATGTGACTTCACAATGAGAATGCCTAGGTGATCACCTTACATAACATTGCATTACATTTATCGGTTATTGTTTATACAAAGCTACTGAAAAAAGGACAGATTCAGCAGCATACAAAATGTGGGGGCATACAGGTTAATCAGGGTTAGTATATGAGAGTTTTTTTCTTTGTTGTTTGTTTTGTTTTAAACGGGGTAAAGCCTTTACAAAAAACAAACAACAAAGAAAAAAACTCTCATATATACTAACCCTGATTAACCTGTATACCCTGTAAGCCCCCACATTTTGTATGCTGCTGAATCTGTCCTTTTTTCAGTAGCTTTGTATAAACAATAACCACTAAATGTAATGCAATGGTATGTACAGTGGGGCAAAAAAGTATTTAGTCAGCCACCAATTGTGCAAGTTCTCCCACTTAAAAAGATGAGAGAGGCCTGTAATTTTCATCATAGGTACACTTCAACTATGAGAGACAGAATGGGGCGAAAGAATCCAGGAAATCACATTGTAGGATTTTTAATGAATTAATTGGTAAATTCCTCAGTAAAATAAGTATTTGGTCACCTACAAACAAACAAGATTTCTGGCTCTCACAGACCTGTAACAACTTCTTTAAGAGGCTCCTCTGTCCTCCACTCGTTACCTGTATTAATGGCACCTGTTTGAACTCGTTATCAGTATAAAAGACACCTGTCCACAACCTCAAACAGTCACACTCCAAACTCCACTATGGCCAAGACCAAAGAGCTGTCAAAGGACACCAGAAACAAAATTGTAGACCTGCACCAGGCTGGGAAGACTGAATCTGCAATCGGTAAGCAGCTTGGTGTGAAGAAATCAACTGTGGGAGCAATTATTAGAAAATGGAAGACATACAAGACCACTGATAATCTCCCTCAATCTGGGGCTCCACGCAAGATCTCACCCCGTGGGGTCAAAATGATCACAAGAACGGTGAGCAAAAATCCCAGAACCACACGGGGGGACCTAGTGAATGACCTGCAGAGAGCTGGGACCAAAGTAACAAAGGCTACCATCAGTAACACACTACGCCACCAGGGACTCAAATCCTGCAGTGCCAGACGTGTCCCCCTGCTTAAGCCAGTACATGTCCAGGCCCGTCTGAAGTTTGCTAGAGAGCATTTGGATGATCCAGAAGAGGATTGGGAGAATGGCATATGGTCAGATGAAACCAAAATAGAACTTTTTGGTAAAAACTCAACTTGTCGTGTTTGGAGGAGAAAGAATGCTGAGTTGCATCCAAAGAACACCATACCTACTGTGAAGCATGGGGGTGGAAACATCATGCTTTGGGGCTGTTTTTCTGCAAAGGGACCAGGACGACTGATCCGTGTAAAGGAAAGAATGAATGGGGCCATGTATCATGAGATTTTGAGTGAAAACCACCTTCCATCAGCAAGGGCATTGAAGATGAAACGTGGCTGGGTCTTTCAGCATGACAATGATCCCAAACACACCACCCGGGCAATGAAGGAGTGGCTTTGTAAGAAGCATTTCAAGGTCCTGGAGTGGCCTAGCCAGTCTCCAGATCTCAACCCCATAGAAAATCTTTGGAGGGAGCTGAAAGTCCATGTTGCCCAGCGACAGCCCCAAAACATCACTGCTCTAGAGGAGATCTGCATGGAGGAATGAGCCAAAATACCAGCAACAGTGTGTGAAAACCTTGTGAAGACTTACAGAAAATGTTTGACCTCTGTCATTGCCAACAAAGGGTATATAACAAAGTATTGAGATGGACTTTTGTTATTGACCAAATACTTATTTTCCACCATAATTTGCAAATAAATTCTTTAAAAATCAGACAATGTGATTTTCTGGATTTTTTTTTTCTCATTTTGTCTCTCATAGTTGGTGTACCTATGATGAAAATTACAGGCCTCTCTCATCTTTTGAAGTGGGAGAACTTGCACAATTGGTGACTGACTAAATACTTTTTTGCCCCACTGTAAGGTGATCGCCTAGGTATTCTCATTGTGAAAAGTAAGTCACATGTACATGGACTGGCATTTAATGTTGTATTTGTTCCTTTCTGTTTGTTTTTTGTCTGTTCATTTTCTTTTTGGGGGAGTAAAGTCAGTTTAAAAATGCCGTTAAATGCATAGGCCTATAGGCCAAGTTTAATGACCTTGAGGTTATCAGAGGTCATATGTCGTTTTACAAATGAAAAATGAATTCAGCACCCAAACATTTAACAAACAAGGCCATTTGCTAACTTTATTAATCATTTTAGTACATTTCATTCCTTAGAAAGCTGAGAAACTGGGTTCAGCTGAGACGTTTACAGGCCCAAAGTTCAATGACCTCTAGAGGTCAACAGAGGTCAGATAGAGCTCGGCATATTGCAGATTTGAATTCGGCACACCCAAATTGACAAAATAAGACTGTTTGCTGACTTTGTCTCAAAAATGCCTTGAACTCCTTAAATAAGCACTTTTTTTAATTTTGGTACCAGTCTAAAATGTGTACAAGAGAGTAGTAAGAGCAGCAATGTTGTATGGTTTGGAAACAGTGGCACTGACACAAAGACAGGAGGCTGAACTGGTGGTAGTGGAGTTGAAGATGTTGAGATTCTCACTGGGAGTGACAAAGTTGGACAGTATTGGCAATGAGTACATTGGTGCTTGAAAGTTTGTGAACCTTTTAGAATTTTCTATATTTCTGCATACATATGTCCTAAAATATCATCGAATTTTCACACAAGTCCTAAAAGTAGATAAAGAGAACCCAGTTAAACAAATGAGACAAAAATATTATACTTGGTCATTTATTTATTGAGGAAAATGATCCAATATTACATATCTGTGAGTGTCAAAAGTATATGAACCTTTGTTTTCAGTATCTGGTGTGACCCCCTTGTGCAGCAATAACTGCAACTAAACATTTCCGGTAACTGTTGATCAGTCCTGCACACCGGCTTGGAGGAATTTTAGCCCATTCCTCCGTACAGAACAACTTCAACTCTGGGATGTTGGTGGATTTCCTCACATGAACTGCTCACTTCAGGTCCTTCCACAACATTTCGATTGGATTAAGGTCAGGACTTTGACTTGGCCATTCCAAAACATTAACTTTATTCTTCTTTAACCATTCTTTGGTAGAACAACTTGTGTGCTGAGGGTCGTTGTCTTGCTGCATGACCCACCTTCTCTTGAGATTCAGTTCATGGACAGATGTCCTGACATTTTCCTTTAGAATTCGCTGGTATAATTCAGAATTCATTGTTCCATCAATGATGGCAAGCCGTCCTGGCCCAGATGCAGCAAAACAGGCCCAAACCATGATACTACCACCACTATGTTTCACAGATGGGATAAGGTTCTTATGCTGGAATGCAGTGTTTTCCTTTATCCAAACATAACGCGTCTCATTTCAACCAAAAAGTTCTATTTTGGTTTCATCCAACCACAAAATATTTTTCTAATAGCCTTCTGGCTTGTCCATGTGATCTTTAGTAAACTGCAGATGAGCAGCAATGTTCTTTTTGGAGAGTAGTGGCTTTCTCCTTGCAACCCTGCCATGCACACCATTGTTGTTCAGTATTCTCCTGATGGTGGACTCATGAACATTAACATTAGCCAATGTGAGAGAGGCCTTCAGTTGCTTAGAAGTTACCCTGGGGTCCTTTGTGACCTCGCCAACTATTACACACCTTGGTCTTGGAGTGATCTTTGTTGGTCGACCACTCTTGGGGAGGGTAACAATGATCTTGAATTTCCTCCATTTGTACACAATCTGTCTGACTGTGGATTGGTGGAGTCCAAACTCTTTAGAGATGGTTTTGTAACCTTTTCTAGCCTGATGAGCATCAACAATGCTTTTTCTGAGTTCCTCAGAAATCTCCTTTGTTCGTGCCATGATACACTTCCACAAACACGCAGTGTTGGGCACGTTACTTTCAAAAAGTAATTATAGTTACTAGTTACTTTTCCCAAAAAGTAACTGAGTTAGTAACAGAGTTACTTTGTCATAAAAGTAACTAATTACCAGGGAAAGTAATTATTCCGTTACATTTTGTTCCCCCTCAAAAAAAATCAAATTCAATTAGTGTAATCATAATAAAAGTGAATGTTAAATGTGTTTAATGACTGAAATGGACACTTAACAGAACCAATTAGTAATGTTATCTACACTATATTAATATTTTTGTGGGACAATGTGAGATAAGACATCTATCAAATGTAATATATTTTTGTAGTTATTAGTAAAATTATGTTACTAATTACTGGCCACTGATGAGGACAAACGCTTTGTTCCTCGACATAATGTGCATTGCACGTAAACACTCTTGCCTTTTATTTCAAGTAATGAAAAGTAATGGCTGTATTTCCAATGTGAAAGCGCAGTGCTGGGCTGACCGCTCACCATCGCTGTGTCTTCCGATTGAAAGAGCACGCAGTAGTGCAGTAGACGTGGCCTACCTACATATGTTGTCCAAATCTACTCTGATTGGCTTACTGTGCCGTTGTCTCGGGTCTCCCCGCCCCACATGAAAGCAGAGTAAAGAAAGGCTGAATGAGCAGCGTGCCAGATGAGAACAACTTTAATAAAGTAACGCATAGTATTTTATTGTAAGTAACGGGAACAGCGTTATAACGATGTAAAAAGTAATTAGTTAGATTACTCATTACTAAAAAAAGTAACGCCGTTAGTAATGCCGTTTATTTCTAACGCCGTTATTCCCATCACTGCAAACATGTGTTGTGAAGATCAGACTTTGATAGATCCCTGTTCTTTAAATAAAACAGGGTGCCCACTCACACTTGATTTTCATCCCATTGATTTTAAAACACCTGACTCTAATTTCACCTTCAAATTAACTGCTAATCCTAGAGGTTCACATACTTTTGCCACTCACAGATATGTAATTTTGGATCATTTCCCTCAATAAATAACCAAGTATAATATTTTTGTCTCATTTGCTTAACTGGGTTCTCTTTATCTACTTTTAGGTCTTGTGTGAAAATCTGATGTTTTAGGTCATATTTATGCAGAAATGTAGAAAATTCTAAAGGGTTCACAAACTTTCAAGCACCACTGTATATTAGATGGACAGGACATGTAAGAAAACTTGGAGACAAAGCCGGAGAGGTGAGATTGAGATGGTTGGGACTTGTACAGAGCAGAGATCCAGGGTATATTGGGAAAAGAATGCTGGAGATGTGGCGGCACGGTGGTGTAGTGGTTAGCGCTGTCGCCTCACAGCAAGAAGGTCCGGGTTCAAGTCCCGTGGCCAGCGAGGGCCTTTCTGTGCAGAGTTTGCATGTTCTCCCCGTGTCCGCGTGGGTTTCCTCCGGGTGCTCCAGTTTCCCCCACAGTCCAAAGACATGCAGGTTAGGTTAACTGGTGACTCTAAATTGACCGTAGGTGTGAATGTGACTGTGAATGGTTATCTGTGTCTATGTGTCAGCCCTGTGATGACCTGGCGACTTGTCCAGGGTGTACCCCGCCTTTCGCCCGTAGTCAGCTGGGATAGGCTCCAGCTTGCCTGCGACCCTGTAGAACAGGATAAAGCGGCTAGAGATAATGAGATGAGAATGCTGGAGATGGTGTTGGCAGGTAGAAGGAAAAGAGGAAGACCAAAGGTGAGATTTGTGGATGTGGTGAAGGCGGACATGAGGACGGTTGGTGTGAAAGAATAAGATACAGAGGAAAGGAGGAGATGGGGGGACATTATCCACTGTGACGACCCCTAATGGGAACAGCCGAAAGAAGAAGATTTATCAGTTTGAAAATTAAATATCTTGTCTTTGTATTGAATTAAATCTATGTTGGTCAAAAAGGATTTGCAAATCATTGCATTCTGTTTTTATTTACATTTTACATCCCAACTTTTTTAAAATCAGGGTTGTAAAATGCTCCATGTATCCACTTTCTATATTACATTATTATTATTATTATTATTATTATTATTTTGCACTTGGCTTGCACGTCTTTGGGAGGAAGGTCTGAGAGAAAGCTTTTGGTCTTGCTAATGTCTACCAGAATTGTACAATGCCTCAAGTCTTGAAAGTTCTGGCAGAAATCTCTCTCACTCTGGTGAATTCTCCCTCAGTTTGCTGCCTTCACACCTCATAAAACCAGCAGCTATATCCTCTTTAGAGATCAGCCAGACTGACCAACTGCATGATTACTATATCTGATAGGCTGTGTCTCCCATAAATTAGCAGCTGAGAAATTGGCTTGATGAAGTGTAGGTGGCCTAAAGCCAGTGGAGATAAATTGTCCAAGTTCCAAAAGACTATGCTCCCTGCTACAAAAACAGTTCCTCAAAGTCATGAATCTGGCAGCATCTACACAGAAGCACTCTCATCAAGCAAACTGATGAAGTGGAAAAAATGAACGAGTACCAGGTACAGCACAGAATGTATTATAAATATATTAAATTTACTGGGATGGTTAGGTTAATTTTTGCACTCATCGGCTTCTTTATTAGAAATACTTGCCCATTCATGCAGTTATCTCAGCTAATCATGTTGCAACAGCACAATGCATAAAATCATACAAATACAGGTCAAGAGCTTCAGTTAATATATTCATCAAACATCAGAATAGGAGAAAAAAGGAGCTTTTAGTGACTTTGAATATGACATGGTTGTTGGTGCCAGGCAAGCTGTATTTCAGAATTGATTGAAAAGATGTTTTTCTGTCCTCAACTGCCCTTTTTCAGTGAACGCCTGCACACTGTAGCCTCAGATTCCACTTAGCTGACAGCAGCAGAAACTGCACAACTGTTCCTACTTGCTGTGTATTCTGAGATGTTTTTTCTGCTCGTCACATTGAGTGGTTATTTGAGTTACTGTAACCTTCCTGCCAGTTTGAACCAGTCTGACCATTCTCCTCTGATCTCGCTCACCAACTATGCTTTTCTGCCCATAGAACTGTTGCTCACTTATTTTTTTTTTCACACCATTCTCTGTAAACCCTAGAGATTGCTGTGTGTGAAAATCACAGGAGATCAGCAGCAAACCAGCCTGTCTGGCACCCACAATAATGCTGCAGTCAAAGTCACTGCAGTCACATTTTCCCCATTCTGATATTTGATGTGAACATCAACTGCATCTGCATGGTTTTATGCGTTGCATTGCTGCAACATGATTGGCCAACTGGGTAATTGCAGATGTGAGCAGTGGTACCACTACCATCATCACTGCCATCGATAACTGGCCTGCTCTCGTGAATTAATTTGTTCAATTCCAGAAAATAGCATAATCAAAGAGAATAATGATTTATAAAATTGAGACAGCCACAGACAGTGCAGAGATGTGAAATTCACTTGTAACAGTTCTAATAACATTTTTCACATATGCTCATTCATTACTCATTATGCCTGCACTTTCAGAAAGAACCATCTGTCCTGTTCTTCTTTGGAGAAACAACATACTTAGACCTACTAGACTTCACTATCAAAACTATGCAAAACAATTATGAGATGCTAAGTTATAAGCAAAAGTGCCTTTGCAAGTCATGTTGTTGGCTGCATCTTTTTGGAGAAAACTGTATCAGGGAAGGCAAGTTATCAATTTCTATGGCTTCGTGTAGCTTACTGAAGATAGAAACCAATGTTTAATTTGGAAGAATGCCAACATAAATTAGAAATGGGAAGAAATTTGATATTTTCAAGTTTGTTTATGTGATCAGAGTAGCAAGGGAAGTATGATTGGCAAGGCTGCTCCCTAACCAGATGTAGCTGTCTAAGTTGGTTAGTATCATCCATCCATTATCCATAACCGCTTATCCTGTGCAGGATTGCAGGCAAGCTGGAGCCTATCCCAGCTGACTATGGGCGAGAGGTGGGGTACACCCTGGACAAGTTGCCAGATCATTGCAGGGCTGACACATAGAGACAAACAGCCATTCACACCTACAGTCAATTTAGAACCACCAATTAGCCTAACCTTTGGATTTTGATGGGGGAAACCAGAGCACCCAGAGGAAACCCATGCAAACACAGGGAGAACATGCAAACTCCACACAGAAAGGTCCTCACCGGCTGCTGGGCTCGAACCCAGAACCTACTTGCTGTGAAGTGACAGTGCTAACCACTACACCACCATGCCACCCTGGTTAGTATCGGTTCCTATGAATTTGCAATCATGTTTTGATAATTTAAATGTCCACCAACTGACATGTCCCTCTTAAATTTAGACATGAGCATATCTTGGATTAGATCCATGGCTGTTTATCTGGTTATGGTTTATGATTTACCCCTCATTGTTCTCGTCTATCTGTGTACTGATCCCTGCTGTGGACTGTGAGTCTAAATGACTTATCAGAAATAAACAAGCAAACTTGCCTTGCGTCTTTCTTGTATCTTTCAGATGAGTAAAATAGCACGTCTTACTTTGCTTGGAGAATTAATGTTAATGAATATGCTATTTTAGGATTTTTCTAGCTAAATATTTAAACTTCACTGTGGAGTCAGTGCAAATAAATTAATTTAGCATTCACAGTCTGTTTAAGTAAAACTGAAAGTCATTTTTGACTCATTATTGGTGTGCTCTGGTTAGATATTCCCTGTACATTCATACATCCGATGTGTTGGATTTTGTTTTGGGATGAGTATGCCAACACAGAGAACAAAGCAATACTTACAGAACACAGTTCATTACTTGCATGATCGGCCAAGGTCTGCAGCTTCAAAGGTCTGCTTTCCAAAAGAACCTTCCTAGTTATAGCCATCATAAATATTTATTAACCCTATAGTATATAGCACAAACATACCCCGATCAGCCATAAGATTAACACCACTGACAGGTGACGTGAGTTACATTGATTATCAGTGGCATCTGTCAAGGGGTGGGATATATTAAGCAGCAAGAGAACAGTCAGTTCTTGAAGTTGATGTGTTGGAAGCAGGAAAAATAGGCAAGCATAAGGATCTGAGAGACTTTGACCAAGGCCAAATTGTGATGGCTAGATGACTGGGTCTGAGCATCTCCAAAATGGCACATCTTGTGGGGTGTTCCCGGTATGCAGTGGTTAGTACCGACCAAAAGTGACACAAGGAAGGACAACCGTTGAACCGGCGACAGGATCATGGGTGTCGAAGGCTCATTGCTTCGCATGGGGCATGCAGGCTAGTCCATATGGTCCAATCTCACAGAAGAGCTACTGTAGCACAAACTGCTGAAAAAGTTAATGCTGGCTAAAACAGAAAGGAGAAATTGATTTTTCTCTTGCTGCCTAATATATCCCAGCCCTTGAGAGGTGCTATTGTGATAAGATAATCAATGTTATTCGCTTCACCTGTTAGTGGTTGTAATGTTATGGCTGATTGGTGTGTTCTATATGCACAGTGTCTTGCAAAAGTATTAATCCCCTTTCTGTTTGTCCTGTTTTGTTGCATTACAAGCTGGAATTAAAATGGATTTTTTTTTTTTGGGGGGGGGGGGTTAGTACCATTTGATTTACACAATGTGTCTACCAATTTAAAGGTGAAAATTGTTGTTTCATTGTGACAAACAATAATTAAGATGAAAAAACAGAAATCTTGAGTGTGCATAGGTATTCACTCCCCCAAAGTCAATACTTTGTAGAGCCACCTTTTGTTGCAATTACAGCTGCAAGTCTCTTGGGGTATGTCTCTATTAGCTTAGCACATCTAGGCACTGGGATTTGTGCCCATTCCTCAAGGCAAAACTGCTCCAACTCCTTCAAGTTAGATGGGTTGCGTTGGTGTACAGCAATCTTCAATTTATGCCACAGATTCTCAATTGGATTGAGGTCTGGGCTTTGATTAAGCCATTCTAAGACATTTAAATGTCTCCCTTTAAACCACTCCAGGGTCATTGTCCTGCTGGAATGTGGGCCGTGATCCCAGTCTCAAACCTCTGGTTGATTCAAACAGGTTTTCCTCCAGAATTGCCCTGAATTTAGTGTCATCCATCTTTCCTTCAGTCCTGACCAGCTTTCCTGTCCCTGCAGGTGAAAAATATCCCCACAGCATGATGCTGCCACCACCATGCTTCACTGTAGGAATGGTGTTCTCAGGGTGTTGGGTTTGCACCACACATGGCATTTCCCATGATGGCCAAAAAGATCAATTTTAGTCTCATTTGACCAGAGAATCTTCTTCCATGTGTTTGGGGAGTCTGCCACATGCTGTTGGGCAAACTCCAAATGTGTTTGCTTCAGCAATGGCTTTTTTTCTGGCCACCCTTCCATAAAGCCCCACTCTGTGGAGTGTACAGCTTAAAGTGGACAGATACTCCCATCTCCACTGTGGATCTTTGCAGCTCCTTCAGTGTTATCTTTGATGTCTTTGTTACATCTCTGATTAATGCCCTCCTTGCCTGGTCTGAGTTTTGGTGGGCGGCCTTCTCTTGTCAGGTTTGTAGTGGTGACATATTCGCCATGGGATATTCAAAGTTTGGGATTTTTTTTTTTTTAAATAACCCAATCCTGATCTATACTTCTTCACAACTTTGTCTCTGACCTGTTTGGAGGCTCCTTGGTTTTCATGTTGCTTGCTTTGTAGTGTTGCAAAGTCAGGGTCCTTCCTGAACAGGTTGATTTATACAGACATCATGTGACAGATCATATGACACTTTGATTGCATACAGGTGGATCTTCATCAACTAATTATGTGACTTATGAAGTGAATTGGTTGGACCAGCTCTTATTTAGGGGTTTCATACAAAAGGGGGTGAATACCTATGCACACTCCAGATTTCTGTTTTTTTTTTAATCTTAATTATTGTTTGTGTTACAATAAAAAAACAACAATTTGCACCTTTAAAGTGGTCGGTATGTTGTGTAAATCAAATGGTGCTAACCCTCCAAAAATCCATTTTAATTCCATCTTGTAATGCAACAAAACAGGACAAACACCAAGGGGGATGAATACTTTTGCAAGTCATTGTATAGCAAACACCCTTACACTTCCAAACCATATATGAGATACAGTGAAATTCCAGCTATGTGAGGGTTATACAACAGGTATTCATATTCATATCCTACATTAACACGCATCAGATGCCAACAGTACTAAATAGAAACTTTGAAAATGGTTTCTTTCACACATAGCCTACCCGAAGAGCAGAATGTTGGACTTGAAGCAATTCACAGCCTCTAATCATTGCTATATAGGATGTGCAATGATGTGCATGTTGCTAGGGGTTTTTTTTCAGTTTGACTCTTAATTTCCATTAGATTCTCTGAGATATCTGAACTCATGACTACTATCAAAAACAACATCCTTATTGCTGAAATACAGAATATGGCCAAAAGTTTGTGGACACCTAATCATCACACCCATATGTGGGTCTTCCCTAAACTGTTACTACAATGTTGGATGTACTCAATTGTATAGGACGTCTTCGCATGTATTACAATTTCACTTCACTGGAACTAAGGCCAAGTTTACATTAGACCGTATCTGTCTCGTTTTCTTCGCGGATGCACTGTCTGTTTACATTAAAACGCCTGGAAATGCCGGGAAACGGGAATCCGCCAGCGTCCACGTATTCAATCTAGATCGTGTCTGGTCCGGTGCTGTGTAAACATTGAGAATACGCGGATACGCTGTGCTGAGCTCTAGCTGGCGTCATCATTGGACAACGTCACTGTGACATCCACCTTCCTGATTCGCTGGCGTTGGTCATGTGACGCGACTGCTGAAAAACGGCGCGGACTTCCGCCTTGTATCACCTTTCATTAAAGAGTATAAAAGTTTGAAAATACTGCAAATACTGATGCAAATACTGCCCATTGTGTAGTTATGATTGTCTTTAGGCTTGCCATCCTTCCACTTGCAAGTGGTAAGTGACGCGCATGCCCGACATGCACTGAGATCACACACACAGCGGCTCAGTCCCAAATCACTGCTCGTGCACTCCACTCGCGCACTCTGTGAGCTGCGCAGGGCCGGAGTGTGCACCCTCCAGAGGGCACTCGCTGTTCAGGGCGGAGTGATTTGGAGCGCAGGATGCCTGCGGAGCCGAGCGTATCCGTGTATTGGCGTTGCTGTGTGCAGGGGAATCATGTATTGGTGTTGCTGTGTGCACACTAATCGTTTTAAAAATGTTAATCTGATGATCTGCTGATACGGTCTAATGTAAACCCCACCTAATTTGCCCAAACTTGTTCCAGCATAACAATGCCCCTGTACATACAGCAGGCTATATGAAGACATAGTTTGCCAAGTTTGGTGTGGAAAAACTTAAGTGTCTTGCACAGAGCCCTGACCTCGACCCCACTGAACGCCTTTAGGATAAACCAAAACACTGACTGTAAGCCAGGCCTCCTCACCCAACATCAGTGCCTGACCTCACTCATGCTCTCATGGCTGAATGAATAAATCCCCACAGCCACACCCCAAAATCTAGTGGAATGCCTTCCAAGAAGAGTGGAGATTCTTATAACAATAAAGGGGAATGAATCTGGAATGGTATGTCCAACAAGTTCATAAGTGTGTGATGGTCTGGTGTCCACATACTTTTGGCCATATGGTGTATCACAATGCATAACGACTGCTACTTTCATTGCTAATTTTTCATCTTCATTATGTAATCCTTATCCTTCCCTGACTTCAGTTAGATTGCCTAATTTAATTGAATTTACATGACAGCCTAACTTACCTGCCTCTGAACTTCAGCCTCTGGAAAAAGAACATTTTCAATGTTTGCTTTCACATTTTGGAAATAAAATACAGGGAATTGATTTTTCATTCATTTCATTATCTCTAGCTGCTTTATCCTGTTCTACAGGGTCGCAGGCAAGCTGGAGCCTATCCCAGCTGACTACGGGCGAAAGGCGGGGTACACCCTGGACAAGTCACCAGGTCATCACAGGGCTGACACATAGACACAGACAACCATTCACACTTACGGTCAATTTAGAGTCACCAGTTAACCTAACCCGGATGTCTTTGGACTGTGGGGGAAACCGGAGCACCCGGAGGAAACCCACGCGGACAACATGCAAACTCCGCACAGAAAGGCCCTCGCCGGCCACGGGGCTCAAACCCGGACCTTCTTGCTGTGAGGCGACAGCGCTAACCACTACACCACCATGCCGCCTGGAATTGATTTTTATTTGAAAGAAAAAAAAACCCCACACACATAGGATGAGATGTATTTTGCAAAAATACACTATTTTGTTGACATGTAGATTTTTATCAGCCTCAGAACTCATTCATTCTCTCATTATCTCTAGCCGCTTTATCCTTCTACAGGGTCGCAGGCAAGCTGGAGCCTATCCCACCTGACTACGGGCGAAAGGCGGGGTACACCCTGGACAAGTCGCCAGGTCATCAGGTCAGACACCCATTCACACTCACAGTCAATTTAGAGTCACCAGTTAACCTAACCTGCATGTCTTTGGACTGTGGGGGAAACCGGAGTACCCGGAGGAAACCCACGCGGACAACATGCAAACTCCACACAGAAAGGCCCTCGCCGGCCCCGGGGCTCGAACCCAGGACCTTCTTGCTGTGAGGCGACAGCGCTAACCACCATGCCGCCCCAACCTCAGCACTGAAGACATCAATAATACTGAAGAAAGTGTGACTTAAAATTGAAATTAAATCAATGAAGTGATTTCATATTGAAGAACTGTAGAGTTCTTTACCATTAATACATCACCTATTTTCTTTAGTTACAGGAGAGTGGGGAGACTTAGGACAAGTTTTCAGCTTTTGTAGATTGAAATTATTTGCAAGTAGCTTCACATTCATATTGCATTAGAGAGTATTTACTATACCCTCTTACCACAATGTTAGTTTCTCAGATTGTCACATATACTGGCCTTCAGACTTCACTTTTTCTGTTATTATTTTTTGCAGGGAGACATGAGACATTGAATGGAGATATGGGACATTATGTTGGGAGACTTGGGACATAGTGGGGAGACATGGAACAAAAATAAAATACATAGGCCTACACATTAAATTTTTATTCAAAACTTGTAACATATGAACTGTATGAACACACAATGCTGGTACAGCAATAGACAAATGTCCGTTTACCCAAAACCTGACTTGACAAAACAGTTCATTCTTAAGAAGGAATGAAATAAGCTTAATCCTCATGCAGGCACACGCCCATATTTTTAACAAACATTTTTAAACAATTTTACAAACCACAAGAAAAAGCCTGGAACATGATGAACTGTCCCAACTCTCCCCATCTAGCCATTTTGAAAAAAAAAAATTCTTAACACTCCCCCACCCCCCACAGAATTTAAGTTTAATAAATAATACTATATATGGTAACGCAAGGCTACACACTTTAATTCCTAACAAATCCTGAATTCACCAGTGTACATTACACCATAGAATGGAGGTGGACTGAAGTAGAAAATACAAGTTTTGTTTGACTAAAATATTGAACTGCACAGACCTTACTGCAGTGTCCAGCTTCGTGGCTCCAAAGGAAGTAGGTTACTGTAAGGGGCAACATCTAACTTCTGATATAATCTAAAACCTGATTAGTTGAAATTAATTTATGGGAATACAAACTGTCCCAAGTCTCCCTGCTCTCCTGTATTGTTAATTATACTGAGGAATTGAGAGGTTCTGTCATGATCCTACCTGGTGGCTTCTCTCTTCAGGTAACATCTCCACTCAGCATTACCGGCCACGCCCACTCTCACTTCCTCTTATTAACTTTCAGTGACTGTCATTGGCTGTTGCCGATCACCTGCTTCCCCCCGTGTGTATTTAAGCTGCAGTCCTCCCAAGCCTCAGTGTCAGATCGTCTGCAACTCTCAGCATGATAACATGCTCTGTGTTCTTACTACTCTGACTTCTGACGATTCTCTGTTCTGTTTTGAATCTGTCTGCTCTCCAGCCCCAGTAACCTGATCTGCCTTCTGTCCTGTTGACTCTGCCTCTTGCCTGCCTCTCTTGTACCTTCGCCTGTTCTCCAGCTCGCTCTGCTCGCTTGGAGTCTGCCTGAAACCCAAGTTCTGCTAGCCTACTGCCACAGCTCTCTGACGATGCCAGATCCTGTCTCATCTCTGCTGCTAAGCAGGGTTGGGCCTGGTCAGTACTTGGATGGGAGACCTCAGATGTCACCACCAGCCATCCCTGCCTCTCAGTTCTCCTGCCACTGGACTTCACCCACATGCATTCTTCCAACTCCCCTTTCCCCCATCATTAATAAACTGTGGTTTGAGCGCATTTGATCTCCTCTCCTGTCTGTTCCATGACAGGTTCATTAAGTTGAATATTTATTCACTTAAAAACGGACTCTTTTTGTTTCACAAACTTATGCAAAACAAGTTATAAGAAAAATATATTAGTCATGTGAAAAAGAAAGTACACCCTCTGTCAGGACATAATAAAAAAATCATGTGGTCCTTACCAGGTCTTAAAATTAGGCAAATACAACCTTGGATGACCAATAACACATATTCGCCCTGTCATTATTTATTTAACACATATATGCAGTAGCAGTGTGTGAAAAATTAAGTATACCCTTACTGCTTCCATAGAAATTATGAAGGCAATTAGCAGCCAGGTGTTGCTGATCAAATGAATTTGATTAATTGATCATCAGCAAGTGTGGCCACCTCTTAAAAAACAGAAGTTTTGGCAGTTTGCTGGTCTGGAGCACTTAGGTGTGTGTTAACACAATGCCAAGGAGGAAAGACATTAGCAGTGATCTAAGAGAAGCAATTGTTGCTGCACATCAGTCTGGGAAGGGTTAAGGCCATTTCCAAACAATTTGAAATCCATCATTCTACTGTGAGAAAGATTATTCAGAAGTTGAAAACATTCAAGACAGTTGCCAATCTCCCAGGAGTGGATGTCACAGCAAATTTACTCCAAGGTCAGACCATGCAATGCTCCAAGAAACTGCAAAAAAACAACAACCAAGAACTACATCTAGAACTCTACAGGCCACAGTTAGCATGTTAAATATTAAAGTTCATGACAGTACAATTAGAAAAAGACTGCGCAAGTATGGCTTGTTTGGAAGGGTTGCCGGAAGAAAGCCTCTTCTATCTAAAAAGAACATGGCAGCACAGCTTAGGTTTGCAAAGATGCATCTGAACAAGCCACAAGCCTTCTGGAACAATGTCCTTTGGACAGACGAGACCAAAGTGGAAATGTTTGGCCATAATGCACAGCACCATGTTTGGTGAAAACCAAACACAGCATTTCAGCACAAACACCTCATACCAACCATCATGCACGGTGGTGAAGGGATGATGATTTGGGCTTGTTTTGCAGCCACAGGGCCTGGGCACCTTGCAGTCATTGAGTCAACCATGAACTCCTGTATTCCAAAGTATTCTAGAGGCAAATATGAGGCCATCTGTCCAACAGCTAAAGCTTGGCCACAATTGGGTCATGCAACAGGTCAATGAGCCCAAGCACACCAGCAAATCTACAGCAGAATGGCTGAAAAAGAAAAGAATCAAGTTGTTGGAATGGCCAAGTCAAAGTCCAGACCTCAACCCAACTGAAATGCTGTGGCAGGACCTTAAGAGAGCTGTGCATAAACAAATGCCTTCAAACATGAATGAACTGAAGCAATGTTGTAAAGAAGAGTGGGCCAAAATTCCTCCACAATGATGTGAGAGACTGATAAAATCATACAGAAAACGATTGCTTCAAGTTATTGCTGCAAAAGATGGTTCTACAAGCTACTGAATCATGGGGTGTACTTACTTTTTCACACATGGAGTCTGCATTTTCACTTAATTTTTGTTAAATAAGTAATGACACGGTGGAATCTGTTGTGTGTTGCTTTACACCGGAGGTTAAATTTGCATAATTTTAGAACCTGGTAAGGATCAGATGACTTTTTTGTTATGTCTTGGTTGGTAAAACCATGTAACTGGAAGTGGATGTACTTTCTTTTTCACACAGCTGTATGTACAGTGATTGATAGTGTTCATGTAAACATCTGAGATACATTTTTACATATAACAAACCTTCTGAATCTCCTCAGTGTCCTCATAGCTAGTTACAGCCATGCTTGCACTGGCTAATTAGTGCAAGTTAATTAGGATCTTATTAAATCTGGGCCTTTGAGTTTATCTACTTGCATCCTGCCATTTGTACATATGTTACACACTGCTGTCATTAAATTTGTTTTTTTGTTTTTTTACAAATATAATGGTCTTGTCTTTTGTTAATGAGTCAGTAGTTAGTTCTGTTTTTAGCTATAAATAGTTTTGTGAATGATGCTCCATGCCACAGTACAAAGATTAGATTCCACCTCTGCATCACTGAATTTCCATCTAGTGCTTTCAGCAGTACACTTGGGGTGTCATTGTATTACAAGATAAACTATTGGACTTGAACAAAAAAACATCTTCTGAAAACTACTTCCTGTGACCAGTCATGCAGAACTGCTCTCAAGGCTCTGAATTATACTTAATGTTTTGTTTTGTTTTTTTTCTTCCCCAGGTTGTTAAAAACCAATGGAAGACTAAATTATCAGACTCCATTATTTTTTTTTTTTTCATGGGCACTCTTTAGTCCATTTTGGTGCAGTACTTTAAATGCTTTTAGAATTAAGTAATTAATCTAAAATGAGTCACATTTGTCACTGATAGAATTAGTAGGCTGTGCATTTGCACACGATAAAAGCTTGTGCAAGGCTCTTTCTTTGAAATATTACAAGTGGGCATGGAGTAGCAATAACTCACGACAAAAATGTCACTTCAAAGTCATGTGACACAAACTTTGTGAAGTTTGTGATTTTTTTTTTCAACACAGTCATGCACAACATAATAGCTTTACAGGTCATTCAATTTTACTTTTTTTTAGAGGCTCTTGGATGTTTTTGTAAGATAAGTTGGAGAGACAGAGGAGAAGCAAACAAGAAACTTCATTATCATTTTAATCACAAATAAAGCAGGTGTCTAAAATGTGCAGTTCGAAATGCATGAATCCCTTTATCCAGTGATTGGTCATTCCTATTATAATATTTCTAGAGAATACATAAATTGCTCAGCCTCAGAAATCTGACAGTTGCTCACATTTTTGCATGACTTATAGTAGCTTTAGGCTTACAGTGGATATAAAAAGTGTACACACCCCGTTAAAATGATAGTTTTTTTCTGATGTAAAAAAATGAGACCACGATAAATAATTTCAAAACTTTTCCCACCTTTAATGTGACCTACAGTATAACCTGTACAATTCAATTGAAAAACAAACAAATCTGTTAGGGAGAAAAACACAAAAAATAAAAAAATGTACAATAAGCTGGTTGCACAAGTGTACACACCCTTAAATTAATACTTTGTTGAAGCACCTTTTGATTTAATTACAGCGTTCAGTCTTTTTGGGTTCACACCTGCCATCAATTAAAATGACTCTCATTAACCCCAAATAAAGTTCAGACATTTACTCAGTTGCATCCTCCAGCAAAAGCCAGGGTTCACAGAGAGCTTACAAAGCGTCAAAGGGAGCTCATTGTTGAAAGGTATCAGTCAAGAGAAGGGTATAAAAAAATTTCTCCAGCATTATATATACCATGGAGCACAGTGAAGACAGTCATCAAGAAGTGGAGAAAATATGGGACAATAGTGACATTTGCGAGAACTGGACGTCCCTCCAAAATTGATGAAAAGACAAGACGAAAACTGGTCAGGGAGGCTGCCGAGAGGCCTACAGCAACACTGAAGGAGCTGCAGGAATTTCTGGCAAGTACTGGTTGTGTACTACATGTGACAACAGTCTCCCGTATTCTCCATATGTCTGGACTATGAGGTAGGGTCAAAGAAAAACACCCAGGCTTGGCTAAATTTTGCAAAAAAAAAAAACATCAACTCTCCCAAAAGCATGTGGGAAAATGCGTTATGGTCTGATGAAAGCAAGGTTGAACTTTTTGGCCACAATTCCAAAAGGTATGTTTGGTGCAAAAACAACACTGCGCATCACCAAAAGAACCCCATACCCACGGTGAAGCATGGTGGTGGCAGCATCATGTTTTGGGGTTGTTTTTCTCCAGCTGGAACAGGGGCTTTAGTCAAGGTGGAGGGAATTATGAACAGTTCTAAATACCAGTCAATTTTGCCCCAAAACCTTCAGGTGTCTGCTAGAAAGCTGAAGATGAAGAGGAATTTCATCTTTCAGCATGACAATGACCCCAAGCATGCATCAAAATCAACAAAAGAATGGCTTCACCAGAAGAAAATTAAAGTTATGGAATGGCCCAGCCAGAGCCCAGACCTAAATCCAATTGAAAATCTGTGGGGTGACCTGAAGAGGGCTGTGCACAAGAGATGCCCTCACAATTTGACAGATTTGGAGCACTTTTGCAAGGAAGAGTGGGCAAATATTGCCAAGTCTAGCTGTGGCAGGCTGATAGACTCTGACCCAAAAAGACTGAATGCTGTAAGTAAATCAAAAGGTGCTTCAACAAAGTATTAGTTTAAGGGTGTGCACACTTATGCAACCAGCTTATTGTACATTTTTTTTATTTTTTATGTTTTTCCCCAAACTGATTTGTTTGTTTTTCAATTGAATTGTACAGGCTATAGGTCACATTAAAGGTGGGAAAAGTTTTGAAATTATTTATCATGATCTCATTTTTTTTACATCAGAAAAACCTATCATTTTAATGGGGCGTGTACACTTTTTATATCCACTGTATGTAATTTTGCTTTATATACACTCACTGTCCACTTTATTAGGAACTCCTGTACACCTGCTCGTTTATGCAATTATCCAATCAAATAAAGCATAATCTGCATAATATCTTGCGTATACAGCTTCAGTGTCCGTGGTGTGTCCATGGGGTTTAGTGATGCGTCTAGTGCAGTAGTATAGTAGTAGCGCTTTACAGTTCTGCTTTCAGCTGCTGCCGCTGGCTAGCTTTTGCAAAAAGGGAAGCATCTATAAGTCTTCCTCTGCCAGTACATAGCCTCTCCTAAGTCAAAACTCCCATATCACCTCCTCGTGGTGACACACGGTAGCTGGACACCTTGCGGCTCCAGGTTATGCTGTTGGGAGATCTCGGAGTAGCATGGACCCTAAAGCTGTGATGTGCAGGCCCATTGGCATGTGGGCATGCCCTGGCATCCAGCAACCATGCCACAGCTATGGGTTAAATAGCAGAGTAGGCAAGGCTCTTCAGCCATGGTAGGCAACTGCCTAGGAGAAGGACACTCTCTATACAAACCTGCACCCATGGCTGTCGCCTGACTTGTGGCACTTTTGCACCAGTCTGCATATGACTTCAATGGGCGAGAGAGTGCGACTGGTCAAGCACAAGCCTTTCTCACTGAAATCCATTCAGGTGCAAGTCACTCAGCAGATCCAGAAACACCAGAAGTCTTGCTGAGAAATCATCTATCAGAATGATAAGATAGTCCATAAAAACAGCTTCAGTTGACGTTCAGATCAAACATCAGATTTGGGAAAACTGTGATTTCAGTAACTTTGACCCTGCATGGTGGTACTCATGTAGTCTTCTGCTTTAAGGATTGATGTATTTGATGTGCAATGTTTGTCTGTTCACCATGGATATAAAGAGTGGTCAATGTTACAGTTACTGAGTTACTGTCGACATCCTGTCAACTCTAACCAGTCAGGGCATTCTCCTCTGACCTCTCAAATCAAACTCAAATCAGTACTGCCACTCACCATTTTGTGTTTCGCACCATTCTGTGTAAACACTACGGACTGTTCTGTGAAAAAAAATCCCATTTTCTGAAAAACTCAAACAAGCCCATCTGACACAAACAAGCATTCCATGGTAAAAAGTCACTGAGATTTTTTTTCCCTCCATTCTGATGTTTGATGTGAGCATTACCTGAAGCTCTTGACCTGTATCTGCATTGTGGTCCTGCAACAAGATTGACTGAGATGATTGTATATTCCTAATACAGTGGCTGGTGAGTGTATATATTTCCCTAACCAACTCGATTAATGTAATATATTTTTAGTATGTTATGCTCTGTACCTGATATATTTAATTTGATGATTAATTTCATATGAAGTTATATTTTTGATTAATCTACTTTGGTCATTTTTCCACTCCATCAGTTTGCTTCATGAGAGTGGATGGATGACTGGATAATTGTAAGAATAAACAGGTGAACTGGTGTCCTTAATAAAGTGGCCAGTGAGTGTTGTTTTGCAGTTTAGAAGAAATATTTCTTCTTCCTAGATTGTTCAGTTGTAGTTAGTGTTGCATTCCATACCAGCTCATGAAGACCATTAAATGAAGAAATCTTTTTCATAAATTAAATTAAATTATTTAAAATGAGGGCGGCACGGTGGTGTAGTGGTTAGCACTGTCACCTCACAGCAAGAAGGTTCTGGGTTTGAGCCCAGCGGCTGACAAGATCCTTTCTGTGTGGAGTTTGCATGTTCTCCTCGTGTCTGCGTGGGTTTCCTCCAGGTGCTCCGGTTTCCCCCACAGTCCAAAGACATGCAGGTTAGGCTAATTGGTGGCTCTAAATTGACCGTTGGTGTGAATGTGAATGGTCGTTTGTCTCTATGTGTCAGCCCCGCCATGACCTGGCGACTTGTCCAGGGTGTACCCCGCCTCTCGCCCGTAGTCAGCTGGGATAGGCTCCAGCTTGCCTGTGACCCTGTAGAACAGGATAAAGCGGCTAGAGATAATGAGATGAGATGAGAACAATTATTCACAGAAGGCGAGGTGAATATCGGTGAACAATAACCAAGACTGAGTCGAAGTCTCAGTTATTATTCACCGATATTCACGGAGCCTGAGGTGGATAATTGTTTTAGTAATCTTTACTTTTACAGGGGCTGGTTGCTGGGAATATTGACCCTTATCATCAGCAGTAATAGCATGCACTCAATCAATGCTACACAACCTCCAGCAGCAAATAAGTTAATAAAGAACATAATGAGGAAGTAAATTAGAATAGTTTACATATAAAATACAAGTTCACACAAGTACAGTACTCTTCCCATCCAGGTACAGTAGCTACTGTACTTGGAGAAAACACCTAATCTTTTCATATTTCTCAATCAGAATTAGTGTTTACAATACAAGTCACTTAAGTCATGTGCTAGATTGTGATATTTTATAACCTGTCAAGTAATAATGCTGAAAGCCATATTGTTAAATTTGCAGAGATTAATTTGATTATTGCAAATAAGACTAGTCAGGGAGTAGTACATACAGTATTTGTAATACTATAATTATAATATTTAACAATTATTCACGGTTTTCTGTGTCTATGTGTCAGCCCTGTGATGACCTGGCGACTTGTCCAGGGTGTACCCCGCCTTTCGCCCGTAGTCAGCTGGGATAGGCTCCAGCTCGCCTGCGACCCTGTAGAACAGGATAAAGCGGCTAAAGATAATGAGATGAGATGAGAACAATTATTCACAGAAGGAGGAGTGAATATCGGTGAACAATAACCAAGACTGAGTCGAAGTCTCGGTTATTATTCACCGATATTCACAGAGCCTGAGGTGGATAATTGTTTTAGTATAAATATGCAGGTGATTATTTTAAAAAATGTATTAAAATAATTTATTTCAAACTTCGAAAGCAGCATGCAAATGTAATAAAGGCATGCAGGGACTTGTGTCTCTTATCTATGCTGACTCACATAAAATACTTTGTTTTGAAATAGATAAAATAAATCACAATTCCACTTTACCTTTGAATAGTTTTAGACCAAACTTCGTCGCATCTTTAGTGCTTTTAGGAACAGCATTTTCTTTCATCATTTGTAATTCTTCCTCACTTACGGTGACAAAGCGATTGGCCGCCATTTTGCTGAGTCACTCAAGGTGATTATTGAGAAATAGTTCGAATTACTCGACCAATCAGCGCATGTAATTTTCTATAATCACCTGTGTATTGATACTAATGTTGTATTACAGTACTCCTATTGGGTGTTTATTAGGATGTTTGCTGTCAGGTAAGCAGTAAGGAAAGATAAATGTGCAGGCTGAGTTTTTATTAAAAGATGAACAGGTGAACAATCCAAAACACAATCCAAGAATTAAAGTCAAACAGACAAAAAATCAGGCGATCAGCAAACAGGCAAAACTAGGCAAATTCGGAGAACAAAGTCAGAATCATGCAGCTCATTTGCATAATGACAACGACACATCCAGAAAACTGACTTAAGCAGGTGCTTAACCTATCACAGAATATGGATAACTTTCCCACGTAAATATTGATGTAATTTGTGGATTACAGTCCCCTCTTAAAAATGTCGGAACAGTAAGCCCAATTCTTTTGTTTTCGCTACACACTGAAAACATATGACAAGAGATTTGAGATCAAAAGATGAATATGAAAAGATAGATCAGAATTTCAGATTTCATTTCCTGATCTGTACATCTAGATGATGTAAAGCACCTTTACACCTTTGGTTGCAGACCACCCAAATGTTGGATGAGCAAAAGTATTGGAACAGAGGGTCTTACAGTAAATAAAAGTAAGTAACGTTATTTGGTCGCATATCCCTTGCTTGCAATAACTGCATCAAGCTGGCAACCCACTGACATCACTGAAATATTGCATTCTTCTTTTGCGACGCTTTCCCAGGGTTGTACTTCAGCTTCTTTCAGTTGTTGCTTGTTTTTTGGGGGGTGGGTGTTTATCCCTTCAGTCTTCTCTCCAGGAGGTGAAATGAATGCGCAGTTGAGTGAAGGTCTGGTGACTGACTTGGCCAGTCTCAGATGAGTGAGTATGTTTTGGATAATGAGCAGATCCTTTCTTTCTCCACAATTTAGCCTTTCCATCACTTTGCTAGATGTTAATCATGACATTTCCTGCACAGCAAGCTACAGGAGCACATAGTATTAGATAGGTGCCACAGCTCAGCTAACTAGAGCTCATTTATGAAGATAACAGGAAAATCCACGTAGAAAGTCTGTTCCTGTGATTCTGCGAGCAATAAATCACACCACACTGTAGAATGATGCTCTGAAAATATTAAAAATAAATGCACATATTTCTGGTTAAATGTGATGTTTGGTGCTATATATACACTGTAAGCTTCCTTTAAGCAGAGTAGGCTGTTATATGTAAAGAACCTTATTAACCATTCTTTTGTTATATTCTAACTGTTATATTGCAACTAAAAAGGGGTTGTGGAAGGCTGATGCAGGATAATTTCTTTTCAGACTGAATCAAAATGATTGATTCAGGGCTTCTAATCCTTAATTTGCGAAACTATGCATGTTCCATACAGGGAAACTGTTTGAAAGAAACTTTGTTTTAAAAATATCTTCATGTGTACGTCAGAGAGATGGGGTGGTGATTACTGTTAGTCCAACAGCCTCAGGAATGAATACAGAAAGACATGAATAATAAATAATACATTATTCATATTTTGACTAATTTTTTTGTTTGTCAAAAGCAGCTTTTGACCTGAGTGGGAGTCTTGTGATTTGGAGGTTCAAGTGCTTTGGGTTGTTGATTATTTTTTCTTTTTTTTTTTTTCTTGAAGCTGAGTGACTCAAAACAGTATCTGAAGCAGAAAAAAATTCTATGAAAGTTAAGCAGAGATGAAATCATGTTCAGAATAATATAATGATGTGCCTATCCTTATCAGACATGATTCAATTTCAAAAAGAAAGAATCCCTGCCTGTCTTTTACTTCTTGTTACTTCTCCAAGTGAAAAAGTTTGAATTTATTTTGCTCCTCTGTGCCACCTGTAATTATTTTCTGCCTCGTTCTGTCTTCTTCCTTTTTTTTAATATGCTTCACAATTTCTCTACTTTTCCTTTGCAGTTATATACAGTACCAGTCAAAAGTTTGGACTCACCTTCTAATTCAATGTTTTTTCTTTATTTTTATGAATTAAAATACACTTTGTGTCATTACAGGTGGCACAGAGGAGCAAAACAAATTAAAACTTTTTCACTTGGAGAAGTAACAAGAAGGAAAAGACAGACAGAGATTCTTTCTTTTTGAAATTGAATCATGTCTGATGGTCCTGGTCATGACAAACTGAATCTGTCATGTCCTAGAGAGGTAGCACCTTACCCCAGTAAGGGTCTGGTGGCTCCGGATACGTCCCTGCTGGCAGACATGATCCTCCTTAGACATGAAGATCCCCTCATAGACCTTAGTCTAGCCAACATATGAGGTAGGAGAAGGAAAACTCTGATTTCAAACCACCTGCTGCCTTGCAGGTAATGCCTATTTACGCAAAGGCTAGGAGAAAGTAAACTCTAAATTCAAACCACCTGCTGCCTTACAGGGAGCCTCTTTAGGCAAAGGCTAGGTCCGTCATGGGTATGCGGGCTTGTAGTTAGCCTCACGGATTAATGACCGTGCCTTGCATAGTTGGGGTAGATTGAGCTCCTTAACTGCAGTAAAAACAATCAATCTAGGAGAAGGAAAACTCCAAAATTGATACCCTCTTCCAACATGCCCTAAGCCAGCACGGAAGAGTATGGCTGATGAAACTAACATGAAATATGTCCAATAATATAGATTCAGATCGCAGGGGGCCACCTCTGGACCCTTGACAGGCGACCAAGAGGGCACATCAGCAGCCCCGGATTGGTGTGACAGTTGTGCCCAAAGGTTGACTTCAGCAGCCTCCAACTGGAATGCGACATGCAATCAGAGGAAAAACAAAACATAAAAGGATATTCAACATCTGCACATATAAACCAAGAACAATAAATAATCTTAACTCACATGCTCTAGAAAATTAGCTTCATGAAGTCAAGGAAGTGAACTGGGATATCATTGGTTTCTCAGAAACAAAGGTGAAAGAATCAGAAATTGAGATACATGAGGATACTGGCCACAAACTCTTCTTTTCAAGCAATGAAACTTCCAGAACAAATAGTGTTCGCTTTCTTGTTAACAAAACATGCTTACTACTTATTGAAAGCTATGAATTAATCTCTGATAGACTAGCAGTTCTAAGCCTACAAGGCAAGTTCTCAAAACTTGTCTTCATACAATGCTACTTTCCTAACTCAGTGCGCTCTGAGGAAGAAGTTCTTGAACTTTATGATAGCATTCAGGCCATAGTTGATGATATTCCCTTTAGAGACCACCTTTTCATAATGGGTGACTTCAACAGTAAACTTGGCAACTTACATACCACATATCCATTTGCAATAGGCAAACATAATATTGGCAATGCAAATTCACGCAGTGAACTACTTGCAAACTTCTACACCAGAAATCAC
The DNA here is from genome assembly GCF_027579695.1 of Neoarius graeffei. NCBI lineage: Eukaryota > Metazoa > Chordata > Actinopteri > Siluriformes > Ariidae > Neoarius > Neoarius graeffei. Next base: position 35,708,978 of record NC_083586.1, read on the forward strand.
CTTGTTGTAACAAACACTATGTTTCAAAAGAAAAGCCAACATACTTGGACCTCACCTGATGGAAATACATAAAACCAGATTGACTTTATATTAACAAGAAAACCATCAGTAACTTCTCAACAGCACTACACTGAACGTTCCAGACATTTCAGATAACTGCATGGTTAGAACAAAGGTCAGAATAAGCTTTTACTGGCCAAAGAAACAAAATACTAATCCAAAATATGATCTAAAACAATTAAAGAACCCTGACATCTCACAATAATTCCAATTTGAACTCTAAACTCATTTTTCCTGCCTGGAAAATATCACAGATATACTCTTTGAAACTATCTCCAAGGGAATACAGGAATCTGCATCAAAAAACCTACCCCAAATCAACCAAAACCAGCCTATATGGATGTCTGATGAAACAAAATAAGTGATCAGAGGCAAACACAAGATAAAGAAAGAAAAAGGACCACAATCTGCTCAATATAAAATTGCAAAAGCAGAATCCAAAAAGCTAATCAAAAAAGACAAGATCAAACAAATTTAGGATGACATTATACCTCTTCAACCAAATATTAACCACAGGAAAGGTACCACAAGCATTTAAAGAAGCTCTCATAGTTGTCCTCTACAAAAATAACTGTTGTCTTGAATGTGGTAACTATCATCCAATAAGCTTGTTAAGCCATATATACAAAGTATTTATTACTATCTTTGCAACAAAAATCAAAAATGACTTGTATGCATCCTTCCCCCCTACTCAAGCTGCTTACCAACCTGGCAGAGGAACCATAGAACAGATCTTTGCTCTTGAACAAATAATCGAGAAATCCATAGAATTCAACAAGCCAGTATATATATGCTTCATAGACTTCTCCAAAGCGTTCGATAGTGTGAAGCGTCCCTGTCTATGAAAATTTCTTGAAAGCACCAGAATCAACAACGGATACATAAACCTACGATAATTCAAAAGCATTCATCAAGACTGATATTAGCACATCCAGATCTGTCAATATCTTTAAAGGAGTGAAGCAAGAAGATGTACTCTCAGCTATACTTTTCTGCATTGTAATCACCGCAGTACTCTCTAAAACTGAAGATGAATGTCAATCTGGATTCTCAATCAGTGGTCACCTCCTCTCCAATCTCAGCTACGCTGATGATATTTCTGGAATAAATCAATCCTGTCAGGACTTAGAATCTTTTGTTAATTCTCTTGCTAAACATGCTGCAGAAGCCAGACTTTCTATAAACATATCAAAAACAGACTGCATGACAACAGACAAATCTAATCCAGACCTCAACCTTACAATATACAGCAAACCAGTGAAGCAAGTTTCTGAATTCATCTATCTCTGACACAAACTGTCTTCAAAAAATGACGGAATGATAACTGTGAACCATAGAATCGAACTTGCTGCTTTTGATAAGAACAAAATTGCACTAACTTCAAAACGGATCCCATACCACATAAAATCAAGCATCTACAACACCTATGTCCTTCCTGTAGTTTTATATGGACTAGAATGTGTCAACTGGAATTCTGCTGCACTACAGAAACTGGAAGTCTTTCAAAATCACGTAACGTGACTTATGACTAACACCAAACTCTCAGACCATGTCAAAATTGAAGATCTTAGACAAATAACCCAATTGTCACCAATCACCTCTGTCATCAAAAGTAAAGTACTCAAACTGTTTGGCCACATAAAATGAATGGATTGTGGCATCAGCAAGATCTGTTTGGAAGGCATGATTAATGGAAAGAGAAACAGGGGTTGGCAACCAAAGAGATGGCGAGATAACATCACAGCATAGACAGGTCTTGATATAAATTTCCTGAACGATCTTGCCAAAGATCGAAATCTAATGAAGCGACTATCTCATGTTAGTGCACATTCTGCTGCAGGTGGAGATAGCAGTTAATGATGATGGATGTCATTTCTCTTTACTTAGTTGAGCGGTTCTTGACATAATATGGATTACTACAGTTGTGGAATAGGGCTATTTACTGTATTTCTATTATTTACTATTTACTGTTTGATCACAAACGCATTAAGAAGGCAAAAAATTGCACTAATTAATTGTTGAGGCACAACTGTTAACCAAAAAGCATTCCATTTACCTCATGAAGCTGGTTGAGATAATGCCAATAGTGTGCAAACCATTATCAAGGTAAACACTGGCTGCTTTGAAGAATCTAAAATATGAAACAGCTTTTTTTTAATGCTTTATTGTTTACCACATAATTCTTGTGTGTCCAAAATTTTGACTGGTACTTTATTGGATTAAAAATTTTAACCCAATTTACCACATAATTCTTATAAGTGTGTCCAAACTTTTGACTGGTACTTTATGGTATTGTATGTATGTCTTTAAATCTGAAGGAAAGCCCTTAAGCTATTAAGCATAAAGTCAAACTTCAGCAACAACGCAACTTAATTTCATTTGCTTCAGGAAATATATTTAGTTGAAACACAATTCATTACTGTCTGTCACTCATGCTTCCTCAATTTCAGTTTTACCGGTCAATCACATAAGGCATGCCTTAGCTGTAAGTATTTTATTCCCTTGACGCAGCAATTATTGGGGTCTGCCTCTGTCTTTGCTCCTTTCTTTCATCACTCCTATCTAGTCCCTGTGCACATGGGTTCACTCTTCACACCTGTATCTCAAAAGTCTGTCCTTGGAAACCATTAATTAATTAGTTAGTGTGTGTGTCTATGTGTGTGTCAGAATGAGCACGTGGCTGTCTATACAAATGTGTGTCTAGGCAGGTAATGAATAAGAAAAAAGGTAAATCCTCTGAGATACTTCCTTTCACAAAGAGAAGTGTTCAATTTCAGTCACACTTTCTCAAGGATAGTGTTTATAGTGCTGCATGACACTGCCATAAACCTTTCATGACAACTGCGAAACATTCATTTAAAAGTGTGAGGTAACATTATTTGTGATTTCTTTTCTTTAAATTTAACATCAAATTGACAGGTGATTTTTACTGACATTTGTAACACAGGGGTGATTGTAATAGTAGCAGTTGCACTAATCAGGGACAAACAAGAATCTCATAATAATGATCACAATAATTTAAAGACAAAAAACAACCCAACAAACAAAACAACAACAAAAAACTCAGAGGCACTAAAAGTAATTTTTGGGACCAAGTTTATATTTTGATTAGCATTTATGCTGGGATCAGACTACACAAATTCCGATTTTGTCGCGTCTGACAAATTTCCAATGTTGTGGTGTCTGGGATGCCCCATGACACCCCAATGAAAATCTAGCATGTCAGACTTTTTTTTGTATTTTCTTGCCTAGTTTGACAATGCTAACAATGTGTTCCTTGATAGCTATGATTGACAATTTCTTGACCCTCTTTCTTGACCACACGCAAAAGCATGAATGATGATTGGTCAGGATCAAACTTGTAGTGTTGCCAGTCTCCAGACCAAGGGTTCATCCACTGCAAGAATTTATGGCACGATGATTGCCTAATCTGACAGTGACAATCATAAAAGACAAAAATATTGTGTAGTCTGATCCCGGCATTAGAGTGTTGAGGTTAAAATGATAAAACCTGTTTTAGATTAAACAATACTCTTTGAGGTTCAATGGGATGCATTTCAATCATTCTAATCTCAACCCATCATACTACATCAGTTAGGAATAAAATATTTGACAGGGCTGGGGATAGTTGTAACACTTTTGAAAATAGTGTTACAGCCAGCTGCCAGTGATGCCAAAGGGCATTACTGAGCATGCCGATAGGCATAAACAGTGTACACCATGGAAAGAGAAGCCAGATGGGGGTGTGCCTTGAATGTCAGACAAGGGAAATCTTTCAAATCTGTCAGAAAGGCTCAATCGAGCTTCCATGTCACTTCATAATTCTATATTTCAAAGTCAACATGTTGGCATATCAACTGGCAGTGGAGTATAAACTCACACATACCCAGTCTTAGGATGAAAAATCTATGGCAGGTCCTGACTGGGGGCGGCACGGTGGTGTAGTGGTTAGCGCTGTCGCCTCACAGCAAGAAGGTCCTGGGTTCGAGCCCCGGGGCCGGCGAGGGCCTTTCTGTGCGGAGTTTGCATGTTCTCCCCGTGTCCGCGTGGGTTTCCTCCGGGTGCTCCGGTTTCCCCCACAGTCCAAAGACATGCAGGTTAGGTTAACTGGTGACTCTAAATTGACCGTAGGTGTGAATGTGAGTGTGAATGGTTGTCTGTGTCTATGTGTCAGCCCTGTGATGACCTGGCGACTTGTCCAGGGTGTACCCCGCCTCTCGCCCGTAGTCAGCTGGGATAGGCTCCAGCTTGCCTGCGACCCTGTAGAAGGATAAAGCGGCTAGAGATAATGAGATGAGGTCCTGACTGGCTTTCAGACTTTATGATAAATCTGTGAAAAGTTTATGAAAAGTGTAATGGTAACTAGTCTGGCACAAGTTACAAGCTTTAACTTTTCAAATGTGGAGAGGTTTTTCAAGAGCCTTGGTGAAGTAATTGAAAGGCATTGCTTTGATAGGAGTGATATATCGAAAATAAAGAGATATACACCAATGACTAATAAAATGTTGGCTACTGATAAATATCATCTCATCTCATCTCATTATCTCTAGCCGCTTTATCCTTCTACAGGGTCTCAGGCAAGCTGGAGCCTATCCCAGCTGACTACGGGCGAAAGGCGGGGTACACCCTGGACAAGTCGCCAGGTCATCACAGGGCTGACACATAGACACAGACAACCATTCACACTCACATTCACACCTACGGTCAATTTAGAGTCACCAGTTAACCTAACCTGCATGTCTTTGGACTGTGGGGGAAACCGGAGCACCCGGAGGAAACCCACGCGGACACGGGGAGAACATACAAACTCCACACAGAAAGGCCCTCGCCGGCCACGGGGCTCGAAACCGGACCTTCTTGCTGTGAGGCAACAGCACTAACCACTACACCACCGTGCCGCCCTGATAAATATCATAATTAACATATCACCCTATGAACACATACAGTTTGGACACACCATTCAGAGGAGTTTCTGTATTTTGACTATTTTCTACATTGTAGAACAATACTGAAGACATCAAAACTTGGAAATAACATATGGAACATATATGAATTTATTTGGTAAAAGATGTTCAAAAAAACAAATGGCTTCATATTTTAGATTCGTTAAAGTATACACTGTTTACCTTGATGACGCTTTGCACACTATTGGCATTATCTTAACCATAATGAGGTAGTCACCTTGAATGCTTTTCAGTTAACAGTTGTGCCTCGTCAAAAGTTAATTAGTGGATTAATGTCTTGCCTTCTTAATGTATTTGAGATAGACAGTAAACAGTAAATAATAAAAAATACAGTAAATAGCCCTATTCCACAACTGTAGTAATCCATATTATGTCAAGAACCGCTCAACTAAGTAAAGAGAAACGACATCCATCATTACTTTAAGACATGCAGTGCCTTTTAATTCATAAAAATAAAGAAAAACATTGAATTAGAAGCTGTGTCCAGACTTTTGACTGGTACTGCATAAAGAACATTGTTTACTATGGACTTTCATTCATTCATTCATTCATTCATTCATTCATTCATTCACATTTTTATGTTCAACCTTTAAAGCACAAGCTTTATCCACTAGGCCAGTAAATACATTCGTCTTTTGTGCGGAAAGATGAAGCAAATTGGCTTTCACTGAGAAACAAGGATCACAGAGTATGTCAATATAGTGAAGCTAAAGGGACATTCAGGATGCATGCTGTGATGCTAAAGGCTTCTGCCCAAGGCACACCCCCGTCTGGCTTCTCTTTCCATGGTGTACACTGTTTATGCCTATTGGCATGCTCAGTAATGCCCTTTGTCATCATTGGCAGCTGGCTGTAACACTATTTTCAAAAGTGTTACAACTATCCCCAGCCCTGTCAAATATTTTATTCCTAACCGATGTAGAATGATGGGTTGAGATTAGAATGATTGAAATGCATCCCATTGAACCTCAAAGAGTATTGTTTAATCTAAAACAGGTTTTATCATTTTAACCTCAACACTCTAATGCCGGGATCAGACTACACAATATTTTTGTCTTTTACGATTGTCACGATGTCAGATTAGGCAATCACCATGCCATAAATTCTTGCAGTGGATGAACCCTTGGTCTGGAGACTGGCAACACTACAAGTTTGATCCTGACCAATCATCATTCATGCCTTTGCGTGTGGTCAAGAAAGAGGGTCAAGAAATTGTCAATCGTGGCTATCAAGAAACACATTGTTAGCGTTGTCAAACTAGGCAAGAAAATACAAAAAAATTTGGACGTTAGATTTTCATTGGGGTGTCATGGGGCATCCCAGACACCACAACATGGAAATTTGTCAGACTTGACAAAATCATGTTAAAACCGGAATTTGTGTAGTCTGATCCCAGCATAAATGCTAATCAAAATATAAACTTGATCCCAAAAATTACTTTTAGTGCCTCTGATATTTTTTTTGTGTTTGTTGGGTTGTTTTTTGTCTTTAAATTATTGTGATCATTATTATGAGATTCTTGTTTGTCCCTGATTGGTGCAACTGGTGCTATTACAATCATCCCTGTGCTATAAATGTCAGTAAAAATCACCTGTCAATTTGATGTTAAATTTAAAGAAAAAAATTCACAAATAATGTTACCTCACACTTTTAAATGAATGTCTGTTTCGCAGTTGTCATGAAAGGTTTATGGCAGTGTCATGCAGCACTATAAACACTCATCTCATTATCTCTAGCTGCTTTATCCTGTTCTACAGTGTCGCAGGCAAGCTGGAGCCTATCCCAGCTGACTACGGGCGAAAGGCGGGGTACACCCTGGACAAGTCGCCAGGTCATCACAGGGCTGACACAGACAACCATTCACACTCACATTCACACCTACAGTCAATTTAGAGTCACCAGTTAACCTAACCTGCATGTCTTTGGACTGTGGGGGAAACCGGAGCACCCGGAGGAAACCCACGCGGACACGGGGAGAACATGCAAACTCCACACAGAAAGGCCCTCGCCGGCCACGGGGCTTGAACCCGGACCTTCTTGCTGTGAGGCGACAGCGCTAACCACTACACCACCATGCCACCCACTATAAACACTATCCTTGAGAAAGTGTGACTGAAATTGAACACTTCTCTTTGTGAAAGTAAGTATTTCAGAGGATTTACCTTTTTTCTTATTCATTACCTGCCAAGACACACATTTGTATAGACAGCCACATGCTCATTCTGACACACATAGACACACACACTAACTAATTAATTAATGGTTATCAAGGACAGACTTTTGAGAGACAGGTGTGAAGAGTGAACCCATGTGCACAGGGACTAGATAGGAGTGATGAAAGAAAGGAGCAAAGACAGAGGCAGACCCCAATAATTGCTGCGTCAAAGGAATAAAATACTTACAGCTAAGGCATGCCTTGTCTGATTAACTGGTAAAACTGAAATTGAGGAAGCATGAGTGACAGACAGTAATGAATTGCGTTTCAACGAAATATATTTCCTGAAGTAAATGAAATTAAGTTGCGATGTTGCTGAAGTTTGACTTTATGCTTAATAGGTTTAAAAGCTTTCCTTTAGATATACAGTCGTGGTCAGAAGTTTACATACAGTGACATGAATGTCATCTTGGATATGAATGTCATGACAATATTTGGGCTTTCAGTGATTTCTCTGAACTGTTCTTTTTCTGTGGCAGAATGACTGTACAGCATACATCTTTATTAAAAAAACACTAGAATTTGGTGCATAAGTTTTAATTTTCTTTGGGTTTTCTGAAATCAACACAGGGTCAAAATTATACATACAGTGTCAAAAATTTGCATACGCTCACTTAGATTATTTATTCAGAGGTGCTAAAACTTCCAAAATGTCTCTTATCTTGCCAAGGCCGAGGTCTCTTAGCTTCCTCTTAGTGATCATGATTAACTACAGCTGGTAGCTTCTCTGTGACTTCATAAAAAGGGTTTGTTTATAATACTCATTGGATTGACCAACACACAGTAAATTGGGAAAGTCCAAGGAGCTCAGTGCAGATCTGAGAAGAGGACCGCAGATATACACAACTCTGGAATGCCTCTTGGAGCCATTTCTAAACAACTGCAAATTCCAAGATCAGTTCCAACAATTGTATCCAAGTTATTGTGAGGTGTAGTCACTTTGCCAAGCCACTTTGCTTCAAGAAAACCCAAACTGTCACCCTCAGCTGAAATGAAATTGGTTTGGATGGTCAGGAAGAACCTGGGAACCACCATGGTACAGTTCTGCCATGAACTGGAAGCTGATGGATCATTGTCTACAGTTCAGATCACCATGGACTAAGAGGCTGCTATCCAAGAAATAACCCCCTGCTCAAAAATTGACACCTTCAAGCTTAACTAAAGTTTGAAGCTGACCACACGGACAAAGAAAAAGCCTTCTGGAGGAAAGCTGTATGGTCAGTTGAGACAAAGATTGAGTTGTTTGGCCACAATGACCACCATGTACAGAGGGACACTGTACCAGCTGGTGGTGGTGGTAGGATCATCATGGTCTGGGACTGTTTTGCTGCCAGTGGAACTGGTTCATTGCAGAAAGTGGATGGAATAATGAAGAAGGAGGACTACCTCGGAATTCTTCAGCATAAACCATCAGAAACTTGAACAGAACTTGGGACTTACAAGAGGACAATGAACCCAAACACACATCAGAGCTGGTTGTGAAGAATAAAACAGGCTAAGATTAAGCTTAAAACAAGCCCTGACTTCAACCCTATTGAAAATATATGGACCGTGCTTATAAGTCAAGTCCATGCCAAGAAGAAAAAAGAAAAAAACACAAATTTAATTGAACTCCACCAATTCTACCATGAAGACTCATGAAATAACCAACCAGAATTCTGCCAGAAACTTGCTCATGGTAAACAAAAATGTTTGGTCAAGGTGAATCTTGCGAAGAGATATTTTACCCAAATATTAGGTGTGCTGTATGCATATTTTTGACCATGTATATATAATTTTGACCCTGTGTTGATTTCAGAAAACCCAAAGAAAAATTTAAATTGTGCACCAAATTCTCGTGGTTTTTTTATATTAAAGCTGTATATTGTACATTCTGCCATAGAAAAAGAACAGTTCAAAGAAATTACTGAAACCCAAATATTGCCATGACATTCATATCCAAGATGACATTCATGTCACTCAGTGTTGTTTTTGGCAGCCATTTTTGATTTAGTTTTAGTCTTAGTCTTTTGGATGAAATGCTTATTAATTTTAGTCAATTCCATCCTTCATAGTTTTGGTCTAGTTTTAGTTGACAAAAACTAAAAGGGTTTTAGTCCAGTTTTAGTCATTCATTTTAGTCGAAAAAAATAATTACTTTAAAACATTAAATTAGGCCAATACAGAGATAGGAAATTGTAATTGAGGTTGACAGGTTGTGCATAACATACTCTCTACATAAACGCTGTCTAGTGTGCATGCTCTCTACATAAACGCTATCTAGTGTGCATGCTCTACATAAACGCTGTCTTGTGTGCATGCTCTCTACATAAATGCTGTCTAGTGTGCATGCTCTACATAAACGCTGTCTTGTGTGCATGCTCTCTACATAAATGCTGTCTAGTGTGCATGCTCTACATAAACGCTGTCTAGTGTGCATGCTCTACATAAACGCTGTCTAGTGTGCATGCTCTACATAAACGCTGTCTAGTGTGCATGCTCTCTACATAAACGCTGTCTAGTGTGCATGCTCTCTACATAAACGCTGTCTAGTGTGCATGCTCTACATAAACGCTTTCTAGTGTGCATGCTCTACATAAACGCTGTCTAGCATGCATGCTCTCTACATAAACGCTGTCTAGTGTGCATGCTCTCTACGTACATAAACGCTGTCTAGTGTGCATGCTCTCTACGTACGTAAACGCTGTCTAGTGTGCATGCTCTCTACATAAACGCTGTCTAGTGTGCATGCTCTCTACATAAACGCTGTCTAGTGTGCATGCTCTCTACATAAACGCTGTCTAGTGTGTATACTCCATTGTTCACAGACTCGTGTTTCTGCCCCTGTTTAACATGTCGCAATGCGCTGATAGAGCACAAACATGTCATGATGAACACACAACTAGAAGATGACCACGCTGTCCATTAATGTAAATATGATGGCTAAATGTGCTGCTAACATTAGAGTAGCCAGGTGTGCTGCTGCTCATTTAGACATATTAAGGCACAGCAACAGGTCTGAAAAGCTACATTTCCCCCCGTATGTTTCACAGTAACTCAAATATGGGTCAATATATGATAAAGCATTCAGTTGCTGTCCCACCAAAAATCCCTGCAGGACAAGTTTTACTCATGACATGTTAATTGAATTTAAGTTAGCTTAACCAAGCCAACTTTAGCATGAAGCTAGCGGTCCCATTCATTTTCGCCAGGTCATGGTGTTTTGGAAAACTTCATAGGAAACTCATCACAGACCGATTGTTGAGTGACATTAACCAAAGCTAGCAAACGTATACATGATCTGTTAACAGGACTTCTTGTAACGTTAACTTACCGTCACAGAAATAGCAGCATGGTGAGTCTTTAGATGCCTCTTGAGGTTGGTCGTATTCTTGCCACGTAGTTTATAACCACAGCGTGTACTGTACCTCTGTCTCCCACTACAGGGCATTCCATTTTATTTTCTGCTGGATTATGTGTAAAGTATGTCCATAAATCGTCGCGTCTTTTCCGCCCACCAAGCCCTTGTGCTGGCGTTGCTGCCGCCATGGTCCATGAACTGTGTGTGGCTGCCCTGGTGTGCACTGTGCCTGGATATGCCTGGTGGTGGGCGTGACCAAACAAGGACAGGATGCAGGTACATTGCTGATATTTTCAGCATTTGGCAGACAGATTGCACGCACCGTTGGAGGAAACGCCATGCATTTTGATAGTCCTATAGCCAACCCACTAACATTTTCGTCTCGTCTCGTCAACGAAAACAACAGATACATCTCATCATATTTTTGCTATCAAAGAGTTATGTTTAGCTCGTCACTGTCTCATTTTAGTCATGAAAAAAGGTGCTTAACGAAATCATTTTGTCATCGTCATCGTTAACGAAAACAACACTGATGTCACTGTATGTAATCTTCTGACCACAACTGTACATACAGTACCATAAAGTACCAGTCAAAAGTTTGGACACACCTATAAGAATTATGTGGTAAACAATAAAGCATTAAAAAAAAAGTTTCATATTTTTGATTCTTCAAAGTAGCCAGCGTTTACCTTGATGACACTTTGTACACTACTGGTATTATCTTAACCAGCTTCATGAGGTAGTCACCTGGAATGCTTTTCAATTAAAGGTGTGCCTCGTCAACAATTAATTAGTGCAATTTCTTGCCTTCTTAATGCGTTTGAGATCAAACAGTAAATAGTAAATAATACAAATACAGTAAATAGCCCTATTCCACAACTGTAGTAATCCATATTATGTCAAGAACCGTTCAACTAAGTAAAGAGAAAAAAACAATTCATCATTACTTTAAGACATGAAGTGTCTTTTAATTAATTAAAAAAAAATAATTAGAAGGTGTGTCCAAACTTTTGAGTGGTCCTGTACACATAAAGAACATTGTTTACAGTGACAGTGATTTGTTCATTTGTTCACATTTTTATGTTAGACCTTTAAAGTACAAACTTTATCCGCTAGGCCAGTAAATACATTCGTCTTTTGTGTGGGAAGATGAAGCAAATTGGCTTTCGTTGATAAACAAAGATCACAGAGCGTGTCAATATAGTGAAGCTAAAGGGACATTCAGGATGCATGCTGTGATGCTAACGGCTTCTGCCCATCCTTCAGTACTTGATGTGTTGGGGGTGAGAACAGGTTGGTTTAAAATAATTAGTACTGTGTTAGATTTTGTAGTCAAACAAACACACACACACACACAAACTGACAGTCATGCTCTTTAATTTCATAAATGTTCAGATTTTTCTTTCGAATGTAAATTGTTTAGCATGGGTTCAATTTGTGCTTCTTTTCTCTTATTGTTACAGCTTACACCAGCTATTGTTACACAATGACATCCAGTAATGAGGTAGGTTGTAACAGAGGAATGCCTTGTATTTGATATCAATTCATGAACACTGTAATATTATAGCAGAGGTTGAAACGGTTGCTATTTGGGGTAGACAATTTTGGGAACTTTGATTCTACATGTGAGAGACCTCATACAAAAACTGTTAGAGTTCGCAGGTGCTGAGACAAAATGTACAGTGGTGCTTGAAAGTTTGTGAACCCTTTAGAATTTTTTATATTTCTGCATAAATATGACCTAAAACGTCATCAGATTTTCACACAAGTCCTAAAAGTAGATGAAGAGAACCCAGTTAAACAGAGGAGACAAAAATATTATACTTGGTCATTTATTTCTTGAGGAAAATGATCCAATATTACATATCTGTGAGTGGCAAAAGTATGTGAACCTCTAGGATTAGCAGTTAATTTGAAGGTGAAATTAGAGTCAGGTGTTTTCAATCAATGGGATGACAATCAGGTGTGAGTGGGCTCCCTGTTTTATTTCAAGAACATGGATCTGTCAAAGTCTGATCTTCACAACACATGTTTGTGGAAGTGTATCATGGCACGAAGAAAGGAGATTTCTGAGGACCTCAGAAAAAGTGTTGTTGATACTCATCAGGCTGGAAAAGGTTACAAAACCATCTCTAAAGAGTTTGGACTCCACCAATCCACAATCAGACAGATTGTGTATAAATGGAGGAAATTCAAGACCACTGTTACCCTCCCCAGGAGTGGTCGCCCAACAAAGATCACTCCAAGAGCAAGGCATGTAATAGTCGGCGAGGTCACAAAGGACCCCAGGGTAACTTCTAATCAACTGAAGGCCTCTCTCACATTGGCTAATGTTAATGTTCATGAGTCCACCATCAGGAAAACACTGAACAACAGTGGTGTGCATGGCAGGGTTGCAAGGAGAAAGCCACTGCTCTCCAAAAAGAACATTGCTGCTTGTCTGCAGTTTGCTAAAGATCACGTGGACAAGCCAGAAGGCTATTGGAAAAATGTTTTGTGGACAGATGAGACCAAAATAGAACTTTTTGGTTTAAATGAGAAGCGTTATGTTTGGAGAAAGGAAAACACTGCATTCCAGCATAAGAACCTTATCCCATCTGTGAAACATGGTGGTGGTAATATCATGGTTTGGGCCTGTTTTGCTGCATCTGGGCCAGGACGGCTTGCCATCATTGATGGAACAATGAATTCTGAATTATGCCAGGAAATTCTAAAGGAAAATGTCAGGACATCTGTCCATGAACTGAATCTCAAGAGAAGGTGGGTCATGCAGCACGACAACGACCCTAAGCACACAAGTCGTTCTACCAAAGAATGGTTAAAGAAGAATAAAGTTAATGTTTTGGAATGGCCAAGTCAAAGTCCTGACCTTAATCCAATCAAAATGTTGTGGAGGGACTTGAAGCGAGCAGTTCATGTGAAGAAACCCCCCAACATCCCAAAGTTGAAGCTGTTCTGTACGGAGGAATGGGCTAAAATTCCTCCAAGCCGGTGTGCAGGACTGATCAACAGTTACCGGAAACATTTAGTTGCAGTTCTTGCCGCACAAGGGGGTCACACCAGATACTGAAAGCAAAGGTTCACATACTTTTGCCACTCACAGATATGTAATATTGGATCATTTTCCTCAGTAAATAAATGACCAAGTATAATATTTTTGTCTCATTTGTTTAACTGGGTTCTCTTTATCTACTTTTAGGACTTGTGTGAAAATCTGATGATGTTTTAGGTCACATTTATGTGGAAATATAGAAAATTCTAAAGGGTTCACAAACATTCAAGCACCACTGTATAACGGTAAAGTTAGCTGTCGAGCTAAATGAGTCTTTTTTTTTTTTTAAATATAGCTTTAAGCTATCCAGCAAAGATGCCCCTTATACATTATCCTGAGCGTTACCTTACAGGCTGTTGCAGATATATTTATCACAAGTAATCACTACTGAACATCAAAGTGACATCCTAAGTTTAATACAGAGTGTTCATTCTGTAAAACATCAAAAGATCTGGCAAGCTAGTTTCACAAACTCAGCATGCTGACCTGTACTTGCTTACCTCTACAGGTTGGATGTTGAGCCGTGAAATATCAATATGTTCTCTGCATTTTGCTTACATAATTTGCAGATCATTATCACGCTGTTTCCTTTAAAGCATTTAGAAATAAAGATACCTGATAAATTGAGCCAGGGGTGCTGATCTGTCTCCTCTGTCTGAGACAGTGCTTGGTGCCTGAAGTGTGGACTTTATTTACTTTGATTGGATCTAGAAGTTGAATTATTTCAAGTTCACACATCTTTTAATTGGCTTACAGTCTTCATGGGTTAAACATATAACGATTTTTTTCACTCTGTAATGGTGATCTAAATAAACTTAGCAAAGTTTAATATTTTATTTTTAAAAGAAAACACAAGTAAAACTCAAGTAAAAGTACTATGATTTGGTTAATTTAATAAAAAATTTTTCATTACAAATTATTACCCCACCCATGACGGAGTAAACGGGGCGAGGTATTGTAATCAGTACGGTTTATCTGTGTGTCTGTCTGTTAACAATCTAGCGTCTAGACGGTTGCACCAACTGACTTCAAATTTTCAGGTAGTCCGCAGATTACCTGATTAAATTTTGGGGGTAATTGGGTGAAGGTCAAGGTCACCAGAAAGGTCAACCTTTCGGTCAAAATAAGATTTTCCATTATAACTCAAAAATGGTTGCCGATAGACAGATTATATTATATTATATTATATTATATTATATTATATTATATTATATTATATTATATTAGATTAGATTAGATTAGATTAGATTAGATTAGATTCCACTTTATTGTCATTGCACGTCACAGGTACAAGGCAACGAAATGCAGATTGCATCTAACCAGAAGTGCATAGCAGTAAATAACATAAGTGTAATATACAAATATAAATGTACAGGAATTACAGTATATGGAATGGTATAATGATATGATACAGTAGATATTTACAGTATGTACAAACGTGTGATATAAATGTACTATAGTGCAATGGTATGATATGATGTTTACTATTATGAGCATATAGGAACTCCCATATGGCCTTTTATTTGGCACCATGATATGTGACCTTGAAAGGTCAAACTCAAGGTCACAGATTTTCAGAGGGCTGTAACTTGAAAATGGTTGATTGTAGACAGATATTTACCATTATCAACTTATAGGAAGTGCCATATGGGCTTTCATTTGGCACCATGATCTTTGACCTTGAAAGGTCCTACTGAAGGTCATGGTTTTTTGCATGTTTGTTTATTATTTATTGCACATACAAGAACAAAATTGGCTTAACAAAATATAACAAATACAAGACATGCAGGGGAGGCCTGAAACCTAATGGTTTTCCGAGGGTCTCCCCTTGTTAAAATAAAAATGATAATATTAGGGTCAACTTACTGTATATAAAGCATAAAGTAAAAAAAAATCCCTTAATAATTAAAGTATTTGATCAAATAGGTAGCCAGGAAAAACAAACATACAATTTGCTACAAGCAAATATATGAATACATGGTAAAATAACAATAATGACATCAATTTGCTGAATAAAATGATAGGGCTAAGCTAAACATCAACTTATTGAAGAAATCTAATATTAAATATGAAAACATCATCAATTATGAACAATTAATTGATAAGGATTTGGAAAGATAGATCAGTGTAATTTTGTAGTTAGGTTATTCAAGATTTCTTTTATCAGTTGCTTCTTGAAAAGGGGCAGAGGCATACTGTTTTGTAATTGTTTTTTTTAGACTATTCCATACAAAGGGTCCTTTATACATTAAACTGTTGCTGATTAGATTTGGTTAGAATCAGTCTTAAGTTATTGCACTGTCTTGTGTTGTGTTTGTGGATATCTGAGTTAAATGTGATGCTATCTCTGTGATGTGCTGGTAAACATGAACTTCCATAGATGATTTTGTGAACAAAAAGACTAATCTGTAATTTGTTAATGTTGTATATTGTTAATACTTTTAAATCATGAAACAAATTTGCTGGAGGGAATGTGAAGCAATCCTAATAAAGTGTTTCTGTAGTAAGAGCAGTGGTTTTAGCGTTGTTGGATAAGTGCTTGCCCATATAATATTACAGTATGTTAGGTATGGGTGAATCAAGGTGTAATATAGAATCATGAGTGTTTTTTGTGATAGTAAATATTTAACCTTTCGTATTATTCCTGTATTCTTGTATATCTTTTTGCTAATGAGCTCAACATGATTTTTCCATGTAAGCTTTTCATCTATTAAAACACCTAAGAAGTGTGTACTGTATATATAACTTGATTGACTGGTATGTTGTCAGTATATATTTTGGCGTTTTTCTTACGGTGTTTTTTACTTTTTCCCACAAAGATGATAATTTTTTTTAAATATTTAAGGACAATTTGTTTGCTCGAAACTACTTATTTACTGCACACATTGTATAATTCATGAAGCTAACTAGGACATCAAAGTTTCGGTGGGACATAAACAGGTTCGTGTCGTCTATGAATAGTAAAGTAAACAGTTTTTTGGCTACAAATGCTAAGTCATTTATATAGATTATAATCAATAGTAGGCCAAGGATGGATCCTTGTGGAACACCACAAGATGATTTTCATAGGGGAGTGGTAGTCACGCGTGGTAACATATTGTTTCCTGATGACTGATCTGGATTCTTTTATCGTTGCCTTCAGGGTGTCAGTTTTGGCTTGGGAATATTGGAGTGATGTCTTTTAATTCCTGTACTTCTCGTACTAGCGAGTCTGTTCTCTTGTTTGCAGAGTCCATTAACATCTGTGTAAACGATTGAAAATTTGATTCTTGTCTCTTTAATAGGTCCTTATAGTGCGCCTTGTTTTTTTCAAGCATTTCATTCATAACACCAACAGTTACCACTTAGTCTTCGACTTCTCCTTTCTGGTTGCGAGTTATCATTGTGGGTACAGTAGATGTGAGAAGGAATGTCAAGTCAAGTTTATTTGTATAGCGTTTTAGCAATAAACATTGTCGCAAAGCAGCTTCACAGAATTTGAATGACTTAAAACATGAGCTAATTTTATCCCTAATCTATCCCCAATGAGCAAGGCTGTGGCGACGGTGGTAAGGAAAAACTCCCTCAGACAACATGAGGAAGAAACCTCGAGAGGAACCAGACTCAAAAGGGAACCCTTCCACATTTGGGCAACAACAGACAACATGACTATAACATTAACAGTTTTAACATGAAGTCAGTTTCATTGATGTTATAAACTCTTCATTGATGGAAACTTGAGTGCAAAACTGTTTATGACAACTGCAGTCCTAAAGTTAGCAAGTCAACTGTAGTCCTCAGCCATAAAAGCATTACTGTACTGTAAGTGTCCAAAGCATCTTCCAAGTGTAACTTTTAACTGTCCACATGGGGCTGTCCTCCACAGGAGCGATGCGATGAGACTCCAACAAGACATAGGGTACCAGGATGGATCAGGCAGGTCTGAGGAGCAGAAGAGTTCAGCATCTCGATCCCAGGACCAACATGTAACTCAGAGGGACAGATTTGGGGGGGGGGGGGGGGGGTGAGAAAACAGAGGTTGTTAGGTATGCCCAATGTCACCTGAATAAGTAGGAACAGTATACATATTGCACTGAGTACAAGCACGGACTCCGGAAACTAACTATGACAGCATAACTAAAAGGGGAGAGCCAGAAGGTACAGTAACACAGGCATGAGGGAGCCCCGGGACATAAAGCAGCCAGCCACTACACCATCAACAAACTCGAGTGAGCAAGCGAGTGGGGGACTGACAGCATGCATACATTCCAGTTTACCAAAACTGGGTGGTGATGTAATGACTGTTGTCTGATGATTGAGCATTCCCACCTTTGTGGTGATGTGATTACCTTCAGCGGATGGGAGGGGGCACTGCGACATTGCAACAATGAAATAAGATAAGGCAGCACAGAATCTATTGCATAGGGTACTGAAGATATTACAGATGATGTAGCTGTAACTCTTGTAAAGAGCAAGATAGAGTGAGACTTACTCGCAAGGGCTCCTCAAAAGGAGCCAGCTGCGGTTTATCTGCTTGAACAGAACAAACTACTCCTGCGTCGGTCTGGTCGGCCGCTGGAGATTGCTTCAAAACTGCACCAAAATGCTTTGAATTTGTCAAAATGTTCCAAGTTTCATGTCAAACAGGATCCTCGTAGTCTGCAATAACTTCATTTCGCAAAACTTGTCAATAGCAAATCCGATTGACTGTGTATTTCCTGAAATATTCTGAGCTGCTCACGTGATGCCAGGCATGCCCGCCATGTTATGTATGGTACAGTGGCCTTCAGCTCAAATGTGACCTATAACTTACTGAAACTCTGGTGAAACACAATATCAAAATAAATAAAGCCACGGCGGAGCTCATCATGGTGGTAAAACAGCCAAAGCTGTGATGCTGTAATGGTATTGTGTAAGAATAACAGCAAAATGGCAGTTGAAACATTAATCTTTCAAAGGGCTATAGCTTTAAAATGGTTCATAATAGCCAGATGTTTACCATTATCAACATATAAGAAGTCCCATGGGTGGCACAGTGGTGTAGTGATTAACGCTGTCGCCTCACAGCAAGAAGGTCCGGGTTCGAGCCCCATGGCCGGCGAGGGCCTTTCTGTGCGGAGTTTGCATGTTCTCCCCGTGTCCGCGTGGGTTTCCTCCGGGTGCTCCGGTTTCCCCCACAATCCAAAGACATGCAGGTTAGGTTAACTGGTGACTCTAAATTGACCGTAGGTGTGAACGTAAGTTTTGAATGGTTGTCTGTGTCTATGTGTCAGCCCTGTGATGACCTGGCAACTTATCCAGGGTGTACCCTGCCTTTCGCCCGTAGTCAGCTGGGATAGGCTCCAGCTTGCCTGCAACCCTGTAGAACAGGATAAAGCGGCTAGAGATAATGAGATGAGAGATGAGAAGTCATCCCATATGGGCTTTCATTTGGCACTATGACATTTGACATGACCTGGCGACTTGTCCAGGGTGTACCCCGCCTTTCGCCTGTAGTCAGCTGGGATAGGCTCCAGCTTGCCTGCGACCCTGTAGAACAGGATAAAGCGGCTAGAGATAATGAGATGAGATGAGATCAACATATAGGTATAAAATAAGTGCTGCCAGGTGAGGTTTGTTTTGCCTGGCAACACTTGTATTATTGATAACAACCTGAGTGAAAAGTAATTTTTTTTAAATGCTGACATGAATTTCAGGGTTTCTAATATCCATTCACACTCACACTGAAAACTGTATATTTTCTGCTATTATGCTGTAATGGTATTGTGTAAGAATGGCAGCAACATGGCAGTTGAAACATTAATCTATCCCTGGCAACTTAATAGCTTTAATGGAAATGTTTTGCCATGGCTCCAGTGGGAATCAGAACCAACAGATTTATGTGTAGTAAATGGTTGTAACAGTGCTGGTGGTGACATAAATGATGATGTAGTGATTTTGCTACTCAAACTGCCTCTGTGTAAAGCAACCAACGACAAACTCAAAACAACAAGCAAAGAAAACATTGGTGGATATAAGAGCAAATGTTATAAATAAACTTTGCTTGACCAAAACAAATGTTCAGAAACAGTAACAGAGAGGTGATGCAGCTTGACTTGTGCCATGTTGCTAACTAGCTAATGTCTGAGCTTGGATTTTGAACAACAATAGACTTGCCACCTTGTGAATTATACGTCATATCTTGTCTCGCATGGTTCACATGTCAGACTACATGCTGAGGTATGCACTTCGTAGCATTCCATTCAATACAGTCAGGTGGGAATACACAATATCTGTTACTTTTCCATTTTGGATGACTAAGTGGTAATGAATATTTGTTGAAAATCTATCCAGAGGTGATTTTACCTCATACAATAACGGGTTTTGTATGTGAAAAGAGCTTTAGTATTTGGCCTTTTCCCTTTTTTGCGTTAATGGAAAAATATTTGTACAAAACATCATGATCCATTTTAGATCAAATCCACTGAGTGTCATCTGAAAATATGTTGAATTAGAAGAGATTAGACATGAGGCAAATCTGGCCTGTTGTACAAAGCATTTAACATGGTCAATATCACAAATTTGTTTACATTTAAATAAAAATAGTGCAGAATCTTGAAAATAAAATATTGTTCAGTGCATTCTGAATATTTCAGAACTAATTACTTCATCTGTTAGTGTTGATTTTCTCAAAAGCATCAAAACACTTTTTAAGAACATCTTTTTTTCCTTTTCTTTTTTATTATACCATCACAAAGGCTGTACAATATAACCAAACAAAACAAAGCTAATACACAAAGACAATAGTGCATAGACAGTGAATACAAAATGTGTAATGAACCAAGGGAAGAGGTAGATTTTTAAAGTGCAAATTAAATCCTTAAGAGATTTATATAGTATCAGTGATTTTGTAGTATATACGCCGTACCAGTCAAAAGTTTATAAACCCTACTCATTCATAGATTTTTCTGTATTGCCATTTTCTACACTGCAGAATAATACTGAAGACACCAAAACTCTGAAACAACATATGGAACACACATGGAACTATGTGACATACAAAATGTGTTTAAAACAAGAGTGTTCTGAGAGCACAATATCCCCCGCTGGCAACTATGCCATAACTCTGGTAAAATGCCTCCGAATTCAATGAAATTGCAATACACATATTACCGATATAGAACAAAGAATCCTGCCAAGTTTTGTGAAATTCCTCCAAAAATTGTGAGAGCAGTTGATTTCAGAAGGTGAGTACCCTTCCTGGGACGGATGGATGGACGGACGGACATCACCATGAAATAATCCCCCTTCGAGCCTAATATTTTAGATTCTTCAAAGTAGCCACCGTTTATCCCTTCCCTTTTCCTTTCCCTTCCTAAATGGCAGTGCAAGCATCACATTCACCATTCTCACTACCAGTTTTCACTATTACTTAAATTGTATCACATTCATAGTTCATATCAAATTACAGAACATAGTGTTCATTCACATAGTTCATGCGCATCCCCCACTGCCTCCCTCTCTGAATGTGTATTTGTGTTTTACCTTATTGCACTTCTTATCAGAATGCACTGAAGAAGATTAAGTGTCAGAATAAATTGAGAGCACTCACCCTATAAATCCAACCCTGCTGCAAGACAGGCCAAAAAAAAAAAATCCACTTTTGTATTACAGAAGAAGAACATATTAAACAGTAAGCCAGATAATTTCACCTTGGATGAAAATATCTGCACCCTGCTTGGGGAACTCACCAAATCTGTTCTTTTGAGGGTTCCCCCCTTTGCTATAAATTGGTAGTGCTGTGCCAACAAGGAACTGTTTCACAGAACATAAAGTAATAACCACGAGCAAACCAAGTATCAGAGTCTATTCTCTGATGGCAGGTCAAGCACTGTCTTTGTTAAAATCAAATTTAAAACCTCATATCAGATAACTTCTTTTTCACTTGATTGTAAGACCCACAGGCAATTTTAACTTCAGGGCTTCTTTACTCCATCCTGCAGAATTTTTATTGCACTATTATTGTCCTCCATAATGATTGGCACCCCTTGTAAAAAGGGTTATAAAAAAATCCACCTTTGGGTGAAGTCGCTTCATCTCACACTCAAAAAAAGAGAAAAAAAATCAACTTTTAATTGAAATAAATTTATTCAGAAAAAAAAAACCCAAATCCCTCATCAAAAAAATAATTATTTTCAACAAAAACATATGGCACTATTATTGGAACCCCTGGAAATTACAGTGAACACAATGTAACTGAAGCATGTTTCCCATTTAAATTGTACATTTTTGAGTTAAGTAAAGTGTGTAAGAACTTTCAAGCTGTAATCCATGACTTCCTGATTAACTCTTGCTGGCATATTACTGCAGTGATGTGGCTGCTCTGATGGCTTTTACCAGCCATCAAAGTCTTTAGGGAAGAATTATTATAGTAGTGGTTTCCTGTTACCTTCTACTGGATTATTATAGAGGTTTTCTCCTCTCAACCATTCACACACACATTCACACCTACTGGCAATTTAGAGTTGCCAGTTAACCTAACTGCATGTCTTTGGATGGTGGGGGAAACCGGAACACCCTGAAGAAACCAACGCAGATACGGGGAGAACATACAAACTCCACACAGAAAGGCTCTCCTTTAGCCATGAGGTTTGAACCCGGAACCTTCTTGCTGTGAGGTGACAGTGCTAACCACTGCACCACCATAACACCCCTTGATTACCGTAACTAGGGTAAAAATATCAGGCGCTACAGAGGCCAAATTCCTTTAGTCAGAATCAGAATCAAAATAAGAAATACTTTCATAATCAGAAGCATCTTACCTAGGCTAAGGAAAGAAAGGACTGGACTGTTGCTCGGTGGACTTGATAAAACACAGTGGATCAACACCAACAGATGACATGGCACCCCAAATCATCACAGACTGGAGAAACTTCACACTGGACCTCAAACACCTTGGATTTTGTGCCCCTCCACTCTTCCTCCAGACTCTAGGACCTTGATTTCCAAATGAAATGCAAAATTTACTTTCATCTGAAAAGAACACTTTGGACCACTGAGCAACAGTCCAGTTCTTTCTCTCCTTAGCCCAGGTAAGATGCTTCTGACATTGTCTCTGGTTCAGGAGTGGCTTGATATTAGGAATGTGACAGTTGTAGCCCCTTTCCTGAAGATGTCTGTGCATGGTGCTTTCTGATGCACTGGCACCAGCCTCAGTCCACTCCTTGTCAAGCTCTCCCAAGTTCATGAATCGACTTTTCTTGACAATCCTCTCAAGGCTGCAGTCATCCCTGTTGCTGTGTCTTACCCTCCTTGTGGAGGGTGCTGATGATCATCTTCTGGACAACTGTCAAGTCAGCAGTCTTCCCCATGATTGTGGTTGTGTGTACTGAACTAGACTGAGAGATACATGGTATTTATACTGTTTTACTCAAACTCAAAATGAAATATTCTTATACTTTGAGATACTGGATTTCTGATTTTCATGAGCTATAAACCATAATCATCAAAATTAAAACAAAAAAAGTCTTGATATTTCACTTTACATGTAATGATGCAATATTTCACTTTACATATAATGAATAGAATATATGAAAGTTCACGTTTTTGAATTAAATTAAAAAAAAGGAACTTTTTCATGATATTCTAATATTTTGAGATGCATTAGTACAATGCAGATACATGGCGGATATCATGTTTTGCAGAAAGTTGATTATGGAACTTTGAATAGAAATCAAAAGCTGAACTTCTTTTGACAGGAACTTAATTTATTTAAAAATGGTGCTTATGGTGTTTTGGAACCAAATTCTTAATTTGTACTCCCAGGTACTTGTAGTCCTCCACAATGTCCACACTGACCCCATGGATGGAAACAGGGCTCACCAGTGCCTTGTTTCTTCTCATGTCCACTACCAGTTCTTTATCATATTGAGCTGCAGATGGTTCCGCTCACACCATGTAACAAAGTTTTCCACCGCCGCCCTATACTCAGTCTCACCAGCTTTACTGATACATCCAGCTATAGCAGAATCATCAAAGTACTTCTGAAGATGGCAGGATTCTGTCTGATAGTTGAAATCCATGGTGTAGAGGGTGAACAGGAATGGAGAGAGGATTGTCCCTTGTGGTGACCCAGTCTTGCCGACTGCCTTATCCGACACACAGTGTTGTAAGCGTACATACTGTGGCCTACTGGTCAGGTAATTGACAATCCAGGACATGAGGGGGCTCCACATTCATGCTCATCAGTTTCTCAACAAGCTGCACTGGCTGTATGGTGTTGAAAGCATTGGAGAAGTCAGTGAACATTACCCTCACAGTGCTTGGCGGTTTGTCCAGGAGGGAGTAGGCACAGTCTAGCAGGTAGATTATGGCATCCTCAACTCCAATTCAGGGCTGATAGGTGAATTGGAGAGGGTCTAAGAATGGTCCGACCATGGGCCAGAGCAGCACCAGATCAAGAGTCTTCATGATGTGAGATGTCAAAGCCACTGGCCTGTAGTCCTTGGAGCCACTTCAGCATCTTCGGCACTGGGATAAGGCATGACATCTTCCACATCATGGGGACTTTCTGAAGACTTAGGATCATATTGAAGGGACAATTCTAAGGTCCTTTCACTGGCTTCCAGTAAGCTACAGAATTGACTTTAAAGCATTGCTGCTGGTGTACAAATCTCTAAGTGGTACAGGGCCCAATTACCTCTCTGATATGTTGCAGCGGCCTAACCCAATCAGATCTACCAGATCGCAGCAGCAAAATTTACTGTTAAAACCTGTTGTTAAAATAAAGTGTGGTGAAGCAGCTTTTAGCTACTATGCAGTACAGCTATGGAACCAACTCCCAGAGGACATTAAAAATGCTCCTGCTGTTGGCAGCTTCAAATCTAGACTAAAGACCAAGCTGTTCTCAGATGCTTTCTGCTAACTGATAAATGAAGCTGACAATAAAGCTGACTTGAAATACTGCCATCTTTACATGTTTAAACTTTACTTAACTTTTACAGTCTCTGCATGTTTTAAACTTTACTTAACTTTTATTATATTTTATTCTGCTGTTTTTACTGAACTTTTACTTCATTTTATTATTTTATTTCTACTATTGTTTAATTCTTATTTTTTCTCTCTTCTTCCCCCTTTATTTTATGTAATTTTATTTTCTATTGTTTACTGTTTTTCTTTTACCTCTGTAAAGCACATTGAACTGCCACTGTGTATGAAATGTGCTATATAAATAAACTTGCCTTGCAGCACTCCACATAGCTGGGGGGCACAAGCTTTGAGCACCCTGGGGCTGACACTGTCAGGTGCCAGCAGCCTAGCATGAGCGGAGATGCTTCAGCGGTCTTCTCACCTGGTGAAACTCATTGTGGAGGTTTCAGGTATGTTACATTAACATCATTTAGCAGACACTCTTATCCAAAGTGCCATACAACATACCCAGAGCAGTCTGGGGTTAGGTGCCTTTCCTGATGGTCCAGGGAATCAAACCAGTGACCCTTTGATCCCAAAGCTGCTTCTCTAATGATTAGGCCATGGCTTTCCCCTAAAATCTTGTCTGTCCATCTGTTGCCATCCTCATAGTTGAGGGTTGGCGATCCAGGCAGCTATCAACTAGCTTCCCTGAATTCTCTTGGAGGATTGTAGCACACCAGAGGGGCCCAAACCCTCATCTGGTGGCAGCTAAAATCTTGAAGTCATCAAATTATGCCATAACTTGACAATGGTGAGCCCTTAAGAAGTTGGGGGAGGGTTGGAGATGTTGATGGTGGACTTGATGGTGCTCCTGAGCAGACAACAGATGGGTCAAGGGGGAATGGGCAGTGGACATTGATTCAAATCTATTGAAAAACAGATTAAATTCATTGGCCTTACCCACACCATCCGTACCCACTCTGTTGCCCTTTGGCCTGAAGCCAGTGATAGTCTTCATGCCCTCCATACCTCTCCTATGTTATTCTGCTGGAGTTTCTGCTCCAGTTTCCTCTTGAACTTCTCCTTAGCCTCCCTGATTTTCCCTTTCAGCTCTGCCTGTATAGTCCTCAAGTCCTCCCTTTTGTCAGCTCTAAAAGCCCTCTTGGCATTGAGAATGTCCTTTATGTCAATTGTTACCCATGGCTTGTTATTTGAATAACAAATGACAGTCTTTTCTGGGACAATGCAGTCCACACAGAAGTTGATGTAATTTGCGATGCACTCATTGAGCCCTTCAATGTTCTGTCCATGTGGTTCACATAGTGCCTGCCAGTTCATAGCCTCAAAACAACCCTGAAGTGTCTCATTGGCCTCCTATAACCACCTCCTCACTGTCCTTGTGGTCGCAGGCTGTCTTTTCACTAGGGGCACGTAGCAGGGGTTAAAGGGTACCAGTACAGCATTTTAAAATGATCAATATCAATAGTACAAGCCCTAATTATAATAATGCACACAAGTGCAGCCACCCGATTAGCTATCATAAGCTTGAAAGTCCAAAAACATGTCAAGTTTTATTGCACATGGGCAACCAATATGGCACCCAGGATGTGACATCAAGTTGTTGATAGCCAGGTACTGGAAGTTAAGTGCATACATGTCAACCCCTACGGATTTCCCGTATTCCCTATGGATTTTGGCATTTTAAGAATGGTACGGGCGTAGTGGTATTCAACTACGGATTTTTCTACATTTTCACCTTAAAATTATTTTTGATTTATTACCATCAAAAAAATCATCATGAAATATGAAAATGCATGGGAGCTGCCATTTTCTACATTTAGAATTACTCAACCGGTACTTCCGCTAGTACCAACAAGCCATTCCGAATGTCTGAGCATGCGCAATTGTGATTTTCCTGCACATCAAGCGGGAAATAACAGCACATGTAGTGTAACAATAGACAGGTCAAGAGGTCAAGATCCCAGATAGCAGAGGGACGTTGAAACGGCGCCGATTCTTGGTCAGAATGGTCGGTTTCCGTCATAAGTCAGAAAATCAACGCTGAAACGGCGCCGTGAAACGTCGATTTCTCCGCCATCGGAGAAGGTCGATTTATCACTGTTGAATCACCGTGGGTAAAGGTTGATCTGTCGACCGTCAGAGAAGGTCGAATATACGATGTTGAACCATCGTCACTTTTGCCGGCCAGTTTTCAACATTGGTAGGATGAGCAACTAATTGTTCAGAATATAAATTCTGGCCCGTAGCCAGGGGGGATCGGAGGGTTCTTTCGATCCCCCCCCGGACACACACGCCCCTCAAGATTACTCAAGATTTATTCATTTGTTCATGTCCGATGAATATACATTGATTCACATTTAAATTTACAATATCAAATCCAGACTAATCAAAAAAGAAAAGTAGACTAAGTGAGGACGAGTTAGAAAAACGGGTTCATTTCTCCTATGTTTATGTTTACACGTTTTGTTCAGACTGCTTTACACCCCAATCCAGTGGGTGGCGGTAATGCCCCCATTAGACCCCTTTCACTGACGTCACCCGAAACCGGAAGTAAACAAACCCTGCGCCATATTGGAAGACCAACAAACTCGTGATTAGGGGGAAATAACGGCAGCGCGTGGTATGTGAACCCATGAGGCATTTGGTTCATCAAAAACCTACAATGGTAAACTTTTGTGCTGTGTTAGGGTGCTCTAACAAAGCTGATGGGAAAGGTGAAAAGAAGTCTTTCTACAGAATACCAGCTGTGATTGAGACACAAGCAAACCAAGGAGCTTTCTGCCAGGAGACAGAGAGAGGATTTAGCTGCTTTATGCAGAGCGGATCTGAATACTTCAAGTCTATTTTGTTACTGGTAAGTCACTAGGCTAGAGTGTTGTAGAACATTTTTTTAAATGTCTAAATTAGAAGATTTGAAGTGTGCTCGTGTATTTGGGGGGTACGGGAGTAGGGGGCCAGATGAAGTCCACCTTTGGGGAAAAAAAGATCCCCCCCACACACACACAATGCTGGCTACGGGCCTGAAATTGCCACTGTTTGTCTTATCCTGCTTACACATAGATACGAGTAAATGATATAAGTGATAATGATAAGTAAATGATAAAAAAAAGAACAAAAACCAGTTTACTTTCTTAACTCAGCAATGGATTTGACCTTCTATCTTTGAAAGTTTTTTTGCAAATAACTTAACATTTCCAAGATGATCTCATTCATCTCATTATCTCTAGCCGCTTTATCCTTCTACAGGGTCGCAGGCAAGCTGGAGCCTATCCCAGCTGACTACGAGCGAAAGGTGGGGTACACCCTGGACAAGTCGCCAGGTCATCACAGGGCTGACACATAGACACAGACAACCATTCACACTCACATCTACGGTCAATTTAGAGTCACCAGTTAACCTAACCTGCATGTCTTTGGACTGTGGGGGAAACCGGAGCACCCAGAGGAAACCCACGCGGACACGGGGAGAACGTGCAAACTCCACACAGAAAGGCCCTTGCCAGCCCCAGGGCTCGAACCCAGGACCTTCTTGCTGTGAGGCGACAGCGCTAACCACTACACCACCGTGCCGCCATTTCCAAGATGATCATAAATTAATTCTAAGAAGATTGAAAGTGTTACAAAACCTGCATCTTATACCTAACTGGTGGGAATGGTGGTGTTACAACTTATCCTGGTGTTACTTTCATACCCGGTGTCTCTCATCTCTGTTGTATTGACTTTCATTTCAAGGCATGATATAAAAAAGGACCAGTACGTATACGTAGCGATATGTCGTTGGATGTCCCACGCTGTCCCATAATGCAGTGCGATTACCAGTGCTGTTTACTGGATGACGTCATTTTCGTTATATACCTGGGTGCACGTGAAACTCCCACACCACTCGGTTGGATCGCGACTCTCTTGTGGATCAGCCTGCTGTTACGCTTGGACCATTGAAACAACACTGAGAAAAACACTGGACCACACTACATTTTCATTCATCCCTGGACATCTGGTACGTACCATTATTCAGTCACTATTAATAAAGGGAATTTCGAATACAATTTCAAGCAGTTTAAGAAGTTATGATGAACTTCAGTCATATCACGCGTTGGAGAAATTTCCCTCAACTAGTATCCATTTGAAACAACAATGCAGATGCATTATTCAATCGAAAAACGAGTCGAAGTAGTTGTCTTGTTGGAGTGAAAACTTAGCGTTGGTGTGAAAACTTAGCGTTTAAATCGAGCATGTAGGCCTAGGTCGCATGTCGTTTTGAGCTGACCTGTTCTTTTGTGTAGCCTCATTATTGTCTCATTATTGTCTTCATGCTACATTTTATTCTATCAGGTGTCTACCTTAGCCCTTTGTGGAGGAACCGACGTAGGGGTCACAGTGAGGCGGATGCTGCGTAGCCTCCTGGGGCCACATTACAGAAACTTCCTAAGTGTAAAATCCTATCTTATCTTAAGTTAGGAAGGCATTTAGGAGTTTTGGTGTTACAGAAGGAGGTTTCCTAACTTAACTTAGGAAGAAATCCTATCTTATCTTAAGTTAGGAATTTAGCCGTTACAGAACCATCCTAAGTTAGGAATATCTTAAGTAAGGATGCCTAAGTTACAAGGCCATACACTCTGTCCTAAAATTCAAAGCTGTCATAACTGAAAAAATGGCAGCAGCACTGCTAGTAGGTCTGTATGAGGATGAAGAGAAAAGAAATTTAATGGTTGAAAGGCTACTGAGACCACATAATGACATGTTGAATTTTTCGGATCGTGTTTTGATGTCTTTTTATCACCTGCCAAGACATTTAATTTTGAATTTGGTGGAGGAGTTGCGTCCAGCCCTGGAAAGACCCACAAGGAGACATGGAGCCTTGCCTGTGGTGATGCAGGTATTCTCGCTGACACTATTTCGGCAACCTCCTGCCACTTTTTTTCCTTTACTTGGGATGTTAAACTCGCCCAAAATTTCCCAAACAAGGTGGACTTCCTCTCGTCCACCGCCACAACTAAAGCCTCCAGCTCGTCATGCGCAAAATTAAATGCCCTCCGCTTCTTTTCTGTCATTTTTGTCAGCTTTTCTGAAGACTTTCTAGGTCTTTTCACCTATAACGGTTTAGGTCGTTACAAAGTAATTATCTTGTGCACATTCGAAGTGGCAGAAACAGACACGACCAATCGAAAAAAATCACTCTGACAGAACAGTTAGGATTTCCGAACTTAAGATATGATAGGAGGCCAAAGATAAGATAGGAAATGGACAGCAACTTAGGAATTGTTTCTGTAATAGGAAGTTAGGATTTTTCCTATCTTTGAGTTCCTATCTTAAGTTAGGATGAGCGGTTAGGATTTTTTCTGTAATACGCCCCCTGGTCAACAGCTTGGCCAGCCAATTTAACTGGGCTGGAAAGGGGGAAAAAACTGCGTTTAAGGACACCAAGATCCATGATGTCCTGTTTGGTAGGTTATGCATGTGCACAAAGCTGTAAAAGAGGGTAAAATAGTAAGCTGTCGCAAGTACTTGCACACTACTTCTAAACGTTCTTTGATAACTCCTTCACTAACTGTAACATTACGATTATAACGACAACAACAAACATATTGTGAAAGATGCAAAGGATTAAAAAGGATTAAGAAACTCACCGGGCGCCTTACTCAGAAAAAGCAGGTGTGCAAGTCCAGGGAGGCTGACTGAGTGACGAACGGTCCGGTAGTGGCATTTCTATTTCCGCTTTGTGTCAATGGGGAAATTAAAATGTTTTTTTTTTTTTAATCCCGTTTAAATTGTCACAAGATTCTGGTTTCTGATTTTTACATATATTTTCTGTACTAGTACCATTACTTGCCACCTACCACTAGAGTGTGACGTGCATAGTCTTAACAACTCAAACTTTAACAATTATCACCATGCAAAGTCTCAATGTTGTTTTGTTCTTTTTCTTTCAGATGCTCTACAAAAGCAGCTGCCAGGGAGCACACACGCTACTTTTAGTGATGCAATCAAGAAGTGGCTTAAGTATGGGCCAGAGAGAGAGGGAGGGATGAGGAGACGTGAGGTAGGGTGGCATTTAGAAACCCATACTGCTGACTTTCTTTATCAATGCTGCATCAAATTAATTTTGGTTATGTTTTTCTGTTTCCATGTACAGGTGTCTGCGCCGCAGGAGGAATATAGGCCACAATTATAAATTATAAATAAATCATAAAATGTTTCTAAGAACTTGTTCAATTAGTTGTCATCCTACCAATGTTGAAAACTGGCCGGCAAAAGTGACGATGGTTCAACGTCGTATATTCAACCTTCTCTGACGGTCGACAGATCAACCTTTACCCACGGTGATTCAACGGTGATAAATCGACCCTCTCAGACGGCGGAGAAATCGACGTTTCACGGCGCCGTTTCAACGTTGATTTTCTGACGTACGACGGAAACCGACCATTCTGACCAAAACTCTACGTCGTTTCAACGACCCTCTGCTATCGGGGAGTATGTTCTGTTCCTTATAAATGTTAAAAGTTATGCCTCATTAGATAGCTTGACAAACATTAGGAGAGGTGCATTGTTGCATGCATTTTTATATCCTGTTGTACATAAAACAGGACGTAGCCTACGCACATTGATATAAATTAAGTTTCACTTTCATGGTTGAAGTATGCATGTGTGTGTTCATCCTAGGCAAGAGCCCCGATGCTTTATTGTTAGCTAGTTTAATTTAGCCTGTTTTGCTTAATTTGTAGCCTTCCTGTTGTACATAAAACAGGAAGTAAAGTTGGATGAATCATCACCGAAAATTAAACTATAAATCGACCGAAATCCGTAGTTGAATAAAGGGTGAAAGGGGGTCTATTCTCTGTCGGCCACCATCCACTTTTCAACGTCGTTTCAATGCAAACTCGTATGAGCAAAGCGGTGTTGAATCAATGCCGGTGATCCACGATGATTCGACGGCGTATGGTCGAAGAACATGCCGATGATTCCCCGTCGAATCAACGCCCTTTTGCTATCTGGGATGTCTGCACCACCGAAGAAAAAACTCAAAACATCTAAAACTGGAGGTCGCTTTCTTCCGGAATGGACAGAAACATTCAATGGAATAATTATCGCTTCCAAAATGGGTGCTGAGTATGTCAACTGCACAATTTGTTGTAGAGACGTGAAAGTGTTTGCCTCTGGAATTTACGATGTGAGGGAACACATGAAATCTCAAATGCATGTGAAGAATGCAAACCAGAAAAAGAGACAGCCGTCAATTAATTTCTTCACGCAAAAGCAATCAGGAACATTGCTGAACAATGTGCCAAGTGAACCCCAAATTATTGGATTATGTGAGAAGAGACACTAAATTTTGTTGAACTGATATAGGGTTAAGAAAACACTGACTGTTGTTTAATTGAGTGTTAACAGTACATATGGATGTACAGAAATAAACCAGTGCATATATTAGGTAAGATCTGATACATTTTTATTATGCATGAAATATTACTATGGATTTGGTATGGAAATTATGGATTTCTTTACAGGTGAGAGCCGTGAGGGGTTGACATGTATGTAAGTGAAGTCAATGTAAACATACCTGTTAGCCTGGATTAATCAGATGAAAAAGAGTCATCTTCAAGTCAGTATGGACAGTGGAGAAACCAGATATCTGTATGAATCTCAGAAAAAGGACTATCCGCATCTGGCAAATGATTTCAGTAGTGAATCATCAGATGATTCTAATGATGAAATTGGTGGTGCTTTGCAAGTGCAAAGTCAGGATGGCAGGAAAAAGGATTTGGCAGCTATCTGGTGATGATGTGGAAAATGTGCCAAGCAGAAAATTGACATTGAATGTGTTTGTTGTAAAGAGCACAAACTTTTATGCGTTATAATGCAGACACAGTCATCGGAAGAACCCCGAGACCGGAAGCTTTCTTTTTTTCTCCTCCACAAGCGGAGGCCATCTGATCTGCTTTAATATCAACAGATCTTCATTTAAGGTACGTGAATCTTTTCATCATGGCACACCTTCAGCCTGTTCAGTGTGCTGAGTGCAGGATGTTTAGTCATTCTTCCTCCGTCACTAGCGATAGCTCTATTAGCTTTACTTGTGATAAGTGCAGATTAGTTAGCTCTCTGACGGAGAAGATTTCAGTGCTAGAAGCGCGTGTCCAGGCTTTAGAGCAGGTTAGTGAGCGTGAGAACAGTGTAGTTTCTGTTAGGGAAAGTCTGGACGCCCTAGGTGGAGTTAGCAATCCCCCAACTCCGGCATTAGAGCCCTTACAGCGGGGCGAATGGGTGACGGCTCGGCGGCATAAGCGTAGAGCCAAAGCTACCGCTGAGGCTCGCCCACGGGAGCACCACTCCTCTCCGCGTCACGTGTCGAACAGGTTTGCTCTCCTTAGTGATGCACCCACTGAGAAACCTGAAAGAGCTCTGGTTATAGGGGACTCTATCATACGGCATGTGAAATTAGCTCAGCCTTTAGGGGCACCAGCAGCTTTAGTCAGGTGTATACCGGGAGCCAGGGCGCCGGACATAGCAGGTAATCTTAGGGTCCTAGGCAAGCATAGGTTCTCAAAGATAGTTATCCATGCAGGAGCTAATGATATACGCCTTCGTCAGTCTGAGGTTACTAAGAGTAACTTTGTAGAGGTGTTTAAATTAGCGAAGGCGATGTCCGATGCTGTAGTATGCTCTGGCCCCATCCCAATGCGGCGTGGCGATGTAGCTTACAGCAGGTTATGGTCGCTGAACTGCTGGCTGTCCAGGTGGTGCTCTGAAAACAGTGTGGGCTTTATAGATAATTGGGCTAATTTTGAGGGCACTGCTGGCCTGTTAGGGCGGGACGGTATCCATCCCACTCAGGAAGGTGCTGCTCTCATTTCCTGCAGCATAGGTCATAGTCTCAGAACAGGCCTAGTTAATTTCTGACAATCCAGAGCCAAGGCCAGGGAGCAGACGAACAGGCTAAACCGACTGTCTGCTAGCTGCACAGAGTCGTCACTCAGGGCCCACTACATCGAGACTGTGTCTGTTCCCCGAGCTCAACAAAAAGGTAGAAATTTTCAGAGAGTTTGTTCCAGTAACCTAATCAATATAAAATTAGATCAGACTGACTGTACAGCTGCTGCCAGCACCTTTGATCTAAAGGTGGGGCTATTAAATATTAGATCTCTTACATCTAAAGCGCTAATGGTTAATGAACTCATTACTGATCAGGAGTTTAATGTACTGTGTTTAACAGAAACATGGATTAAGCCAAATGAATATATAGCATTAAATGAAGCGAGTCCTCCTGGATACAGTTATATACACCAGCCTCGTCTAACTGGCAGAGGAGGAGGCGTCGCGGTTATTTATAACGATTATCTAGGTGTAACACACAAACCTGGTTATAAATTTAATACATTTGAAGTTCTTCATACTCATATAATGTATGTAGCCTCAAAAAATAAGTCTACCCAGTTAATTCCATTGCTTATTATTTACAGGCCCCCGGGGCCATATTCTGAGTTTCTTTCTGAATTTGCAGATTTTATCTCAGATTTGGTTATTTCCTTAGACAAAGCTTTAGTTGTCGGAGATTTTAATATTCACTTTGATAACCCAGAAGACCCTTTAAAAACAGCGTTTGTGTCCATCTTAGATTCAGTCGGGATTAAGCAGAATGTCATAGGACCGACCCATAATGGTGGTCACACCCTTGATCTAATACTAACATTCAGATTAAACGTAGACAATATAGTCATACTTCCACAGTCTGAAGTTATCTCAGATCATTGTCTCATCTCATTCAAAATATGTCTGAGTAATAATATATGCACCTCACCACGCTACTGTATTAAACGTACTTTCACGTCAACTACTGCACAGAGCTTTATAAATGATCTCCCAGAGCTGTCAACTTTGATTGGGTCACTGTCAGCCCCTGCAGAACTCGATCAGGCAACTGAATGCTTAGAGTCAACATTCCGCCATACTTTAGATAATGTAGCTCCTCTAAAAAGGAAAATGGTCAGAGACAAAAAATTAGCACCCTGGTATAATGATGACACTCGCACATTAAAACAGACCACTCGAAAATTGGAACGTAAATGGCGTCAAACAAAATTGGTAGTGTTCAAATTGGCGTGGAAGGAGAGCTTCCTGAAGTATAAAAAAGCTCTTAGTGCTGCGAGATCAACATATCTCTCCTCCCTAATAGAAGATAACAAAAATAATCCTAGATTCCTATTTAATACTGTAGCAAAATTAACCAGAAATAAGTCCACTATAGACACATACACACCTGCAGTATGTAGTAGCAACGACTTCATGAATTTTTTTAATGACAAAATTGAGAATATCCGACAAAAAATTCAAACTACTAATTTAAGGTTAGACAATGAAAGTGAACTTGTAGTTAACAATATAACTGTATCAGATCATCAGTTAGAATGTTTTACTCCCCTAAAAGAAACTGAATTACTCTCATTAATCTCTACATCTAAAGCCTCAACTTGCATACTAGATCCCTTACCAACACATCTATTCAAACAGATAATGCCTGGAGTAATTGAACCGCTTCTAAAAATAATAAATTCTTCTCTTATGATTGGCTATGTACCCAAATCCTTTAAACTAGCAGTTATCAAACCCCTGATTAAAAAACCTGACCTTGATCCCTGTCAGCTGTCCAATTATCGGCCAATATCAAACCTCCCCTTTATCTCCAAGATCCTTGAAAAAGCTGTGGCACAGCAGTTATGCTCATATTTACATAGGAATAACATCCATGAAATGTATCAGTCAGGATTTAGACCTCATCATAGCACAGAGACAGCACTGGTTAAAGTAGTAAACGACCTACTGTTGGCGTCTGATCAGGGCTGTGTCTCGCTACTTGTGTTGCTTGACCTTAGTGCAGCATTTGATACCATTGATCATTCCATTCTTCTGGATAGACTAGAAAATGTTGTGGGAGTTAAGGGAATGGCCCTCTCCTGGCTCAGGTCTTATCTAACTGATCGTTATCAGTATGTCGATATAAATGGTGATATTTCTAGACGTACCGAGGTAAAGTTTGGTGTTCCACAAGGTTCTGTCTTGGGTCCACTGCTTTTTTCTCTATATATGTTACCTTTGGGCGATATTATTCGTAAACATTGTATTAGTTTCCACTGTTATGCTGATGACACACAGTTGTATGTCTCTGCAAAACCTGATGAGAGACACCAGCTTAATAAAATTGAGGAATGTGTTAAGGACATTAGACACTGGATGCTTATAAATTTCCTTCTGCTTAACTCTGACAAGACTGAAGTACTTGTGCTAGGACCACATAAAGCTAGAAGTAAGTTTTCTGATTACACAGTAACTCTGGATGGCCTTTCTGTTTCTTCACGTGCAGCAGTAAAAGACCTCGGAGTGATTATTGACCCCAGTCTTTCATTCGAAACTCACATTGATAACATCACCCGGATAGCTTTCTTTCATCTCAGAAATATTGCAAAGATAAGAAATTTAATGTCATTGCATGATGCAGAAAAACTAGTCCATGCTTTTGTTACCTCCAAGTTGGATTATTGTAATGCCTTACTGTCTGGATGTTCCAATAAGTGCATAAACAAGCTCCAGTTAGTTCAAAATGCCGCAGCAAGAGTCCTTACTAGAACTAGAAAATATGACCACATCACGCCTGTCTTATCCACACTGCATTGGCTCCCAATCAAATTTCGTATTGATTATAAAATACTACTATTGACCTTTAAAGCACTAAATGGTCTCGCACCACAGTACCTGAGTGAACTTCTGCTCCTCTATGACCCGCCACGCCTACTTAGATCAAAAGGTGCAGGCTATCTGCTGGTACCTCGTATAGTGAAGGCTACATCAGGGGGCAGAGCCTTTTCTTACAAAGCCCCACTGTTATGGAACAGCCTTCCAAGTAATGTTCGGGAATCAGACACAGTCTCAGCATTTAAGTCTAGGCTGAAAACATATCTGTTTAGTCAAGCCTTTTGTTAATGGTGTTTATGAGGTAAAGGAGTAGATCTGGAGGGTCCTCAGACATAGAGTGTTTTGGTAAACTGGGATGTATGGATGCTGTCAGTCCCCACTCGCTTGCTCACTCGAGTTTGTTGACGGTGCAGTGGCTGGCTGCTTTATGTCCCGGGGCTCCCTCATGCCTGTGTTACCTTCTGGCTCTCTCCTTTTATTTATGCTGTCATAGTTAGTTGCCGGAGTCCCTGCTTGTACTCGGTGCAATATGTATACTGTTCCTACTTATTCAGGTGACATTGGGCATACCTAACCACCTGTGTTTTCTTTCTCTTCCCCCCCCCCCCCCCCCCTCCACCCCAAATCTGTCCCTCTGAGTTACATGGAGTCAACAGGAAATCTTTTGGTGGAGACGGTGGGGACCTCGACTGGCTATCGTAGCCTGCAGGGAATCGGCCGTCAGACGTTCTGTCGCATGTCCCAGACTCGGTGAAATGTAACTGAATTGTCTTGGCCAGGCCTAAGGGTCCCATCTGCATCTCATCATTGCTGAGGAGTGTGCTCCCATCACCCAATCAAGCATCCAGCCAGAGCAGGTCATGATATATTTTTTACCATATTAACATGCCATTGTGCGTCATGCCTGATGTAAAGACTCTCGTCTCTGCGAGCCTACCACACAGATTTAATACTTGTCATTTTTAGGGCATACCTAACAACGTGTTTTCTTTCTCTCCCCCCCCATCTGTCCCTCTGAGTTACATGTTGATCCTGGGATTGAGATGCTGGCCTCTTCTGCCCCTCGGACCTGCTTGATCCATCCTGGTGCCCTGTGTCTGGTCGGAGTTTTATCGCCCCACTCCTGTGAAGGACGGCCCCATGAGGACAGTTGAGGGTTATACCTGTTAAAACTGTTAATATTATAGTCAGGCTGTCTGTTGTTGCCCAAATGAGGATGGGTTCCCTTTTGAGTCTGGTTCCTCTCGAGGTTTCTTCCTCATGTCGTCTGAGGGAGTTTTTCCTTGCCACCGTCGCCACAGGCTTGCTCATTGGGGATAGATTAGGGATAAAATTAGCTCATGTTTTAAGTCGTTCAAATTCTGTAAAGCTGCTTTGCGACAATGTTTATTGTTAAAAGCGCTGTACAAATAAACTTGATTTGATTTGATTTGATTTGAATTGTTTCATGGATAAACCCGGTTTGGAAACATATATGGCATGCAAGCCATTGGAAATGGACTATATACAGACCATGATAGCCTATGTGTAGCATGATGTGAGAGGAGCAGCACCAGATGGAGAACTCATAAATTGGAAAGCTGCCAATTATATATAGAAACTCTGTGTGTGCGTGTGTTTATGTAAACGTGTGTGTCTAAATACAGGTATAGACATGCAATGTGCCACAATAGTTTATATGGTCTAAATATAGGCTAGTGACAGCTTGAAGCCCAGTGTAAGTTTCTAGCAGAGGGATGCGCAGCACGGAGCACTGGACAACACTTGATCACAGGACAACGAGATTTGTATCTTTATTTACATAAGATAGATGGGTTTTTATCCAATGCTTATTTTTAATTTGCTTTTTAAAACATAACGTGGGATTAATTACTAACACATTTTACACTCATCGGGAGCTCCACTTTTAGGCAATAGGGATTAATTCAAAATACATTCAAAGCTAAATGTCTATACTACAACCCCGATTCCAAAAAAGTTGGGACAAAGTACAAAT
Organism: Neoarius graeffei; assembly: GCF_027579695.1. Classification (NCBI taxonomy): domain Eukaryota; kingdom Metazoa; phylum Chordata; class Actinopteri; order Siluriformes; family Ariidae; genus Neoarius; species Neoarius graeffei. The sequence goes on from NC_083586.1 coordinate 35,747,180, forward strand.
TGTAAATAAAAATGGAATGTAATGATGTGGAAGTTTCAAAATTCCATATTTTATTCAGAATAGAACATAGATGACATATCAATTCTTTAAACTGAGAAAATGTATCATTTAAAGAGAAAAAATTAGGTGATTTTAAATTTCATGACAACACCACATCTCAAAAAAGTTGGGACAAGGCCATTGTGGCAGCGGGGGTGTGGTCAAGCATCTGTCTGTGAAGGGAGGGCGGAGTCAGGGAAGGTAAGTGGCGGAGTCAGGGAAGGTAAGTGGCAGAATCACTGCACCTGACGGGAATTAACCTGTGTTTGTGTGCCTTCCCCAGTGACCACGCCCTATAAGAGGAGAGGGAGAGCAGAGGAAGGGGGCTCTCCTGACCAGAACATGTGTGTGTGTGTATGAGTGAACATGCGGAAGCTGAACAGCTGACAATAAAAGAGTTATTGAGAACTCAGTTCTGGCCTGCTGTACTTCTGTGCTCCCCCCACCTGGTATAATACAACAGTGGTGCCGAAACCCGGAGCAGTGCAGAAGGGAATGGCCACATGGACTCCTCCCCCTTCCAGGACCTGGTCCATGCCCTCACCACAGCCCAACAGAGCCAGCACCAGGTGCTGATCGCCCTCCGGAAGGAGCAAGAACAACGCTTCAAAGCCCTGGTGCTGGCGCAACAGGAAGATTGCCAGGCATTCCGGCACCTGCTTGCGTCGGCGGGGGCCCCAATCACCACCGTCGCGGACCCTCCCCACCTCACTCTAAAGAAGATGGGTCCGCAGGACGACCCCGAAGCCTTCCTCGCTCTTTTCGATCAGGCAGCCGAGGCGCGGGGTTGGCCGGTGGAACGAGGCGCGGGGTTGACCGGTGGAACAAGGCGCGGGGTTGACCGGTGGAACAAGGCGCGGGGTTGGCCGGTGGAACAGCATGCGGGGTTGGCCGGTGGAACAGCGTGTGGGGTTGGCCGGTGGAACAGTGTGTGGGGTTGGCCGGTGGAACAGTGTGTGGGGTTGGCCGGTGGAACAGTGTGTGGGGTTGGCCGGTGGAACAGTGTGTGGGGTTGGCCGGTGGAACAGTGTGTGGGGTTGGCCGGTGGAACAGCGCGCAGTGCGCCTCCTCCCCCTGCTAACGGGAGAGGCACAGCTGGCTGTGCTACAGCTCCCTGCTGACAGCCAGCTGGTCTACACGGACCTCCACAGAGCCGTCCTCCAGCGCGTGGGTCACACCCCGGAGCAGCAGCGGCAGCGCTTCCACGCGCTGTGCCTGGAGAAGGTCGGCCGGCCATTCGCGTTTGGCCAGCAACTCCGGGACACCTGCCGGTGGTGGCTGAGGGCCGACAACCGCGACGCCAAGAGAATCATCGATCTGGTGGCACTGGAGCAATTCATTGCTCGACTTCCGGAAGGAACCGCGGAGTGGGTCCAGTGCCACCGCCCGGCGTCGCTAGATCAGGCCATCTAGCTGGCGGAGGACCATATGGTGGCCATTCCGACGGCAGAACAGCGTGTCTCCCCTTCTCCCCCCTCTCTCTCTCTCCCCCCTTCTGTTCCTCGTCCTCGCCCCATTCCCCCACCACGGAGGCGGGGGCCGGCTCCACCCCAGCCGGCCCGCCGCACCCGCGATGTCCTACCGTTTCCTACTTCCATGTCTGTGTCTTCCCCCCCTCAGGTGAGTGATCTCTGGAACACCGGTGCAGAGAGAGAGCCTGGACCGGTATGCTGGCGCTGCGGGGAACCGGGGCACCTCCAGCATCAGTGCTCGGTGATGGAGGTGGGCACGGTGGTCCAGATCCCCGATGCGCCAGGGATCGCCCTCGATCGGGACAGAGCATATTGCATACCGGTGAGTATTCAAGGGGATACGTATCAGGCTTTGGTGGACTCCGGCTGTAATCAGACCTCAATCCACCAAAGCCTGGTGCAAGACGAGGCATTGGGGAAAGCGCAGTTGGTGAAGGTGTTGTGTGTGCACGGGGATGTTCACAACTACCCTATAGTGTCGGTCCACATTCTATTTCGAGGGGAGAAATTTAGAGTACAGGCGGTGGTTAATCCTCACCTTACCCACTTGATAATTTTGGGGACTGATTGGCCAGGATTCAGGGAATTAATGGCACACTTAGTGAAGAGTGGGTCCTGCCATAATTTAGCAGGGGGAGGTTTCGGTGTGGCTTTGGCGGGAGCAGCTGTCACAGACCCGTCCACGTCATCACCGCGTCAGAGTGAGGAGCAGCAGGCTCCTCCTCCCTCTCTCGAGGAATCCCTCATGGATTTCCTGTTGGAGCAGTCGCGAGACGAGACTCTGCAGCATGCGTTTGACCAAGTGAGAGTAATCGATGGTCAAACACTCCAGCCAAATGCCACCCCGTCCTTCCCCTATTTCTCCATTTTTAAGGATAGATTATAGATAGTTTTCACTGACGTCACGGCATTCCGGGGAACGCCCCCCAGCCGCCATCTTGGTGGGCAAACAAAACGGACCATCGCCACTACTGGCTACATTATCTCGGACGAATTTATGAAGTTATATAGTCAGTTTTCTAAAATAAAGATCAATGTCGGCAAAATCAAGCAAACAGAAGTATATAGATACACATCTCACGGTATGCAGCCAAACTGGCCTTGATTGGGGGAATTGACCCCTACGAAGTGGACAAAGATGCATTTTCAAGTGACTATGCAGGGCTGCCAAAGCCTGAAACTGCCAAAGCCTGCTCCAAAGCCTGAAACTGACTTCATCAAACTTTAAAGGCTGTCTGATATATACAACTTTATATATTCACAGCGCGCCTTTTGGCGGATGCCGCCTGAATCGCGCAGATCTGATTTTTTTTTTTTTGGGGGGGGGGGGGGGGCGTTGGAGTGTCTGATTATAATTTCAAAGTAAATTCTGTATTAAAATTACTAAATAAGCAAATCCGTTACAGTCCATGAAACAGGAAGTATAAGGATGAGAAAAAAACAGTTTAAATCGGGAAGCTGCGCACATTTGCGCAGTCCTGCACACCGCTCAGACATTACAATGTAAACATTACAATGTAAACGTACACTCAGCGGTTCCAGTTAGGCATTCTCCAGAGACTGTTCACATGATGTTTTGGTTTCCAAAAACAAACTTAAACACAATTGATTGTTTATTTAAACAACTTACCACTTATAAAATGATCGGAGCAGACTTTCTTGTGTTTGGAAGGCTGATAATCCTTGCGGTTGATTCTCGCAAGTCATAGATTTCTCCTTTGTATGCTGAGTTGTTTGCTCGCCTTCGTGCTCCCGTACAGTGGGAATTCCATAAAAGCTCCGCTTGACTTCATCATCTGACCTATTGCGACAGCCGTGAATACAACAAGTTTGCACCATTGCTAGCTTTAAATAGTAGTAATGTAACTATAAATGTAAATAATATATAAATGAATGTAACTCGCGCGCTACAATGGGTGCTCAGTGACCCGTACGGTAAGCTAGCCCTCCAAGATGGCTGCCACCAGGGAATCCCCGACTCTGTGATGTCATGTGAAAACTATCTATACTGAGTGATGCAGGACACTCAGACTAAAGAACCGATAACTCAGCTTTTGATCCCAAAGAGCCACCGGGAATCTATATTCCAGGTGGCTCACTTCAATCCCATGGCCGGACACTTAGGTCGGGATAAGGCACTAGCCCAAATAATGGCCAGGGATTTGCGGCGATGTCCGTAGGTGGTGTACGGCATGCCGCGAATGCCAGATAGTAAATCCAGCGGCCATTCCAAAAGCGCCTTTGCGCCCTCTGCCATTAATCGAGACCCTGTTCGAAAGAATTGGGATGGATCTCGTCGGGCCATTAGATCGGTCAACACGAGGATATCGCTTTATTTTAGTTCTGGTGGACTATGCAACGCGATATCCGGAAGCAGTGCCTCTTCGCAATATCTCAGCACGTAGTATTGCGGAAGTGCTCTTCTGCGTCATCTCCCAAGTCGGAATCCCCAAAGAGATTCTGACTAATCAAGGCACTACGTTTGTCACGCACACTGCGCGAACTGTATGGGTTACTGGGAATTAATCCAATCCACACCAGCGTTTATCACCCACAAACGGATGGCCTAGTCGAACGGTTCAACCGCACCCTCAAAAACATAATTAAAAAATTTGTAAGCAAGGACGCACGCAACTGGGATAAATGGCTCGAGCCCCTGTTATTCGCAGTGCGAGAGGTCCCACAAGCCTCCACGGGGTTCTCCCTGTTCGAATTATCATATGGGCGTAAGCCGAATGGCATTCTAGATGTGCTGCATGAAAATTGGGAGGAGGGACCTTCAACAAGTAGAAATGAAATTCAGTACGTTATTGACCTGCGCGCCAAACTCCACACCCTCACGCACTTAACCCAGTTGCAAACGGAATTTTCTGACGTGTTCTCGCCCCTGCCCAGCCGCACCCACCTCATAGAACACCACATTGAGATGCCCCCGGGGGTAGTAGTGTGCAGCCGCCCTTACAGACTGCCCGAACACAAGAAAAAGGTGGTTCGGGAAGAACTCGAGGCCATGCTCGAAATGGGCATCGTCGAGGAGTCCCACAGTGACTGGAGCAGCCCGGTGGTCTTGGTTCCCCGGTGTTCTGTCCCAGGAACATGCAAACTCCACACAGAAAGGCCCTCGCCGGCCACGAACCCGGACCTTCTTGCTGTGAGGTGACAGCGCTAACCACTACACCACCGTGCTGCCTGGGAGTACATCATTTTGCCTAAAACAAATGTCACATAATTAATTATTTTGCAAATACTGGCTGTAGTTTTCACAAATAATAATTTGAAACAATTGTATATAATTTGCACCTGAGACGAATATAAAACCTTACCAAAATGTGTGAGAATTTAACAAATCTAAAGAGAATTGCATCATGTTGACATTTTTAATCCAACCCCCAAAATCTCTGGAAATAAAAATATTTATTCTCCAATTCAGTTTCATGGTTTTAATAAAGTTTAATAACTGTCAATGAATTTATAGATTCTGACATAAAATGTGCCATATCTTTAACCCATACAGTGGGATCCAGAAGTCTGAGACCACATTGAAAATCCGAGATTTATTTTTTTATTTAAAACTGGAAATAAACAGAAAGAAAATTTCAAAGAAAGAAAATTATCAACATGGTTAGCACTGTTGCCTCACACCAAGAAGGTCCTGGGTTTGAGCCCAGTGGCCGACAGGGGCCTTTCTGTGTGGAGTTTGCATGTTTTCCCTGTGTCTGCGTGGGTTTCCTCCGGGTGCTCTGGTTTCCCCCACAGTCCAAAGACATACAGGTTAGGTTAATTGGTGGCTCTAAATTGACTGTAGGTGTGAATGTGAGTGTGAATGGTTGTTTGTGTCTATGTGGCAGCCCTGCAGTAACCTGGTGACTTATCCAGGGTGTACCCCGCCTCTCACTGGGATAGACTCCAGCTTGCCTGTGACCCTACAGAGGATAAGTGGCTACAGATAATGGATGGATGGATGGAAATTATCAACATCTTTAATGCAACCCTGTTTCCAAAAAAGTTGGGATGATGTGTAAAATGTCATTAAAAACAGAATGTGATGATTTGCAAATCAATGTTTGAAACCCTGTATTTCACTGAAAATAGGACAAAGACACATAACATATCAAATTTTGAAACAGAAATTGTGTAAAAAATATATGCTGATTTGGAATTTATTGGCAGCAGCACATTAAAAAATCAGGACCAGGGCAACAAAAGACTGTAAAAGTTGTGTGATGTGTTAAAAAAAAAAGGCTAATTTGGTTAACTGGCAACAGGGCAGTAACATGACTGGGTATTTAAAGAGCATCCCAGAGAGGCGGAGTCTCTCAGAAGTAAAGATGGGGAGGGGTCCACTGCTCTGTGAAAGACTGTGTGGGTAAACAGTGCAACAATTTCAGAATAATATTCCTCAATGTAAAATTGCAAAGAATTTGGTCATCACATCATCTACAGTACATAATATCATTAAAGATTCAGAGAATCTGCAGACGTTTCTGTACTGAAGGGACAAGGCTGAAAACCAACACTGGATCTTCGGGCCCTCAGGCAACACTGTGTTAAAAACAGACGTTTCTTGAGTGGAAATCACTGCATAGGCTCAGGAACACTTCAGAAAACCATCGTCTGTGAACATACAATGAACTGAGGCGAAGTGAAGCGGACTGTATATCAGGCAAGAATGGGAAAATATTTCTCTTTCAAAACTATAGCAATTAGTCTCCTCAGTTCCCAAACATTTACAGAGTGTTGTTAAAAGTAGAGGTGATGCAACATAGTGGTAAACATGCCCCTGTCCCAACTTTTTTAGAAACCTCTTGCTGGCATCAAATTTAAAATAAGCATGTACTAGTGCACCACAAACAATTAGAATGTCATGAAAAAGATCAATATTTTCCATCAGTTATTTAAGAAAGTGAAAATTTTAAAAGGTATTCTAGACTCATACATAAACTAAAATGTTTCAAGCATTTTTCAATTTTAATTTTGATAATTATGGCTTACAACACAAAAAAAAATCTCAAAACATGAGGGCATTTCATTTCAAGTTTGAGTAAAACAGTATAAATACTGTGTATCTCTCGGTCTAGTTCAGTACACACAACCACAATCATTGGGAAGACTGCTGACTTGACAGTTGTCCAGAATATGATCATCAACACCCTCCACAAGGAGGGTAAGACGTAGGTCGTTGCTGAAAAGGCTGGCTGGAAAAGATGCCCAAGCAACAAGGATGACTGCAGCCTTGAGAGGATTGTCAAGAAAAGTCGATTCATGAACTTGGGAGAGCTTCACAAGGAGTGGACTGAGGCTGGTGTCACTGGTGCCAGGCGAGTTGGGTGCCCAGCACTGAGATTCAGAGATGTGTGCAAAAGAGACCTAACTTCTTGCAACATTCCTGTGGAGGACTGGGAGCGGCAAGCTAGAGACCGAGCCGCTTGCCACCTCACCATCCAGAAGGGCACCTTGGAGGCTGACAGAAGGAAGGGCCTGACTGTGGCTACAAAGAGGGCGAGGAAGAGGCTGGAGGTGAAAACCTCAAACCCCAACACCCAGTTCACATGCGAAGTGTGCAACAAGGTCTGCAAGTCCCGGATAGGCCTGTACAGTCACTCCCATTCCCATTCCTGGGCACACCCAAAATGATGGTCTTACGAGATCGGACAGCCGAAGAGAAGAGAGAATCTCTTCTAATTGAAGCATGTGTTCAGATGACACTCTGATGGGATTTGATCTAAAATGAATCATAATGTTTTACACAAATGTACCCCATGATGTACCAAATACTACAATTCTGAAAATATTTAAAATATTCTACTTTTCACTCAAGTTGCTGTCAATAATATAATTTGTAATGAAAATTGCTGTATTAAATTGGAAATTAATGCACAATAGAAACACTTTCACTAGTGCTCTCAGACTTTTGGACCTCGCTGTATGCCATTCTGTGTTAAATTCACAAGCTGCAAATAGATTGGACATGGACGTGTTGCATGGAAGTGGTTACTCAGATACATAGTAGTCTGTGGGGTGAATTTTCTCTAGTGTATCATGTCAAGTGAACTGTAACTAAACCTGCACTGTTTTTGAAAGTCATTGACTGACTGTTTTCTGTAAATTAAACATCAATTTTATCCAAAGTTCGCAAGCTGTATATTTGAATTATGCTTTTATTTGCAGGAAAGCAGAAGAAATAAAATCATTTTTTGTAACATGAAGGTTTTTTTTTGTTTGTTTTTTACCAAATATTTGTAAAGTCTGTTCTGGTCTATTTGATATAATATTTCTTAAATATCTCGTAGTAACCTCAAGCTAGGCGCTTCTGTGTGCGCCTTTATTAAATGCAAAGTGACATTTTAGACAAATTCTAAATTTGGGATATCATTTAGGTTTAGGTAGCCTATGAATGCAACCTACCTTGAAATGTCAAAAACTGTGGATTATCATATCTGGCAGATGCACCAGGCAATACCATCTCTTTAAAACGTCATGGTTACATTGCTACACAGCAGTTTATTCCGGCAATGCAAGTGAATGAGTGTTTACTGAAACTGCTGTGACCATTTTTCATATTGATGACTATTTCACCCCTGGGCCTTCTAACAAGGACGGTGTGGGAGGATGTGGAGGAAACCAAATAGAATCACATTTCTCCAATCTCTTGTTCAAGCTACTATGCTGCTCAATGCATGCTAAAAGGGTAAGCAGCCCTGGAGAGGCACAGACTTCCAAAAGGCTATTCATCTTCACTGACATTGCTACCTTTTTTACTCACCACTTGCCTTTTTTTTTGCAGCATTCATTCTCTCTCCCAACACATTTCCAATCTTTTTTTCACTCAGTTATTTTCTGAGAGAGGAAATTGTAGTGTATGACACAAATGCTGTACATTTTGTACACTGTATACATGTCTGTGCCTCCAGTAAAGGTGCATCATTTGGAATATTGTATAGCTTTATAACATGTGCATCTTTCTCAATTACAAGCTTTTAAAAAATGTTAAGTTTTTAATCATAGAATTATAAATTTTCTAATAAAAGCTAACATTCCAGTCTTTTCTGGCACATACTTCTTCATCATGGATAGCAGCTATTCTTGGACTTGTGATATTAAAAGTGACAAAAGGACCTTGCAGTTATATTGCTGTTCCAAGTACTGAGTGAAAGGAAAGAGTGCTTGATGGCATACACTTTGGTCCATCGATGAATAAATGGTTGCTTAAGCCTCATTCACAACCCGCCATAAGTGTTTGGGACACGCACAGATCACGCGGTTTGGTAGCTCGCAGCCGTACCGCAGGGTCGCAGTGAACCCAGGGGAAAGTTTGAGGGAGGAACAAGGGCGTAGGTTTGGTCTAAGCTTTGGTAGGGTCATTACAACTTACTCCCCCCCCCATCCACCCATAACTTGATCATACATCACGTGTACACAACCACACTCATACTCAGCGGAACAGTTCAAGAACACTTTACTTATTCCTTTTCCACTGGCACTACACTTCTTTGTGTCCTATGTAATCAAACAAAATGCTCATGAAAAAGATTCATGAACCCATTTTTAACAAACATGAGGACTGGAATATAGCCTACATGTTGTCATTATGCATTTAGCTCAGGCTATAGAAAATAAATTATTTCATGACTGAGTTCAAAGTAACTGGCAAAATAACATATGTTTACTAAGATCATTTGTTAGTATATTCCATGTCACATCAGAGAACCAAAACCTCACCTGGAGCACTGAAGCTCCAGCCACCTCTCCTTCTATCTGTCCTGCCCCTTCACTGGATGTATGAACATCCTATGTGAAAAAGAACATATAATTAGTAGACATATCTTGGGAGCTGTGTCTCAGAGCTCTATTTATTTCAGACCAATGTGAATTAACTTTTGGCTACCCTATTCAACATATACAGTATCACATTCAGTGTCATTGCTGACCTACTTATGCCTGTTCTTAACTTTACACCTCACCTGACCACCTGTAGGTTCTGCTTCCTCTGTCGAAACCACCTCCTGGTTGGCACTACACTTCTTTGTGTCCTATGCAATCAAACAAAATGTTCATGAAAAAGATTCATGAACCCATTTTTAACAAACATGAGGACTAGAATATAGCCTACATGTTGCCATGATGTAAAGCTCAGGTGAAAAGAAATTATGCTATGACTGAGTTCAAACTGGACAAAAAGAAAACTATAGTGACAAAAGCACAGATTCTTAACCTGCACAAGGCTTGCATCTGTCTTCTGTTGTCTAATTTCATGCACAGAGTTTTCATTAATTAGCGACAACAACTGGCAAGCTTTATAGCCACCAGGCTACACTAGCACTAACTAACTAATTAAAACGGGAGCTATCAGCATCTTTCCATGACTTCCCGTGTTTATTGCATGTATCTGCCAGGGCTTTATTCTGTTGGCTACTACAGACAGATAAAACTAGCACTCCAAAAAGACACGGGAGGGGAGGAGGAAATATAACACTTAGCTAAGCCTTCACTGAACGCTGCAATAATTGTGTTGCGTGACACAGCTAAATATCAAACTTCTGGGCGCACTATACTTACTGTCGCGGTGGTGAAATAACTTCTAATGTCTCATTTCTTTTTTGGTGGCAATGGCATTGTTGTCTCTTAAGCTTATAAAATAGAACAGTGGTCAAATTCAGAATGACAAATTTATACAGTTTCGGGCCATTACGAGCCAGATGCGTTGCCGCTTTCAGCACCACAGCACATGGACCTCTGCTTTCGCGTGAGGCTACCTGACTGGCACCACTGATGACCATCGCTCTGTTGCAGCCAATGAAATAGCAGCATGGGTCGTCATAGCTCCGAATACATCAAAAAATTTTAAGTAAAAGTAACTTAACTTTTTAAGTAAAAGAAGGATTCTTGATTAAGTAGCTTTTAAGAGTAATCTTAAAGGTCATAGGCAATGGTCGGAGGTGAAACATAGAATATCAACTTTATTGTCTAGAAGAACGACCCAAAAAGCGAATTCAATCTTCCTAGTGTCTAATTTGCATCCTAAAATTGAATAAAACGTTTAAAATATACTGTTTTGCCCAATTTCCGAAGGTTTGTTTACATCTCACTTATACGCACTTTCACCTCCAGGGGACCGTCGTCGTGACATCATTCAAGGCAAACAGACTGGGAGCAGTTCTGTGTTTACTTGCGAACCGAGCACACATGTACGGACTTTGGTCGTGAGAGGCTGTGTAAAATGTCTGAAAGCGATAGCGATTTTGAAGTAGGAACTCTCCAAATTGAATATCGAGAGGTGAAACCATATATGTATGAACCTATGGCCATTGTGAAGCAATCGGTGAATGTGGCTCACTGGTTTGACCGTGCGGCCTCGGAATCGGACAGCGACTCGGCCGACTCTGATCGCAGTGACCCCGGACCTCAACAAGACTCACGCCCAAACGATTTATCCTGGTAGTTATGATAAATTCTTACTTTCATCGTAATACTAAATAAGATCCCTTTTGAAGAATAATTAAACCGCCCTCCCTAGTGGATATAGGTAACGATTACTTGACAGTGCACCGGTAGGCCACATTAGCCTGCCATCCACGGCATTATACTATTTATAGCCTACTCTAAGCGAGGAAATATCCCTTTGTCTCATTTCCACAATGATTGTACAGGATCCCTCAGGATTCTTGACTTGTCAATTGCAAGCAAAAGTAAAAATGTTTACCTCCAATCTTCTCCTTTTTGCTTGAGCGTTGCTGGTCTGTTTCTTCTTTGACTAATTGATTTTGTTTCACGCGCACAATCCACTCTCTCCGCCTCGTCTCCTCTTCCGGAAAAAAAACAACCCTCTGGCTTCATGCGCACAATCCACTCTCTCTGCCTCTTCTCCTTTTTCGGAAAAAGCCAACCCACTTGCTCCACCTCTTCTCCTTTTTCAGAAAAAGCCAACCCTCTTGCTCCACCTCTTCTCCTCTTTCAGAAAAAGCCAACCCACTTGGTCCGCCTCTTCTCCTTTTTCGGAAAAAGTCAATCCTCTCGCTCCGCCTCTTCTCCTTTTTCGGAAAAAAGCCAACCCACTTGCTCCGCCTCTTCTCCTTTTTCATAAAAAGCCAACCCTCTTGCTCCACCTCTTCTCCTCTTTCAGAAAAAGCCAACCCACTTGGTCCGCCTCTTCTCCTTTTTCGGAAAAAGTCAATCCTCTCGCTCCGCCTCTTCTCCTTTTTCGGAAAAAGCCAACCCACTTGCTCCGCCTCTTCTCCTTTTTCGGAAAAAGTCAATCCTCTCGCTCCACCGCTTCTCCTCTTCCGGAAAAAAAGAAATCCACTCTCTCTGCCACTTCTCCTCTCTCAGTAAAAGGTAAACACTTCTTCCTGAACCGGTCCTATTGTTCCAGTTGACTGCACAACAATAAGGCATGGTTTTTCTTTGGAAATTCCTGAACGCATGTCTGCACTCAAGCCGAACGGCAATGCAAGTAAATGGAAGTGGACTCAGCTCAAGCGGTTTGTTTGTCTTGAATGATGTCACATGCCGAGTGGTCACGAAAATCGCCGAGCAGAAATTCGCCACGATCCACGCTAACTTATTTTAATTATTACTTATTAACAATACTTCTTGGGACCAGAAGAAAATTACAGGGGTTTTTTTAACATATAAAGTTTCAAATGTGCATAAATTGAAAACCATTGCCCATGACCTTTAAGTGACACTAACTTAATTTTGGAAGTTAGAGAAACATTCCTGTTCAAGTATATTTTACAAGGTATTTTGTTTTCACGGTACAAATAAAAATTAAGCATAGGTAACTTAAATATTTTATTATCTTTAAAATAAAATACTTTAACTTCTTAGGAAGGAATTATTCTTGTTATGTTTACTTAACTTTTTATGTTCAATGAAGCTATGCAAACGCCACTATAATTAAAAAAAGTTGCTTAATATCAACTCAAAATTAGATGTTCTGGAACTTAATACAATTTATATAATCAGTTTAAAAAAGATTAAAATATTTTTTAATCTTTTAAACAATAATTCTATTATCTACTACAGGTTACTTTGATAGCGACCTTCATCTCGTCTTTATTTTTGGGTCAGGTGTTTCTCATCTTCCTCTTGACAATACCATATAGATTCTCTATGGGGTTCAGGTCAGGAGAGTTGGCTGGCCAGTCAGGCACAGTAATATCATGGTCAGCAAACCATTTGGTAGTAGTTTTGACACTGTGGGCAGGTGCTGAGTCCTGCTGGAAAAGGAAATCGGCAATTCCATAAAGCTTGTCAGCAGATGGAAGCATGAAGTGCTCTAAAATCTCCTGGTAGATGTCTGCGTTGACTATGCACTTGATAAAATACAGTGGACCAACACCAGCAGATGACATGGCACCCCAAATCATCACAGACTGCGGAAACTTCACACTGGACTTCAAACACCTTGGATTCTGTGCCTCTCCACACTTCCTCCAGACTCTCGAACCTTGAATAGGTAAAATTTACTTTCATCTAAACAGATGACTTTGGACAACAGTCCAGTTTGAGCAACAGTCCAGTTCTTTCTCTCCTTAACCTGGGTAAGATGCTTCTGATGTTTTCACTGGTTCAAGAGTGGCTTTCGAATGGATCACTAGTAGTGAATTTTCTGCACAGAGGTTTTGCTGTGCTACTAGCAGGTAATGGTCATGTGATTTCAAAACAAAAACAACAAACTGGACTCTAGGAAGGGGTGAAGTAAAGGGCTAGCCCCTTTAAGCATTTATTTAGGAACCATATTTTTTAAGTATTACCATAATAATGAATATATGACATGTTTGAATTGGAGCACTATAACTATCAAAAGAAATACAACAGAGACATTTGCCATGATCATGCTGCAATAATCAAAAACTGTCTTTTTAAATTAATCATACTAAATTATTGAGTATAATTAATTATACTTTGTCGTCCTACTTACTAGTCTTTACACTTGACCAAACACTGTTTCTGTAATGATCAGGATGTTAATTATTGTTTTACATTGTCCCAAGGGTCAAGCAACATTTCTTACAGTAAAAAACAAACATATAATTTGTTCCCAAAAATATTGAACAGGAATAGTTGGAGAACTAAATCTCCAATCAACTCTACATCACCTGAAACATCCACACGCAATCATCAAGAGTGTGTACGCTGCATGAATCTACATGTAATCATCTGCTCTGATGACTCATACTTCCTCTCCTGCATCCCTGTAAACACTGAGATCATATCCTGTGTTAGCTGGAGGAGCTTAGTGTTAATGAGGCTTCAGGGAGAACTTCCTGGTTGGGTGCTGGCATATCGTGTTGAAATCCTAATCTTAGTAATTATCAGAGCAACACTTTTTACCGGTGTGGTGTTCAACTGATGCTTGGAAAAGGTCAGACAGAAGTATGCTAAAATGCTAAAAATGGAGTGTGTAAGTAAAGAGATTTATTTATTTATTTATTTATTTGGTGGAAAGGTGCTGTTAGAGAGCTACATCAAGTGTTCTGAGATTATTCTGATATGCTGTAAAATGGTAGGAGTCAAAAAAGAATTCTGCATCACAGAATATGTGAGCTAGGCGGCACGGTGGTGTAGTGGTTAGCGCTGTCGCCTCACAGCAAGAAGGTCCTGGGTTCGAGCCCCGGGGCCGGCGAGGGCCTTTCTGTGCGGAGTTTGCATGTTCTCCCCGTGTCCGCGTGGGTTTCCTCCGGGTGCTCCGGTTTCCCCCACAGTCCAAAGACATGCAGGTTAGGTTAACTGGTGACTCTAAATTGACCGTAGGTGTGAATGTGAGTGTGAATGGTTGTCTGTGTCTATGTGTCAGCCCTGTGATGACCTGGCGACTTGTCCAGGGTGTACCCCGCCTTTCGCCCGTAGTCAGCTGGGATAGGCTCCAGCTTGCCTGCGACCCTGTAGAAGGATAAAGCGGCTAGAGATAATGAGATGAGATGAGAATATGTGAGCTAGTGATAGCTCATATAATGTCAGGTAGCAGTGTTAATGAGGTAACAGTGTTACCAGTAGCAGAGTCTTTGACTCTGCTACTGGTAACACTGTAACCCAGTACAACCTGCCGCTTGGATGGGTGGTCGGCATCTAAACCAGCTCCCTCACCGGCCAAAGGCTGGTGAGGAGGGTGGCATGTCACCCAGCAGGATTAAAAACAAGACCTGTTAAAGGGCGTAGGAGCTCCTTGTATGCCAACAGCCAACATGCAAAAATGGAGCTGGGGTCCTATTGTAGTCATGCTCATATTTACATAGGAATAACATCCATGAACTGTATCAGTCAGAATTTAGACCTAATCACAGCACAGAAACAGCTTTGGTTAAAGTAGTAAATGACCTACTGTTGGCGTCTGATCAGGGCTGTGTCTCGCTGCTTGTGTTGCTTGACCTTAGTGCAGCATTTGATACCACTGATCATTCCATTCTTCTGGATAGACAAAAAATATTCTGGGAATTAAGGGAACGGCCCTCTCCTGGCTCAGCTCTTATTTAACTGATCATTATCAGGATGTTGATATAAATGGTGATATTTCTAGACGTACTGAGGTAAAGTTTGGTGTTCCACAAGGTTCCGTCTTGGGTCCACTGCTTTTTTCTCTATATATGTTACCTCTGGGTGATATTATTCATAAACATTGTATTAGTTTCCACTGTTATGCTGATGACACACAATTGTATGTTTCTGCAAAACCTGATGAGAGACACCAGCTTTACAGAATTGAAGAATGTGTTAAGGACATTAGACACTGGATGCTTATTAATTTCCTTCTGCTTTACTCTGACAAGACTGAAGTACTTGTACTAGGACCACATACAACTAGAAGTAAGTTTTCTGATTACACAGTGACTCTGGATGGCCTTTCTGTTTCTTCACGTGCAGCAGTAAAAGACCTCGGGGTGATTTATTGACCCCAGTCTTTCATTCGAAACTCACATTGATAACATTACCTGGATAGCTTTCTTTCATCTCAGAAATATTGCTAAGATAAGAAATTTAGTGTCACTACATGACGCGGAAAAACTAGTTCATGCTTTTGTTACCTCCAGGTTGGATTATTGTAATGCCTTACTGTCTGGATGTTCCAATAAGTGCATAAACAAGCTCCAGTTAGTTCAAAATGCAGCAGCAAGAGTCCTTACTAGAACTACAGTAGAAAATATGACCACATCACGCCTGTCTTATCCACACTGCATTGGCTCCCAATCAAATTTCGTATTGATTATAAAATACTACTATTGACCTTTAAAGCACTAAATGGTCTTGCACCACAGTACCTGAGTGAACTTCTGCTCCTCTATGACCTGCCACGCCTACTTAGATCAAAAGGTGCAGGCTATCTGCTGGTACCTCATATAGTGAAGGCTACATCAGGGGGCAGAGCCTTTTCTTACAAAGCCCCACAGTTATGGAACAGCCTTCCAAGTAATGTTCGGGAATCAGACACAGTCTCAGTGTTTAACTCTAGGCTGAAAACATATCTGTTTAGTCAAGCCTTTTGTTAATGGTGTTTATGAGGTAAAGGTGTAGATCTGGAGGGTCCTCAGACATAGATTGTTTTGGTAAACTGGGATGTATGGATGCCGTCAGTCCCCACTCGCTTGCTCACTCGAGTTTGTTGACGGTGTAGTGGCTGGCTGCTTTATGTCCCGGGGCTCCCTCATGTCCGTGTTACCTTCTGGCTCTCCCCTTTTAGTTATGCTGTCATAGTTAGTTGCTGGAGTCCCTGCTTGTATTCAGTGCAATATGTATACTGTTCCTACTTATTCAGGTGACATTGGGCATACCTAACAACCTGTGTTTTCTTTCCCTCTCTCTCCCCCCCTCCCCCCAAATCTGTCCCTCTGAGGGCCTGTCCACACGGCAACGGATTCAGGTGACTCCGATACAATTGCTTATCGTTTAGGCCTGGCGTCCACACGGCACCGGCGTTTTGGGTGCCCAAAACGCAATCTTTTTGAGAACGGGTTCTAGAGTGGAAAGATCTGGCAATGTTGCCATTGCGAAGTCATCTGAATGAGTAGAATGGATTTGTTTACGATGACGTCACAGCCACATGACCAGCCACATGACTCTCGTGCGCCTCATTCATAACAACAACAATGGCGGCCCCCATAGTAGTAGTATTTTCAGTGCTGCAGACGCTGCTAAGTTTATTCGCATTATTGAGACAAAATTTAGAGGAGTTGCAGCGACTAGGCGAGCGGCGGAGACGCTTACACGGCCACACGCGTCAGATTCTTTTAAACCCACCACGACGTGTAACTAGACGGGCCAAAAGAAGAAGATTTTGGGTGAGACCGGGAAGAACCAGTAGCTGGTGGGACAACTTCGTGAATGGTGTTGTCGTGGACGCAGAGTGGAGAGAGAACTTTCGGATGTCCAGAGCTTCACTTGTGGCCCTGAGCGAAGAACTTCGTCCTCATATTGAAGGCCAAACAACCAACATGAGAGAAGCGATTGGACCATTAAAGAAGGTCGCTTGCACGCTGTACTACCTGAGCGACGAGGGAAGGCTACGGAAGACGGCTAACTCCTTTGGCCTGTCGCGGCAGGCTGTCTCCATCATCGTAAGGCAGACATGCAAAGCCATCGCTCTCCACCTCGGTCCGAAATATATCAAGCTGCCCTTCACAGAACCCGAGGCAGAGGAGCTTGTGTCTGGCTTTCACTGTGTACATGGCATGCCACAGTGTTTGGGAGCGGTCGACGGGACCCACATTGAAATCAAGCAGCCATCATCCCACGCCATGGACTACATCAACAGAAAGGGTAAACATTCATTAAATGTACAAGCAGTGTGTGACTACAAGTACAGATTTATGGATGTAGTTATAAAGTGGCCTGGCAGTACGCACGATGCACGAGTGTTTGCTAATTCAAAGATCAGCACCTACTTTAAAACCGGCAAGATTCCAGCATTGAAAAAGCAGATAGTGGATGATGAGGAACCCATCCCCATATTTCTCCTGGGTGACCCAGCCTATCCACTACTACCTTTCCTGATGAAGGAATATTCAAACGGTGGTTCCACGCCACAAGAGCAGTACTTTGGGTTATGTTTGTGTAGGGCACGCATGGTCATTGAGTGTGCTTTTGGTCGGCTGAAGGCCAGATTTGCATCCCTGAGAAGAGCAATGGACATTAACCTCAGTGACTTGCCCTATGTAATTTATGCCTGCTTTGCTCTCCACAACTACTGTGAAGAAAACAGTGAGACCATGGACGAACACTGTGTGGAGAGTGCTGTACAATGTGACCAGGAAGTACAGCCTTCCACACAAAGCAACAGTTACCTGACTGACTGTAATGAGACAGAGGGGAGAAGGGTCAGAAGAGTGATTACAAAGTTCCTTGACCCTTGAACAGTTTTTTTGTATGTACCACTGTAACTTCTGTTCACTGCTTTTTTAATGAACCAATCACTTTTGTGTATAGAATTCTTTAGTGTGGATTTATTTAGTATACTGTGGATATTTAGTAAACTGTGCGGGTGTTGTACATAGACAAGTGACTCAAACCATTTCTTGCCTGCTTTCTATTGGATAAGAATATTGTGAAATTGTTTACACATCAACCTGACTTACCTGCCAGACAGACAATTTACACCTGCTTTGATAAACAGAAAGTACAGCCTTCCACACAAAGCAACAGTTACCTGACTATAATGGAGGCAGAGGGGAAAAGAGTCAGAGGACCCTTCAACAGACTGTAATAACCACTGCATTGCATTCACTTTTGTATACTGCTTCTCTTTTAAATAAACAAGTAACTGAACCATTTCTTGAATTTCTTTTTTATTGGATAAGACTGATTTTCAAAATGTTCACACAATTTAAAAAGTTATATGAATTAAATAAAAATGCTTTAAGAAATGTTCACACAATTTAAAAAGTAATATGAATTAAATAAAAATTCTTTAAGAAATGTTCACACACAATTTAAAAAGTTATATGAATTAAATAAAAATGCTTTAAGAAATGTTCACACGCAATTTAAAAAAGTTATATGAATTAAATAAAAATGCTTTAAGAAATGTTCACACAATAAGAAAAAAAATTATAAAACTATGCACACTAATAAAACTACATAACAAATAAAATTAAACTAGCAGGCACAATGAGGCACTTTATGTGTCCACGTCATCCTCTTGCAGCAGTGCCCTTCTGTATGAGAAACCTGGAGCAGTGTGTGTACGTTGAGCGCTGTGTGATGGGGTGGTGTGTGATGGTGTGTTGCTTGTAGTGGTGGGTAATGGTGTGTATGCATCTGCATGATGATGCGGTGTGTGCAGGTAAGGTGGTGCTGCATGGGGCGCTGGCATGTATGGCCTATACAGATGTGGAGCAGGGGCTTGTGGCTGTTGCTGGAGCACAAGTGTCTGTAGCAGTTCAAACCCATTCTTAATAGTGTTCGTGATGAGTTCAATATTGTTGTTCGTCCGCTCCAGGTTCTCATTGGCACGCTTCTCCTACTCCTCCATGAGCTGCAGCATTCTCCTCTTAATCTGGAGATCCTCCTGCACGGCTGCATTCATTGGGGCCTTCCTCCTCAGCCTGTCCCCTCTGTGGCTTTCTAGTTTTGCCTTAAAAAACAAAAAGTTTATACATTTTAGAATGCATCACCAGTAGCAAACACTCCACAACACCACCCTAAAGCAGTTTGTATTTTTAAGCCCTGAAGAAGGCCTGGGGTGAGGCCGAAACATGTTGGCTTTTTAAAAGTTAAAAATGAACTAGCTATACTGAGTAAAAGCTTTTTATGGAAGAAGAACAGTGCCTTGGCCGTCCTTTATCCACTTGCAACACCCTAAAGCAACATGAGTATACCGAACGTTACACCATGCCAGCTTTGAAGTAGCATAACATATAACTCACAGCAAGTAGGCCTTCAAGATTGAAATCATGAAACCATGTGCTTGCTTACCTGAAGCAAATTTCTCCGCCGGTTGACCTCTGCAGCAGACGGATTGGACACGGTGGAAGCCGAAGAAACCTCTAGCTCGACAGACGACCAGGGAGAATCAGATGTCGAGGAGGAGGAGGCCGAATCTTCCACCAATCTTTCCACCAAATCAGCACTCTCGATGCCCGATGGGATGCTGTCGGTTCCAGGCGAACCACCCCAGATCTCTTCGCACAGTTCAAAGAATACAAAAACCACACATCCGTGGCCACTCCGACGCCCAGAGTCGACGGCATGCCGGTATTTGTTTCTAATACCCTTCAGCTTTGCAGCAATCTGGGCCTTTGAGATGCTGCTGGGGTCGTGAGGAAAGTCCTTCCCGGCAGCCATTTCCCTGGTGGTGTATTGCTGCCGAAAGGCGAGCGTAATATCGCCATACTTGGCCTGGCATGTTTCCCAGTCCACATTCTCCTGATATTTTGTGGTTTTGTAGTTCAGAGTCACTCGCAGGAGTAACTCCACCTCGTTATCAGTCCAAACAAGAGGGTTGGTTTTTTCTAGGGTGGTCGCAGCCATTTTCTTCTTCTTGTTGTGTGAACGGAAGAAGAAGGGGTTTGTGCGCATGCGTCCATGCCAAGATTTTTTTCTTGTATTTTTCTGGTGTCTTGGATGGGACCGTTACAGCGCACGTAGTGGTGTAGCATGTGTATTGCATCGTTTTCAGCAAGCATTGCATTGCCATATGGACCTGATATTCTACTGATCGTTGCCCATTTGGAGGCGATATTTTTTTAAATAACATCACGTTGCCGTTGTCGTGTGGATGTGGCCTGACTTACATGGAGTCAACAGGAAATCTTTTGGTGGAGACCTCAACTGGCTATCGTAGCCTGCAGGGAATCGGCCGTCAGACATTCTGTCGCATGTCCCAGACCTGGTGAAATGTAACTGAATTGTCTTGGCCACCCCTAAGGGTCCCATCTGCATCCCATCATTGCTGAGGAGTGTGCTCCCATCACCCAATCAAGCATCCAGCCAGAGCAGGTCATGATATTTTTTTAACCATATTAACATGCCATTGTTGTGTATTATGCCTGATGTCAAGACTCTTGTCTCTGCGAGCCTACCACACAGACTTAATACTTGTGTCATTTTTAGGGCATACCTAACAACCTGTGTTTTCTCCCCCCCAACCTGTCCCTCTGAGTTACACGTCGGTCCTGGGATCGAGATGCTGACCTCTTCTGCCCCTCAGACCTGCTTGATCCATCCTGGTGCCCTGTGTCTGGTTGGAGTCTTATCGCATCGCTCCTGTGAAGGACGGCCCCATGAGGACAGTTGAAAGTTACACCTGGAGGACGCTCTGGGATCTTACAGTAATGCTTTTATGGCTGAGGACTACAGTTGACTTCCTAACTTTAGGACTGCAGTTGTCATGAACAGTTTTGCACTCAAGTTTCCATCAAATGAAGAGTTACAACATCAATGAAACTGTCTTCATGTTAAAACTGTTAATGTTATAGTCATGCTGTCTGTTGTTGCCCAAATGAGGATGGGTTCCCTTTTGAGTCTGGTTCCTCTCGAGGTTTCTTCCTCATGTCGTCTGAGGGAGTTTTTCCTTGCCACCGTCGCCGCAGGCTTGCTCATTGGGGATGGATTAGGGATAAAATTAGCTCATGTTTTAAGTCGTTCAAATTCTGTAAAGCTGCTTTGCGACAATGTTTATTGTTAAAAGCGCTATACAAATAAACTTGACTTGATCCGATGTACAGTACCACTGACCCTGATGGCAGCCCCTGCACCCAAAATCTCTCTCAGATGTATTGGCTGAGCCTTTCCTCTGATGCAGAGAGGTTCTGGGCAAGAGAAGCCCTTGATAAGCGACTAGGACTGCCCAAAGTAGCTTTCTAGTCCTGGCAGTGACCTTCCCACCAATCTCGCTTAATCCAGTATTTGCAGAGGAAAGCTGCGACTGTAGTCACTTCTACTGCAGGAAACAAAAACCCAGAAAGAAGTAGTTACCGGTTATAAGCTAAGAGTTATGGTGATATTCTCTGGTGCCAGGAATTTCTTTCAAAGTGGGAGGGGTTATTTAATCCCATGATAGTTACCGCCCGCTGAAGTTAGGCAGCCCCTAACCAGTAAGGTACTATTGGTCACCACTATGGCACTGACAGATGGGGTGGTCCGTCTTTGTCTAATTGCCTCATCTAAGAAAAATTGTGTATTATTCTCCACATGGAATGTTTGGACAATGACTACTGCAATGTCCACCGACTGTGACTTGGATAATGACCAGACTGATGCAAGGAAAACTGCTATAATTGATACAGAGTTATCACGCTGGAAAGTTCATATTGCTGGGCTTCAGGAGACAAGGCTGGCAAGTTCTGGCTCTATTAGAGAACAAAACTATTCTTTCTTCTGGTTTGAGAGACCCGCAGACAAACCAAGACTCTATGGGACAGGTTTTGCTATCCACAACAGTCTTATACAATGCATACAATCTCCAGCGATGATAAGTGACAGAATCTCTTATGTGTGCTTCAACACCAAACAAGATTCTGGTTATTTCAGCTTATGCCCAAACACTGAATGCTGATGAGACTTTGAAAGACTCATTCTACTGTCAACTTGAAACCCTTATCAATAGGTATACCTGAGAATGAGAGGATTGGTTGACATGAATGCTCGGGTTGGCTCAGACCATGAAAATTGGCCTGACTGTCTGGGAAGATTTGGTGTTGGGAAAATGAACATGAATGGTCAGCGCCTGTGGGCAGCACGGTGGTGTAGTGGTTAGCGCTGTCGCCTCACAGCAAGAAGGTCTGGGTTCGAGCCCCATGGCTGGCGAGGGCCTTTCTGTGTGGAGTTTGCATGTTCTCCCCGTGCCTCTCATCTCTCTCTCTCCAAGGAAATAAAGTGACCTTACTAACTAGCATCAAAGTAAGTATAGTCTTTTACCTCTGAATGACAGATCAAAAGGAGGTTGAGCAACAGCTGATTTAAAATTTGCAGAAAGTCATATTTAATAAAAGTTGGAATTAGTGGAAAAGAGTATAAAAAATTTGTGATATAAAACACAGCATCATTATATTAGTTTATGGTGTACAGTGGTGCTTGAAAGACTGTGAACCCTTTAGAATTTTCTATATTTCTGCATAAATATGACCTAAAACATCATCAGATTTTCACACAAGTCCTAAAGGTAGATAAAGAGAACCCAGTTAAACAAATGAGGCAAAAATATTATACTTGGTCATTTATTTATTGAGGAAAATGATCCAATACTACATATCTGTGAGTGGCAAAAGTATGTGAACCTCTAGGATTAGCAGTGAATTTGAAGGTGAAATTAGAGTCAGGTGTTTTCAATTAATGGGATGACAATCAGGTGTGAGTGGGCACCCTGTTTTATTTAAAGAACAGGGATCTATCAAAGTCTGATCTTCACAACACATGTTTGTGGAAGTGTATCATGGCACAAACAAAGGAGATTTCTGAGGACCTCAAAGAAAGCGTTGTTGATGCTCATCAGGCTGGAAAAGGTTACAAAACCATCTCTAAAGAGTCTGGACTCCACCAATCCATAATCAGACAGATTGTGTACAAATGGAGGAAATTCAAGACCATTGTTACCCTCCCCAGGAGTGGTCGACCAACAAAGATCACTCCAAGAGCAAGGCGTGTAACAGTTGGCGAGGTCACAAAGGACCCCAGGGTAACTTCTAAGCAACTGACGGCCTCTCTCACATTGGCTAATGTTAATATTCATGAGTCCAGCATCAGGAGAACACTGAACAACAATGGTGTGCATGGCAGGGTTGCAAGGAGAAAGCCACTGCTCTCCAAAAAGAACATTGCTGCTCGTCTTCAGTTTGCTAAAGATCATGTGGACAAGCCAGAAGGCTATTGGAAAAATGTTTTGTGGACGGATGAGACCAAAATATAACTTTTTGGTTTAAATGAGAAGCGTTACGTTTGGAGAAAGGAAAACATTGCGTCCAGCATAAGAACCCTATCCCATCTGTGAAACATGGTGGTGGTAGTATCATGGTTTGGGCCCATTTTGCTGCATCTGGGCCAGGACGGCTTGCCATCATTGATGGAACAATGAATTCTGAATTATACCAGTGAATTCGAAAGGAAAATGTCAGGACATCTGTCCATGAACTGAATCTCAAGAGAAGGTGGGTCATGCAGCAAGGCAACGACCCTAAGCACACAAGTCGTTCTACCAAAGAATGATTAAAGAAGAATAAAGTGAATGTTTTGGAATGGCCAAGTCAAAGTCCTGACCTTAATCCAATCGAAATGTTGTGGAAGGATCTGAAGTGAGCAGTTCATGTGAGGAAACCCATCAACATCCCAGATTTGAAGCTGTTCTGTACGGAGGAATGGGCTAAAATTCCTCCAAGCCGGTGTGCAGGACTGATCAACAGTTACCGGAAATGTTTAATTGCAGTTATTGCTGCACAAGGGAGTCACACCAGATACTGAAAACAAAGGTTCACATACTTTTGACACTCACAGATATGTAATATTGGATTATTTTCCTCAATAAATAAATGACCAAGTATAATATTTTGTCTCATTTGTTTAACTGGGTTCTCTTT
This sequence comes from Neoarius graeffei, assembly GCF_027579695.1. NCBI lineage: Eukaryota > Metazoa > Chordata > Actinopteri > Siluriformes > Ariidae > Neoarius > Neoarius graeffei. The sequence goes on from NC_083586.1 coordinate 35,771,193, forward strand.
ATCTACTTTTAGGACTTGTGTGAAAATCTGATGATGTTTTAGGTCATATTTATGCAGAAATATAGAAAATTCTAAAGGGTTCACAAACTTTCAAACACCACTGTATAATGTCTGCTTACATCTGCATATTTTCCAATATGATATAAAATAATGTTTATAATTTAACTATCAGTTTGGGAGACTACTATATGATTTAAAAATGAACTGCTAAATGGAGCTCTTATCCCTCAGTAGTTTATTCAAATATAATTTTTTCTCTAATTTTCACCTATATTGTGGGGGGGGGGGGGGGGAATTCAGGTTTTATCATCAGCCATAAACACTGCCCTACTTTGAGGAATGTAATTTAATATACAGTACCAGTCTAATGTTTGGACCCATCTACTCATTTGTAGAACAATACTGAAGGCATCAAAACTGTAAAATAATATAGGAATTATGTGGTAAACAAAAAAAATGTGTTAAAAGAACAAAATGTTCAATATTTTAGATTTTTCAAAGTAGCCAGTGTTTACCTTGATGAAACTTTACACACTACTGGCATTATTTTAACCAGCTTCATGAGGTAGTCACCTGGAATGCTTTTCAATTAACAGCTGTGCCTCATCAAAAATTAATTAGTGCAATTTCTTGCCTTCTTAATGCATTTGAGATCAAACAGTAAATAGTAAATAATAAAAATATAGTAAATAGCCCCATTTCACACTACAACTGTAGTAATCCATATTATGTCAAGAACCGCTCAACTATGTAAAGAGAAACGACATCATCATTACTTTAAGACATTTAGTGTGTTTTACTTAATAAAAATAAAATGGAACCACTGAATTACAAGCAAGGACGGCATGGTGATGTAGTGGTTAGCACTGTTGCTTCACAGCAAGAAGGTCCTGGGTTCGAGCCCAGCAGCCAGTGAGGGTCTCTGTGACCCTCGCTGGCTGCTGTTCTCCCCGTGTCTGCTTGGGTTTCCTCCGGGTGCACTGGTTTCCCCCACAGTCCAAAGACATGCAGGTTAGGTTAATTGGTGGCTCTAAATTAACCATAGGTGTGAGTGTGAATGGTTGTTTGTCTCTGTGTCAGCTCTGCAATAACTTGGCGACTTGTCCAGGGTGTACCCTGCCTCTCACCTATAGTCAGCTGGGATAGGCTCCAGCTTGCCTGCGACCCTCTCAAACAGGATAAGTGGCTACAGATAATTGATGGATGGATGAATTACAAGCTGTGTCCAAAAAAAAACAACAACCCACAAGATCAGACATTTAGTCTCGCAGCAGTTACCCCTACATATAAACTCTACCTCAGTCATTCTAAATAAGATTTGCAAGCTTCCTACCTCCCTTATCCAAATGGGTAATGTCTTCAAAAACTCTGGTAACACAAAATGGATTCCAATGAAATGCAATCAGGAGCTTGCTTGCTTGCTTGTCATAAAGTAAATGTAGAAAAATCATGGGTGGTGTTACAGTTCTGTGACTGATGATCCAATCTCTTTATCGTGTGTCATATTGTACACATCTGGTAAACACTTATGGTAATGAATTGCCATTTATTCCAATCACAGTAGGCAGTGAGACTGACTTCAAAATCAACCAACAGGCAAAATGAGCTCAAACAATTTCACTGTTTAGAACTTTCAAACACATGCCATGAGTTTCCTTACAAGGTTCCAAAATACTTGTGTGCTGTATAACTATGTATAGTGAATGACTGACTTCTTACTTGTTTTTTAATTGGAGGCAAAACAAACAAACAAACAAACAAGCAAACAAACAAAAAATAAATAATACAGACAGGTAAATTATTATTATTATTATTATTATTATTATTATTATTATCCATCCATCCAACTTTATTTTTAAAGCACTTTACAACCGCAATGGACCAAAGTGCTGTACAGTAAAATAAATAAAAGACATAATAAATAAAAGAAATTAAGTCAGTCATAAAAGAAGAATAAAAACAACAGCCATATAATAAAAACAAATCAGATAAAGTAAAGTCAACGTCTCATGTGGTGTTAAAAGCCAAGGAGAAGAGATGGGTTTTAAGAAGAGATTTAAAAACAGTCCTAGAAGAGGCCTGTCTAATGTGCAAAGGCAGATTGTTCCACAGTTTAGGAGCTGCAATAGCAAAAGCACAGTACCCTCTCAGCTTACGCTTAGTTTTAGACACACTCAGGAGCAGCTGGTCCGTTGACCTGAGAGAGCGAGTGGGAGTATAGTGATGTAGCATCTCAGAGAAGTAGGGTGGGGCAAGACCATTGAGGGATTTAAAAGCAAATAAAAGAATTTTAAAATAAATCCTAAACTGTATGGGTTACCAGTGGAGGGAGGCTAAAATGGGGGAAATATGCTCATATTTACGTGCCAATTAAAAGATGAGCGGCAGCATTTTGTACCATCTGGAGACGGGCGATGGAGGACCCACTCACCCTCATATAGAGTGCATTGCAGTAATCCAGCCGAGTGGTGACAAAGGCATGGATTACTGTCTCAAAGTGCTGCCGAGAAAGAATTGGCTTTATTTTGGCCAGCTGCCTCAACTGGAAAAAGCCCGATTTGATGACTGCCCTGATCTGACTGTCGAGCTTAAAGCATATATGCAGAGCCATGGCCTCAATTTCGTTTATAAATGCCTTGAGACCTCAAGAATGGCACAGGAATAGTTTTAAGCATTAATAATAAATCTAATATAGTAAATTTTACGATTAAAGTGATTTATATAGGTAGCGGTCTTTTTTTTTATTATTATTATTTTTTAAGTGATTTATTGAGTGTTATCACACATACATTTGTACAGAAAGAGTACAATCAACATTCTTTTCCAAACACCAGGATTCTGATAAAAAAAACAAATGCGTCCAAAACCTAAAAGAAAGAAAAGTAAGAGTAAAACAACAAAAGGAAAAAAAATAAAAAAGACATACATAAAATAAACATAAGCTTTTAGTCACAAAGGTGGAAAGAGCCTAGGAGGAGAATTCTGTGGTTGGTTGTAGAGAGCAACTGGACTTTTTTGAAGATTCTTGAAAACGTTGATGACTGAGATTCATCACAGATATGTTTCTACGCACTTTGGGATGAGATCCCTATGAGAGGACTTCCAGAAAACTGGCAGACATCTTAGCCAGAGAGGATCGTTCATTTTTGTCAACGTGGAACGACCATCATTGAACAGAGGTGGGTGTCTATGACATCTTTGATCAGCCACCTACAATGCAGCCATCAGCATTCTGATTCGGATTCTATGATGATCCATGAGAGGATAAATACTGGGTACTCCCTATTAGTCAGACAGAACTGAGGAAGCCTTTAGGATGAGAGGCGAAATGTTTTCAAGAATCTTCAAACAAGTCCAGTTGCTCTCTTCAACCAACCACAGATTACTATGTACCTGGATGACTGAGATTCGTCACAGATAGGAGGATAATTGTTTTAATGGCTTTGGGGTTTGTTGAAGATCGTAATGTTTTATGGTAGGTATTTATATCATTCATAAAAATGGAAAGGAGTGGCTTGCTGTTGGTATATTTACATTTGTGAATGAAAAATTTTGCAAGAAGAAACCAAACAAAACATGTTTAAAAGAAAATTCAAAATTCCATTTAAATCTGGTACATAGCAATGATAACAGATCTGTCCAGAACTTAGTAGAGTGTGGACAAAACCAAAACAGATGCACAGATGTTTCTGGGGATCCTTCACAGAAAGGACATGCATCATTGAGATCTTTTTTCATTCTTCTGATGAAGCTCTTGGAGGGATAGTACCTATGAATAAGTTTGTATGTGACTTCACGTACTTTATTTATGAGAAGGTATTTCATTGGTAATGTCCAGACCCTTTTCCAAGCGATGTCCCCAACTAGTCCGGTCCAGTAAGAAACCACATATGGTGTTGTTACAATGTCTCTTTGGAACAATGCTCTGATCTCTCTGTTATTCTTACTAGTCCTATGTGAAAAACAAACCTGCCCCACAGCTGAAGTGCAGGGGTTCAAATTTGGCAAAATGCTTGCTGTTTTTTTAGTAACATTACCACTCCATTAGGTATGTCACCAATAACAGTGGCAAATTCCTTTGGGGTCACAGGAAGGTTAAATATAGGTAGCGGTCTGAGCGAATGACCTTGACGTCCGTAATGTCACAGCAGGAAGTCTATCGGTCTCATCACCATTTCTGCTATACTAAAACACAGAGCTGACTGCAACTCCAATCCTCCATTTTGAGCCAATTTATCGCCATGACACGTATATGTGTTGCTGGTGGGTGCAGCAACACGACAGAAGGTGGATTTACGTTGCATTCATGGCCCAAGAATGTTCAAACTGCAAAGATTTGGACACGCTTTGCGAGTTGTTCATGGGCACATTGGGCGCCTACAAAGTGGTCTCTCCTCTGCTCTGCACATTTTACTGAAGACTCGTACGAGACCTCTGATCTGTTGAGAAGCGTTGGCTATAAGCCCGTACTGAAAGAGGGTGCAGTACCAACAATTAAAGGAAAAGAAAACTACAAGAAAAGTATTTATTTATTTTATTTATTTTTCTTTTAAAAGGAAAGTGAGTTCAGTTGCACCAGTCATCCTGGAGTGAGCCGAGGGTTGTTGCTAAAACCCGGGATGGAAGAGGATGGGACATATTGCTCGGGCAGTGACCTCCCCGCAGTTGTTGCTAAAACCGGTGACATCCTGTTCCGTCCCGAGTTTTAGTAATTGCCTGAGCTGAGCAGTAATGGCGGACTACACAGTATGAAGAAAAGTGAATGAGTGGACCAGCTGTCTGATTTCTAAACTGGATATTGCTGCCATCTCGCCCTTACATGGAAGAAGTGAATGAACGGAGAACTGAGCGAACAACTGAAAGTCAGATTGTTTCAAAAACATTTGGTCTTCAAGAAGTGAGAACACAAACGGGTAAGCTCCGACTCTTATTTGGATAAAAAAAAAAAGTTGTTTTCCTGCATTTAGATTAATACATGTAACTTGTATTGTGTGTTTAAGTTACCGGTATAAGATTATTTAATTTGCTTCAGAATGTGATTGTCTCAGTTCATCTGATTATTTAATTAGCCTTTTACGTTTTATCAGTGAAAATGCATGCATGTACATGCATGTTGCATAAGTTATAACACCTATCCTGTTTTAATGAGAGTCAACCCGCAATCAATGAAGTCAAATCAGTCTTAGTTGAGCAAGTCGGTAATGGTATTTCTTACTTTCACCATAAATTTTTATTTCTATGACTTTGGTCTATAGCTGTAAAAGGCCTCGGCCTTAAAACCGGTTACCGCTGTGACGTCACCCGCTCAGGGCTGGCTGGCTCAGTGGGGCAGCTCAAATGCCAACTTTGTGGTCAATTTTAACTCTCCAAAATATATATTTTTTATTCCCATTTATGCAGCATACAAGAGTCAAGGATGGAGATACTACCCACTCAGAAATTTATTTTAAAATAAAGGCTCTGCGTATCTCCTTTAAGATCAGCGTCCACTTTAACCCCTAGGTTGGTGATGGTTGGCTTAATATAATTGGCCAAGGACCCCACATCTACGGGGGGTCCCAGTGGTGCCACCAAATACCATCACCTCTGTCTTTCATTAAAATAAAAAAAAGTTAAGAGCCATCCAGGCTTTATGTCATCAAGATACTTGAGCAATGGTGTGACAGGGTATTCATCATTCCTTTTAAGAGGGACATAGATCTGACTGTCATCCGCATAACAGTGGAATTTAATGCCATGCCTCCTATGAATAGAACAGAGCGGGAGCAGATAAAGAGAAAAGAGAAGGGGGCCTAAAACTGACCCCTATGGGACCCCACATGAAAGACGAGCGAAGGAGGATACAAAATCCCTGAGGCTGACACAAAGTTTACTCTGCCAAGTAGGATCCACTCCAAAGCTATGCCCGTGATGCCCACCCATTACTCCAAACGAGAAAATAAAATTTTTATGATCCACTGTGTCAAATGCAGCAGTTAAATAAAAAAGAACAAGAACAACACCATCACCGGAGTCAGTAGCTAAAAAAAAAATGTTAAAAACTCTTAAAAGAGCTGGTTCCATGCTGTGTAAGATTTTAAAACCGGATTGGAAAACCTTTAGAATATCTTCTGGCGGCACGGTGGTGTAGTGGTTAGCACTGTCGCCTCACAGCAAGAAGGTCCTGGGTTCGAGCCCAGTGGCCGGCGAGGGCCTTTCTGTGTGGAGTTTGCATGTTCTCCCCGTGTCTGCGTGGGTTTTCTCCGGGTGCTCCGGTTTCCCCCACAGTCCAAAGACACGCAGGTTAGGCTAATTGGTGGCTCTAAATTGACCATAGGTGTGAATGGTTGTTTGTCTCTATGTGTCAGCCCTGCGATGACCTGGCAACTTGTCCAGGGTGTACCCCGCCTCTCGCCCATAGTCAGCTGGGATAGGCTCCAGCTTGTAGAACAGGATAAGCGGTTACAGATAATGGATGGATGGATATTATGTTCTTCCAGAAAGGCCATTAATTGACTATAAACTATCTTCTCAAGGATTTTTGAAAGAACAGGTAGTTTGAAAATAGGCCTATAAATCATAGGCCTGTTTTATTTTTATTATTATTATTATTATTATTATTATTATTATTATTATCTCATCTGAAATACTAATACTAATAATACTCTTGGAAATTCATATGTCATTTATTGTTTGTAAAGCCTAGTTGAATCCATTCATACTGTGTCAGTGAGCAGGTTATGAAGAAGGCTCTTCAAGGAACCCACATGGTTTGTCCATTTCCAACCAGTAAGGCTAATGATGAATGTGCATGCATGCGCGCATACACACACACACACAGACAGACATAAACATGGCGGTAAATACATTGCCTACTCCAACTCCCTAGGTGTGTTTGTAGGTGTGTGTGTGTGTGTGTGTGTGTGTGTGTGTGTGTGTGTGTGTGTGTGTGTGTGTGGTGCGCTGTAATGCACTGGCATCTTCTCTATTGTGTATTCCCACCTTGCACCCCATGTTCCTGGCTCCAGATTTACCATGACCCTAGCCTAGGTGGGGTTCCAAGTTTGTCAAGTACCCTGTTCCTTTGTGCTCCTGATCCCAGTCAATTTCTAGAGGTGTCTGGTTTATACTGTGGATGTCTGTTTTGAAGCAGATGTCTTTATCTATGTTAAACCCAATAGTCACTGATTGAACCTCTGCTATAGACACCTGGCCATTAAAAAGGAAATTTTGAACCACATCCACCCGAATATGACTCCCATTCATTACATTTCATATTATTCAGAAGGAACCATTATTTAATAAAGGGATAATAAAGGTTCCTTGGCCAAACTTTTTCACACTAATTTAGATTTGGGATGTGCACCGGTGCTCATAAAACTGTAATGGATATAAACGTTTAATTCTTTCCAACATGTCACAGTTTAGTATTACAATCTGAGGAAATGTGGCACGTACAGCATTCAGATACAGCCTAAACAGACATGGGTATTTTTAACCATGCCAAAAAAGAAGGTGAAAAGCAGCTCAGTGTATCAATTAAATAGCACAAAAGCTAGCCTGGATTACTTTAGATAATTCAGATCGTAGAAAGTGTTGTGCTAATAGAGGAGGGAAAAGGCTTTTCTTCTACAGTGAGTGTTAAAGGTCAAAACACACACCCTTTTCAAAATTTTAGGTTTTTGTCATGTAGAATTGAAACCAAGATAATCATATCAGATATTTTCCCACCTTTATTGTGATATAGCAACCAACAAAATTCAAGTGAAAAACAAATATAAATGTAAGAAAAAAGAAAACAATACCTTACAATATCCTGGATGCAAACTGTAAGTGTGCACAACCTTCTGTAACGGATCATGTGACTGTGCTCAGAATTAACTAATCACATTCAAACTCATATTCAAAAGTAATTATCATCCACATGCCATCAACAAAGTGATTCTGATTAATCCCAAATAAAGATCAGCTCTTTCTGTAGGATTTTCTTTGGTTTCATTTGACTGCTGAAGCCATGGTCCACAAATAACTTACAAAGGAGATCAGGAGAAGGGTACAAACAGAATTTCCAAAACATTATATGTACCATGGAAGACTGTCAAGAAGTGGAGGAAATGGGACACCACAGAACAGAACATCTCTCTAAAATAGATGAAAGGACAAGATAAAAACATAGCAAGGAGGCTGTGAAGAGATCTACAGAAATATTAAAGGAGCTGCAGGAATATCTGGCAAGTACTGTTCACTTCCTGCACATCACACCAATCTCTCATATTCCTGATATGTGTTGGCTTTTGGGATGGGTGGTTAGATGGAAACCCTTTCTCATGAAAAAAAAAAAAAATCCAAACCTGCATAAATGACCCCAAACCACATATCAGAGGTAGAACTTTTTGGGCATGATTCTAAAAGATATGTTTGGTGCAAAAACAAGTCAACGTATCACCCAAAAAACAGCATACACACAGTGAAGCATGGTGGTGGTGTCATGTCTGCACCTGCTCAAGATTCCAACTCCCAGAGTTCACAGCAGCCTTCAAACATGGCCGTCACGGATCACCATAACCAACGTGCACCTCACTGCCCTCCGCCTCGGGAATTCTGATTAGCGCAACATCTGTTCTACGTTTACCATAATCACAGCTCAAGTATATATACTGGAGATCTCTGCCTGCTGGAGGACCTCCACATTTGTGACAAAGTCACATTCACTGGAGCAACTTTGTCACAAATGTGGAGGTCCTCCAGCAGGCAGAGATCTCCAGTATCAAGGCCATGACCCTCAAAGCTCAGCTGCATTGGGCTGGGCATATGTCCAGGATGGAAGACCACCACCTGCCTAAGATATCACTTTATGGCAAACTGTCCACTGTGCAACGCAACAGAGGAGCCCCATAGAAGAGGTACAAGGACCTCCTCAAGGCCTCTCTGACCATGTGCTACATTGACACTCGCACCTGGTCCTCTCTTGCTGCTGACCGGGTGGGCTGGTGCAGTATCACCCATGGGGCAGTCGCAGCCTTCGAGTGAGCACGTACAACCAGCCTGGAAGAAAAGCAGGAGGAAAAACAAGGTGCCCTCCACTCTAAACAATGATCAGTCATTCATCTGCAGCTACTACAGCCGAGCCTGCCTGTCCCAGATAGGCATCGTCAGCCATCAGCATACCTGCAGCCATCGTGGACAGACCTGACCCTGAATCTTCATTCGCAAAGCCAAGCCAAGGAAATGTGTTCTGAGAGTCCATATATGTGTGGTGCAGAGTAAATGCTCAGTGTTCTATTGCCTAACTTTACCAAGCCTTTCTAGTACTGCATTGTTTCTCTGGTTTTGACTTCATTTGTGTATTCTGGACTTTGCCTTTTGATCTGCTTTTGATAACCTGTTTATGCCTTGCCTGACCTTTTGCTAAACTTTTTACTTTGAGCTTCATTTATGATATGAATCTGTTCACCAATTTGCTGAATAAACTTTCTCACGCATTTCCATCCATCTGTTGCCTGCATTTCTGAAAGGTGGCAGCATCATGCTATGGGGCTATTTCTTCAGCTGGGATTGGGGCTGTATTCGAGATAGAGGGAATCATGGATAGCCTCTGTTAGACAGCTAAAGATGAAGAGTAATTTCATCTTCCAGTACAGTAACAACCATGTTTGTGTGAACAAACGTGAACAAGTGAACAAAGGAATAGCTTCAGAAGATGATCAGTGTTTTGGAATGGCTTAGTCAGAGCCCAGATCTAAATCTATAATCTGTAGAATGATTTGAATAATGCTGTGGATTGGAGATCCCCTTGCAATTTATAGATCTGGCAATTTATAGCAATAATAAAGCTGGAGCATTTTTGCAATGCAGACTGGGATAAAATTGCCACATCAAGATGTTCTAATTTACCCAAAAAGACAGAGTGCTGTATTAGAAGCAAAAGGTACTTTTAATGAAGTATCCATTAAGAGGTGTTGTGTAAACAGGTTACTGTAAATTTTCTCTTCTGTTTTTTTGTAAAACATCTATATTTGCTTTTCATTTGAATTTTGTTTGCAGCAATGTATGCGACATGATTTAATCTTGGTTTTATACATCACAAAAGCCTTTAAAAAAATAAAATAGGGGAGTGTAGATTTTATAGCTCTATGTATGAAACGGTCACATCTACACTGGAGCCTGCTCCAGACTCCATTTCACAGAATTCAACACCTCACACAAATATGGCGGCTACAGTCTACAAATCCCAACAGCTTTCATGATCAAGTCCACCGAACTTTTAACTACACACACCTGTTCACTGTTTGCAGATCACCTGATCTTTGCCTGTATTGAGGATATGAGTTCTGATTACTGTCTTGGAATTGTCTGCCTGGTTATTGTTTATTATAATAACTGAAGCGGCGGCACGGTGGTGTAGTGGTTAGCGCTGTTGCCTCACAGCAAGAAGGTCCGGGTTCGAGCCCCATGGCCGGTGAGGGCCTTTCTGTGTGGAGTTTGCATGTTCTCCCCGTGTCCGTGTGGGTTTCCTCCGGGTGCTCCGGTTTCCCCCACAGTCCAAAGACATGCAGGTTAGGTTAACTGGTGACTCTAAATTGACCGTAGGTGTGAATGTGAGTGTGAATGGTTGTCTGTGTCTATGTGTCAGCCCTGTGATGACCTGGCGACTTGTCCAGGGTGTACCCCGCCTTTTGCCCGTAGTCAGCTGGGATAGGCTCCAGCTTGCCTGCGACCCTGTAGAACAGGATAAAGCGGCTAGAGATAATGAGATAAGATGAGATAATAACTGAAGCCACTTATGCATCCATGTCTGCTCAAGAAATACAACACAGCTGGCCTGCTATAAGGAATGACAATGCACAAAATTGTTTAAATAAATGTTTTTGTCATACTTTGCTAGATGGATGACCTCAAGACCAAAATCTTGTGTCTTGTGTATGTGAACCCTACAACTATGCTCCTCGAGAAAAGGCTGCTGAAATATAATGAATATTCATTCACATATTCCTTACAAATAGCAGCAAATTTACACAATATACAGTGGTGCTTGAAAGTTTTTGAACCCTTTAGAATTTTCTATATTTCTGCATATATATGACCTAAAACATCATCAGATTTTCACACAAGTCCTAAAAGTAGATAAAGAGAACCCAGTTAAACAAATCAGACAAAAATAGTATACTTGGTCATTTATTTATTGAGGAAAATGATCCAATATTACATATCTGTGAGTGGCAAAAGTATGTGAACCTTTGTTTTCAGTATCTAGTGTGACCCCCTTGTGCAGCAATAACTGCAACTAAAAATTTCCGGTAACTGTTGATCAGTCTTGCAAACCAGCTTGGAGAAATTTTAGCCCATTCCTCCATACAGAACAGCTTCAACTCTGGAATGTTGGTGGGTTTCCTCACATGAACTGCTCGCTTCAGGTCCTTCCACAACATTTCAATTGGATGAAGGTCAGGACTTTGACTCAGCCATTCCAAAACATGAACTTTATTCTTCTTTAACCATTCTTTGGTAGAACGACTTGTGTGCTTAGGGTCGTTGTCTTGCTGCATGACCCACCTTCTCTTGAGATTCAGTTCATGGACAGATGTCCTGACATTTTCCTTTAGAATTCACTCATATAGTTCAGAATTCACTGTTCCATCAATGATGGCAAGTCATCCTGGCACAGATGCAGCAAAACAGGCCCAAACCATGATACTACAACTACCATGTTTCACAGATGGTTTAAGGTTCTTATGCTGGAATGCAGTGTTTTCCTTTCTCCAAACATAACACTTCTCATTTAAACCAAAAAGTTCTATTTTGGCCTCATCCGTCCACAAAACATTTTTCCAATAGCCTTCTGGCTTGTCCATGTGATCTTTAGCAAACTGCAGATGAGCAGCAATGTTCTTTTTGGAGAGCAGTGGCTTTCTCCTTGCAACCCTGCCATGCACACCATTGTTGTTCAGTGTTCTCCTGATAGTGGACTCATGGAGCACTTGCATGTGACGTCACATCCGCTCCAGATTGTAGACAAACGCCATCTTGGCGGTCAAGCGCCATATTTCCGCCGCCTTTCCGACGCTGACTTTCATTTTTTTTTTGCCAAAATATTCAAAAATTACCGTGCCACAATGCCGGATACTTGCATGGCATATAAATGCCACAACAGGAGAGGTCAGAAAACAGGAAGAAAGTTTCATAGGCTGCCACGGGACCCTGACAGGTGCGCCAAATGGATTGCTGCTATCGGCCGGGCTGATCCAAACAACAAGAACAAGGCATGGGTACCGACTGGAAGGAGCAAACACTGGCACCTGTGCAGTGACCATTTCATCTCAGGTTCGTCATGTATTTCTTTCAGTATATCCATGTGGTTATTTGCAGCATAAGTTTATGACTTGCTCTAATAAAAAAATTCCGGGAAGTGGGAGCCTGAGAAAAGAGGGTTGGGGCGGGGGGGTGGATTGGGTCTTTAGCGGTGTGGTACGAAAAAAAACAGTAAAGAACTTATAAGAATTTACCACTGTCTTCGTAGTCAATCCTTATAAATATAAGGATCAATCCTTATAAGGACTTATAAATAAATATATATGCCATGTATGATTTACTCCTGAAAGTGGCGCTTTTTGCATTATCCTCATACAAATTTATGAAAATCTAGTATGTATGAAGTGAACATTGTGCATGGTTTTTACAGATAATGTGTATGATGAATTACACCGTCCTGAATTTCTGTAGAGATAACTCTCCAGAGATTTATAAGCACGCAGTGCTTCACCACTGAACAGCGAAGGAAAGTTGATTAGGTAATTATACACGTCTGGGTATTCCACCTCCGGCAGTTCAAGATCCACTGACACGGTCGTGAAAACTCCGTCCGGTAACCCATAAGGGTCACAAATCTGTAGACCGTTTATTTTAGACATATATCTAATTATCTGTGCATTAGAAAAATGAGCCGTGTAGTCCGTCGGTTGAAAGTGATCCATTCTGTACACAAGTGCAGCAGTATTCAGCTGTGTTGTTGCCCGACAAGATGGCGTCTGTGTACTTTCCGGTCACGTGACTGCAAGATCTCTATAGGCCTGATTAGTTGCTTAGAAGTTACCCTGGGGTCCTTTGTGACCTCGCTGACTATTACACGCCTTGCGCTTGGAGTGATCTTTGTTGGTCGACCACTCCTGGGGAGGGTAACAATGGTCTTTAATTTCCTCCATTTGTACACAATCTGTCTGACTGTGGATTGGTGGAGTCTAAACTCTTTAGAGATGCTTTTGTAACCTTTTCCAGCCTGATGAGCATCAACAATGCTTTTTCTGAGGTCCTCAGAAATCTCCTTTGTTTGTGCCATGATACACTTCCACAAACATGTGTTGTGAAGATCAGACTTTGATAGATCCCTGTTCTTGAAATAAAACAGGGTGCCCACTCACACCTGATTGTCATCCCATTGACTGAAAACACTTGACTCTAATTTAACCTTCAAATTAACTGCTAATCCTAGAGGTTCACATACTTTTGCCACTCACAGATATGTAATACTGGATCATTTTCTTCAATAAATAAATGACCAAGTGTAATATTTTTGTCTCATTTGTTTAACTGGGTTCTCTTTATCTACTTTTAGGACTTGTGTGAAAATCTGATGGTGTTTTAGGTCATATTTATGCAGAAATATAGAAAATTCTAAAGGGTTCACAAACTTTCAAGCACCACTGTACATCTAATCCACACCTGAACTTGTATATTTCTTCAACCTCAGTTACTAAGTTCATACTTGGTCTCAAAAGGACACCCTGTGGAACTTTGGTAAGATTTCTAAATCTAATGTGACTAAGTAAGCTAGCTAACTATCTACTGATTATAGTTGACATCAATATCTACATAACAATATTTTATCAGATTTCCTTTGTTTTTTTTTTACATCAGTTACATGCCAGAAAGATTTTAAATGTTTACAGAACACCAACCCTGTGTCCAAAATCGCTCACTCGTTCACTACTCCCTATATAGGGAATTACTATATAGAAGACTATATCGTGAGCTCACTGGTAAAATGAAAAAACACTTTCAGACACTAGTCTGTCATGCTGGAATTTACGTCATTACTGTCACACAATTAAAATGTGCCAGATCATCTGGCCAGTGGGTTTTCAAAAATAATAAATACATGCATGTATTTTTGTGATAAATACATATTATACTGAGCATATTTCCCACATTAATAAATACAAAGTACCTGCATCTTTCAGTTTTTTTAATCAAGGCTGAATACTTTCTTCTTTGCCGCTGCCTTTTATTAAATCAAATTTGAGACTTTTAATTTGATTTCTTTCAGCGTGACTGCAATGCATGATGGGATATATTGCTTTGGTTAGTGACCATTGGTTGTACACTACTTTTCGTGATGCATTGTGGGATACTTTGAGTGCACTATATAGGGTGTAAATAATCCTCACTAAGGTTTCGGACAGCACTACAAAATAGCGTCCCCACTATATAGTGCCCTATATTGTGAGTAGGGATTTGTTTTCGGACACAGGGCATGTCAGAAAATTCTGTTATGCTGGGATGCATTCATGATGCTTCTGCGAGGCAAATGAGGGACCTCTCATCTCATCTCATTATCTCTAGCCGCTTTATCCTGTTCTACAGGGTCGCAGGCAAGCTGGAGCCTATCCCAGCTGACTACGGGCGAAAGGCAGGGTACACCCTGGACAAGTCGCCAGGTCATCACAGGGCTGACACATAGACACAGACAACCATTCACACTCACATTCACACCTACGGTCAATTTAGAGTCACCAGTTAACCTAACCTGCATGTCTTTGGACTGTGGGGGAAACCGGAGCACCCAGAGGAAACCCACGCGGACACAGGGAGAACATGCAAACTCCGCACAGAAAGGCCCTCGCCGGCCATGGGGCTCGAACCCGGACCTTCTTGCTGTGAGGCGACAGAGCTAACCACTACACCACCGTGCTGCCCAACTTTTAATATTTTTAAATTAATGAAATATTTATTGTTTTGTGTAATAATTTGTGAATTGCAGGCCTGTTTGTATAGAAATATGGCAAAAAAAGTGTTTTATTTTAGAGTTCCATAAAGTACTGTACAGGTCTGGTTACTGGAGCAAACCACTGAAGATGGGCAAAAAAGAAAAAAAAACAACAACCCTGAATAGCATTCATCCTATTCATATCATGTTGATGAATGTTGTTTTATTCACGCCCTTCAAACTCATGCCTGCATCATGTGAAATTAAAAACAAACCTAACTTTTTGTTGCACTTTGTGAGATTCCTTCCACAATACACACCTCTAGTCCCAACCAAAAACCGCATAGTGCATCTCTTATTTGTATTCTGTCGGCATTTGAGGGTGCATTTAGTAATGGACATCTTTCTTGATGCTGCTTTGGTTTGTCTCTGAATAATAATTATAATATAATTTTGTTGCAAAAGTAATGAACGCACATACAGAATGTGACAATGATTATTTAATGGCAAGTCACAGAGGTTCTTAAATGAATTACACTGCCACCAGTGTGTTGGACTTTGGACAATTGGCTGATGAGAAGGAGGAAGGTTTTAATAGAATTAAGCTGTCATCTCCCACACAGTGAGCCTGACCTTCAGTAGAGAAGGGAGGATTTGTCATCTTGTTAACGCTTCGCAAAGAAGCGGGGTTTTCTCTGTTCACTCCATATGTCAAAGCAGTGGTTGCCAGTATCAGCTGAATGTGTCTCTCTCTGTGTGAGAGATCATGGGATAGGAGAAACCCATCCTTAGCTTGAATGAGGCAGCATACAGAAACCCACCATCTGCCAGTGTTTTCTCTTCTGGAGGTTGTGCTAGTGTGTGGGTTTTCATGACGTCAATTTGACTATGCTACCATGCAGGTGTAATGATTTGGTTGCTGTGCAAGAGCTGAGAATAATGCATGTTTTAGTGTAAGTAAGCCATTTGTCTCACCTCTTGGACAATACACAATCAAATTAAGCTTATTGTGTGTGTGTGTGTGTGTGTGTGTGTGTGTGTGTGTGTGTGTGTGTGTGTGTAATTAGTGCCACTGACACTTTTTTTGAAGACTCTGGGCCAAATGTTTGGATCTGTTTTGTTTGAAGACATTTTCATTCTTTATGTATGAAAGTGCCATAAAAGCTGAAACAAATTAACATTTGGCATGCCACAACACACTTTTCTCCATAATACATATGTATTTAAGGGTGCGCAAAGTGAGAAGTTGGTGCAAAAACAAAGGTGGGAAATGGTGGGGGAAAATGTTGTGCAATTAACAGTGGGTGTTTTTGTACAGATTTTGTCCACCTTACAACATTTTTATTCTCCACAATAGTGGGCAACTTTTGAACTGCCAGCATGTTTTTATTCCTTCTCATAGATACTTTAATGTATGAGAAAATGACTAATGCGAGCCTGATTCCAAAATATGTGGGACGCTGTGTCAAATGTAAACAAAAACAGAATGCAAGGATTTGAAAATCCATTTTGACCTATATTTCAGTTGCATACAATACAAATAGGTGGTGTAGTGGTTAGCACTGTCGCCTCACAGCAAGAAGGTCCTGGGTTCGAGCCCCGGGGCCGGCGAGGGCCTTTCTGTGTGGAGTTTGCATGTTGTCCGCGTGGGTTTCCTCCAGGTGCTCCAGTTTCCCCCACAGTCCAAAGACATGCAGGTTAGGTTAACTTGTGACTCTAAAGTGAGTGTGAATGGTTGTCTATGTGTCAGCCCTGTGATGACCTGGCGACTTGTCCAGGGTGTACCCCGCCTTTCTCCCGTAGTCAGCTGGGATAGGCTCCAGCTTGCCTGTGACCCTGTAGAAGGATAAAGTGGCTAGAGATAATGAGATGAGACAATACAAATACAAGATATTTATTGTTCAAGCTAAGACACCTTTTTTTTTTTTTTGTATATTCCAAATAAATATACACTTGTTCTGAATTTGATGCCTGCAACAAGTTCCAAAAATGGTGGGTCAGGAGCAAAAAAAAAAAAATTGTGAATGCTCAAAAAAAAAACTGTTTGAAACATTCTACAGGTAAACAGGTTAATCGGTAACTGGAAAGGCTCAGTTGTTCACAAGCAAGGATGGGGTGAGGTTCACTACTTTATGAAAAATTGTGGGGCAAATAGTCCTACAGTTTAAGAACAATGTTTCTGAATATACAATTGCAAGGATTTTAGGGATTTCATCATTGATAATCCATAATATCAACAAAATTTCAGAGAATCCAGAGAAATCTCTGCATGTAAGGGGCAAGGCCAAAAAAACAACACTGAATGCCTGTAACCTTTGATCCCTCAGACAGCACTGCATTAAAAACTACCATGACTGTATAAAGGATATTACTTTGGAAAACTGTTGTCAGTCAACACAGTTCATCACTGCATCTACCATGCAAAGCAAAAGCCATATATCAACAACATCCAAAAACGCCACCGAATTTTCTGGGCCCGAATTCAGCATCTGTAATGGTATGGGGGTGTGTTAGTGCCCATGGCATGGGTAATTTGCACATCTGTGAAGGCACAATTAATGCTGAAAGGTACATACACGTTTCGGAGCAACATATACTGCCATCCAGATGGAGTCTTTTTTAGACATGTTCCTGCTTTTTCCAGCAAAACAATGCCAAGCCACATGTTACAACAGCATGGCTTAAGAGTAAAAGAGTGCAGGTGCTAAACTGGCCTGCCTCCCACTGAAAATGTGTGGCGTATTTTGAAGTACAAAATATGATAATGGAGATCGGGGGCTATTGAGCAAATGAAGTAAAATATCAAGTATCAGGCAGTAATGGGAAAGAATTTCACATTCAAAACTTTAACAATTAGTGTCCTCAGTTCCCAAAAGCTTACTGAGTGTTGTTAAAGAAAAGGTGATGTAATACTGTGGTAAACATGCCTCTGTCCCAACTTTTTTGGAACATGTTGCTGACATCAAATTCAAAATGAGTGTATATTTACAAAAAACAATAAAATTTCAGTTTGAGCATTAAATAGCTTGTAATTGTGTTGTGTTCAATTAGATATAGGTCAAAATGGATTTGGTAATCAGTGCATTCTGTTTTTATTTATGTTTTACACAGCGTCCCAGCTGTTTGGGAAGTGGGGTTGCATTAGCCACATTGATGTCCTACATACCATTTTCTTATACTGACAGGATAGCATGTATTTCAAGAAAACTTCAATTATTTAATACATCATGTTCATTAATAAACTTGGAAATTCCTTTTTAGTCCCAGGCTTTTAGACAGCTCTGGGGACAATCATTATTACCACTTTAGATCAGCTTTAAAAGTGTAATTTGTGCTTTAAACAGAGTGCATTTAGTAGCTGGTTCCATGTGTGATGAGCTACACCATTAGTAAACTGAACATTAAGTTCAGATGCACTGTGAACACCTAAAGCTCTGCGATTTTAGAATGGTCTAAAAGAAAAATTCTTCAAAATCTTTCCAAATATTTTTCCAAAATTGCAAAAAAGTTCCAGCAAAACAAGCAAGCATCTTAAATAGGTTCTTTATGTTATCTCATTTTATTTAAAGGTTATTTACATTTTATAGAGTTATGAGGTCCCAATAATACTCAATGTCCAACTACTATTTCAGATACAGTGGATATAAAAAGTGTACACTCCCCATTAAAATTGTAGGTTTTTCTGATGTAAAAGAATGTGACCATGATAAATAATTTCAAAACTTTTCCCACCTTTAATGTGACCTATAACCTGTACAAACAAACAAATCTGTTTGGGAGAAAAACACAAAAAATAAAAAATGTACAATAAGCTGGTTGCATAAGTGTGCAGACCCTTAAACTAATACTTTGTTGAAGCACCTTTTGATTTAATTACAGCATTCAGTCTTTTTGGGTTCACACCTGCCATCAATTAAAATAACTCTGATTAATCAAAATCAACAAAAGAATGGCTTCACCAGAAGAAAATTAAAGTTATGGAATGGCCCAGCTAGAGCCCAGACCTAAATCCAATTGAAAATCTGTGGGGTGACCTGAAGAGGGCTGTGCACAAGAGATGCCCTCGCAATCTGACAGATTTGGAGCGCTTTTGCAAGGAAGAGTGGGCAAATATTGCCAAGTCTAGATGTGGCAGGCTGATAGACTCCGACCCAAAAAGACTGAATGCTTTAATTTAATCAAAAAGGTGCTTCAACAAAGTATTAGTTTAAGGGTGTGCACACTTATGCAACCAGCTTATTGTACATTTTTTAAAATGTTTTCCCCCCCTAACAGATGTTTGATTTTCAGTTGAATTGTACAGGTTATAGGTCACATTAAAGGTGGGAAAAGTTTTGAAATTATTTATTGTGGTCTAATTTTTACATCAGAAAAACCTATCATTTTAACAAGGTGTGTAAACTTTTTATATCCACTGTAAAAATTAGATTAGATTCATTAAAATGTACTCACTTGAATGAATATTTGAACACTTCACATTTTGATATCCAGGAAAAAAGTAAAAAATATTTTTTAAAAATTATAATAACTTCCAAATCCATTTTAGTGTCATAAATAAATTACAGATTCAGAGGTCATGCTTTCACTGTGTTTTAAAAAAAAAATGGACGTTTTAAATTTATAAAGCTGATTACAGCTTGAGAAGGGACAATTGAGTGAAGGTCAAGGACCAAATTTATTATGCAATTTAATGTTAATAAAATGTTCTCAGTGCTCGTCTACTGGCAAAGCATCATTATCCTAAGGACAAATCTGAAGTCATGTTGATAGCTTTGCTGCCTACACATAACCTTGAGAAGCTATTTTCCTGATGAGAATGGACAAGACTGAATAAAATCCTGGGATTAGACTGAACATAACAGGTAAGCTGTTTGTCTAGGATTGATTTCAAAGGCATTCTTAAGAGCCCGAGTTAAGGAAATAAAGATATTCGGAATTAAACCAAACACTGCACAGTAAAAACTACCAAACATCCACATAAAGTAGTACTTAGTAATGGAAGAGGGTTTTTTTAATTTTCATTTAAAAGTTTAATTAATTTCTTGCTCCTTCTCTCTCACTCACTCACTCACTCTCTCTCTCTCTCTCTCTCTCTCTCTCTCACACACACACACACACACACACACACACACACACACACACACACACACACACACACACACACACAAAATCCTAGGGACCTTTCACTGATATACAGTAGTTCATAAAATAAAAGTAACCAGAAGGAATATTTAGGCTCTTTCAGTTTTCCTTCATAACACTTTTCCTCATGTAGATCAGCTACATGTCTCCACAATAATGTCAGATATTTATATCATTGTGGGTACCCACAAAAGTATAAACACATCTGCAATAAAAGCTGCTGTTATACAGCCATATTTCTTCTTCTCACATTATGGAGATGTCAAATTACAGATACGCCAGGGGTACACAAGTACATACTTGGCAGCTTGTGACAAGTCACACCTGTTAACTGAAAAGCACTCCAGGTGACTACCTCATGAAGCTGGTTAAAATAAAGCCAATAGTGTGCAAAGCTTCATCAAGGTAAACGAGGGCTACTTTGAAGAATCTACAACATGAAGCATATTTTGTTTTTCTTTAGCACTTTTTTGTTTACCACATAAAAACTGGGGGGTGGCACGGTGGTGTAGTGGTTAGCGCTGTCGCCTCACAGCAAGAAGGTCCGGGTTCGAGCCCCATGGCCGGCGAGGGCCTTTCTGTGTGGAGTTTGCATGTTCTCCCCGTGCCTGCGTGGGTTTCCTCTGGGTGCTCCGGTTTCCCCCACAGTCCAAAGACATGCAGGTTAGGTTAACTGGTGACTCTAAATTGACCATAGGTGTGAATGTGAGTGTGAATGGTTGTCTGTGTCTATGTGTCAGCCCTGTGATGACCTGGTGACTTGTCCAGGGTGTACCCCGCCTTTCGCCCGTAGTCAGCTGGGATAGGCTCCAGCTTGCCTGTGACCCTGTAGAAGGATAAAGCGGCTAGAGATAATGAGATGAGATAAAAACTGGGTAAACATCTGGATAAGGGAAATGGCACAGTGAGGATCCTCTTCTTGGACTTCTCGAGTGCCTTCAACACTATCCAGCCCCTATTGCTTCAGGACAAACTGAACAGGATGCGAGTGAACCCCTGCCTGGTCACCTGGATCTCCAGCTACCTCACTGACAGGCCGCAGTACATCAGGCTGAAGGACATCACGTCTGACACTGTGATTAGCAGCACCAGAGCACCCCAGGGCATGGTGCTGGCCCCTCTTCTCTTCACCCTGTACACCGCGGACTTCTGCTACAACTCGGAGCTGTGTCACATTCAGAAGTTTGCTGATGACTCAGCCATCATTGGGTGTATCAGTGACGACAGAGAGGAGGCGTATAGGAGCCTGGTGAGGGACTTTGCTGTGTGGTGCAACAGGAACCATCTGCAGCTCAACACCTCGAAGACCAAGGAGCTGGTCATTGACTTTGGGAGGTCCAGACCAAGGTCATGACCAGTTCTGATCGAGGGAGTCGAGGTGGAGGCTGTGGATTCCTACAAGTACCTCGGGCTGTGGCTGGACAGCAAGCTGGACTGGACTTGCAACACCAATCGCTTATACAGGAAGGGACAGAGCAGGCTATACATCCTTAGGAGGCTGCGGTCCTTTAACATCTGCAGGAAACTCCTGTGGATGTTCTATCAGTCTGTGGTTGCCAGTGTCCTGTTTTACACCGTGGTATGTTGGGGGGGCAGCACATCCAAGAAGGACACATCCAGACTGGACAAACTGATCAGGTGGGCTGGCTCTGTGGTCGGCATGAAGCTGGACTCTCTGGTGACGGTGGCAGAGAAGAGGACTATGGACAAACTATTGAACATCATGGACGATGCCAGTCACCCTCTGCACACAGTCATCAGCAACCAGAGGAGCCTGTTCAGTGACAGAATGCTCGTTCCCAAGTGCAGGATGAACAGACTCAAAAACTCCTTTGTCCCTCATGCCATCAGACTGTACAACTCCTCTCTGGGGAGGGGTAACAGGAGGACAGAGGAAGAGAAGGAGCAGTAGCCTAGCCTAACAATAAGCAATACCGGACAATGTGCAATATAATGTGCAATATAAAGTGCAATATCTCTCTTGCTGCCCCCCTTCCCCCTTTTTTCCCCTCCTCTCTCTCCCCCTTCCTCTCTTCCCCATATCTTATTCTTTTTATATTTGTATATGTAAATACTTAGGGCCCGTTTACACGAGGACACTGTCGGGTAAAAACGACTAAATATTTTATCGGAAGTGCCTTTCGTCTACACGGGGACAGCGTTTCCGAGGCTGAAAAACGGAAAAAATTTAAAACGCCTTCCAGAGTGGATAAGTTAAAAACAGCCCCCGTTGCATATCCGTCTAAACTACCCAATACGCGAAACTCTGCTCGGATCTGCTCACGTCGGGTACGCGTTTACATCATACATATGTCATATACTGTACATGCCAGCCCGGGAAGTAAGAAAGTAAGTAAAAAAGTAAGAGCATGTCTGATTACATCGATCCAACGGACCTTCAAGCTGCTCTGGCAGCTTTAATAAACGTCCAGGAGTCCTTCGAACATCTATACAGAATCTGCACATATACCGTTAATGAACAGAGGCGGGTATAGTATGCTCTTACTTTTTTACTTACTTTCTTACTTACCATAGCCAGAGTAGTCAAAGTTTTTCGGCGCAGATGTGCAGATCAGACAAGACGGAAGACGTTGCGCATGCATGCAGACATAGCGGAGGTCTTTCACAGCACCACCTAGCCGCCTGGCATGCACATCCAATTGAATTCCACAAATTTATGCGTCACCGTATAGATGCAGATTTCCTCCTTGAAAACGGTCGTGTAGACGCGGAAAAAAGTGAGAACGAAAACGGACTTTTGCGTTTTTGTTTCAGACCGTCCCCGTGTAAAGTGGGCCTTAATTTATTTTAATTTATCTCGAAGTTTTTCTCTATTTCTTTTCATTGTTTATCTGTAATGATGCTGCTGGAATCTTAATTTCTCTGAAGGAACCCTCCCAAAGGGATCAATAAAGTTTTATCTAATCTAATCTAATCTAAACATAATTCCATATATGTTTCATATGTTACTTCATATAGTGGTGCTTGAAAGTTTGTGAACCCTTTAGAATTTTATATATTTCTGCATAAATATGACCTAAAACAACATCAGATTTTCAGACAAGTCCTAAAAGTAGATAAAGAGAACCAGTTAAACAAATGAGAAAAAATATTATACTTGTGTGGCAGTTCGTAAGAGTGGGAGGAGCACAGAAAGATGGCAGGCCAGAATTCAAGTTCCAAAACTCATTTATTTAGCACTTTTCAGTCTAAATCAACTCTCCCAGCCACGTGCACACACACTCACACAAGTTGTCTGGTTGGGGAGAGAGCTCCCCTCTGCTCTCGCTCTCTCCTTAAATAGGGCGCGGTCACTGGGGAAGACACACAAACACATGTTAATCGACCTCAGGTGTAGTGATTCTGCCACTCACCTTCCCTGACTCCGCCCTCCGGTCACAGACCGACGCTTGACCACGCCTTCACTGCCACATACCCCCACCACCCGACTCAGGCCGGGCAGCCGCCCGGCCTGCAGCCGAGCCCCCCCCTTGACGGGAGAGGAAGTCCGGCACGACCATCTGCGCCCCCAGCTTGTGGATCACCTTGAAGTTAAAGGGTTGGAGTGCCAGATACCAACGGGTGATCCGTGCGTTGGCATCCTTCATGCAGTGGAGCCACTGGAGGGGCGTGTGGTCCGAACAGAGGGTGAAAGGGCATCCCAGCAGGTAGTAGTAGAGGGCGAGGACTGCCCACTTGATTGCGAGGCACTCCTTTTCAATGGTGCTGTAGCGCCCCTCACAAACCGACAGCTTTCTGCTGATGTACAGCACTGGGCGGTCCTCCCCCTCCCCCTCCTGGGACAAAATGGCCCCCAGCCCTCTGTCCAACACATCCGTCTGTAACATAAAAGGGAGAGAAAAGTCAGGGGAGTGTAACAGTGGCCCCCCACACAGTGCAGCCTTCACCTCAGAGAAAGCCTGCTGGCATTGCTCCATCCACTGGACTGGATCTGGTGCCCCCTATTTAGTGAGATCAGTCAGCGGGCTGGTGACGTCCGAATAATTAGGTATAAACCTACGATAGTAGCCAGCCAGCCCCAGGAACTGTCTCACCCCCTTTTTGGTCTTTGGCCTCGGGCAGGCCGCAATTGCTGCTGTCTTGTTAATTTGGGGATGCACCTGCCCGTTGCCCAAGTGGAAGCCCAGATACCGTACTTCCACCCGCCCAATCGCACACTTCTTCGGGTTGGCTGTGAGACACGCCCGCCTCAGCAACCTAAGGACGGCCCTCAGGTGTTGTAGGTGCCTCGGCCAGTCATTACTATAAATAATGATGTCGTCGAGGTACGTGGCTGCATAGGTGGCATGGGGGTGGAGGACCCTATCCATCAGCCGCTGGAACATAGCGGGTACCCCAAACAGCCCAAAAGGAAGTGTGACAAACTGTTGTAAGCCAAACGGTGTGGAAAAGGCCGTTTTTTCTCGGGATAATGGAGTCAAGGGGATCTGCCAATAACCCTTTGTCAAATCCAGTGTCAAGTAAAAGTGAGCCATGCCTAGTCGATCGAGCAACTCATCAATACGAGGCATTGGGTACGCATCGAATTTAGACACCGCGTTGACTTTTCTATTGATGTATTTCACCCACGTGACCAAGTCATGTGATGCTGCCATTTTGGACGGCACGGCTCGAATCAGTTTGAATGTGAGGAAGGCGACAAACGAAAAACAAAAGAAAAAGGAGCGAGATGCAGAAAACACCTTCACTATCCAGCGACGTAGGGCATTTACAGGGTGAGCAGAGGGAGAGGTATTTGCAAAAATTGAGGTTAGCAGGCTTAGAGAACGACGTTTACCTGCTTCCACCAGGATTGTTCACTGACCCATCGCCATACACAGGTTTGGGCGATTAGAATAGAATATTGAATATAATATTTTCCTTTTGATGAATAAAGTTTATAAATACTACTTATATCATGTCATAGCCGGATCGCGCTAGCGAGCTCGCTGGCGTGCCGGGGGAGCTAGCGAGCGCGCTAGTGAGCTCGCTGGCGTGCCGGGGGAGCTAGCGAGCGCGCCAGCGAGCTCCCCCGGCGCGCCAGCGAGCTCCCCGGCACGCCAGCGAGCTCCCCCGGCGTGCCAGCGAGCGTGCTAGCGAGCTCCCCGGCGCGCTAGCGAGCTCCGGCTATGACATGATATAAGTAGTATTTATAAACTTTTTATTCATCAAAAGGAAAATAATACATGACAAACAGGAGAACAAAATGTCTGCTACATGCAACCCTAGACAAATTAACACTGCCTTGTTTCACTGCTCAGATGGGTAAACAAACACTGACCCATTTACTTTTTGCTATATATTTTATCAAAATTGCATTGACTTATAAACTAACCTGAAATTAAATGATCACTGCAAAGTCTGGAGTACTCTGTTGGCTCCCAATCCTGTCTTTTCACAGCTGCAATCCATTTGGCCCTCTTGTCTGGGTCAGTAGGAAACCGGTAAAAGGAGCATCCTGCACGCTGTCCCTGTCTGTTGTGGCAGCCCACAGCACAACAAGCAAACACCATGGTTATTTATAGAGTGCTTACTGACAAATTAATCTATTCTAGGTACCTGTAACACGTTTTTTTCCAAGCTGGTTCTCCCTCTCTGTCTGCAGCATTAGTATGTAGCTTGCCGTGCAAAATGGCGGACACCGGGGCGTCATGTGACCCTGTGACGTCAGGTGAAATACCTCAATAGTCTACACAGAACCAGACCGACCCGTTGGCCTTGGGTACCAAGACCACCGGGCTGCTCCAGTCACTGTGTGACTCCTCGACGATGCCCATTTTGAGCATGGCCTCAAGTTCTTCCTGAACCACTTTTTTCTTGTGTTCGGGTAGCCTGTAAGGGCGGCTACACACTACCACCCCCGGGGGCATCTCAATGTGGTGCTCTATGAGGTCGGTGCGGCCGGGCAGGGGTGAGAACATGTCCAAAAACTCGGTCTGCAACTGGGCAACTTCTGCGAGTTGGGTCGGGGAGAGGTGGTCTCCACAGGGGACCGGAGAGGTACGCGATGCCAATGCTCCCTTTTGAACCTCCGGCCCCAGCTCCGCCTTCTCCGGAACCACCAACACCAACGCCACAGGGACCTCCTCATTCCAGAGTTTGAGCAGATTGAGGTGGTAAATCTGTAGCGCCCCACCCCTGTCCGTTCGCCTCACCTTGTAGTCGACGTCCCCGACTCGCCATGTGACCTCAAAGGGTCCTTGCCACTTGGGGATCAATTTGGAGCTCGATGTGGGCAACAGTATGAGTACTTTATCTCCCGGTACGAACTCCCTAAGGCGCGTACTCCTGTTGTACAGGCGGGTTTGCCGTTCTTGGGCCTGCCGCAAATTCTCCTGGGTTAGGTGTGTGAGTGTGTGGAGTTTTGCGTGCAGGTCAATAACGTATTGAATTTCATTTTTACTTGGTGAAGGTCCCTCCTCCCAATTTTCTCGCAGCACATCTAGAATGCCACGTGGCTTATGCCTGTCATGACCTTGTCTGTTTTGGGGTGTCTTTAGCTCCACCCTGGTCCGTGTGTTGCTTAATGTGCAATCAACAGGTGACTGGTCCAGGTGTGGAGGATTGTAGATAATGGGGGCTTGGCCTATAAAAGGTACCCCAAGAAGGCAAGAGGGAGATTCCTCCTTCATTTTGGTTTGGCTAAATTCATTTGCACACAGACCATAACACATTACACTTTTATTTTACATATTACTGATATTCTTTCATTATTTAAATAAATATCGATATATTGAACATACTACTTGGTGTGGTCTCCCTTTATGTTGCACTTGCCTTGAGCCAACAGGTGTAACACGCCCATATAACAATTCGAACGGGGAGAACCCCGTGGAGGCTTGGGGGACCTCTTGCACTGCAAATAACAAGGGTTCGAGCCATTTATCCCAATTACGTGTGTCCTCACTTACAAATTTTATAATTATATTTTTGAGGGTGCGATTGAACCGTTCAACTAAACCGTCCATTTGTGGGTGATACACGCTGGTGCGGATCGGCTTAATACCTAATAACCCATACAGTTCATTCAGTGTATGTGACATAAACGAGATGCCTTGGTCAGTCAGAATTTCTTTCGGGATTTCAACTTGGGAGATGATGCGGAAGATCGCTTCCGCAATACTGTGTACTGAGATATTGTGAAGAGGCACTGCTTCCGGGTATCCCGTTGCATAGTCCACCAGAACTAAAATAAAGCAGTACCCTCATGTTGACCGATCTAATGGCCCGACGAGATCCATCCCAATTCTTTCGAACGGGGTCTCGATTAATGGGAGAGGGCGCAAAGGCGCTTTTGGAATGGCCGCTGGATTTACTAACTGGCATTCGCGGCATGCCATACACCACCTACAGACATCGCCGCGAATCCCTGGCCAATAGAACCGGGCCATTAGACGGGCTAGTGTTGTATCCTGCCCTACATGTCCAGCCATGGGATTAAAGTGAGCCACCTGGAATAGCAATTCCGAGCGGCTCTTTGGAATCAAAAGCTGTGTGACTTGCTCTTTAGTCTGAGTGTCTTGCGTCACTCGGTATAACCTATCCTTCATAATAGAAAAATAGGGGAAGGACGGGGTGGCGTTTGGCTGGAGCGTTTGACCGTCGATTACTCTCACTTGGTCAAACGCATGTCGCAGAGTCTCGTCTTGTGATTGCTCTAATGGAAAATCCGCGAGGGATTCCCCGAGAGAGGGAGGAGGAGCCTGTGGCTCCTCACTCTGACGCGGAGATGACGTAGACGGCTTTGTGACAGCTGCTCCCGCCAATGTGACACCGGGACCTCCCCCTGCTGAACTACGGCAGGACCCACTCTTCACTAAATGGCTCATTAACTCCCCGAATCCCAGCCAATCCATCCCCAAAATTATTGAGTGGGTGAGGCGAGGATTAACCACCGCCTTTACTCTAAATTTTTCCCCTCTGAAAAAAATGTGGACCGACACTAAAGGGTAGCTGTGAACATCCCCGTGCACACACAACACCTTCACCCCCTGTGCTCCCCCCAGTGCCTCATCTTGCACCAGGCTTTGGTGAATTGAGGTCTGATTACAGCCAGAGTTCACCAACACCTGATATGTATCCCCTTGGATACTCACCGGTATGCGATACGCTCCGGCCCGATCGAGGGTGGCTCCTGGCGCATTGGGGATCTGAACCACCATGCTCACTTCCATTACCGAGCACTGCTGTTGGAGGTGGCCCGACTCCCCGCAGCGCCAGCAAACCAGCCCGGGCTTCCTCTCTGCACTGGCGCTCTGGGGGTCACTCACCTGGGAGGGGGAAGAGACAGACACAGAAGGGAAAAATGGGAGGGCACTGCGGGTGTGACGGGCCAGCTGGGGTGGGGCCAGTCCCTGCCTCTGCGGTGGGGGAATGGGGCGAGGACAAGACACAGGAGGGGAGAGGGAGAGAGAGAGAGAGAGAGGAGAGGGAAGAAGAGGATGTCCGCTGTCCTGCCATCGGAACAGACGCCAAATGGTCCTCCGCCAACTCAATGGCCTGATCCAGCAACGCCGGGCGGTGGCACTGGACCCACTCCACAGTCCACTCGGGTAGGCGGGCAATGAACTGCTCCAGCACCACCTGATTGATGATTCCCTCGGCATCGCGGTTGTCGGCCCTCAACCACCGCCAGCAGACATCCCGGAGCTGCTGGCCAAATGCGAACGGCCGGCCGACTTCCTCCAGACGAAGAGCGCGGAAGCGCTGTCGCTGCTGTTTGGGGGTGCGCCCCACCCGCTGGAGGACAGCCATGCGAAGGTCCGTGTAGGCTAGCCGGTGGTTAGCGGGGAGCTGTAGCGCGGCCAGCTGCACCTCGCCTGTTAGCAGGGGGAGGAGGCGCGCCACGCACTGTTCCACCGGCCAGCCCGAGGCCTCTGCTGCCTGCCCGAAGAGCGTGAGGGAGGCCTTGGGGTCATCATACGGGCCCATCTTAGTTAGGGTGAGGGGAGAAGGGCCCACGGTGGTGGAGGTGGTGGACCCCGCTGACGCAAGGAGGTGCCGGAATGCCTGTCGAGCTTCCTGTTGTGCCAACACCAGGGCCTCGAACCGGTGCTCTTGCTCCTTCCAGAGGGTGATTAGCACCTGGTGCTGGCTCTGCTGGGCTGTGGCGAGGGTGTGGACCAGGTCTGCGAAGGGGGAGGACTCCATGGGGCTGTTCTTTTCCTGTGTCGGTTTCGGCACCACTGTGGCAGTTCGTAAGAGTGGGAGGAGCACAGAAAGACGACAGGCCAGAATTCAAGTCCCAAAACTCGTTTATTTAGCACTTTTCAGTCTAAATCAACTCTCCCAGCCACGCGCGCGCACACACACACACAAGTTGTCTGGTTGAGGAGAGAGCTCCCGTCTGCTCTCGCTCTCTCCTTAAATAGGGCGCGGTCACTGGGGAAGACACACATTAATCAACCTCAGGTGTAGTGATTCTGCCACTCACCTTCCCTGACTCCACCCTCTGGTCACAGACCGATGCTTGACCATGCCCCCACTGCCACAACTTGGTCATTTATTTATTGAGGAAAATGATCCAATATTACATACCTGTGAGTGGCAAAAGTATGTGAACCTTTGCTTTCAGTATATGGTGTGACCCCCTTGTGCAGCAATAACTACAACTAAACATTTCCAGTAACTGTTGATCAGTTCTGAACACTGGCTTGGAGGAGTTTTAGCCCATTCCTCCATACAGAACAACTTCAGCTCTGGGATGTTGGTGGATATCCTCACATGAACTGCTCGCTGCAGGTCCTTCCACAACATTTTGATTGGATTAAGGTCAGGACTTTGACTTGGCCATTCCAAAACATTAACTTTATTCTTCTTTAACCATTTTTTGGTAGAATGACTTGTGTGCTTAGGGTCATTGGCTTGCTGCATGACCCACCTTCTCTTAAGATTCAGTTCATGGACAGATGTCTTGACATTTTCCTTTAGAATTCACTGGTATAATTCAGAATTCATTGTTCCATCAATGATGGCAAGCCATCCTGGCCCAGATGCAGCAAATCAGGCCCAAACCATGATACTACCACCACCATTTTTCACAGATGGGATAATGTTCTTATGCTGGAATGCAGTGTTTTCCTTTCTCCAAACATAATGTTCCTCATTTAACCCAAAAAAGTTCTATTTTGGTCTCATCCATCCATAAAACATTTTTCTAATAGCTTTCTGGCTTGTCCATGTGATCTTTAGCAAACTGCAGACGAGCAGCAATGTTCTTTTTGGAGAGGAGTGGCTTTCTGCTTGCAACCCTGCCATACACATCATTGTTGTTCAGTGTTCTCCTGATGGTGGACTCATGAACATTAACATTAGCCAATGTGAGAGAGGCCTTCAGTTGCTTAGAAGTTACCCTGGGGTCCTTTGTGACCTCGCTGACTATTATACGCCTTGCTCTTTGAGTGATCTTTG
Organism: Neoarius graeffei; assembly: GCF_027579695.1. Classification (NCBI taxonomy): domain Eukaryota; kingdom Metazoa; phylum Chordata; class Actinopteri; order Siluriformes; family Ariidae; genus Neoarius; species Neoarius graeffei. The sequence continues at coordinate 35,801,704 of NC_083586.1, forward strand.
TTGGTCAACCACTCCTGGGGAAGGTAACAATGGTCTTGAATTTCCTCCATTTCTGCACAATCTGTCTGACTGTGGATTGGTGGAGTCCAAACTCTTTAGAGATGGTTTTGTACCCTTTTCCAGCCTGATGAGCATCAACAATGCTTTTTCTGAGGTCCTCAGAAATCTCCTTTGTTTGTGCCATAATACACTTCCACAAACATGTGTTGTGAAGATCAGACTTTGATAGATCCCTGTTCTTTAAATAAAACAGGGTGCCCACTCACACCTGATTGTCATCCCATTGATTGAAAACACCTGACTCTAATTTCACCTTCAAATTAACTGCTAATCCTAGAGGTTCACATACTTTTGCCACTCACAGATAAATAATATTGGATCATTTTTCTCAATAAACAAATGACCAAGTATAATATTTGTGTCTCATTTGTTTAACTGGGTTCTCTTTATCTACTTTTAGGACTTGTGTGAAAATTTGATGATGTTTTAGGTCATATTTATGCAGAAATAAAGAAAATTCTAAAGGGCTCACAAACTTTCAAGCACCACTGTTGTTCTCATGTCTTACAATGTAGAATATAGTCAGAACACAGAAACAAACCCAATGAATGAGTATGTGTGTCCAAACTTTTCACTGGTAATGTACAACTGCAATTCCAAAAAAGTTTGGACACTGTATAAAACATGAATAAAAACAGAATGTGAAATTTTGCAAATCATGGAAGCCCTATATTTCACTGAAAATAGTACAAAGACAACATATTAATTGTTGAAACTGAGAAATTTATTGGTTTCTGAAAAATATGCTCATGTTGAATTAGATGTCAGCAACATGTTTCAGAAAAGTTGGGACAGGGGCAAGAAAAGACTGAAAAAGTTGTGTAATGCTAGGAAAAAAATAAAAGCCTCAATGAGGCTGTAGCTTATACCGGCCACAGTTGATGTGTGCGAGTTTGAAATTTCAGACACCTATAAAATCATAAATATGGCAGGTGTTGCCACCATCTTGACAACTTTTATGCACACCCACGTGGGGAACATTGTACGTGAGTTTGACCGAAAATTTGATCAATCCTGTAGGAGGAGTAATGATTTTTATAAATTGTGGATGGATGATGACAACAGACGACACGTGATCGCACACAGATGACGACCTGTGGCCGGATGAGCTAAAAAACAAACAAACAAACAAACAAAAAAACACTTAGTTGGTTAATTAGCAACCGGTCAGTAACATGATTGGGTATAAAAAGAGCATCCCAGAGAGGCGGAGTCTCTCAGAAGTAAAGATGGGGAGGGGTTCAACGCTCTGTGAAAGACTGCGTGGGCAAACAGCGCAACAATTTAAGAATAACGTTCTTCAATGTAAAATTGCAAAGAATTTGGGGATCACATCATCTATGGTACATAATATCATTAAAAGATTCAGTGAATCTGGAGAAATCTCTGTATGCAAGAGACAAGGCTGAAAACTGATATTGGATGCCTGTAAGCTTCAGGCCCTCAGGCGACACTGCATTAAAAGCAAACACATGTCTGTGGTGTAAATCACTGTATGGGCTCAGGACACTTCAGAAAACCATCGTCTGTGAAAACAGTTCATTACTGCATCCACAAATGCAAGTTAAAAACAGATATAAACAATATCCAGAAACAGGCCACCATTTTTGAGCCCAAGCTCTTTTATGATGGACTGAGGCGAAGTGGAAAATTGTCCCAAGGTCTGACGAATCAAAAGTAGAAATTCTTTGTCGAATTCATGGACACCACATCCTCGAGGCTAAAAACAAGATGGACCATCCAGTTTATCAGTGCACAGTTCAAAAGCCAGCATCCGTGATGGTATGAGGGTGCATTAGTGCACATGACATGGGTATCTTGTACACCTGGGAAGGCATCATTAATGCTGAATAATATATAAATGTTTCAGAGCAATATACTGCCATCCAGACAAAATATTTTTCAAGGAAGGCCTTCCTTCTTTCAGCAAGACAATGCCAAACCTCTTTCTGCACATATTAAAACTGCATGGCTCTGTAGTAAGAGAGTCTGGGTGCTAAACTGGCCTGCCTACAGTTCAGACCTGTCTCCCATTTTAAAACATTTGGCACATTATGAAGTGCAAAATATGATAAAGGAGACCCTGAACTGTTGAGGAACTGAAAATGTATATCAGGCAAGAATGAGACATTTCTCATTCAAAACTATAGCAATTGATCTTCTCAGTTCCCAAACGTTTATAGAGTGTTGTTAAAAGTAGAGGTGATGCATCACAGTACTAAACATACCCCTGTCCCAACTTTTCTGAAATGTGTTGCTGACATCAATTTCAAAATTACCATATATTTTCCAAAAAACAATAAAATTTCTGTTTCAACATTTGATATGTTGTCTTTGTACTATTTTCAATGAAATATAGGGTTTCCATGATTTGAAAATTATTTAATTCTGTTTTTATTTACAGTTTACTTATTTAATTTTGAGTAACAAAACATATACAGAATGGCTCTATTTTCAAGTGTACTTTGCTGGTTAATGCCATTGATTAAAACTAGTGCTGTCAAAAATGTCGCGTTATTAACGCGTTAACTTGACTCAATTTTAACGGCGATAATTTTTTTATCGCGAGATTAACGCTCTGTGACATGATGCCACGCCCCGCACAGCCAGAGTCCTCTGCCCTCCCCCGAAGAGCCACGGTGCTTGGCTTAAGTTTCGTTTTCCCATCGGCAGCTCCAGCCCCACTTTGCAGTGGTGACAAGACGTGTTATGCTCTGCAATAAAAAAAAAAAAACATTGGTACAACCAGTGTTCGAACTATGCCGATATTTTCGGGGGGGGTCCCTTATTTTCCCTTGGGGGGGGAGGGGGTGCTTGCGCTTGTCTCAGAGCGCAGCTCTCCATCGCGCGCTCACTTCGGATATGCAAATGCTTCCCGTTACACACGATTGCTATGTCAATAAACATCATTTTGCCAATATTTTAGAGACCCCCCAACATTTCCCAAATCATGTTTTCAAGGGATCTCATGTCTGTTTCAGGGGATCTCGGATCCCCCGTGTACCCCCGTAGTTCATACGGTGAGCAAGCCCATTCACTTTTTTATGCTGATAAGAGAATTGCAATGGTTTTTCATGTGACAAAAATGTGTGATTAAATTGCAATTAATCGCGAGTTAGGGCGGCACGGTAGTGTAGTGGTTAGCGCTGTCGCCTCACAGCAAGAAGGTCCTGGGTTTGAGCCCCGGGGCCGGCGAGGGCCTTTCTGTGTGGAGTTTGCATGTTCTCCCCGTGTCCGCGTGGGTTTCCTCCGGGTGCTCCGGTTTCCCCCACAGTCCAAAGACATGCAGGTTAGGTTAACTGGTGACTCTAAATTGACCGTAGGTGTGAGTGTGAATGGTTGTCTCTGTCTATGTGTCAGCCCTGTGATGACCTGGCGACTTGTCCAGGGTGTACCCCGCCTTTCGCCCGTAGTCAGCTGGGATAGGCTCCAGCTTGCCTGCGACCCTGTAGAAGGATAAAGCGGCTACAGATAATGAGATGAGATCGCGAGTTAACTATGACAGTCGCGACATTAATCGCGATTAAATATTTTAATCGCTTGACAGCACTAATTAAAACTGTTTGGTTGGTTGGATTCAAGCCAATTGTTCTAGCCTTGTAGGTGGAGTGGTGGTGCAAAAGCAGCTGACATTCACAATCCACAATCATAATGTGATTTTCAAATCTGTACACCAATATTACATGTGCTCAGAAATGTGAGTTTGCCTCTGGAGAGCTCTTCAGGGACTGACTTCATGTGCAGTGGTTCAAGGTACCGTACTGGCTCACTTTGTGGACATTCACTATACTGTATATCCCCACTTCAACACCAATTAGCTACTTCACCCAAATACAAAATAAAATGCAACAAACTTACTATTTTATTCATAAGAAATAAAATGAAAGAGATATACAGTAGTCAGCTGCCTAATCTCCATTGCATACCATGTCTACACTGTGTGTGAAGATTTGTTCATAATACAGTTAATCATCCATCCATTATTTGTAGCCGCTTATGTGTCCTACAGGGTCGCAGGCAAGCTGGAGCCTATCCCAGCTGACTATGGGCGAGAGGCGGGGTACACCCTGGACAAGTCGCCAGGTCATCACAGGGCTGACACATAGACACAGACAACCATTCACACTCACGCCTACGGTCAATTTAGAGTCACCAGTTAACCTAACCTGCATGTCTTTGGACTGTGGGGGAAACCGGAGCACCCGGAGGAAACCCACGCAGACACGGGGGAGAACATGCAAACTCCGCACAGAAGGGCCCTCGCCGGCCACGGGGCTCGAACCTGGACTTTCTTGCTGTGAGGCAACAGCGCTAACCACTACACCACTGTGCCGCCCGGCACACGGTATATTATAAAAATATGTTACAATCTCATAATAGCAGGGAGATCAAATAATAATAATAATAATAATAATAATAATAACCTCATAGACAAAAACAAACAAAACAAAAAACAGTAGGCTATAGGATATCTATGCGTGGATAATTGAAAGAGAACTCCGAATGATTTCTTCCAACACATTTTCCTTCTACAGTAAATGCATTTTTTTTCTTTCTCTATTTCTCTTTGTTTCCATCAATGTGCAGGACATCTTGCTATGGCAACGGAGATGAGTAAGTGCTAAACTGACTGCTATGGGAGCTCTGCTGGCATCATCATCGACTAACCCTCACTGCTAGTCTTACAGACGTGCTAGGAATCCTTGTGAAGGAAAGATTCTCCTTGATATCCGCCTTCTGTCTTCCAGCCTACACACTTCCGCAGTGTACACAGTTCCACACTGTCTCTGACTATTCTGTACCTGCACTGAATTTGAGATAAGCTATGAGCAACATTTCCAGTTTATTGCTTTTGTAATTGGAAATGACATTATTTTAATTGCCAGAGGTTTCTAGTTAATGAGCACTTAGACACTTCCAGTCATTATTTAAATAATGGCTATCTATATACTGTGTCATTTACGAAGTAAAGTCAGAAACCCTTAAATGCTTAGTGCATCTCAATATTATAACAGCCTTTCTGACATTTCTGGAAAGGTATTGTGTGTAGAGATATAATAATATACTCGTGCATCTTAAACAATTAGAATATCATGAAAAAGTTCAATATTTTCCATCAGTTATTTAACAAAGTGAAATTTTAATATATTCTAGACTCCTTATACATAAACAAATGTTTCAAGTATTTTCCTATTTTAGTTTTGATAATTATGGCCAACAGCTCAAAAAAATCTCAAAATATGAGAATATTTAATTTCGAATTTAAGTAAAACAGTATAAATACCATTTATGTCTTGGTCTAGTTCAGTACATGCAACCACAATCATGTGGAAGACTGCAGACTTGACAGTTGTCAGCAGGGGCGTGTTTAGCCTATTTTTGGGGGTGCTCAAGCACCCCCCAAAACGAGCTGAGCACCCCCTAGCTCAGCACCCTCAAAAACACTGCTTTTGGACGTAATTTTCAGAAATAAGTGCCCTTGCGCACTGCGCAATGAATGTGTGCGCGGGCGTGTGTGTGTTCTTGAATTCACCTGTTACGTGATAGTCTATGAGCAGTAAAATACCTCTCCTCCCTGTGTCCCCTCTGATTGGGTTGCCTGTCCGCGCGAGTGATTGCTATGACATGGTGTTCTTTTTAACTGGATTCCACGCCGATGAGGAACTCGAAGTAGCACCTGAGTATTACTGGCATAGCGAGATGTGAAGGTACGGACTGGAGTTACAATTGTTAAACACAACACAATAATATGCATAATGCAATATTGATGTTCCCTGGTCTATGAACAGAATGATAAAAACGACATTTATCATCCATATCGAGATACTTTTGTGCAGAGCTGTACAAGTGCTACGGTGCTAGACCACCGTGTGTTAGTCAATTTTATTTAATGTAACATAGCGTTTACTAATGTAAAATCATAATAATACACACTATTATTACACAATACACAACAACACATTAATTAACAATTACCACTGTTCAAAAATGAATAGCTCCAACATTACAAATGCAGTAGTAGGTCTTGTTAAAAATATAACGTAAATGTTTGTGTCAGTGGTTGTAAATGTGTAGATATCATAGTTTATTGGGTCAGCTTCTGTTAAAACATTGCAGAATTGCTAGTCTAGTCTTCTTGTCTAGTTAAGTCTGTCTAAATGCGGAATAAACGTGGAAACACTGTTGTTCAAGCCAGGTGCCTCTGTCAGCTCTGGGGGCTAAGCACCCCCAAAGATCAGATGCTAGAATCGCCCCTGGTTGTCAGGAAGACAATCATCAACACCCTCCACAATGAGGGTAAGCCACAGAAGGTTATTGCTGAAAAGGCTGGCTGGAAAAGGTGCACAAGTAACAGGGATGACCCATACAGTGGGATCCAGACCAGATTGAAAAGCTGAGATTTATTTTTTAATTTAAAACTGGAAATAAACAGAAAGAAAATTTCAAAGAAAGGAAATTATCAGTATCTTTAATGCAGCCCTGTTTCCAAAAAAAAGTTGGGACGATGTGTAAAATGTCATTAAAAACAGAATGTGATGATTTGCAAATCAATATTTGAAACTCTATATTTCAATGAAAATAAGACAAAGGCATATCAAATTTTGAAAGAGAAATTGTTTAAAAAATATATGCTGATTTGGAATTTAGTGGCAGCAGCACATTAAAAAATGAGGACCAGGGCAACAAAAGACGAGAAAAGTTGTGTGATGCATTAAAAAAAAGGCTAATTTGGTTAATTGGCAACAGGGCAGTAACATGACTGGGTACTTAAAGAGCATCCCAGAGAGGCGGAGTCTCTCAGAAGTAAAGATGGGGAGGGGTCCACTGCTCTGTGAAAGACTGTGTGGGTAAACAGTGCAACAATTTCAGAATAATATTCCTCAATGTAAAATTGCAAAGAATTTTGTCATCACATCATCTACAGTACATAATATCATTAAAGATTCAGAGAATCTGCAGACGTTTCTGTACTGAAGGGACAAGGCTGAAAACCAACACTGGATCTTTGGGCCCTCAGGCAACACTGTGTTAAAAACAGACATGTTTCTTGAGTGGAAATCACTGCATAGGCTCAGGAACACTTCAGAAAACCATCGTCTGTGAACATACAATGAACTGAGGCGAAGTGAAGCGGATTGTATATCCGGCAAGAACGGGACAATATTTCTCTTTCAAAACTATAGCAATTAGTCTCCTCAGTTCCCAAACATTTACAGAGTGTTGTTAAAAGTAGAGGTGATGCAACATAGCAGTAAACATGCCTCCATTCCAACTTTTTTTGGAAACATGTTGCTGGCATCAAATTCAAATTGAGCATGTACTAGTGCACCACAAACAATTAGAATGTCATGAAAAAGTTCAATATTTTCCATCAGTAATTTAAGAAAGTGAAAATTTTAAAGGTATTCTAGACTCATGACACATATAAACTAAAATGTTTCAAGCATTTTTCAATTTTAATTTTGATAATTATGGCTTACAGTGCAAAAAAAATCTCAAAATATGAGAGTATTTCATTTCGAGTTTGAGTAAACAGTATAAATACTGTGTATCTCTCGGTCTAGTTCAGTACACGCAACCACAATCATGGGAAAGACTGCTGACTTGACAGTCAGGGGCGGTCCTGGGGGCGGGCCGACTGGGCAGCCGCCCGGGGCGGCATCGCGGGGGGGCGGCACGAGCGCGGGCGTGAAAAAAAAAAGGTCCCCCCCCAAAAAAACCCCGAAAAAAAAAAAACAAGACGGGCGTGTGTGTGTGTGTGTGTGTGTGAACATTTTGGATGGGGAAGCCCAATAGACCCTTTTCACTGACGTCACCGGAAACCGGAAGTAAACAAACCCTGCGCCATATTGGAAGACCAACAAACTCGTGATTAGGGGGAAATAATGGCAGCGTGCGGAATTTAAACCCACGAGGCACTTGAGTCATCATAAACCTACAATGGTAAACTTTTATGCTGTGTTAGGGTGTTCCAACAAAGCTGATGGGAAAGGTGAAAAGAAGTCTTTCTACAGAATACCAGCTGTGATTGAGACACAAGCAAACCAAGGAGCTTTCTGCCAGGAGACAGAGAGTAAGTGCATTACTGAGTGTCTGTGAGCAAAGGAGAGCCTGAACGTTGCAACCTCCCTATTGGCTGTTTGTAAAAATGTATCAATTGTTGCCCTTCCCACGGGAATCATCGCGGGCTCGAGAGACGAGACCTGATGAGTTAGTTCGTTGGTAGCAGAACAAAATGTCTGGACACAAATCGGGTTTTCAGAAAAGGAAAGAAAATAAACGGAGGGTCGAAAATACAAAAAAGGAGGCAGAAAATGCAAAACGAGTTTTAAGGTAGGACAAATGGTTACTTTTTAAGGCAGCCCGCCGTGGCTGCAGGCTTTCAGTTGTGTCATTGAATGGTTACTTTTCTGAGGCAGCCCGCCGTGGCTGCCTGCAGGCTTATTTATTATAGCCCATTTAGTTAAAATAGTTGATATAAAATGTTTATAGTTATGTGATGGTTGTCCTGATTTAGACTGTTTTTTTTGGGGGGGGGGGGTTGCGCGATGTTGCACCCGGGTCCAGATTAGGGCAGAACCGGCCCTGGCTACATTTCAGGTGTAGTTTGTTTTATGAATGTATGTACTTGCATAGATGTGTACTTGGTCTTCCAATATGGCGCTTAACAAAATCTCGCGGCGCGGTGACGTCATGCGGTAGCCCTCGATACCAAAGTTGCGCAGGTGACTTCATCAGTGTGTGTGTGTGTGTGTGTGTGTGCCTAACTTGTCGTAGCCCCATAATATGCACAATCCCGCCAGCGGAACGTTGTACTAGTCATCAAAAAGACTTTACTACCATAGTACTACACTACTATGACATTACACAGAGTCTTAAGTAATACATTACGACTTGATCATTGCCATTCTGGTAACAGCAAATTTATAACGGGCCGTGTCCGCGACGTACAACACACGACGAGAAATGTTTAAACGACCATGTAAAGCTGTTAACATTCTGTTGGCTAATACAGAGCCCAACGCGGGGGGGCGGCACGAGCACGGGCGCAAAAAAAAAAAACGGTCCCAAAAAAAAAAAGGTCCCCCCAAAAAAAACCCAGAAAAAAAAAAAGATGGGGGGGCGCCAGCAGGGGGTTTCGCCCGGGGAGTAAATCACTCTAGGATCGCCACTGTTGACAGTTGTCCAAAAGACAATCACCGACACCCTCCACAAGGAGGTTAAGTCACAGAAGGTCATTACGAAAAAAGGCTGGCTGGAAAAGGTGCACAAGCAACAGGGATGACTGCAGTCTTGAGAGGATTGTCAAGAAAAGTCGATTCAAAAATTTGGGAGAGAAAGGAAAACACTGCATTCCAGCATAAGAACCTTATCCCATCTGTGAAACATGGTGGTGGTAGTGTCATGGTTTGGGCCTGTTTTGCTGCACCTGGGCCAGGATGGCTTGCCATCATTGATGGAACAATGAATTCTGAATTATACCAGCAAATTCTAAAGGAAAATGTCAGTCCATGAACTGAATCTCAAGAGAAGGTGGGTCACGCAGCAAGACAACGACCCTAAGCACACAAGTCGTTCTACCAAAGAATGGTTCAAGAAGAATAAAGTGAATGTTCTGGAATGGCCAAGTCAAAGTCCTGACCTTAATCCAATCAAAATGCTGTGGAAGGACCTGAAGCGAGCAGTTTATGTGAGGAAACCCACCAACATCCCAGAGTTGAAGATGTTCTGTACGGAGGAATGGGATAAAATTCCTCCAAGCCGGTGTGCAGGACTGATCAACAGTTACCGTAAACGTTTAGTTGCAGTTACTGCTGCACAAGGGGGTCACACCAGATATTGAAAGCAAAGTTTCACATACTTTTGCCACTCACAGATATGTAATATTGGACCATTTTCCTCAATAAATAAATGACCAAGTATAATATTTTTGTCTCATTTGTTTAACTGGGTTCTCTTTATCTACTTTTAGGACTTGTGTGAAAATCTGATGATGTTTTAGGTCATATTTATGCAGAAATATAGAAAATTCAAAAAGGTTTGCAAACTTTCAAGCACCACTGTAAACAATGGAAAGCACCAAAATATTGTAGAGTGCTGTCAGTCTGCATTTGTGTGCCTGATTCTTTTATCAAACGTCTCCAAATGGGGCAGGATACAATCCAAGCATGTACATGCAAAGGTCTGCGTACCTTTGGAATAATAATAATAATAATAATAATAATAATAATAATAATAATAATAATAATAAATTATTTATTTAATAATATTGTTTTTGTGCCTGCTATTTCCTATTTTGGTAGCGTTCAAGCCACTTTTTAGCATTTGAGAAGTTATTGTGGCGGAGGAGGTGGTACACGTTCATTGTTTGTACCGTATGTTCATCATATTGTTGCAAAAGCCATCAAAAATCAAGCTGATGAATTACTATATTCTCTGAAGTATGGAGCTCTACTACAAAAAATGTCTGCAGTTCAGACAGAAATAGAGGCTTTGCACCATCACATAATAATAATAATAATAATAATAATAATAATAATAATAATAATAATAATAATAATAATTTATTTCTTGAGCACATTCCATGTAAATCTCAATGCTCTTACAAAATAGAAATAATATGATATGTAAAAAAAAACCCATCATATTAAAATACATATTCACTGTGTCTAAAAATGTCGATCAACAATGTCAAATGGTTATCTTTGATTAAACAAGTAAGTCTTTAGTTTTTTCTTGAAAATTTCACAGGAGGGTGCTTCACATATCTCCAATGGAATAGCATTCCACAGTCTGGGGGCACAAGTAGAGAATGCTTGTGCTCCGTAGCTGTTGATCTTGAATTGAGGACTTGACAATCGCAGATGATCCTTGCTTGAACACAGCATTCGTCTTGGTTGGTGGAGCCTCAAAAGATCACTTAAATACTTTGGTGCGGAGCCACTGACAGTCTTGTAAGTCACCAGAATTATTTTGAAGCATACCTGACCCCATAGCAACGGTACCTACGGTATACCGCCATGACAGGGAGCATGGTTGTAGTGCTTCATTCAGCCGAGTTAGTTGTTATTGATCAGTATGGGAAGATTTTGCTGCATTTTTGGATGTGCAAATTGTTTTGAACAAAACAAAGACATCAGATTTTTTAATTTACCAAAAGTAATTCTTCATTATCAGAGGAAAAAACTAGAGAGATTTCTAAATTTTGAAGGGGGGCATTCGGCTGGACTTAGTGTCAAATGGAGAGCTCAAAAACCCTACGGTATGCTCACTTCATTTCCATGAAGGTAAGAATTTTTAAAAAATTAAAAATTCACAACTGCAGCAAGGTGATCGGCAGAGCCTAACCTTCACTGAGACTTAAAAAGTGCATTTACATTCAAGGATCCTTCAGAATGCATTGTGTGCGTGCTTGGGACCCAGTCATTATGGGATATACCTGATGCTGATGTGAGTGCAATCAGCATATGCAAATAAGGACACAGAGGCTTTGTGAAGTGTTATCATTATCACTGTCATGTTTATTTGTAGCCATGTTTATGACTCTGCTTTCAGTTTCATTTTTGTAAATATCACGCCTGCTAATAAACACTCCTGCACTTAGATCCGTCGACTGCCACATACCTAACAGAATACTTCACAAAGTTTCTATGAAAATAATGTACTTATACATGCGTGCTGATTGTGCTCAAATCAGGTGTTTCCCATTGTGGCTGGGTCCCAAATGCGGGCACAATGAGCTCTGAAGGATCCCTGAATGTAATTGCATTTTTTAAGTCTTGGTGAAGGTTAGACAATGCTGCTCATGTTCACTACACTGGATAAGAATGAGCCCCTTGCTGCAGTTGTGAAATTATTATTATTTTTATTCTTACCTCCATGGAAATGAATTGAGCATACCATCAGGTTTTTGACCTCTCTGTTTGACACTGAGTCCCGCCAGATCTTTTTGCCCAATTTTTCCCTTCTACATTTATAAATTTCTTGAGTATTTTCCCCAATGATGAATTACTTTTGATAAATTAAAAAATCTGATATCTTTGTGGGCGGCATGGTGGTGTAGTGGTTAGCACTGTCACCTCACAGCAAGAAGGTCTGGGTTCAAGCCCCATGGCCGGCGAGGGCCTTTCTGTGTGAAGTTTGCATATTGTCCACGTTGGTTTCCTCCGGGTACTCCGATTTCCCCCACAGTCCAAAGACATGCAGGTTAGGTTAACTGGTGACTCTAAATTGACCATAAGTGTGAATGGTTGTTTATGTGTCAGCCCTGTGGTGACTTGTCCAGGGTGTACACTGCCTTTTGCCCATAGTCAGTTGGGATAGGCTCCAGCTTGCCTGCGACCCTGTAGAACAGGATAAAGCGGCTACAGATGACGAGATGAGATCTTTTTGCCCCATTTTTCCCTTCTACATTTATAAATTTCTTGAGTATTTTCCCCAATGATGAATTACTTTTGATAAATTAAAAAATCTGATGTCTTTGTGGGCGGCACGGTGGTGTAGTGGTTAGCACTGTCGCCTCACAGCAAGAAGGTCCGGGTTCAAGCCCCGTGGCCGGTGAGGGCCTTTCTGTGTGGAGTTTGCATATTGTCCTCTGGGTGCTCTGATTTCCCCCACAGTCCAAAGACATGCAGGTTAGGTTAACTGGTGACTCTAAATTGACTGTGAATGGTTGTCTATATGTCAGCCCTGTGGTGACTTGTCCAGGGTGTACACCACCTTTTGCCCATAGTCAGTTGGGATAGGCTCCAGCTTGCCTGCGACCCTGTAGAACAGGATAAAGCGGCTACAGATGATGAGATGAGATGAATTAATTAATTATCATATTGATGGATTTAATATCATGCTTAAATGGCATTCCATAATTTATTTATTTATTTTTATTTTTTTAAGCGTGTACAGTGTTGAGCCCTAAGCATAAATTTTAGTGTGACATATAAGCTTTCTTTTTTTCTCCTCCTGTGTAAAGTCCACAAGCGGAGGCCATCTGATCTGCTTTAATATCAACAGATCTTCATTTAAGGTACGTGAATCTTTTCATCATGGCACCCCTTCAGCCTGTTCAGTGTGCTGAGTGCAGGATGTTTAGTCATTCTTCCTCCGTCACTAGCGATAGCTCTATTAGCTTTACTTGTGATAAGTGCAGATTAGTTAGCTCTCTGACGGAGAAGATTTCAGTGCTAGAAGCGCGTGTCCAGGCTTTAGAGCAGGTTAGTGAGCGTGAGAACAGTGTAGTTTCTGTTAGGGAAAGTCTGGACGCCCTAGGTGGAGTTAGCAATCCCCCAACTCCGGCATTAGAGCCCTTACAGCGGGGCGAATGGGTGACGGCTCGGCGGCATAAGCGTAGAGCCAAAGCTACCGCTGAGGCTCGCCCACGGGAGCACCACTCCTCTCCGCGTCACGTGTCGAACAGGTTTGCTCTCCTTAGTGATGCACCCACTGAGAAACCTGAAAGAGCTCTGGTTATAGGGGACTCTATCATACGGCACGTGAAATTAGCTCAGCCTTTAGGGGCACCAGCAGCTTTAGTCAGGTGTATACCGGGAGCCAGGGCGCCGGACATAGCAGGTAATCTTAGGGTCCTAGGCAAGCACAGGTTCTCAAAGATAGTTATCCATGCAGGAGCTAATGATATACGCCTTCGTCAGTCTGAGGTTACTAAGAGTAACTTTGTAGAGGTGTTTAAATTAGCGAAGGCGATGTCCGATGCTGTAGTATGCTCTGGCCCCATCCCAATGCGGCGTGGCGATGTAGCTTACAGCAGGTTATGGTCGCTGAACTGCTGGCTGTCCAGGTGGTGCTCTGAAAACAGTGTGGGCTTTATAGATAATTGGGCTAATTTTGAGGACACTGCTGGCCTGTTAGGGCGGGACGGTATCCATCCCACTCGGGAAGGTGCTGCTCTCATTTCCTGCAGCATAGGTCATAGTCTCAGAACAGGCCTAGTTAATTTCTGACAATCCAGAGCCAAGGCCAGGGAGCAGACGAACAGGCTAAACCGACTGTCTGCTAGCTGCACAGAGTCGTCACTCAGGGCCCACTACATCGAGACTGTGTCTGTTCCCCGTGTTAGGGTTTTGCTGGGATTCGAACCTGGTTCGTTGGTGTGATGATCCAGCAAACCCCCACTAGGCCACCAGGGGGATGACTCAAATGCAGAGGCGTGAGGCGGAAGTAGAAAAAGAATCAAAAAGGTTTATTTAAACTATATACACTATATACAGGGCAAAACAAAAGACAAAAAAAAAAAAAACCAAAGAGTATAATCCAAAAGAAAAGCAAAGTGCAAAAATACAAAAGCTAAGAAGATCAAAAAACACAGTACAAAGGAAACTGGAGATAAACATAACAGCACAAAGACTCCGTGACAAGAGGACTGAACTCAGGGGTATAAATAGACAAACTAATTAAGGACACAGGTGAAGATAATTAGGCAATTAACACAAACACAAGACACAGGAACAGTGGCGGCCTCTAGAGGCCAAAATAAACACGACATGAAAAGGAAATAACAGCGGCCTCTAGAGGCCAAAACAGTCCTAGTCCTAACAGGACCCCCCCCTCTAGGAGCGTCTCCTGACGTTCCCAGGGCGATCCGGATGGGCCGAATGGAAGTCCCGACATAGTTCTTTATCAAGGACATCCTGAGCAGGAACCCAGCAGCGCTCCTCAGGACCATAGCCCTCCCAGTCCACCAGATATTGCAACCCGCCGCGGACCCGGCGGGAGTCAAGCAGGCGATTCACAGTGAACACAGTCTGCCCCTGGAAGATGCGGGGGGGTGGGGGGTTCCTAGGGGCAGGGGCATACGTAGACGTCAGTACGGGCCGTAACAGGGAAACATGGAAAGTGGGGTTGATCCTCAGAGTCCGGGGCAACTGGAGCCGGTAGGAGACAGGGTTCACCCTGCGCACCACCTTGAAGGGGCCAATGTAGCGAGGAGCAAGCTTGCGGTTCTCCACCCGCAGTGGAAGGTCCTTAGTGGACAGCCAAACACGCTGCCCAGGGCGGAAAGCGTGTGCAGGTCTTCTATGGCGGTTGGCCTGAGTCTGGTTGGTTCTGGAGGTCTGTATGAGGGTCTTCCTGACCTTGCTCCAGGTCTTGCGACACCATCTCACATATTGGTTGACCGAGGGCACCCCCGCGTCCTCCTCCTGGTCCGGGAACAGAGGTGGCTGGAACCCGAATTGGCACTGGAATGGCGACAGCTTGGTGGCCGATGACTGCAGGGTGTTGTGGGCGTACTCCGCCCATGGCAGCCAGGTGCTCCACGATGTCGGGTTATCCATAGCCAGGCCTCGCAGGGTGGTTTCCAGGTCCTGGTTGAGCCTCTCCGTCTGACCATTGGACTGTGGGTGAAACCCAGAGGAGAGGCTGGCAGTGGCTCCGATGACCTTGCAGAACCCGTGCCACACTCGGGAGGAGAACTGGGGCCCTCGGTCTGAGACGATGTCCTGTGGAAGACCAAAGACTCGGAAGACATGATTAAACAAAAGTTTCGCAGTTTCAAGAGCAGAGGGGAGTTTGCACAGTGGTATGAAGCGGCAGGCCTTGGAGAATCTGTCAACTAAGACCAAAATGACCGTGTTACCTTGTGACTCAGGGAGACCCGTGATAAAGTCGACTGCCACGTGGGACCAGGGACGCCGGGGAATGGTCAGAGGATGCAGGAGACCCTGGGGACGCTGTCGTGGGTTCTTGGTTCTGGTGCAAACCTCACAGGACAGGACAAATGACCTTACTTCCTTCTCCATGTTAGGCCACCAGAAGCGTCTTTTCAGGAAGTCCAGGGTCCTCCGAGCTCCCGGGTGGGCGGTGAGAGGGGAAGAGTGACCCCACTGGAGAACCTTGGCCCGGGCTTGATGTGGGACGTACAAGAGGCCTGGTGGCCCCGTCCCAGGACCGGGGTCCTGGCGTTGGGCTCGTCGGACAGCCTCCTCAATACCCCAGCGGACAGGGGCCACAATCCGGGACACAGGGATAATAGGCCCGACTTCATTCTCCCTGTTAGTGGCAGAGAACAGTCTGGACAGTGCGTCAGGTTTGGTGTTCTTGGAGCCGGGGCGGTATGAGAGGGTGAAGTCAAACCGACTGAAAAACAGGGCCCACCTAGCCTGTCGAGGGTTCAGTCTCTTGGCTTGCTGGAGGTACTCCAGGTTCTTGTGGTCAGTCCAAACCAGGAATGGATGTTGTGCTCCCTCCAGCCAGTGCCTCCACTCCTCAAGGGCCAGTTTGACCGCTAGCAGTTCTCGATCCCCCACATCGTACCGGGACTCAGCAGGACTCAGGCGGTGGGAGAAGTAAGCGCAGGGGTGCAGCTTTCCTTCCGAACGTTGAGAGAGCACCGCGCCGACACCACTGTCCGAGGCGTCCACCTCCACGATGAATGGTTGGGAGGTGTCCGGGAGAACCAGAATGGGTGCCGTGCAGAAGCGGTCCTTGAGGTCTTTGAACGCCTTTTCTGCCTGAGGAGACCAGCCATAAGATCCACCTGTCCCTTTGGTGAGGTCTGACATGGGTGCTGCCACAGAACTGAAGTTCCTGATGAACTTGCGGTAGAAGTTAGCGAATCCTAAGAACCGCTGAACCTCCTTAACGGACTTGGGAGTAGGCCAATCCCGGACGGCCAGGGTCTTGGCAGGGTCCATTTGGAGTTGGCCTGTCCGTACAATAAATCCCAGAAAGGAGACCTCGGGAACATGAAATTCGCATTTCTGGGCCTTGGCGAACAGATTGTTCTGTAGCAGCCTCTGGAGAACCTGGCGGACATGGTGGCGGTGCTCCTGCACGGTCTTGGAAAAGATAAGGATGTCGTCGAGGTAGACAAAAACGTATAGGTTAATCATGTCCCTTAAGACGTCGTTGATTAGGGCCTGAAAAACAGCTGGTGCGTTGGTGAGTCCGAAGGGCATCACCTGGTATTCGTAGTGCCCAGACGGGGTGTTAAAGGCAGTCTTCCACTCGTCTCCCTGTCGGATACGGATGAGGTGGTATGCGTTCCGTAGGTCCAACTTGGTGAAGACGGTGGCGCCTTGGAGCAGGTCGAAAGCTGTGGACATCAGCGGAAGGGGATATCGGTTGCGCACAGTGATCTTATTCAGGCCCCTGTAATCAATACATGGTCGGAGCCCCCCATCCTTTTTGCCGACAAAGAAGAAGCCGGCTCCAGCAGGTGAAGTGGAGGGTCGAATAAACCCAGAGACCAGGGCATCTTTGAGGTATTCCTCCATGGCCTTGCGTTCTGGCTGAGAGAGTGAAAACAGTCTGCCACGAGGAGGGGTAGTCCCAGGGAGCAAGTCGATGGCACAGTCGTAGGCCCGGTGCGGAGGAAGAACGGCGGCCCTGCTCTTGCTGAATACCTCCTTGAGATCCCAGTACTCTGTGGGAACTTGAGATAACTCGGTGAGATCAGGGGGCTCGGCAGGAGACACAGGAGAGCTAGAGAGCAGACAAGAGGCATGGCATGCAGGGCCCCATTCCACAACCTGGCTTGTTACCCAGTCTATGCGAGGGTTGTGGCGAGTAAGCCAAGGAAGGCCTAGAATAACTGGGAACTCAGGTGAAGGAATCAGGTGCAGGGATATTTCTTCCTTGTGACCTTGAGACTGGAGGAAAACTGGAGAAGTAACTTGGGTGACTCTTCCATCACCTAACGCTTGGCCATCGAGGGCAGACACAGACAGTGGGACTTCAAGAGGTGCAGTCGGAATATTGATGCTTTGGGCGAAGTGAATATCCATAAAGTTCCCAGCCGCCCCTGAGTCTATCAAAGCTTGACAAGAGTGGACAGACTCACCCCAGGAGATGGAGACCGGGATGTAGATTCCTTGGCCAGGGAGTCCGGGAGAGAGGGTAGGCCCCGTCACAACCCTCCCTCGGCTGGACGGGGCGGTCCTTTTCCCAAGAGTTCGGGACATGATGCTCGGAAGTGACCAGGCTTGCCACAGTAGATGCAGCACTTGTCCCTCCTTCTGCGCTCCCTCTCAGATGCGGAGAGGCGAGTACGACCCACTTGCATGGGTTCTGGACAGTCACTGAAGGAGGTAGACGGTCTCCAGGTAGAGGTAGGGAGGCTGGGGGGGCTCAAGGCTTGGTGGCGTTCTCTCATCCTGTTGTCCAGACGAATAGCATGTGAGATGAGGGTTTCGAGGTCACTTGGGCATCCAATAGAGGCCAGACCGTCCTTGATGGGGTCAGACAGACCATGGTGGAAGGCTGACACCAGGGCAGTCTCGTTCCATCCACTTACTGCTGCGAGTGTTCGGAACGAGATGGCGTAATCTGCGACGCTTCCTCCTTGCCGGATGGACATGAGCTTTCGGGCTGCGTCGGTACTGATGTCTGCCTGATCGAAGACCCGAAGCATCTCTTCAGAAAACAGCTGGAAATCAAAGCACTCAGGTCCCTGTCTTTGCCAGATAGCAGTAGCCCAGGCTCGCGCCTTACCAGCTAATAAGGTGATCACAAAGGCAATCTTGCGGCGATCCGTAGTGTAGGTGGTAGGCTGAAGCTCAAAGGTGAGTTGACACTGGGTAAGGAACTCTCGGCACTCACTGTGCTTGCCGTCGTACCTCTGTGGTGCAGGAAGGCTGGGTTCGCGAGGTGAAGAAGGCAGCATGGCAGGAGGCACAGGAGCAGGAGCGGGAGCTGGGGCTGGATCAGGAGATGCAGGCAGAGATGTCAGCTGTGCCAGGGTTTTCCCGATTTGCTGAAGCAGTTCCTCGTGGCGAGCAAGGGCCTCACGTTGGCTGGTGAGCGTACGTCCATGAGCGTCCATGGTCGCTCCGAAGCGTGTCAAAGCTGCCATAATTCCCTGAAGGTTGGCCGGGTAGACAGTTGAAGCAGCCTCTGCTGAGTCGGTCATGACGGAGTCTTTCTGTTAGGGTTTTGCTGGGATTCGAACCTGGTTCGTTGGTGTGATGATCCAGCAAACCCCCACTAGGCCACCAGGGGGATGACTCAAATGCAGAGGCGTGAGGCGGAAGTAGAAAAAGAATCAAAAAGGTTTATTTAAACTATATACACTATATACAGGGCAAGACAAAAAAAAAAACCAAAGAGTATAATCCAAAAGAAAAGCAAAGTGCAAAAATACAAAAGCTAAGAAGATCAAAAAACACAGTACAAAGGAAACTGGAGATAAACATAACAGCACAAAGACTCCGTGACAAGAGGACTGAACTCAGGGGTATAAATAGACAAACTAATTAAGGACACAGGTGAAGATAATTAGGCAATTAACACAAACACAAGACACAGGAACAGTGGCGGCCTCTAGAGGCCAAAATAAACACGACATGAAAAGGAAATAACAGCGGCCTCTAGAGGCCAAAACAGTCCTAGTCCTAACACCCCGAGCTCAACAAAAAGGTAGAAATTTTCAGAGAGTTTGTTCCAGTAACCTAATCAATATAAAATTAGATCAGACTGACTGTACAGCTGCTGCCAGCACCTTTGATCTAAAGGTGGGGCTATTAAATATTAGATCTCTTACATCTAAAGCGCTAATGGTTAATGAACTCATTACTGATCAGGAGTTTAATGTACTGTGTTTAACAGAAACATGGATTAAGCCAAATGAATATATAGCATTAAATGAAGCGAGTCCTCCTGGATACAGTTATATACACCAGCCTCGTCTAACT
This sequence comes from Neoarius graeffei, assembly GCF_027579695.1. Lineage (NCBI taxonomy): Eukaryota > Metazoa > Chordata > Actinopteri > Siluriformes > Ariidae > Neoarius > Neoarius graeffei. The sequence goes on from NC_083586.1 coordinate 35,821,410, forward strand.
GGCAGAGGAGGAGGCGTCGCGGTTATTTATAACGATTATCTAGGTGTAACACACAAACCTGGTTATAAATTTAATACATTTGAAGTTCTTCATACTCATATAATGTATGTAGCCTCGAAAAATAAGTCTACCCAGTTAATTCCATTGCTTATTATTTACAGGCCCCCGGGGCCATATTCTGAGTTTCTTTCTGAATTTGCAGATTTTATCTCAGATCTGGTTATTTCCTTAGACAAAGCTTTAGTTGTCGGAGATTTTAATATTCACTTTGATAACCCAGAAGACCCTTTAAAAACAGCGTTTGTGTCCATCTTAGACTCAGTCGGGATTAAGCAGAATGTCATAGGACCGACCCATAATGGTGGTCACACCCTTGATCTAATACTAACATTCAGATTAAACGTAGACAATATAGTCATACTTCCACAGTCTGAAGTTATCTCAGATCATTGTCTCATCTCATTCAAAATATGTCTGAGTAATAATATATGCACCTCACCACGCTACTGTATTAAACGTACTTTCACGTCAACTACTGCACAGAGCTTTATAAATGATCTCCCAGAGCTGTCAACTTTGATTGGGTCACTGTCAGCCTCTGCAGAACTCGATCAGGCAACTGAATGCTTAGAGTCAACATTCCGCCATACTTTAGATAATGTAGCTCCTCTAAAAAGGAAAATGGTCAGAGACAAAAAATTAGCACCCTGGTATAATGATGACACTCGCACATTAAAACAGACCACTCGAAAATTGGAACGTAAATGGCGTCAAACAAAATTGGTAGTGTTCAAATTGGCGTGGAAGGAGAGCTTCCTGAAGTATAGAAAAGCTCTTAGTGCTGCGAGATCAACATATCTCTCCTCCCTAATAGAAGATAACAAAAATAATCCTAGATTCCTATTTAATACTGTAGCAAAATTAACCAGGAATAAGTCCACTATCAACACATGCACACCTGCAGTATGTAGTAGCAACGACTTCATGAATTTTTTTAATGACAAAATTGAGAATATCCGACAAAAAATTCAAACTACTAATTTAAGGTTAGACAATGAAAGTGACCTTGTAGTTAACAATATAACTGGATCAGATCATCAGTTAGAATGTTTTACTCCCCTAAAAGAAACTGAATTACTTTCATTAATCTCTACATCAAAAGCCTCAACTTGCGTACTAGATCCCTTACCGACACATCTATTCAAACAGATAATGCCTGGAGTAATTGAACCGCTTCTAAAAATAATAAATTCTTCTCTTATGATTGGCTATGTACCCAAATCCTTTAAACTAGCAGTTATCAAACCCCTGATTAAAAAACCTGACCTTGATCCCTGTCAGCTGTCCAATTATCGGCCAATATCAAACCTCCCCTTTATCTCCAAGATCCTTGAAAAAGCTGTGGCACAACAGTTATGCTCATATTTACATAGGAATAACATCCATGAAATGTATCAGTCAGGATTTAGACCTCATCATAGCACAGAGACAGCACTGGTTAAAGTAGTAAACGACCTACTGTTGGCGTCTGATCAGGGCTGTGTCTCGCTACTTGTGTTGCTTGACCTTAGTGCAGCATTTGATACCATTGATCATTCCATTCTTCTGGATAGACTAGAAAATGTTGTGGGAGCTAAGGGAATGGCCCTCTCCTGGCTCAGGTCTTATCTAACTGATCGTTATCAGTATGTCGATATAAATGGTGATATTTCTAGACGTACCGAGGTAAAGTTTGGTGTTCCACAAGGTTCTGTCTTGGGTCCACTGCTTTTTTCTCTATATATGTTACCTCTGGGCGATATTATTCATAAACATTGTATTAGTTTCCACTGTTATGCTGATGACATACAGTTGTATGTCTCTGCAAAACCTGATGAGAGACACCAGCTTAATAAAATTGAGGAATGTGTTAAGGACATTAGACACTGGATGCTTATAAATTTCCTTCTGCTTAACTCTGACAAGACTGAAGTACTTGTGCTAGGACCACATACAGCTAGAAGTAAGTTTTCTGATTACACAGTAACTCTGGATGGCCTTTCTGTTTCTTCACGTGCAGCAGTAAAAGACCTCGGAGTGATTATTGACCCCAGTCTTTCATTCGAAACTCACATTGATAACATCACCCGGATAGCTTTCTTTTATCTCAGAAATATTGCAAAGATAAGAAATTTAATGTCATTGCATGATGCAGAAAAACTAGTCCATGCTTTCGTTACCTCCAGGTTGGATTATTGTAATGCCTTACTGTCTGGATGTTCCAATAAGTGCATAAACAAGCTCCAGTTAGTTCAAAATGCCGCAGCAAGAGTCCTTACTAGAACTAGAAAATATGACCACATCACGCCTGTCTTATCCACACTGCATTGGCTCCCAATCAAATTTCGTATTGATTATAAAATACTACTATTGACCTTTAAAGCACTAAATGGTCTCGCACCACAGTACCTGAGTGAACTTCTGCTCCTCTATGACCCGCCACGCCTACTTAGATCAAAAGGTGCAGGCTATCTGCTGGTACCTCGTATAGTGAAGGCTACATCAGGGGGCAGAGCCTTTTCTTACAAAGCCCCACAGTTATGGAACAGCCTTCCAAGTAATGTTCGGGAATCAGACACAGTCTCAGCATTTAAGTCTAGGCTGAAAACATATCTGTTTAGTCAAGCCTTTTGTTAATGGTGTTTATGAGGTAAAGGAGTAGATCTGGAGGGTCCTCAGACGTAGAGTGTTTTGGTAAACTGGGATGTATGGATGCTGTCAGTCCCCACTCGCTTGCTCACTCGAGTTTGTTGACGGTGCAGTGGCTGGCTGCTTTATGTCCCGGGGCTCCCTCATGCCTGTGTTACCTTCTGGCTCTCTCCTTTTAGTTATGCTGTCATAGTTAGTTGCCGGAGTCCCTGCTTGTACTCGGTGCAATATGTATACTGTTCCTACTTATTCAGGTGACATTGGGCATACCTAACCACCTGTGTTTTCTTTCTCTCCCCCCCCCCCCACCCCAAATCTGTTCCTCTGAGTTACATGGAGTCAACAGGAAATCTTTTGGTGGAGACGGTGGGGACCTCGACTGGCTATCGTAGCCTGCAGGGAATCGGCCGTCAGACATTCTGTCGCATGTCCCAGACCCGGTGAAATGTAACTGAATTGTCTTGGCCAGGCCTAAGGGTCCCATCTGCATCTCATCATTGCTGAGGAGTGTGCTCCCATCACCCAATCAAGCATCCAGCCAGAGCAGGTCATGATATATTTTTTACCATATTAACATGCCATTGTGCGTCATGCCTGATGTAAAGACTCTCGTCTCTGCGAGCCTACCACACAGATTTAATACTTGTCATTTTTAGGGCATACCTAACAACGTGTTTTCTTTCTCCCCCCCCCCCCCCCCCCCCATCTGTCCCTCTGAGTTACATGTTGATCCTGGGATTGAGATGCTGGCCTCTTCTGCCCCTCGGACCTGCTTGATCCATCCTGGTGCCCTGTGTCTGGTCGGAGTTTTATCGCCCCACTCCTGTGAAGGACGGCCCCATGAGGACAGTTGAGGGTTATACCTGTTAAAACTGTTAATATTATAGTCAGGCTGTCTGTTGTTGCCCAAATGAGGATGGGTTCCCTTTTGAGTCTGGTTCCTCTCGAGGTTTCTTCCTCATGTCGTCTGAGGGAGTTTTTCCTTGCCACTGTCGCCACAGGCTTGCTCATTGGGGATAGATTAGGGATAAAATTAGCTCATGTTTTAAGTCGTTCAAATTCTGTAAAGCTGCTTTGCGACAATGTTTATTGTTAAAAGCGCTGTACAAATAAACTTGATTTGATTTGATTTGATTTGATATACAACCCCGATTCCAAAAAAGTTGGGACAAAGTACAAATTGTAAATAAAAACGGAATGCAATAATTTACAAATCTCAAAAACTGATATTGTATTCACAATAGAACATAGACAACATATAAAATGTCGAAAGTGAGACATTTGAAATTTCATGACAGCAACACATCTCAAAAAAGTTGGGACAGGGGCAATAAGAGGCTGGAAAAGTTAAAGGTACAAAAAAGGAACAGCTGGAGGACCAAATTGCAACTCATTAGGTCAATTGGCAATAGGTCATTAACATGACTGGGTATAAAAAGAGCATCTTGGAGTGGCAGCGGCTCTCAGAAGTAAAGATGGGAAGAGGATCACCAATCCCTCTAATTCTGCGCCGACAAATAGTGGAGCAATATCAGAAAGGAGTTCGACAGTGTAAAATTGCAAAGAGTTTGAACATATCATCTACAGTGCATAATATCATCAAAAGATTCAGAGAATCTGGAAGAATCTCTGTGTGTAAGGGTCAAGACTGGAAAACCATACTGGGTGCCCGTGATCTTCGGGCCCTTAGACGGCACTGCATCACATACAGGCATGCTTCTGTATTGGAAATCACAAAATTTAAAATATAACCTAATTTTTCTCTTTAAATGATACATTTTCTCAGTTTAAACATTTGATGTGCCATCTATGTTCTATTCTGAATAAAATATGGAACTTTGAAACTTCCACATCATTGCATTCTGTTTTTATTTACAATTTGTACTTTGTCCCACCTTTTTTGGAATCGGGGTTGTATTATGGTTTCATCAAACTGTCACTCAGCAGTTCTGGATTTAATTCTGCTTCTTGCTCAAGCCAATATCATGCAATATTTGTTCAGGGTAATTATTATATAAAAAATTAAGCATGTCTTTGTCTTTGGAAAATTCTGTCCTGAATGATCATCTCCCACACAATGGAGTAGTAACACAGGAAGTCAAAGCTGTCCTCAACAGGAAGAAGGCCACCTTCAGGAGCAGGGACAGGGAGGTGATGAAAGTAGCACAGTAGGACGTGAAACGCTGTGTGAGGGAAGCTAAGAACGGCTACAGGAGAAAGGTGGAACAGAAGCTGAAGGAGAACAGCCTGAGAGAGGTCTGGGAAGATGTGAAAGCCATCACAGGCCACAATACAAAGACCAGAGTCATGGGGGTACAGTGGAGAGGGCGAACGAGCTGAATGACTTTTTCAACCAGTTCAACCAGTCCACGTCCCCCCCCACCCTCCCCCTCATTGCAGCCATCTCTCCTTCTTCCCTCAATACACCTCCCTCCAGCCATTGCAGCAGCCCCATCCTCCTCCCCTACCTCAACACAGACTCCTCCATGCATCACTGCAGACCAAGTCAGAGGTCAACTGAGGAAGCTTCACCCCAGGAAAGCAGCAGGCCCAGATAAGATGTATCCCTGACTACTGAAGACCTGCGCTGCTGAACTGGGTGAACCACTCCAACGTATCTTCAACCTCAGCCTGCAGCTGGGGAGAGTGCCCACCCTCTGGAAGACATCATGCATCATTCCAGTTCCTAAGAAGAACCGGCCCAGAGAGCTGAATGACTTCTGACCAGTGGCACTCACTTCACATCTGATGAAGACATTGGAGTGGCTCTTCCTCTGCCTCCTCAGACCCCAGGTGCAACACGCCCAGGACTGTCTGCAGTTTGCGTACCGGGCAGGTGTTGGTGTGGAAGACGCTCTCCTTTACCTGCTACACCAAGCCCACTTGCATCTGGATAAGGGAAATGGCACAGTGAGGATCCTCTTTTTGGACTTCTTGAGTGCCTTCAATACCATCCAGCCCCTTATGTTTCAGGACAAACTGGACAGGATGCGAGTGGACCCTTGGCTGGTCACCTGGATCTCCAGCTACCTTACCGGCAAGTCGCAGTATGTCAGGCTGAAGGACATCATGTCTGACACTGTGATTAGAAGCACCGGAGCACCCCAGGGCATGGTGCTGGCCCCTCTTCTCTTCACCCTGTACACCACGGACTTCTGCTACAACTCGGAGATGTGTCACATTCAGAAGTTCGCCGATGACACAGCCATAGTGGGATGTATCAGGGACGACAGAGAGGAGGAGTATAGGAGCCTGGTGAGGGACTTTGCCATTTGGTGCAATAGGAATAATCTGCAGCTCAACACCTTGAAAACCAAAGAGCTGGTCATTGACTTTGGGAGGTCCAGACCAAGGTCACGACCAGTTCTGATCAAGGGAGTTGAGGTGGAGGCTGTGGATTCCTACAAGTACCTCGGGCTGTGGCTGGACAGCAAGCTGGACTGGACTTGCAACACCAACCACCTGTACAGGAAGGTACGGAGCAGGCTGTACTTCCTGAGGAGGCTGCAGTCCTTTAACATCTGCAGGAAACTCCTGTGGATGTTCTATCAGTCTGTGGTCACCAGTGTCCTGTTTTACACCTTTTGCACATCCAAGAAGGACACATCCAGGCTGGACAAACTGATCAGGTGGGCCGGCTCTGTGGTTGGCATGAAGTTGGACTCTATGGTGACGGTGGCAGAGAAGAGGACTATGGACAAACTACTGAACATCATGGATGATGCTAGTCACCCTCTACACACCGTCATCAGCAACCAGAGGAGCCTGTTCAGTGACAGAATGCTCCTTCCCAAGTGCAGGACGAACAGACTTAAAAACTCTTTTGTCCCTCACACCATCAGACTGTACAACTCCTCTCTGGGGGGGGAGGAGGGGTAACAGGAGGACAGAGGATGGGAAGGAGCAGTAGCCTAGCCTGACAAAAAGCAATACTGGACAATGTGCAATATAAATGTGCAATACCACTCCTGCTAGATTTTTTTCATATTTTTTATATTTGTATACGTTAATACTTAATTTATCTAGAAGTTTTTTTCTCTATTTTCTATTCTCTGTTTATTCTGTAATGATGCTGCTTGAATTTTAATTTCTCTGAGGGAACCCTCCCAAAGGGATCAATAAAGTTTTATCTATCTATCTATCTATCTATCTATCTATCTATCTATCTATCTATCTATCTATCTATCTATCTATCTATCTCTTCATAAATCCTCCACAGATGCTCCTTCTTTATCACAAAGTAACAATGAGAAAATACAGTAGGATATGTTACCAATAGTGGGGAAAAGAAAAAAAAAACTCAAAAGGATAGGGGTAGTTAAAAAAAAAACTTGCATTGCCCTTTCTGAATGTGGTATAAATATTTTTAATATCACTGTAATAATCACCAAAACCTCTCATTTCCTTTCCTTTCATATTCCCTGAAAAGTATTTGCAGTCTCCCATTGTTAATATTTACCCCATAGTTATGATGCAAAGTTTTAGCTGATAGTTAAAGATATTGCTCCAAGGTTCAACAGTCAATAACACAGCACCACTAAGGAACACACACACACACACACACACACACACACACACTCTATTAAGAATTGTATTTCTCAGTGCTGCAAAGTCTTTGCTTACAGGCATCGCGTGTGCACAAGAAAAGAGATCAAATAATAAAAATGCCCAGTATGTTGGAACAATCTATTTGCTACATCATTAATAAAAATAAAAAAGAGAAATATCTGGGACTCAGCAATACTAAAAAGGAAGACTATCATAAAGTCTTCCTTGGAAAACATATGAGTGTAACAGAAAATGCAAGCCAAGAGCAAGTATTAAACCAAACCATATTGCAGCAAGCCAAAAGTGCTTAAATGTGCTTGCTCATTTATATCTATTGAGGGGGGAAAATGCTTCTCTCCAGTAGCCATGGATTATGCAATGTGGTATAATGACTGAGAAAGAAATATTCACCCTGTCAAGCAGGCTTTGCCAATCTCACCATCATCAGCTTTAATCATTTTAGCTTTGATTACCATCCAGCTGTTATTGTGACCTTATTGATCAGCGTCAGGGTGGGAAAAGTTAAAGAACAAAAAAGCATAACCTCAGACAAGCTAAGCTGGATGAATTTCTAAACATTTCACAGTGTCTAAATGTCAGTCTGGATGTTCTCTGGCAGTCTTGACACACTGAAAACATGATTATGCTCCATGGTGTCTGTAAGTCTGGAGCTATGCTAATAAAGCTGTGCCATGCACGAAAGACTTTTTTTTTTTTAAGTTGGGGACCATCTACATATTTAAGACTACATTTAGATTTACCAAGTTCTATTCAGTTCTCTGCTTTTATTGTATATTTCACCTGGCAAATGATATTGACTATTAGAACGAATAAAACAGAACCAGCTCCAGATGAATACCTACAATGGTGTTTGAAAGTTTGCAAACCCTTTAAAATTTTCTATATTTCTGCATAAATATGACCAAAAACATCAGATTTTCACACAAGTCCTAAAAGTAAAGAGAACCCAGTTAAAAAATGAGACAAAAATATTATACTTGGTCTTTATTTATTGAGGAAAATGATCCAGTATTACATATCTGTGAGTGGCAAAAGTATGTGAACCTTTGCTTTCAGTATCTGGTGTGACCCCCTTGTGCAGCAATAACTGCAACTAAATGTTTCCGGTAACTGTTGATCAGTCCTGCACACCGGCATGTAGGAAGCTTAGCCCATTCCTCCGTACAGAACAGCTTCAACTCTGGGATGTTGGTGGGTTTCCTCACATGAACTGCTCACTTCAGGTCCTTCCACAACATTTCGATTGGATTAAGGTCAGGACTTTGACTTGGCCATTCCAAAACATTATTCTTCTTGAACCATTCTTTGGTAGAACGACTTGTGTGCTTAGGGTCGTTGTCTTGCTGCATGACCCACCTTCTCTTGAGATTCAGTTCATGGACAGATGTCTTGACATTTTCCTTTAGAATTTGCTGGTATAATTCAGAATTCATTGTTCCATCAATGATGGCAAGCTGTCCTGGCCCAGATGCAGCAAAACAGGCCCAAACCATGATACAACCATCACCATGTTTTACAGATGGGATAAGGTTCTTTTGCTGGAACACAGTGTTTTCCTTTCTCCAAACATAACGCTTCTCATTTAAACCTAAAAGTTCTATTTTTGTCTCATCCATCCACAAAACATTTTTCCAATAGCCTTCTGGCTTGTACACATGATCTTTAGCAAACTACAGATGAGCAGCAATGTTCTTTTTGGAGAGCAGTGGCTTTCTCCTTGCAACCCTGCCATGCACACCATTGTTGTTCAGTGTTCTCCTGATGGTGGACTCATGAACATTAACATTAGCCAATGTGAGAGAGGCCTTCAGTTGCTTAGAAGTTACCCTGGAGTCCTTTGTGACCTCGCAGACTATTACATGCCTTGCTCTTGGAGTGATCTTTGTTGGTCGACCACTCCTGGGGAGGGTAACAATGGTCCTGAATTTCCTCCATTTGTACACAATCTGTCTGACTGTGGATTGGTGGAATCCAAACTCTTTTTAAAGATGGTTTTGTAACCTTTTCCAACCTGATGAGTATCAGCAATGCTTTTTCTGAGGTCATCAGAAATCTCCTTTGTGCCACGATACACTTCCACAAACATGTGTTGTGAAGATCAGACTTTGATAGATCCCTCTTCTTTAAATAAAACAGGGTGCCCACTCACACCTGATTGTCATTCCACTGATTGAAAACACCTGACTCTAATTTCACCTTCAAATTAACTGCTAATCCTAGTGGTTCACATACTTTTGCTACTCAGAGATATGTAATATTGGATCAGTTTCCTCAATAAATAAATGACCAAGTATAATATTTTTGTCTCATTTGTTTAACTGGGTTCTCTTTATCTACTTTTAGGACTTGTGTGAAAATCTGATGATGTCTTAGGTCATATTTATGCAGAAATATAGAAAATTCTAAAGGGTTCACAAACTTTCAAGCACCACTGTATACTAATAAAGTAGTACATTTGGTTGTCACTAATACATATGCACACTTGATATGTAATTTTTTTTCTTACATTTTCTCACCAATTTTGTCTTGCCAATTCCCACCCACTGTAACAGGGCTACCCAAGGTTTAAGTGTAAGTTTAGTTCAGGCGCCAGGCAGGCCCAAAATCCTGCCACTTAACTAAAAGTAACCACCGCCAGCATTAACAAAACAATAACAAAAAGTAATTTTCAAACGTGCATATTCTGTTTACTCAAATTTTCTCCACCGACAGCAAATCATAAATCTATAACAAAACCAAATTTCCAGGCGTGCATGTATTGTTTTACTTATTCACAAAAATAATGGCATCAATAGTACTCCATAACAAGCCGGGCACGTAGCACTCTCAAACAAAAATAGGATACTTCAGTTTCTTTCAATGTTTGCACATTTTTTCAAAGTTCAAACTCAATGTTCAACACACTTATGCTCCCAATACGGCAAAATGAGCACGAAAAATAAACAAAAATGTTGTATAAACCCAGGGTTCGTGTGTGTGTGTGTGTGTGGGCTTGTATGTTTGTGAATGTTAGCGTGTGTAGAGGGAGAGAGCGTTCGTAGTTCCAGTGAATTGTAGCGCTTGGTAAACGAGCAGCAAGGTGCGTGTGGATTAACGGTTTAACTCACAGTTCTGGAGCTGGCTGTGTAAACTGGACTGTCCTGGATCCGAAGCTTCAACAGACCTTAGCCATCCGCTTCCCGCATCGGGCTTGAAGTAGCTGTTAGCCACTCTCACCTGTGGCTTGCGATGTTCCTCCGTCACGGAAATCTTGCTTGGGTCGGCTTGCAATCTCCGCCGCAAATTCCGTCATCGGCAACAATGTACAAGTATTCCACTCGGTTTAGCTTCTACTCCAGAATCGCACCTTCACGCTTTGCTCGCACAGGAACCGACCTGAGCTCTGCACTGCTCTGCTGCGCTACACTCACTCTCAGCTACGGATGCAGCATAGTGACATTTAAAGCAAGCGCTTCGTCAACCACGCGTAGCCACTCTCCCAATCAGCGTTCGCAGGTCTTGTGTGTTGTGTGAGTGCAATGATGAACAATGTTAATGACATGAGTGCTGTGTCGTGTAGTGTGCTTTTGAAGGTGACAGTCACAGGGGAAAACGTTATGTCTCAGGGGCAGAATGTATTTCGCCACTCCACAAGTTAGCTGTCCTCTATCGGACAATAGCTACCAAATGGGGAGGGTGCTTCCTCCAAGACATGAAGCCAACCAAAGCCAGTCTTTTCATACTGGTACTTATGCTCCATCTCAGTGCAGCATTATGGCAGAGTGAAGCTCCATACTTAAGAGAATATGGTAATGCATTAACCTGATTTTTTTATGGTTTTTGCGACCGTACAACGTCCGTACATACATACATACATACATACATACATACATAAAAAAGATGTAAGTATACCACCACAGGGAATCCAATCGTAAGTTCAAGGCAATGTATCTCATAAACACTTGACCACCAGACAATGAAATTTGTATCTTTACTGACATAGATGGGTTTTTATCCAGCACTTATTTTGAATTTGCTTTTGAAAAAAAATAATATGGGATTATTTTCCATGAAATGTGTTAGTAAATATTCATGACAGTTTCATTTAAAACTTGTTCTTAAAACTTAATCTACGAACTTGTTGGACAATTGATAGTTGTAACCAAATAACTGTTTGGCATATCAGGTTTGAAATATGAAGATTGCAGTTCTAATCTCAGCGCTCATATGTTGCATTTGGTTGAGAAGTATATTTTCCATTAGGTTTTTTTTTTTCTGAAGCTTTTAATCCTACTGGGTTTTTTTTTTCACAGCAGGCAAAGTATCTTTGCATTGTATGCTTTTTCACCTGAGTGATTTCTTACTCTGCACAATCATGTAAACATAATTATTGTATGGTTCAATAGTAGTTAGTGTCTTGCAAAAGTATTCATCTCCCTTGGTGTTTGTCTTGTTCTGTTGCATTACAAAATGGAATTAAAATTGATTTTTGCAGGGTTTGCACCATTTGATTTACACAACATGCCTACCACTTTAAAGGTGCAAATTGTTGTTTTATTGTGACACAAACAATAATTAAGATGAAAAAAACTGAAATCTGGAGTGTGCATAGGTATTCACCACCTTTCATATGAAACCCCTAAATAAGAGCTGGTCCAAACAATTCATTTCATTAGTCACATAAATAGTTGATTAAGATCCACCTGTGTGCAATCAAAGTGACACATGATCTGTCACATGATGTCTGTACATATCAATCTGTTCTGGAAGGACCCTGATTCTGCAATACTACGAAACAAGCAACATGAAAACCAAGGAGCACTCCAAACAGGTCAGAGACAAAGTTGTGGAGAAATATAGATCAGGGTTGGGTTATTAAAAATATCCCTAAATTTGAATATCCCAGGGAGCACCATTAAATCCATTATAGCAAAATGGAAAGAATATGGCACCACTACAAACCTGACAAGAGAAGGCCACCCACCAAAACTCACGGACTGGGCAAGGAGGGCATTAACCAGAGATGCAACAAAGACACCAAAGATAACACTGAAGTAGCTGCAAAGATCCACAGTGGAGATGGGAGTATCTGTCTATAGGGCCACTTTAAGTCTTACACTCCAGAGATTGGGGCTTTATGGAAGAGTGGCCAGAAAAAAACCCACTGCTTAAGAAAACACATTTGGAGTTTGCCTAACAACATGTGGCAGACTCCCCAAACACATGGAAGAAGATTATCTGGTTAGATGAAACTAAAATTGATCTTTTTGGTCATCATGGGAAATGCCATGTCTGGCACAAACCCAACACCCTGACAACACCATTCCTAGAGTGAAGCATGGTGGTGGCAGCATCATGCTGTGGGGATATTTTTCATCTGCAGGGACAGGAAAGCTGGTCAGGACTGAAGGAAAGCTGGATGGCACTAAATACAGGACAATTCTGGAGGAACCTGTTTGAGTCAGCCAGAGGTTTCAGACTGGGACGAAGGTTCATGTTCCAGCAGGACAATGATCCTAAACAGACTGCTAAAGCTGCACTGGAGTGGTTTCAAGGGAAACATTTAAATGTCTTGGAATGCCCTAGTCAAAGCCCAGACCTCAATCCAATTGAGAATCTGTAGCATAACTTGAAGATTGCTGTACACCAATGCAACCCATCTAACTTGGAGTTGGAACAATTTTGCTTTGAGGAATGGGCAAAAATCCCAGTGGCTAGATGTGCTAAGCTAATAGAGACGTACCCCAAGAGACTTGTTGCTGTAAGTACAGCAAAAGGTGGCTCTACAAAGTATTGTAAAATAAAGTGGGGGTAAATACCTATCCACACTCCAGATTTGTTTTTTTTCATCTAAATAACTGTCTGTGTCACAATAAAAAAATGGCACCTTTAAATTGGTAGGCATGTTGTGTAAATTAAATGGTGCTAACCCTGCAAAAATCAATTTTAATTCCATTTTGTAATTTGACAAAACAGGACAAACACCAAGGGGGGTGAATACTTTTGCAAGGCATAAATAAAATCACTCCAGAGCTATGCACTATTTGCATTCTTCCAGATATATACCCTCACAGATGCTTGTGATTGGCTCATGTCTTAGTGTTAGTGATTGACACTGAAGCACTGAAGAGAGAGTCTGCCATGCCTCCCACCCAGAGGCCAATTTTGCCTCCTCGACTCCCAGGCAAGAATGGCTGTGGCATTGTCAATATTTGAACCCTTGACCTCCCAACAACAGGGTGAATGTTTTTTCTGTTGCACTACTCATATTATGCTACAACCCTGATTCCAAAAAAGTTGGCACAGAGTACAAATTCTAAATAAAAACGGAATGCAATGATGTGGAAGTTTCAAAATTCCATATTTTATTCAGAATATAACATAGATGAGATATCAAATGTTTAAACTGAGAAAATGTATCATTTAAAGAGAAAAAATAGGTGATTTTAAATTTCATGACAACAACACATCTCAAAAAAAGTTGGGACAAGGCCATGTTTACCACTGTGAGACATCCCCTTTTCTCTTTACAACAGTCTGTAAACGTCTGGGGACTGAGGAGACAAGTTGCTCAAGTTTAGGGATAGGAATGTTAACTCATTCTTGTCTAATGTAGGATTCTAGCTGCTCAACTGTCTTAGGTCTTTTTTGTCATATCTTCCATTTTATGATGCGCCAAATGTTTTCTATGGGTGAAAGATCTGGACTGCAGGCTGGCCAGTTCAGTACCCGGACCCTTCTTCTTTGCAGCCATGATGCTGTAATTGATGCAGTATGTGGTTTGGCATTGTCATGTTGGAAAATGCAAGGTCTTCCCTGAAAGAGACGTCGTCTGGATGGGAGCATATGTTGCTCTAGAACCTGGATATACCTTTCAGCATTGATGGTGTCTTTCCAGATGTGTAAGCTGCTCATGCCACATGCACTAATACAACCCCATACCATCAGAGATGCAGGCTTCTGAACTGAGTGCTGATAACAACTTGGGTCGTCCTTCTCCTCTTTAGTCCGAATGACACGGCGTCCCTGATTTCCATAAAGAACTTCAAATTTTGATTCGTCTGACCACAGAACAGAACAGTTTTCCACTTTGCCACAGTCCATTTTAAATGAGCCTTGGCCCAGAGAAGACGTCTGTGCTTCTGGATCGTGTTTAGATACGGCTTCTTCTTTGAACTATAGAGTTTTAGCTGGCAACGGCGGATGGCACGGTGAATTGTGTTCACAGATAATGTTCTCTGGAAATATTCCTGAGCCCATTTTATGATTTCCAATACAGAAGCATGCCTGTATGTGATGCAGTGCCATCTAAGGGCCTGAAGATCACGGGCACCCAGTATGGTTTTCCAGCCTTGACCCTTACGCACAGAGATTCTTCCAGATTCTCTGAATCTTTTGATGATATTATGCACTGTAGATGATGATATGTTCAAACTCTTTGCAATTTTACACTGTCGAACTCCTTTCTGATATTGCTCCACTATTTGTCGGTGCAGAATTAGGGGGATTGGTGATCCTCTTCCCATCTTTACTTCTGAGAGCCGCTGCCACTCCAAGATGCTCTTTTTATACCCAGTCATGTTAATGACCTATTGCCAATTGACCTAATGAGTTGCAATTTGGTCCTCCAGCTGTTCCTTTTTTGTACCTTTAACTTTTCCAGCCTCTTATTGCCCCTGTCCCAACTTTTTTGAGATGTGTTGCTGTCATGAAATTTCAAATGAGCCAATATTTGGCATGAAATGTCAAAATGTCTCACTTTCGACATTTGATATGTTGTCTATGTTCTATTGTGAATACAATATCAGTTTTTGAGATTTGTAAATTATTGCATTCCGTTTTTATTTACAATTAGTACTTTGTCCCTACTTTTTTGGAATCGGGGTTGTAGACTACAATTAAAATTTCATTAAAAAATGTTCATTTTCATTATGCTAGGCTACTGTCACTTTAATAGGAGCTTAGCAGAATACTATCATTAATAAAAACAGGATAACTCTCAATTGTGACAGTCTGGCAGGAACATTCGACTCCCTCTTTAAAAATAAAAATAGTGATGAAAGAAAAGTCCATGTTGCAGATGTTCACAGGCCAAAACCAACACTCTAAGGAGGCAATTTCAGGCTTACATCAGTCGTTGCCCATCAGTGACAGCCATTATGGTCCCCTCCATGCCACTTCCACACCACCACCACTTTATCCTTTTTTTGGCAGCCAGTGAAGTATAATATTGCAGTGTAGACCTCTCACACTCAAACAGGGGCCTTTTTTTTTCAACATATTTTAGTACTACCATAGAAAATGATGGGTTGCTGAGATGGAGCCTCAGGCAGAACCAGAGTTTGCTGCTTAGATGGAGCAAAGTAAGGCTTGGACATATTTCACATTAATATAGTGTGTATTGGTGTGTTTTATGAGTTTGGGTACATGTATGCTATGATGCTGAATATATACAATACATGATGTATTGATAGAGTATTAGGCACTACCATTGGTCTCAAAATGATTGAACATTAATTTTCCACCTTGTGGTGAGTGGTGTAGATGATCAAGTGTTGCATCTATGCAGGGTTGGAAAACACTGGCGTAACTGCACTTTATTCCTATACTTGAGTATTATTTTGGGCATATTTATACCTGAGTATTATTGAATTTGAATACTTGTACTCTTATTACTGAGAACTTTCCAAGAAAATAAAGTACTTTTTACTCCTTATATTTTTATTTAGACCTTCGAAGTAGTCATAATGAATCTTGAAATCCTTTGAGATCTCAAAGGTCTTGATGTACTTGAGTACATTTAAAAGTTGTCAGTAACAGTTGAGTGTGGAGAGTGGAAACGGATGTAAGTGCAGAAGAGAGTGTTTATTACAAAAGTAAAGATCAGGCATACTATCCAATATGGCAGGCAGAAATCATCAACGGTAAACAGGGAAAGGGTCAGGCAAGGCAAAAACAGACTATACTAGGCAAAGACAAAAACAGAATCCAAAACACAGAACATGAATCAAGAACCAGGAAGACAATACAATAACAATGGCACAGTAATGGTGATCGTCAACGCAATACTTTGCACTGTATAGGTGTTGGCAGCATCTTTTTATGTGCATGCTGATTGTGCTTTAATCGGAGGAGGCTGCTTGTCATTAGAGGCATGTGCTGCTCAGAGCATGAAGTTTGGTGTATGCACGAATGTGCGCATATGTGACAGACCCTCCCCTCCAAAAAGCTCCCTCTGGGAGCTAAAACCCCCTTTGGGTGGTCCTGGGGATGACGGCCTGGCGCTGGACACCGTACCATCGGCGCTCCGCTCTGGTTCGGGAGGGACATGGCACTGGAACAAGGTTCTAGGCAGGGGCTTGGGTTGGGCCTTGAATAGGGGCAAGGACACAGATGGAGGCTTGGGTTTCGGACTAGACATGGACTCTGGACAGGACTTGGACTCAGGCTCTGGACTGGACATGGGCTCTGGACTTGGGCAAAGACATAGGTTTGAGCATGGACCCTGATGTCAGCATGGGCATGGGGCCAGGACAGGACATGAACTTGGCTACAGTGAAAGTCTAGTCCTCAGTGAAACCTGGCAACAGAGTGGTGACATCCTCAAGGCTGGGCGGTGAGGTGACGACATCCTTGAGGCCGGGTGGCACAGTGAGGAGCTCGTCCATGCTGAAGCCAGGTGGCGGAGCAACAACATCCAGGCGGTGGAGTGACGACATCCTTGAAACTAGGTGGTGGAGTGAAGAGTTTGTCCATGCTGAAACTGGGCAGCACAGCGAAGATGTCTTCGGAACCTGGTGGCAGAGCAAAGAGCTCATTTATGCTGAAGCCAGGCAGCGGAGCAACTACATCTTCGAAGCTGGGCGGCGGGGCAAGGAGCTCGTCCGTGCTGAAATCTGGAGCTGAGGCTGCCCTGTCGGCCCCTGGCACTGGCTTTGAAGCTGAGATCGTCCTTTTGGCCTCTGGTGCAGGCTCTGAAATGGGCAGTGAAACTGAGGCCGCCCTGTCGGCCTCTGGCTCTGGAGCTGGTTGCTTCAAAGCTGCTTCTCTAACCATTAGGCCATGGCTTCCCCATGGCAAATAAATGCACAGGTTTAGTCATTCAGACAGGTTAGCTATTTTTGGCAAAACTCATATCACCTTCATCTTCAGTCACCACTATATCTTGGTCAAATGGTCAAGTTTGCAGTGGATTCTGTGAACACTGGAGGTGTAGCAGGAAAACACCTCGCGTGGGACACCAGTCCAGAACAGGGTACACATACTCACAGACTAGTTTAGCATAGCCAATTCCCATAAAAAACCCAGAACATGTGAAACTCATCATGAACAGTAACCCAATCTCAGAACCAAAACCTGGAACCGTGAGGGTGCACTACCCCTCGCTGTGCCAACGTGATGCCCCTCATAAACGTCACTAAAAGGTTAATAATAATAAAACAAACCTCATGCAGTTCTAAAAATGGCTGTCATCTTTACCTAACTTGTAGCTGATTGCTACTGGTTAACATTAGCCTTCTGGACATTTATGAGTGAGTTTCAAATCAACGTTCACTTCTTCCAGTGTGTAACACTAACAATAGCATATGCACTGTTTAATTAAATACAGTAGAAGCATCTTTGGTTGTATGAGTATGTGCTTTGTCTGATGTAATTATAGGCTACTGGCGTCAGTAGTAGTGTGTTCAGGTTAGTCAATACAAAATGAATCATTGTTCTAAGAACTCGTTAATTGTTTATGTCGTAAATATAATGATTGTAAATTTTAGATCTTTTGTTTGTTTGTTTTACCTTTATTTTACCAGGAAGTCCCATTGAGATAAAAAAAAAATCTCTTTTACAAGAGAGACATGGCCAAGGTAGTAGCCATACAAACTCACAAAAATACAACATAAAATATCACATATACAACATAATCTACAAAATCCACAAACTATTTGAACTCAATGGCCTCTCAAGAAAAAATAACCACAAGTCAAATTCTCCATATTCTTTATGATGTGCTTAAATTTATCAATGGATGTAAATATATCCAATTTTAGGTCTTTCTGCAGATTATTCCAGGTCCAGGGTGCATTGTAAGAAAATGCAGTTTTCCCCAAATCTGTAAAAACTTGCAGTTCATTCAAAAGCAACCTCCTGGATGAGTGTAAGTGGTAACTACCCGACTTCAGACAGAGGGTACAGAGGTAAGCTGGAAGTTTACCCAGTATTGCTTTTTATTCTGTCCACATTCACTGGATAGGAGTAATAATGTGCTCTGATTGGCTACTCTATTACTAGGATATCAGCTCATATACTGTGAGTAGAGAAAAACAAAATAGCGGAGTGCGTTGCTAAACCAACCAAGGACAAAATAAAAACGCTACTCAAAAATCCCCCCCCAATTTTTTCAAGTATTTAAAAGAAACACAAATAGCTAAAAGAATATAGTCCCCCCCACCCCCAGTATCTCCAGCCCAGTCGGTGGCAGTAATGCACCTTTAAATTGGTTTCCCAACCGCCAAAAAATGCTAAAGAAGAAGAAAACCCCCCAAAATACCAAAAAAAGCAACAAAATATGGAATAAAAATATTTGATGGTAAAAACATATATCTTTTTTTATTTTTCAATAATTATTATCGCAGTTTTCACAAATTGCTACTGTCATTTCACCGGTTTGTTTAAATTCTAAGCGGAAATTATTTTGTCAGACATTTTGTAGAAAGTTTTTATTTATCGAATTTGCCACAAAAAAAAGCTCTGTTTCTCAAAATCCAGTGAATGTGGATAGAATAAAACAGTTATTCCACTCAATCTCATCATACATAGCTTATAACCAACTCGGCGCTACATGCCTCGTTGGCTATCAGCTCATGTATGACTCAATTTCGTGGAATAACTGTTAAATAGATAAAAGTATACCAATGCTGTTGTCTGCGAATGGTCAATGATGTCAAGCCTACTAAATAATAAAGAATGCAATGGTGAGTCAGGGACGTTGCATTTGTAATAAGACATACTGACAGTACACTGAATCAAGGCTCCATAAAGTGGAGGAGGCTGCATGCCTGTACAATACATCACCATAATCAATCACAGACAGAAAAAGTAGCTTCCATTAGTTTTTTCTTAGCATTAAAGGTAAAACAAGATTAATTTCTAAAATAAAAGCCAACCTTCACTTTGAGCTTCCTAAGATTAGCAATATGTACATTAAACAAAAACTTGTCTTCTATCCATTTACCCAAATACTTGTACGGGGGCACACTTTCAACTGATTTACCATCAGATGTGAAAATGCTAAAATCATCAAGCAGCTGTTAGCGAGCTTCAGAAAATGCCATGAACTTTGTTTTATGAGCCTTTAAGACCAATTTTAAACTAAGTAGAGCAGTTTGTAATGACTGTAATGCAGTCTGAAGCTCTTATACTGTCTGTACTATGGAGGAAGCACGTGTGTGTGTGTGTGTGTGTGTGTGTGTGTGTGTGTGTGTGTGTGTGTGTGTGTGTGTACAGTGCTCAGCGTAAATGAGTACACCCCCTTTGAAAAGTAACATTTTAAGCAATATTTCAGTGAACACAAATAATTTCCAAAATGTTGACAAAACAAAGTTTAATATAACATTTGTTTAACTTATAATGGGAAAACATAAGGTTAATAATATAACTTAGATTACACATTTTTCAGTTTTACTCAAATTCGGGTGGTGCAAAAATGAGTGCACCCCACAACAAAAACTACTACATCTAGTACTTTGTATGGCCTCCATGATTTTTAATGACAGCATCAAGTCTTCTAGGCATGGAATGAACAAGTTGGCGACATTTTGCAGCATCAATCTTTTTCCATTCTTCAACAATGACCTCTTTTAGTGACTGGATGCTGGATGGAGAGTGATGCTCAACTTGTCTCTTCAGAATTCCCCATAGGTGTTTGATTGGGTTCAGATCAGGAGACATACTCGGCCACTGAATCACTTTCACCCTGTTCTTCAGAAATCCAACAGTGGCCTTAGATGCATGTTTAGTCATGTTGGAAAAGTGCACGATGACCAAGGGCACAAAGTGATGGTAGCATCTTCTTCTCTTTCAGTATAGAGCAATACATCTGTGAATTCATGATGCCATCAATGAAATGCAGCTCCCCGACACCAGCAGCACTCATGCAGCCCCACATAAGGACACTGCCACCACCATGTTTCACTGTAGGCACCATGCATTTTTCTTTGTATTCCTCACCTTTGCAACGCCATACAGTTTTGAAGCCATCAGTTCCAAAAACATTCATCTTGGTCTCATCACTACAGAGTATAGAGTCCCAGTAGTCTTCATCTTTGTCAGCATGGGCCCTGGCAAACTCTAGGCGGGCTTTTTTGTGCCTGGGCTTTAGGAGAGGCTTCTTTCGTGGACGGCATCCATGCATGCCATTCCTCTGCAGTGTATGCCATATTGTGTCATGGGAAATAGTCACCCCAGTTTGGCTTTCTACTTCTTTAGAAACTGCAGTGAACTTGCATGCTGATTTTCTTCAACCCTTCTCATCATAAGACGCTCCTGTCGAGGTGTTAACTTCCGTGGACGACCTGGACGTCTCTGTGAGATGGTTGCAGTTCCATCTTTCTTAAATTTTTGTACCACTTTTGCTACAGTATTCTGACTGATAAGTAAAGCTTTGCTGATCATCTTGTAGCCTTCACCTTTGTGGTGCAAAGAAATTATTTTCTTTGGGGAATTCTGAAGAGAAGTTGAGCATCACTCTCCATCCAGCATCCAGTCACTAAAAGAGGTCATTGTTGAAGAATGGAAAAAGATTGATGTTGCAAAATGTCACCAACTTGTTCATTCCATGCCTAGAAGACTTGATGCTGTCATTAAAAATCATGGAGGCCATACAAAGTACTAGATGTAGCAGTTTTTGTTGTGGGGTGTACTCATATTTGCACCACCCTAATTTGAGTAAAACTGAAAAATGTGTAATCTAAGTTATATTATTAACCTTACTTTCACGTTATAAGTTAAACAGATGTTATATTAAACTTTGTCTTGTCAACATTTTGGAAATTGTTTGTGTTCATTGAGATATTGTTTAAAATGTTACTTTTCAAAGGGGGTGTACTCATTTATGCTAAGCACTGTATATATATATATATATATATATATATATATATATATATATATATATATATATATGTATATATGTGTGTGTGTGTGTGTGTGTATACAGTATGTATGTGTGTGTGTGTATGAGACATCATCAGCATAGAAGGGTATTTTCGCTTGAATGTCCTTACCCAAATAATTTATAAAAATAGAAAACAAACTAGGTCCCAGCAAGGGTGTAGGTTTGGTATTAACATTGGTGGGGACATAAACCCAATGCCAACCCCCAGTGGCACCAACTTCAGGTCAACATTAGAGGGTCACAATATTTTGCTCCATTGTGTTCCACCAAAAGAGTATCGATCATCTCTCCAAAGTCCAGACTTTTAAAATTTGAAGTTCAGAATTGTAGTAATTCATTAATAATAATAATAATAATAATAATAATAATAATAATATGCAATTCATCTCATCTCATCATCTCTAGCCACTTTATCCTACTACAGGGTCGCAGGGAAGCTGGAGCCTATCCCAGCTGACTACGGGCGAAAGGCAGGGTACACCCTGGACAAGTCGCCAGGTCATCACAGGGCTGACACATAGACACAGACAACCATTCACACTCACACCTACGGTCAATTTAGAGTCACCAGTTAACCTAACCTGCATGTCTTTGGACTGTGGGGGAAACCGGAGCACCCGGAGGAAACCCACGCGGACAACATGCAAACTCCACACAGAAAGGCCCTCGCCGGCCCCGGGGCTCGAACCCAGGACCTTCTTGCTGTGAGGCGACAGCGCTAACCACTACACCACCGTGCCGCCCCCATATGCAATTCATTTAATTGCAAATCTTGCATGTAATGATTAACTCATTCTACCAATTTGCAAATGTGTTTTACAAGCGAATAACGCATTGACTGTCGGTAGGGTGTACGTTCCTTTCCCTCATAAATGGAAGTAAAACACATACGGAGCCTTAAACACTGCATTCCATGAGGCTGGCAGGGGGAGTAGGCTATCTTCTGTGTGATCTTTAACTAGTTTTAGAATGCTAGTTTAAGCTGATATGTAATTGATCTAACGGTAAAACAGGATGAGGGCTCTAGAACTTTTTTGACACATTGAAAGGTTACAATTTTACTTGGCAGCAGAATGTATCTGAATTCTGATTGGTTGTTATTATATTATTGCCCTTCTGTTGTCTTCTTGAGCCCAGAGTGGAGAGGGAGGGAGGGAGGGAGGGAGAGGAGGTAGTGACAGGGTTCTGCTGAAGCGCACATAGTGTTCTGGTCGAGGAAAATTGTGTAAAATGTATTTCTTCAATTCAGAACATGCTTAATGACTTCTGTAATGTTAAATGAAATGAATGACAGACAAAGAGACTGGATAATAAAGACGTATGAACTTTCGTTATAGTGCATTATACTTTCCTTTCCATTATACCTATACTTTTATACTACATTATTCATTCAAGCCTGTATCTAAACTACTGCTATATTCACAATATTCACACTTTCAACCCAAGCCCATCCACTCCAGCCCTTGCTCTTACATAAAAGAGCTAAACACATCAGTTCAGCATGTGTATGTACTTGGTGTGTGATATTTTCAAAAGAGAGGCGGGAGTAACCAAAAATTTCTGATCAAGAATGTGGAGGCTGTTATGCTTATTACGTGAAAATGTTTTATTTGATTGTTCGTGGCCCAGACACCTTTTAATGTCCACATCACCATTGGGTTTTTATACGAACTTGGTCAGGGCTCTGCAGGTCTTAACTGAAGCACTTCAAATTAAGGGTTAGCGGGCTGCTAAAGTTTGCAGGCACTTCACAAGCAAGACTAGGTGCAATTGTGCCAACATTAGCACAATTTGATATGATTTAATAATGTCTTTGTGACCTTAATGAACACCAGTTGTCAGGGGCGCCACCAGAAATTTTGGGCCCCATGAAAGATTAGAATTTTGGGCCCCCCAACTTTGCCCACCCTCGTTACAATTGCACTATTGTCATTATTTGACTTTTGATAGCCCATGGACCTTGAGTTTGTGACTTTGTTATTACATTTTGTGTATTAACCTACCAGGGACTAGATGAAAACTGGTCAGTGACTAATTCTGGTGCATTTACAATCACAAATGAAAATTCAAGATTTTGCCACATGCCTTTTTGTGCTAGGACAATTGGTAGTGAAATGTGTGATGTGACTGCTAATAAATCATAGAACATGTAACCATGTCAAACACTTGACTGGTGTCCCTTATTAGCAACACTTTAATCTAGCAAACTGTATATGGCGCTCGCTCATTAAAAACTTCAATCCTAAAGCATTTATGGGTTGTATTGCTGCTTACCTCCTTCTCCAAAGGGGGGTTCAGTGGTTTGGTAGGGCGGAGGTCCCCCTGAGGCTGAATCTGTGCATATTTAGGGCACCCCATTAGTTATGAAACTGGTTATTAGCACTAGTTATTAGCACCAGCATAACATAATATTTCATCTTGTTTATTATCACACAAGTCAGTTCAGTTATTAAAATGGAAAAAATGTCACTGTACAAACTGTAAAAGTGTTCTCTTGATAGGCTAATCCAACCACGTTCATACTGTTCATTTACCATTTGCTAATATTTTGAACACACATGTGAGCGATTAGCTACCTTTCTTTGGGAAAAACTGAGTGACCAGTTGCCTGCCTCTCCGGTCCCTCTCAGCTTTCAGCTGTCTTTCTTTACGTTTTTGACAGCCACTCTTCATATTTAGCGATCACAGACTGTACGCACTCCACTGCTGGCTGGCTGGCTGCTGCACCGCAACACAGCAGCAAGTAGCGTTGCACTGATCAGCACACAGATTTAACACATCGCGCTTCTACCAGAACTGGACCGTACCATTTCGCAAAAGGGGGAGGGTTAAATGACAATATGTTGAAGAACTCAAGAAATAGACAACCTTGTTCAATTAGCTCATTTTACCAGATGGAATATTGCATTGTTGTTATTTCAAAAGTCTTATTAAAATCATTAAAAGCATATTATCAGCCCCTTAAAGGGCCCCATGGCAGTGCTGGACCCCTAGAATTGTTCTAACCTTTCCCCCCCTGGCGGCGCCCATGCCAGTTGTTGTTGGTATCAAGTCGGATTGTTATTTACATGTCACACAAACTTAGAAAACAGTCATTTTCGTATGTTGTCGTTTTTGCACACTGAATACGAACTGTTGTTAACTGATTAATTTTACGAGCTAATCTAATGTTACATTCCTCAAGGACAGTTTGCTAGCTTGCTAGCTAGCAGCCGGTCACTGCACTGCAACCGCATTTGCTAATTGACACGGTAGCCAAACTTGCTTGCTGTTTTCGCAACCACACCCCCAGAGCGGATATTCATGAGCGAATTTTGCATGGTTTCGCCCAGTGGAAACCTTCAGTAACCATTTGTGTACCGCGCACGGAGCGTGATTCTTTTTCTTCAATCAGAAATATTGGCAGGGACATATCAGCCATCATTTGATATTGGCAGGGACACGTCCATACCCAATTCTATGCCTATGGGTCCCAAAATGGAACACTGAGGGGCACCTTTAATTAACTCAAGAAAAACAGATTTATGGCCCTCTGCATAGACACACTGGGCTTGATCTAGAAAATAATTTCTGAACCATTTAACAGCTTTAGGACTGAAACCAACATTCCTAAGTTTGTTCAGCAGTAATTCATCATCCACTGAATCATGTCTTAGATAACTCCACACTTTAGGCAGTGCAATGTTGTTTTCTGTCTAAGGCACCAATAAGATAATTTATCACAACCATAGCTGCAGTAATTATACAATATCCAGTTTTAAATCCATTTTGGAAATCACTTAAAATATTACACTCATCGGCCGCTTTATTAGGAACACCCATTCACATGCTGTTTTATGCAGTTATACAGAAAACACAAGTTAAAAATATGAGCAACAGTCTCAGCAATAATATCTGCCACTATTTTTAAAAGATAAGGATCCAGATTGTCTGGACCTGCAGACTTTTTTTTATGGTCACTGTCTTTCAAAGCTTTACAGACTTGAACTTTAAAATGGTATGTTCATGTTTCACTTCTCAATGTAACCAGACTTCAAAATGCAATAACTTTTTCTTTCTGGTTCAGCTGTTGTCTAGTTGAAGGTTCAGCAAAGCCTCAGTAGAGAATGTCAAGTTGTTACTATGTGAATGGTTTTCCCAGGTTGCCAAACAAATACATTAAACACATGAATACTTGAAACTATGAAGAGTAGTGATCCAATATTTTGACAATTTCTGCCTTATTTTGAAAAAAAATATTTTTATTAAAAGTGGAGCAATAGCAAAATAATAGTGCATGATAGGCTCACTGCTCTGAGAAACATAAAACAAAATAAATTAATAATGCCGACAGTAAAGAGAATTTTGACCTTAGCGTAACAAGTAAAATAAAAGTGTAATTACATATCTTTGCAAATAGACAACAAGGTGACTTTAATCAGTAGCCTCTCTATTTTCTATTTCTTCCATCTCTCTTATTTGCACATGCCTGAAACCTGGAAGATGTTCAGCATTAGGAGGAGATTTTAAAAGAAGAAGCCTTTATTTGTCACTTATATATTCCACTATAATGAAATTATTTTCTTTACATGTCCCAGCTTGTTCAGAAGCTGGGGTCAGAGCACAGGGTCAGCTATGATTTGACATTCCTAGAGCAGAGAGGGTTAACAGCCTTGCTCAAGGGCCCAACAGTGGCAGCATGGGGGTGCTAGGCCTTGAACCCCTGACGTTCTGATCAGTAATCCAGATCCACCACTGCCCTTAGAGTTGGAAAGACTGTATCCATAAATATTGAAAACATTTAAAGGCTCAACCCTAGGCTGATTTTGTATCACTGTATAGACACAACCTCAAAATAGTCATTTAATTATCACCTTTTACTATTTACTACTATTTTTCATCAGCATACACTTTTATCAAGAGCAACTTAGAACTAGGGAGAAAATTTATTTCACTTACAAAACGTTATCCACCAAACTACCACTGTCCATTTGTGAAATGGAAGTCACAGCTTTCTGCTTGATACAGAAATGTTTACTTCCCTGGCATTTTGCCTACCACTGTCAGAAGTATTATTTATGCTTCACAAATTTCCGACTGCAGTCACAGTGGTTTACACAGGTGCTGCCCTTCCCTAAACGCTCTGTGTATGAATCTGACCAGAAGTACCTGTTTCAAAGCCAGCATTAATATTTGGAAGCAAACCAAAAATCCTCTCAGGCTTTTCAGGGGGTCTACCATGGTTGGCTAGCAGCACTGTTCCATTAAAACAGTAATAAATCATTAACACATTGTACATTTGCTCTTCCTCGTGTAACCTACTGAAGGATACATCTATTTGACTCACATATTTTAAATTATTTTTTTTAATTCTTCATAAACCTTTTTACTCTCCAGTGAACAGATCATGGTTTAAAACACCTTTGCTGCTTTTTTAAAATTGCATTTACACCTTTTATCATTTATATCACATCATTTTGGGACACTGAAGAGATCGGACCAATTAAACCTTACAGTGAGTTTCAAAATTATGTAAACTTTTATTTATATTTTCTTACAATTGGCAAATCAATAAGCATTCATTCTTTAGGCATGAAGAAGCCACAGTGGGTTGCACAATAGCGTTTCATGCCATTTAAATAACATTACAACTGCTGATATACTGTGTCAGTGATAAGGCCTTTGACTAGGCATGTATGTGTCCACGATCCTATTCAATAGATGCTTTGTTTGACGAGGGTTTGTTGAAATAATACCCTGTGTGTGTATGTGTGTGAAATAGATATGAAAATATATGAAAGGACATTCTGAAAAATCACTGATCAAGAAAGTCATCCACCCTGATCATGTTTATTACACCTGCTATTGTGCCTTCTCAGTTGTGTTATGGTATGGGAAAAAAAGTAGGCTGGACTAAATTACAAGGTACATAAAATCTAGAGGGAGTTCCACCAAGTGTAATTACTGGTCATTACTCTCACTGACACCCTACTTGAATTTTTACAGTCTAGGCTAGAAAGAAATCAGCCCCCATTTCATGTCTTTTTCTTATGACCATCAGTGGTGCTACTGTTCTTGGTTCCACAAAAGTAAAAATAAATAAATAAATGAATGAATGAATAAGGGCATCATGGTGGTGTAGTGGTTAGCACTGTCGCCTCACAGCAAGAAGGTTCTGGGTTCGAGCCCAATGGCCGACAGGGGCCTTTCTGTGTGGAGTTTGCATGTTCTCCCTGTGTCTGTGTGGGTTTCCTCTGGTTGCTCCGGTTTCCCCTAAAGGCATACAGGTTAGGTTAATTGGTGGCTCGAAATTGACTGTAGATGTGAGTGTGAATGGTTTTGTCTCTATGTGTCAGCCCTGTGATGACCTGGCGACTTGTCCAGGGTTTACCCCACCTCTCGCCCATAGTCAGCTGGGATAGACTCCAGCTTGTCCGCAACCCTGTACAGGACAAGTGGCTACAGATAATGGATGGATGGATGGAATAAATAAAGTCCACTTTAAGCTAATAAGATAATGTGGATATCAGAAAGAAGACTTAATTTCATTAATTTTATAGAATTTTCCCTGTTATCCCATTGATATCACCTTGAAGAAGACAAGTCCTCAACAGATCATCAATAGATCACAATAATTAATCACACAGCAAAAGAGACATATAGAAATATTCAATACATTCACACATCTCGACTAACACACAGGGAAAGTGCTCAGTATGATACTTCATGAAATTCGAATGCTCTCTGCACATCTGATTCTTTATGCTGTGAAGGAATCTCCAGACCAAATAAATCTGGGCAATTTATTTCCTCATAGTAAGCATTACACTAGAGGATAACGGGGCTGTTTTTGAGTCTCCTGTTTACTGCAGAAGGTATCTAAATTTGATCTAATAGTTATCCTCCCAGTTTATTCTGTGGTGTGGGTTGTGTAAAATCCACCCTGATTTAAAATTGTACACTAAAATGTACCCTACAGGTTCACTTAACATCCTGTAGTGTGGGGGAACATGACTGATAAACAAATGAGATCCCAGTATGTAGCCCTGAGTCATGCAGATAATACAATGCTGTATTATTACTAGCTCTTGCTTCAGAATATCCAAGTCTTCTGTGGCATGGCTTCATTTTTGTTGTTGCAGCAAAATTCATCAACAATTAGCAGAGCAAGCAGTTTCTGGGTGTCATTCACCATGATTGTTTTATCACACATTTAACCATGAATTTCTGCATGATTGTAGTTTCAGAAAGTCTGGATCATTGATCAGACATCTGATTCATGTGTATAATCTGTATGTGGTGTGGTTGGTTGTTGTTTTTTTTTTTGGGGGGGGCAAATTTTGTAGTGTAGGCTGAACTATGATGACTGAACAATGATCCAGGATGATGGCATTCCTCAGTCGATTGTCCATCATAGGCAGGGATGGATTAGTAAGAAATGGGAAGGAACTTCAACAGTCACCCCCAACAACCCCCAATTACCCCGACCCAACTACCTCCTCACCCACCTGACCAGTAACACCAAACCCCCCCCACCACCACTACCCAACTACTACAAAGCCATAATAGGAAATTCAGATTTGACAAAATACAGTAATCCAGCATGTTTGGGCATTGGAAAATTGGAGAAACATTTTTCATATTGTTTTTCTCCTTTGTTTTTGAAACAAGGTCACCATGGTAGATATGAATTTTAGATGTACAGACATCATCTACTCCATACAGTGGTGCTTGAAAGTTTGTGAACCCTTTAGAATGTTCTATATTTATACATAAATATGACCTAAAACATCATCAGATTTTCACACAAGTCCTAAAAGTAGATAAAGAGAACCCAGCTAAACAAATGAGAAAAAAAACATTATACTTGGTCATTTATTTATTGAAGAAAATGATCCTATATTACATATGTGAGTGGCAAAAGTATGTGAACCTCTAGGATTAGCAGTTAATTTGAAGGTGAAATTAGAGTCAGGTGTTTTCAATCAATGGGATGACAATCAGATGTGAGTGGGCACCCTGTTTTATTTAAAGAACTGGGATCTATCAAAGTCTGATCTTCACAACACATGTTTATGGCAGTGTATCATAGCACGGACAAAGGAGATTTCTGAGGACCTCAGAAAAAGCATTGTCGATGCTCATCAGGCTGGAAAAGGTTACAAAACCATCTCTAAAGAGTTTGGACTCCACCAATTCACAGTCAGACAGATTGTGTAGAAATGGAGGAAATTCAAGACCATTGTTACCCTCCCCAGGAGTGGTCGACCAACAAAGATCATTCCAAGAGCAAGGCATGTAATAGTCGGCGAGGTCACAAAGGACCCCAGGGTAACTTCTAAGCAACTGAAGGCCTCTCTCACATTGGCTAATGTTAATGTTCATGAGTTCACCATCAGGAGAACACTGAACAACAATGGTGTGCATGGCAGGGTTGCAAGGAGAAAGCCACTGCTCTCCAAAAAGAACATTGCTGCTCGTCTGCAGTTTGCTGAAGATCACGTGGACAAGCCAGAAGGCTATTGGAAAAATGTTTTGTGAATGGATGAGACCAAAATAGAACTTTTTGGTTTAAATGAGAAGCATTATGTTTGGAGAAAGGAAAACACTGCATTCCAGCATAAGAACCTTATCCCATCTGTGAAACATGGTGGTGGTAGTATCATGGTTTGGGCCTGTTTTGCTGCATCTGGGCCGGGATGGCTTGCCATCATTGATGGAACAATGAATTCTGAACTATACCAGCGAATTCTAAAGGAAAATGTCAGGACATCTGTCCATGAACTGAATCTCAAGGAGGTGGGTCATGCAGCAAGACAATGACCCTAAGCACAAAAGTCGTTCTACCAGAGAATGGTTAAAGAAGAATAAAGTTAATGTTTTGGAATGGCCAAGTCAAAGTCCTGACCTTAATCCAATCGAAATGTTGTGGAAGTACCTGAAGCGAGCAGTTCACGTGAGGAAACCCACCAACATCCCAGAGTTGAAGCTGTTCTGTACGGAGGAATGGGCTAAAATTCCTCCAAGCTGGTGTGCAGGACTGATCAACAGTTACCAGAAATGTTTAGCTGCAGTTATTGCTGCACAAGGGGGTCACACCAGATACTGAAAGCAAAGTTTCACATACTTTTGTCACTCACGGATATGTAATTTTGGATCATTTTCCTCAATAAATAAATGACCAAGTATAATATTTTTGTCTCATTTGTTTAGCTGGGCTCTCTTTATCTACTTTTAAGACTTGTGTGAAAATCTGATGATGTTTTAGGCCATATTTATGCAGAAATATAGAAAATTCTAAAGGGTTCACAAACTTTCAAGCACCACTGTAATCCCCCTTTATATACATATGTGTATATATAGGGTCCTGTACATTATAGACACATCATCTGCACTTACACATTGGCTTTGTTTGTTTGTTTGTTTGTTTGTTTGTTTGTTTTTTAAGAAATCTATTTTCTTCAGATTTGTTAGATTACTTGCTATAAGGCAAGATTGTGGCAGCCTTCGAGTACTTTAAATGAGCAAAATTTGGCCTAAAAACCCAACCCCATCACCGACTACACTATCCACTTCTTCTGCTCCTGAACATGGGGCACCATGGTCCCTACCCCAAAAGACCTCCACTAGCACTTATGTTTTCTATTTTTGACAACTAGGTGCAATAATAACCTGTTGAAACTATGTGGGGTATTGAGCTACTGCCTTAAAATTACACACATCATTGGAACTTCAGCTCATATCTGTATAAAAGCAACACTTTTTCTAAAATCATTAATTACTCAAAAAAGATACATGATTTAAAATGTATCAATTTGTGAAAGGTTGACATTTGAGTGGGCTATATAACCAGTGGGTCTCTAGCCCACCTGCTGCGATGGAGAAGGCATCACTGCTGCTACATTACATATCCATTATGAGAATTTCAGAAGCCTTGGTGCATTGCAGAACACAAGTTTTAGTCTTATCTTAGGCATCTGGCTTCTTTCTTGCCTTTTACTTTGTAAAATCATCCACCAAATCTTCAAAGTCCAGCTCTTTAACAAACTGTGACTCATTGGTCATCAGTCACATGTTGAGTCTCATTTTAGTTCTGAGTCCAACCCATTAGGAGACCCAATAACACTGTGACAGCATAATGGTCTAATCATTCACTTCAAAAATATATGCTCATCAATAGCCCTGAAGTCGTCAAGGCCCCTGGTCACATGCCCAGTGTGCCTGGTTGGTAATCTGTCTCTGATAAGAGCAACACAAGCCAACCAACATATTATGAAAAACATACATTTTCAGTGCTTGTGCACAAGCATGGGTAGCTGGAGTGCCTACCAACCCACAAACTCTGAAATAAGACAACCCAGTCAGTTTCTTCAGGGCTGCCAATTTCAGGAAACATGTGTTTCAACAAGCTGTTCAGATTTGGCTCCACTTTTTATGTCACAAATGGAGCTCATTAGAATTATCCCGCTCCTCACCTGAGTATCTCCACTCATGGTTTGAGAACTGCGTTTGTGAATGAATATTCATGAGGAAAATGCTACGTGATTGGCTGGCGGAAGTGGGGTGGGGTAAGCACTGGCTCATTATCATTTAAAGGAACAGGCACTCAATTAAATCAGCTTTTTTTTAACAGGGTTGTTTGGACAAGGTGAGAAGGGAGCTGTGGTGCTTTATCCTTGTGGTATTTTGACCAAAACATGGCACAGACCTTTTATTAAGACCTCAGGGAACTTTCATCCTGTGGAAAAGTGGTATAATACATCACCTTTAATAGTACTGGGCAGTAAATGCAATCCTTTGAGTCCATTCAACTACCCATCATGACATTTACGGTACGTGAGTGGCTTAATGTATCTCAGAGGAAGCATGTGTAGCTATCATGTAATAGCTAGCAGATGAAAGCTGACTATGATGAAAGTGAAAAAAAAAAACCTTCGTATCTGACAGATCACACAGACTTGATATCATCATGCATGGTTTGCTCACAGACCAGGGATTCCTGATGAGTGATTACTTATGGATATAGGGTCATTCCATGTCAATTCAATTCAACTGGGGCTCGCGCACTTGGGTCTCAAAAAATTCTGAAAAAATCACCAGATGTACCCATGTTACCTAGGAGAAACACTGTAAATTTATTTGAATGTAAGATGTATACTTTCCATGTTACAGCCAGTTTTACTGGGGGAGGGGGGTGTCAATTTTGTTCAGACTCTTTTTTTTTTTTTTTGTCAAAGTTCACAAGCCCATAGCTCAAGAACTAAACCATGTAGGAGGCTCAAATTTTGCATGCTGGTACATAAATAGGAATAGTATGTAGCAAAACTGTCATTTTGGGTCTGGATGATCCTGCATGGTCATAGCACTCTCTCAAAAATGATCAAAATTTTATTGGAGTTTTTGGCTGTGCTCTGTTTAGGCCTTCAGAAGACACATTTTTACCCAACATAGGCTCTTGATTTTTTTCCCTTATTGAGATAAGTAGAAACACTCTCAAAAAAAGCAATAAACAGAAAGGAAACTCTATCAGTGTTTGAACAGAAGACCTCACAAGTCTGATAAATCATTTTGGATGTCATTTTCAGAGCACCATAACACCTTGTGGGAATGTGTGCAGATTTTTTAAAATATTTTTTTCTTTATTCTCCATGATCCCTTCTTTTTAAAAACACCAAATTGGCTTGTCTTACTCGAATCTTTCTTTTTTATTTTCCACCCTGAACATGGGCAAAATGCACCATTGAGAGCAATATGTTTTCTATAACATTAATGTAAAGAGTAAATAACCAAAGGCCAATTTTGCCCTGACATGATCACCTGAGAGTGCCTGTGCAGGGGTGGAGGGATCCTTTTCAATTTCAATGATTCAGTGATTTTAGGGGCACCTGTGGTTACTCTCAATATTGAATTTGAGCCTCCTACATGGTTTAGTTCTTGAGCTATAGGCTTGTGAACTTTGACAAAAAAAAGAGTCTGAACAAAATTGACACCCCCCTCCCCCAGTAAAACTGGCTGTAACATGGAAAGTATACATCTTACATTCAAATAAATTTACAGTGTTTCTCCTAGGTAACATGGGTACATCTGGTGATTTTTTCAGAATTTTTTGAGACCTAAGTGCGCAGGCCCTGGTTGAATTGATGTGGAATGACCTTATAGCCTTTTTTTTTTTGGGGGGGGGGGGGGGGGGAATAGGTAGGTAATAGATATACACACCTCAGTCTGTCACATCTCTTATCTATTTGCTTCCACCTGGAATATAAACCATAATTTCTGCTTCACATTTCCTCACACATCCTCAGCAGAGTACTTCAACAGCTTATGATTGAACCTTGTTTGCAAAACCTTTTTGAGGGCAATGACATGGCATTTATATTCAGGAAAAATAGTGACCAACTGCTACTCATAAAATTACTCTTGCAAAATTTCATAAAAGGTTTCCTTTGAATCAAAGGAGAAAAGAAGGAATATGAACTCTGAACTTATTTCAGATATCGCCACCTGGACTCACTGGACTCTGGGATGCCTGATCGATACTTTCTCACCTTGGTTATTTTTGAAAACAAAAGCTGATTTTTCACTTTTTGCTTTGATGAAATATTGACTGAGCACTCTAAGAAAAGTTGATGGGCTGACTTTCCCCTTTGGAGGTCTTCATCAGACATGTCCATGAGATTGACTTGGTTATTTTTATCCACAGAGGGATGCAGGATCTGTATGTATTTGTAACACTAGAGAGTGCCACAAATGAGCCTCCAGTCATCACAAAGAAGAGAACTTAATTAGTGAGTAAACCTAATTTGGAACAAGCACGTTTTCAACTTTGTGCCTCAAGAAATCAAGCAGAACACAAAGGCCTGCAAGGGAAAACAATCACATTAAAGTGATATTGCACATACAGACGATAGAACTTTGGCTGCATTCAAAACAAAAAGATAAGATAAAACTTTATTTAATCCCCAAAGGGGAAATTCACTTATCACAGCAGCCAAAGAATAGATCAGACAAAGATAAGGATAAAAATATATAGAACTACTACCTAAAAAAGTAGTAAAAGATTAAAACAATAAATAAATAGATTAATAAATCAATAATTTACACATTTTGGATTATTACATGCATCCCCCTGCATGTAGTAGATCCTGGCTTATGATATATCCAATATAAATATGATATACACAACCAGAGATATGATATGCACAGTTGAACATGAGACATGATATACATACATAGTCACATCCATCGCAAAAAGCCTGATAAAAAGCCTAATATATAGCAGTACAGTATTTCATAACAGCAGTGTTGTACAATCTAATAGCAGATGGAATAAAAGACCTACGATAGTGTTCCCTTTTACATGCTGGATGAAGTAGTCTACTACTAAAAGAACTGCTGAGTGCAGTCACTGTCTGATAAAGGGGGTGAGAGGAGTTGGCCATAATGGATGCCAGCTTATCCAACATCCTTCTCTCACCAACCACCTCAACTGTGTCCAGGGAGCCCCCAAGAACAGAGCCTGCAGTCCTGACCAACTTGTTCAGTCTTTTCCTGTCCCTCTCTGTGCTACCACTGCCCCACCACTGCCCCAACAGATAATGGCATAGAACACTACTGACGCCACTACTGTATTGTAGAATGTCTTTAGTAGTGACCTGCACACACCAAAGGACCTCAGTCTCCTCAATAGGTGGAGGCGACTCTGTCCCTTCTTATACAGGGCATCAGTGTTGTGTGACCAATCCAGTTTGTTATTCAGGTGGATGTCGAGGTATTTATAGACTAACACAAATTCAATGTTCTCCCCCTGAATGGACACTGGTACAGGGGATGGCGCCTTCCGGTGAAAGTCCACCACCATCTCCTTTGTCTCCCAGTGTTCAACTGAAGATGGTTCTTGTCACACCATTCAACAAAATTGGCAATGACCTCCCTGTATTCCCCATCATTCCCCTCTGTTACACAGCCAACAATGGCTGTGTCATCAGAGAATTTCTGGAGATGGCAGGTATGTGTGTTGTATCTGAAATCTGATGTATAAAGGGTGAAGAGAAAGGGGGGCAGTACTATACCCTGTAGAGCCCCTGTACTGCAGACCACCACTTCAGACTCACAGTCACGCAGTCTCACATACTGTGGCCTGTTTGTAAGGTAGTCAGAGATCCATGTAGTCAGATGGCAGTCGACCCCCGCTCCTTCCAGCTTGGCCTTCAGCAGTGCTGGTTAGATTGTATTAAAAGCACTAGAAAAGTAAAAAAAACATGATTCTCACAGAACATCCTGGATTCTCCAGGTGGGAGAGTGACCTGTGGTGAAGCAGGATGATTGCATCCTCCACATCAACACCCTGGTGATATGCAAACTGGAGGGGATCCAGCTCACCATTCACTAGGTATCGCAGATGGTTTAGAACAATCCTCTCCAAGGTCTTCATTAGATGTGATGTCAGGGCTACTGGCCTGAAAATGTTGGGCTCCCTAGAATGCATTGTCTTGGGGACAGGGACTATGCAGGATGTCTTCCACAGCATTGGAACTTTCCCCAGCCTTGGGCTCAGATTAAAAATGTGCATGAAGACTCTGCAAAGTTGATCTGCACAGTCTCTGAGCAGCCTGGAGCTAATGCCATCAGGACCAGTATCCTTCCTCATCTTCAACCTCTTGAACTCTGCTCTCACCTGCTCATCAGTAATGGAGAGACTAAGGGGAGGTAGAGCTGTGATGACATCGCTAGTTACTGAAGAGACAGGGGATGCTCTGACTGCCCAGATGAGGATTGGAGGGTAATGGAGTTAAAAGAGAGAGGCTCTGCTGATGACGATGAGGGGCTAATAATGGATAGAGGGGGGAGGGGGAGTGGGCTTTGGTAAGTTACTGCCTTGTTGTCTCAGTGCTGTAATAGACAGCTGTCTCATAAGGCAGGACTTTTCAACTTTTAAGAATGTCCGTTTCAAACAACCTTTTAGTGTAGCATTTATAATAATGTGTCATGTCAGCATGCCATGTAACTAAACCAAAGAGTTGGCTAGTTGACTAACAGATTCCTCACAAATCATAGCAAAAAAAAATGTTTTAGGTTACAGTTATAAGAGTACGTGTTTATGTTTATTTCTCTGTACCTTTTTAAAAATGTAAGCCAACAAAAGCCCCAAAATGTTTTTTGGTTTTTTTAAACAAAATCACTTTTTTTTCCATTACTTGAGAGAGCTGCCACACAGATTTATGGGTAAAAGGCAGGATCGAGAAAATATCGATGTTGCCTTCAACTGGGGGCGGTTTGAAGGCATCTGAGTGATCTTTGTTGGTCGACCACTTCTGGGCAGGATAACAATGGTCTTGAATTTCCTCCATTTGTACACAATCTGTCTGACTGTGGATTGGTGGAGTCCAAACACTTTAGAGATGGTTTTGTAACCTTTTCCAGTCTGATGAGCATCAACAATGCTTTTTCTGAGGTCCTCAGAAATCTCCTTTGTTCGGGCCATGATACACTTCCACAAACATGTGTTGTGAAGATCAGACTTTGATAGATCCCTGTTCTTTAAATAAAACAGGGTGCCCACTCACCCATTGTCATCCCATTGATTGAAAACACCTGAGTCTAATTTCACCTTCAAATTAACTGCTAATTCTAGAGGTTCGCATACTTTTGCCACTCGCAGATATGTAATATTGGATCATTTTCCTCAATACATAAATGATCGAGTATAATATTTTTGTCTCATTTGTTTAACTGGGTTCTTTTTATCTACTTTTAGCACTTGTGTGAAAATCTGATGATGTTTTAGGTCATATTTATTGCTTTCTGCCAACTGAGTTAGCTTACGGTATGTGTGTTTTATCAGTTCTGTGTTTCTGTTATATTAAAACCTTCATGCACTTGTATGCTGGGTTCCTGTTTAGAGACATCACAAAGGTAAAGCAGAAAAGAAGCATGGCTACTAAGCAACAAGTCATTCACACAGACACAAATAATGGCATTTTCACCCACTGCACTATTTTGGTCCTGCTGCCAGAGAAAAAAATCTTTAAATGTCACATCACTAAATATAAACACTGGTACGGCAGCCGTGACCAAATAACACTAAGCCAGTTCAGTCACTCATTTATTTGGTGGTCATTTGTCTAATAATAAGAGCTTTGCCCTGTCCATTTTTTTCTCTTTCCTCTCTTCACATTAGGGGTCCTCCACTTTTATGTTTATAATTGAAAGCCATTCTGATGCTTAGTTTTACAAAGTAGGTTGGATGGCCACTTCGCTGTTAGAAACAAATAGCTCAAAACAAAGCAAAATTATGCAGTTGGACCATGGGCATAATTGGATGGTGGGGACCTCTCCATACCGCTGTTCTGATTACCTAAACTGGTCCCCACCACAATTTTAATAATTGCATATGCGTTTAAATCAAATATAATTTCTACTGACTCTCAAAGGTTTAACTCCCTTGTGTTCCCACTGGATCAGTTTCTACTGGTGATTGTTCACTTTATTCCTGCCTAAACATGCAGCATGATGTGATTGCTAGAGTTCATTTTGGATGAAAACACAGCATTAGTCAGAGGAGAGAGCTCAGCTCATTAGAGCACATTCCAGGATCTCTGTGAAATTGGCATCCCATATGATGAAAATGTGAATGAAATTATTTTGATTTGTTTTTCCATTGTTTGTGCATATTTGTGCATGCAAAATAATAATTTGTGCTCCCCCATTAACCGCCAAATAATGCCAAACAAATGCCCCCCCCCCAAAAAAAAAAAAAAAAAAAACAGGGTGGTACAGTGGTGCAGTGGTTAACACTGTTGGCTCACAGCAAGAAAGTTCCGGATTTGAACCTCACAGCCAACGGGGGCCTTTCTGTGTGGTGTTTGCATGTGCTCTCTGTGTCTGTGTGAGTTTCCTTCAACAGTTCAAAAGACATGCAGATTAGGTAAAAATACCCAGCCACTGGGGTTGCACAAGCTGGTGCATACTTAGTGCTGGTCTCAAGCTCGGATAGACTGGGGAGGGATGTGTCAGGAAGGACATCTGGTGTTAGAATTTATGTCATATCAAATATGCGACCCCAAACTGAAGCAGCCAAAAAAAAAACATCATGTCTGGGTTTCCGCGTGGGTTTCCTCCAGGTGCTCCGATTTCCCCCACGGTCCAAAGACATGCAGGTTAGGTTAACTGGTGACTCTAAATTGACCGTAGGTGTGAATGTGAGTGTGAATGGTTGTCTGTGTCTATGTGTCAGCACTGTGATGACCTGGTGACTTGGCCAGGGTGTACCCCGCCTTTCGCCCGTAGTCAGCTGGGATAGGCTCCAGCTTGCCTGCGACCCTGTAGAACAGGATAAAGCGGCTAGAGATAATGAGATGAGATGAGATGTCTGGGTTTGTGCACACAAAATAAATATACTGTATTTGCTTCATTAAGGGGGTGCTGACTGACAGCACCCATCAAGAAAATAACGTATAATAACTTAAGAAACAAGTGTTACCAGGCAAAACAAACCTCGTCCGGCAGCACTTATTTGATACTAACAGTGGTGCTTGAAAGTTTGTGAACCCTTTAGAATTTTCTATATTTCTGCATAAATATGACCTAAAACATCATCAGATTTTCACACAAGTCCTAAAAGTAGTTAAAGAGAACCCAGTTAAACAAATGAGACAAAAAATATTATACTTGGTAATTTATTTATTGAGGAAAATGATCCAATGTTACATATCTCTGAGTGGCAAAAGTATATAAACCTTTGCATTCAGTATCTGGTGTGACCCCCTTGTGCAGCAATAACTGCAACTAAACATTTCCGATAACTGTTGATCAGTCCTGCACACCGGCTTGGAGGAATTTTAGCCCATTCTTCTGTACAGAACAGCTTCAACTCTGGGATGTTGGTGGGTTTCCTCACATGAACTGCTCACTTCAGATCCTTCCACAACATTTTGATTGGATTAAGATCAGGACTTTGTTAGGGTTTTGCTGGGATTCGAACCTGGTTCGTTGGTGTGATGATCCAGCAAACCCCCACTAGGCCACCAGGGGAATGACTCAAATGCAGAGGCGTGAGGCGGAAGTAGAAAAAGTAACAAAAGGTTTATTTATACTATGTACACTATATACAATCCAGGGCAAAACAAAAAAAAACAAAAACAAAGAGTATAATTCAAAAAGAAAAAGGCAAAAATGCAAAAGCTCAGAAGATCCACAAAACACAGTACAAAGGAAACTGGAGATAAACATAACAGCACAAAGACTCCGTCACAAGAGGACTGAACTCAGGGGTATAAATACACAAACTAATTAAGGACACAGGTGAAGATAATTAGGACTAACAGGCAATTAACAAAAACACAAAACACAGGAACAGTGGCGGCCTCTAGAGGCCAAAATAAACAAGACACGAAAAGGAAATAACAGCGGCCTCTAGAGGCCAAAACAGTCCAAGTCCTAACAGGACCCCCCCCTCTAGGAGCGTCTCCTGACGTTCCCAGGGCGATCCGGATGGGCCGAATGGAAGTCCTGACACAGTTCTTTATCTAGGACATCCCGAGCAGGAACCCAGCAGCGCCCCTCAGGACCATAGCCCTCCCAGTCCACCAGATATTGCAACCCGCCGCGGACCCGGCGGGAGTCAAGCAGGCGATGCACAGTGAACACAGTCTGCCCCTGGAAGATGCGGGGGGGTGGGGGGTTCCTAGGGGCAGGGGCATACGTAGACGTCAGTACAGGCCGCAACAGGGAAACATGGAAAGTGGGGTTGATCCTCAGAGTCCGGGGCAACTGGAGCCGGTAGGAGACAGGGTTCACCCTGCGCACCACCTTGAAGGGGCCAATGTAGCGAGGAGCAAGCTTGCGGTTCTCCACCCGCAGCGGAAGGTCCTTAGTGGACAGCCAAACCCGCTGCCCAGGGCGGAAAGTGTGTGCAGGTCTTCTGTGGCGGTTGGCCTGAGTCTGGTTGGTTCTGGAGGTCTGTATGAGGGTCTTCCTGACCTTGCTCCAGGTCTTGCGACACCGTCTCACATATTGGTTGACCGAGGGCACCCCCGCGTCCTCCTCCTGGTCCGGGAACAGAGGTGGCTGGAACCCGAATTGGCACTGGAATGGCGACAGCTTGGTGGCCGATGACTGCAGGGTGTTGTGGGCGTACTCTGCCCATGGCAGCCAGGTGCTCCACGATGTCGGGTTATCCATAGCCAGGCCTCGCAGGGTGGTTTCCAGGTCCTGGTTGAGCCTCTCCGTCTGACCATTGGACTGTGGGTGAAACCCAGAGGAGAGGCTGGCAGTGGCTCCGATGACCTTGCAGAACCCGTGCCACACTCGGGAGGAGAACTGGGGCCCTCGGTCTGAGACGATGTCCTGTGGAAGACCAAAGACTCGGAAGACATGATTAAATATAAGTTTCGCTGTTTCAAGAGCAGAGGGGAGTTTGCACAGAGGTATGAAGCGGCAGGCCTTGGAGAATCTGTCAACAATGACCAAAATGACCATGTTACCTTGTGACTCAGGGAGACCCGTGATGAAGTCGACTGCCACGTGGGACCAGGGACGCCGGGGAATGGTCAGAGGATGCAGGAGACCCTGGGGACGCTGTCGTGGGTTCTTGGTTCTGGTGCAAACCTCACAGGACAG
Source organism: Neoarius graeffei (assembly GCF_027579695.1). NCBI lineage: Eukaryota > Metazoa > Chordata > Actinopteri > Siluriformes > Ariidae > Neoarius > Neoarius graeffei. The sequence continues at coordinate 35,862,406 of NC_083586.1, forward strand.
GACAAATGACCTTACTTCCTGCTCCATGTTAGGCCACCAGAAGCGTCTTTTCAGGAAGCCCAGGGTCCTCCGAGCTCCCGGGTGGGCGGTGAGAGGGGAAGAGTGACCCCACTGGAGAACCTTGGCCCGGGCTTGATGTGGGACGTACAAGAGGCCCGGTGGCCCCGTCCCAGGACCGGGGTCCTGGCGTTGGGCTCGTCGAACAGCCTCCTCAATACCCCAGCGGACAGGGGCCACAATCCGGGACACCGGGATAATAGGCCCGACTTCATTCTCCCTGTTAGTGGCAGAGAACAGCCTGGACAGTGCGTCAGGTTTGGTGTTCTTGGAGCCGGGACGGTACGAGAGGGTGAAGTCAAACCGACTGAAAAACAGGGCCCACCTAGCCTGTCGAGGGTTCAGTCTCTTGGCTTGCTGGAGGTACTCCAGGTTCTTGTGGTCAGTCCAAACCAGGAATGGATGTTGCGCTCCCTCCAGCCAGTGCCTCCACTCCTCAAGGGCCAGTTTGACCGCTAACAGTTCTCGATCCCCCACATCGTACCGGGACTCCGCAGGACTCGGGCGGTGGGAGAAGTAAGCGCAGGGGTGCAGCTTTCCTTCCGAACGTTGAGAGAGTACCGCGCCGACACCACTGTCCGAGGCGTCCACCTCCACGATGAATGGTTGGGAGGTGTCCGGGAGGACCAGAATGGGTGCCGTGCAGAAGCGGGCCTTGAGGTCTTTGAACGCCTTTTCTGCCTGAGGAGACCAGCCATAAGATCCACCTGTCCCTTTGGCGAGGTCTGACATGGGTGCTGCCACAGAACTGAAGTTCCTGATGAACTTGCGGTAGAAGTTAGCGAATCCTAAGAACCGCTGAACCTCCTTAACGGACTTGGGAGTAGGCCAGTCCCGGACGGCCAGGGTCTTGGCAGGGTCCATTTGTAGTTGGCCTGTCCGTACAATAAATCCCAGAAAGGAGACCTCGGGAACATGAAATTCGCATTTCTGGGCCTTGGCGAACAGATTGTTCTGTAGCAGCCTCTGGAGAACCTGGCGGACATGGTGGCGGTGCTCCTGCATGGTCTTGGAAAAGATAAGGATGTCATCGAGGTAGACAAAGACGTACAGGTTAATCATGTCCCTTAAGACGTCGTTGATTAGGGCCTGAAAAACAGCTGGTGCGTTGGTGAGTCCGAAGGGCATCACCTGGTATTCGTAGTGCCCAGACGGGGTGTTAAAGGCAGTCTTCCACTCGTCTCCCTGTCGGATACGGATGAGGTGGTATGCGTTCCGTAGGTCCAACTTGGTGAAGACGGTGGCGCCTTGGAGCAGGTCGAAAGCAGTGGACATCAGCGGAAGGGGATATCGGTTGCGCACAGTGATCTTGTTCAGGCCCCTGTAGTCAATACATGGTCGAAGCCCCCCATCCTTCTTGCCGACAAAGAAGAAGCCGGCACCAGCAGGTGAGGTGGAGGGTCGAATGAACCCAGAGACCAGGGCGTCTTTGAGGTATTCCTCCATAGCCTTGCGTTCTGGCTGAGAGAGGGAAAACAGTCTGCCACGAGGAGGGGTAGTCCCAGGGAGCAAGTCGATGGCACAGTCGTAGGCCCGGTGCGGAGGAAGAACGGCGGCCCTGCTCTTGCTGAATACTTCCTTGAGATCCCAGTACTCTGTGGGAACTTGAGATAACTCGGTGAGATCAGGGGGCTCGGCAGGAGACACAGGAGAGCTAGAGAGCAGACAAGAGGCATGGCATGCAGGGCCCCATTCCACAACCTGGCTTGTTACCCAGTCTATGCAAGGGTTGTGGCGAATAAGCCAAGGAAGGCCTAGAATAACTGGGAACTCAGGTGAAGGAATCAGGTGCAGGGATATTTCTTCCTTGTGACCTTGAGACTGGAGGAAGACTGGAGAAGTAACTTGGGTGACTCTTCCATCACCTAACGCTTGGCCATCGAGGGCAGACACAGACAGAGGGACTTCAAGAGGTGCAGTAGGTATATTGATGCTTTGGGCGAAGTGAATATCCATAAAGTTCCCAGCCGCCCCTGAGTCTATCAAAGCTTGACAAGAGTGGACAGACTCACCCCAGGAGATGGAGACCGGGATGTAGATTCCTTGACCAGGGAGTCCGGGAGAGAGGGTAGGCCCCGTCACAACCCTCCCTTGGCTGGACGGGGCGGTCCTTTTCCCAAGAGTTCGGGACATGATGCTCGGAAGTGACCAGGCTTGCCACAGTAGATGCAGCACTTGTCCCTCCTTCTGCGCTCCCTCTCAGATGCGGAGAGGCGAGTACGACCCACTTGCATGGGTTCTGGACAGTCACTGAAGGAGGTAGATGGTCTCCAGGTAGAGGTAGGGAGGCTGGGGGGGCTCAAGGCTTGGTGGCGTTCTCTCATCCTGTTGTCCAGACGAACAGCATGTGAGATGAGGGTTTCGAGGTCACTTGGGCATCCAATAGAGGCCAGACCGTCCTTGATGGGGTCAGACAGACCATGGTGGAAGGCTGACACCAGGGCAGTCTCATTCCATCCACTTACTGCTGCGAGTGTTCGGAACGAGATGGCGTAATCTGCGACGCTTCCTCCTTGCCGGATGGACATGAGCTTTCGGGCTGCGTCGGCACTGATGTCTGCCTGATCGAAGACCCGAAGCATCTCTTCAGAAAACAGCTGGAAATCAAAGCACTCAGGTCCCTGTCTTTGCCAGATAGCAGTAGCCCAGGCTCGCGCCTTACCAGCTAATAAGGTGATCACAAAGGCAATCTTGCGGCGATCCGTAGTGTAGGTGGTAGGCTGAAGCTCAAAGGTGAGTTGACACTGGGTAAGGAACTCTCGGCACTCACTGTGCTTGCCGTCATACCTCTGTGGTGCAGGAAGGCTGGGTTCGCAAGGTGAAGAAGGCAGCATGGCAGGAGGCACTGGAGCAGGAGTGGGAGCTGGATCAGGAGCAGGAACTGGATCAGGAGCAGGAGATGCAGGCAGAGATGTCAGCTGTGCCAGGGTTTTCCCAATTTGCTGAAGCAGTTCCTCGTGGCAAGCAAGGGCCTCACGTTGGCAGGTGAGCGTACGTCCATGAGCGTCCATGGTCGCTCCGAAGCGTGTCAAAGCTGCCATAATTCCCTGAAGGTTGGCCGGGTAGACAGTTGAAGCAGCCTCTGCTGAGTCGGTCAGGACGGAGTCTTTCTGTTAGGGTTTTGCTGGGATTCGAACCTGGTTCGTTGGTGTGATGATCCAGCAAACCCCCACTAGGCCACCAGGGGAATGACTCAAATGCAGAGGCGTGAGGCGGAAGTAGAAAAAGTAACAAAAGGTTTATTTATACTATGTACACTATATACAATCCAGGGCAAAACAAAAAAAAAACAAAAACAAAGAGTATAATTCAAAAAGAAAAAGGCAAAAATGCAAAAGCTCAGAAGATCCACAAAACACAGTACAAAGGAAACTGGAGATAAACATAACAGCACAAAGACTCCGTCACAAGAGGATTGAACTCAGGGGTATAAATACACAAACTAATTAAGGACACAGGTGAAGATAATTAGGACTAACAGGCAATTAACAAAAACACAAAACACAGGAACAGTGGCGGCCTCTAGAGGCCAAAATAAACAAGACACGAAAAGGAAATAACAGCGGCCTCTAGAGGCCAAAACAGTCCAAGTCCTAACAGACTTTGACTTGGCCATTCCAAAACATTAACTTAATTCTTCTTTAATCATTCTTTGGTAGAATGACTTGTGTGCTTAGGGTCGTTGTCTTGTTGCATGACCCACCTTCTCTTGAGATTCAGTTCATGGAAAGATGTCCTGACATTTTCCTTTGGAATTCGCTGGTATAATTCAGAATTCATTGTTCCATCAATCAGGGCTGTTGACAGCTTTGGCTGGGCCCGGGACAAAATAATCTGAGTGCCCCCCCCCAAATAATCTGAGTGCCCCCCCCCCACACACACACATACGCGCGCACGCACATCGCCACACAGCAACCACCCACACCCAACCCCTCTTTTCACAGTCTCCATTCACTCCAACCCTTAAATAACAGGTATTCCAAGCCCATTATAACAGTCAACCATTTTATTTCAGCATTTCAACATATTTACAGTTTGAACATTTCCTTAGTCTGCAACTATTCAGGTGCGAAATGCAATGCGCCGGACTTTTGCTGTGGCAAAGTCGTCAATAAGGTCATTGAAGTCCAGCTTCTTTGCAAGTTTGCGCTCTATAGAGAGCATAGCCAGCCTATTGAGCCTCTCCTGTGACATGTTTGAGCGCAGGTAGTTGATAAACCAAAATGATTGTTTACGGGATGGAACTGGGCCTCAATGAGAACGGAGTTATGGCTTTCCCAAAATCTGAACATAGAAGCATCACCACTAGTGATGTGTACAGTGAGTTTTTCAGTGTATTTTTTTTGTCTTGTTTTTCATAAACGTCCTTTCCGTACTCGATTTAAAATGTTACAAAAAAAATTGACAGCCTCCCAACCACGTAACATTAGCCTATCTGACCTGGGGGCTGACACGTTTATTACGGATAAACCAAAAGGATTACAACGTTCCCTGGATATAGAACTGGACCGAGAAGATTTCAAAATCTTAATGTGTAAGCAACAACAATAAAACAGAGGTTGTTTTATTCATTTAGGGCTTATTAGGCTACTTTCATTAATTGCGCTTTTCATACAGGCCTATCATTTTTCACTTGAGCAAGGGAATTGTTTGAAGAGTATCCAGTCTAAGTGAAAGTTTAATGTTTTGCAACAGACTAACCTCAAAACACCCCATTTATAGCCCATTCATTACATTAAACTCTATCTAGCTGGCAATTTCACATGCCGTCATATCTACACGGGATGATTTCCAACAAAATAAGGTTTAATTAACAAGAGGCAGCGTTCCACGGGCTTTCAGCTAACTGGAGTCCAGCTCAGCGCAGCTCAGCAAGCGTGCCTAAAACATTTGGATATGATTGCGGGCCAATGTGCTATTCTTTGCTTCATTGAGATATATGCAAAGTGTTATTAAACCGATATGTTTATGAAATAATTCAATGCCCTGTGCATTTCAGTGTTCACTCAGTGTACCCTGCTATCCCCTACTTTATAATTATGAATGGCGCGTCGCGCATGCTGGGGTTACATTACGGGGCTGGAAAAAAGTTATCTGTGTCTTACCTGGCTCAGCTGCCCCACTGCCTTCACCACCTGCTGCATCATCTGAATCTTTTCTAAAATATCTATGCAGTGAGCCCCTGAGGCTCTTGGCTTCTTCATCTCTTTTTCTCTTTTCTTTTCTTTGCTCCTGACTTGTGCATGTTGGCAAACGGGCTCGCACGCTTATTGTCAAAGTGTTATGATGGAATAGTGCCATGTTATTTGGCGCCTTAATCAAAGACCAAACCATTTCTGCATTAGGGGTGGTAGGTGGGTTCTTGAATCTATTTTCGAAGACAATAAAGGCAAAAGAACCAGAAATCATTCATTGAATGCAAATATAGCACATTTTTCTCCCTCAAATCAACACATTTTGAAATGAAACAGAATGATTAATGGCATCTTCATGAGGGACCAGTTCTGGGCCCCCCCTCATGCCTGGGCCCGGGACAAAATACCCGGTTGTCCCCCCCATCGACGGCCCTGCCATCAATGATGACAAGCCGTCCTGGCCCAGATGCAGCAAAACAGGCCCAAACCATGATACTACCACCACCATGTTTCACAGATGGGATAAGGTTCTTATGCTGGAATGCAGTGTTTTCCTTTCTCTAAACATAATGCTTCTCATTTAAACCAGAAAGTTCTATTTTGGTCTCATCCATCCACAAAACATTTTTCCAATAGTCTTCTGGCTTGTCCATGTGATCTTTAGCAAACTGCAGACAAGCAGCAATGTTCTTTTTGGAGAGCAGTGGCTTTCTCCTTGCAACCCTGCCATGCACACCATTGTTGTTCAGTGTTTTCCTGATGGTGGACTCATGAACATTAACATTAGCCAATGTGAGAAAGGCCTTTGTAGAAGTCAGAGTGGGTGGGTGGAGCACAGAAGTACGGCAGGCCAGAACTGAGATCCAAAACTCTTTTATTTTAGCTTTTCAGCTTTAACTTCACACTCTCCCAGTTGCACGCGCGCGCACACACACACACACACACACACACACACACACACACACACACACACACAAGTCTTCTGGTGCGGGAGAGAGCCCCTTCCTCTGCCCTCTCTCTCCTTATATAGGGCGTGGTTGCTGGGAAGACACACAAACACAGGTTAATTCACATCAGGTGAAGTGATTCTGCCACTTACCTTCCCTGACTCCACCCTCCGGTCACAGACTGACGCTTGACCACGCCCCCACTGCCACATACCCCCACCGCCCACTCAGGCTGGGCAAGCCGACTCCCCCCCCCCCCCCCCGACGGGAGAGAAAGTCCGCCACGACCATCTGTGCCCCCAGCCTGTGGACCACCTTGAAGTTAAAGGGTTGGAGTGCCAGATACCAACGGGTGATCCGCGCGTTGGCATCCTTCATGCAGTGGAGCCACTGGAGGGGCGCATGGTCCAAACAGAGGGTGAAGGGGCATCCCAGCAGGTAGTAACGGAGGGTGAGGACTGCCCACTTGATGGCCAGGCACTCCTTCTCTATGGTGCTGTAGCACCCCTCACGCACTGACAGCTTCCGACTAATGTACAGCACTGGGCGATCCTCCCCCTCCACTTCCTGGGACAAAACAGCCCCCAGCCCTCTGTCCGACGCATCCGTCTGCAATATAAAAGGGAGAGAAAAGTCAGGGGAGTGTAACAATGGCCCCCCACACAGTGCAGCCTTCACCTCAGAGAAAGCCCGCTGGCATTGCTCCGTCCACTGGACCGGATCTGGTGCCCCCTTTTTAGTGAGATCAGTCAGCGGGCTGGTGACATCTGAATAATTAGGTATAAACCTACGATAATAGCCAGCCAGCCCCAGGAACTGTCTCACCCCCTTTTTGGTCTTGGGCCTCGGGCAGGCCGCAATCGCGGCAGTCTTGTTAATTTGGGGACGCACCTGCCCATTGCCCAAGTGGAAGCCCAGATACCGTACTTCCACCCGCCCAATCGCACACTTCTTTGGGTTGGCTGTGAGACCCGCCCGCCTCAGCGACCTAAGGATGGGCCTCAGGTGTTGTAGGTGCCGCGGCCAGTCATAACGATATAATTATTTATAGTAAAGGTACACGGCAGCATAGGTGGCGTGGGGGCAGAGGACCCTATCCATCAGCCGCTGAAACGTAGCGGGCGTCCCAAACAGCCCAAAAGGAAGTGTGACAAACTAGGGTAAGCCGAATGGTGTGGAAAAGGCCGTTTTTTTCTCGGGATAATGGAGTCGAGGGGATCTGCCAATAACCCCTTGTCAAATCCATTGTCAAGTAAAAGCGAGCCATGCCTAGTCGATCGAGCAACTCATCAATATGAGGCATTGGGTATGCGTCGAATTTAGACACCGCATTGACTTTCATGCGGTGGAGCCACTGGAGGGGCGCGTGGTCTGAACAGAGGGTGAAAGGGCACCCCAGCAGATCGTAACAGAGGGCGAGGACCACCCACTTGATCGCCAGACACTCTTTTTCTATGGTGCTGTAATGCCCCTCACATACCGACAGCTTCCTACTGATGTACAGGACGGGGCGGTCCTCCCCCTCCACCTCCTGGGACAAACCACCCCCAGCCCTCTGTCCGACGCATCGGTCTGCAACACAAAGGGGAGAGAAAAGTCAGGGGAGTGTAAAAGTGGCCCCCCACACAGTGCAGCCTTTACCTCAGAAAAAGCCCGCAGGCATTGCGCCGTCCACTGGACCGGATCTAGTGCCCCCTTTTTAGTGAGATCAGTCAGCGGGCTGGTGACAGCCGAATAATTAGGTATAAACCTACGATAATAGCCAGCCAGCCCCAGGAATTGTCTCACCCCCTTTTCGGTCTTGGGCATCAGGCAGGCCGCAATCGCTGCAGTCTTGTTAATTTGGGGACGCACCTGCCCATTGCCCAAGTGGAAGCCCAGATACCATACTTCCACCCGCCCAATCGCACACTTCTTTGGGTTGGCTGTGAGACCCGCCCGCCTCAGCGACCTAAGGACGGCCCTCAGATGTTCGAGGTGCCTCAGCCAGCCATTACTATAGACGATGATATCATCTAGATAAGCGGCCGCATAAGTGGCGTGGAGGCGGAGGACTCTGTCCATCAGCCGCTAAAACGTAGCAGGCACCCCAAACAGCCCAAACGGAAGTGTGACGAATTGGTGTAAACCAAACGGTGTGGAAAGGGCCGTTTTTTCTCGGGATAGTGGAGTCAAGGGGATCTGCCAATATCCCTTTGTCAAATCCAGTGTCGAATAAAAGCTAGCAGTGCCGAGTCGATCGAGCAACTCATCAATACGAGGCATTGAGATCCATCCCAATTCTTTCGAACGGGGTCTCGATTAATGGTAGAGGGAGCAAAGGTGCTTTTGGAATGGCCGCTGGATTTACTAACTGGCATTCGCGCCATGCCATACACCACCTACGAACATCGCCGCGAATCCCCGGCCAATAGAATCGGGCCATTATTCGGGCTAGTGTCTTATCCTGCCCTAAGTGTCCAGCCATGGGATTAAAGTGAGCTGCCTGGAATACCAATTCCCGGTGGCTCTTCGGAATTAAAAGTTGCATGACTCGCTCTTTAGTTTGAGTGTCCTGCGTCACTCGGTATAACCTAGCCTTCATAATCACAAAGTAGGAGAAGGACTGGGTGGCGTTCGGCTGGAGCGTTTGACCATCGATTACTCTCACTTGGTCAAACGCATGCCTCAGAGTCTCGTCTCGCGACTGCTCTAATGGGAAATCTGCGGGGGATTCCCCAATAGAGAGAGGAGGGGCCGGCAGCTCCTCACTCTGATGCGGAGATGACGTAGACGGCTCTGTGACAGCTGCTCCCACCAAAGCGACACCAGGACCTCCCCCTGTTAAATGACAGGACCCACTCTTTACTGTGTCATTAAATCCCGAAATCCTGGCCAATCAGTCGCCAAAATTAAAGAGTGGGTAAGGCGAGGATTAACCGCCGCCTTCACTATAAATTTTTCCCCTCGGAAAAAAATGTGGACCGACACCAAAGGGTAGCTGTGAACGTCCCCGTACACACACAACACCTTCACCCCCTGTGCTCCCCCCAATGCCTCGTTTTGCACCAGGCTTTGGTGAATTGAGGTCTGATTGCACCCAGAGCCCACCAATGCCTGATATGTATCCCCTTGAATACTCACCGGTATGCGATACGCTCTGGCCCGATCGAGGGCGGCTCCTGGCGTGTCGGGGATCCGAACCACTGCGCCCACCTCCATTGCCGTGCACTGCTGTTGGAGGTGGCCCGGTTCCCTGCAGTGCCAGCAAACTGGCCCGGGCTTCCTCTCTGCACCGGTGTTCTGGGGCTCACTCACCTGGGGGGGGGGGGAGAGACAGACACAGAAGGGAGAAACGGGAGGGCACCGTGGGTGCGGCGGGCCGGCTGGGGCAGTGCCGGCCCCCGCCTCCGCGGTGGGGGAATGGGGCTAGGACGGGACACAGGAGGAGGGGGAGAGAGAGAAGAGGAGAGAAGAGAAGAGGCTGTCTGCTGTCCTGCCGCCGGAACAGCCGCCAAATGGTCCTCCGCCAGCTCGATGGTCCGATCCAGCGACGCCGGGCGGTGGCACTGGACCCACTCCGTGGTTTCTGTTGGCAGGCACGCGATGAACTGCTCCAGCACCACCTGGTCGACGATTCCCTCGGCATTGCAGTTGTCGGCCCTCAGCCACCGCCAGCAGGCGTCCCGGAGTTGCTGGCCAAACACGAACGGCCGGCCGACTTCCTCCAAGTGCAAAGCGCGGAAGCGCTGGCGCTGCTGCTCCGGGGTGCACCCCACACGCTGGAGGACAGCCCGGCGGAGGTCCGCGTAGGCCAGCCGGCGGTCGGCGGGGAGCTGTACCGTGGCCAGCTGTGCCTCTCCCGTTAGCAGGGGGAGGAGGTGCGCCGTGCGCTGCTCCATCGGCCACCCCGAGGCCTCTGCTACTTGCTCGAACAGCGTGATAAATGCCTCGGGGTCGTCCTGCGGACCCATCTTGGTTAGGGTGAGGGGGGACGGGCCCGCGGTGGGAGCGCTGGTGGACCCCACCGACGCGAGGAGGTGCCGGAATGCCTCTCGATCTTCTTGCTGGGCCAGCACCAGGGCCTCGAAGCGCTGCTCTTGTTCTTTTCGGAGGGTGACTAGCGCCTGGTGCTGGCTTTGCTGGGCCGTGGCGAGGGCGTGGACCAGGTCGGTGAACGGGGAGGACTCCATGGGGCTGATCAGCTGCTGTGCTCCAATTTCCCGGGTTTCGGCACCACTGTGGCAGTTCAGTATGCGTGGGTGGAGCACAGAGGACGGCAGGACAGAGATCAGGTTCAAAATAGGCTTTCTTGCCACACTTTTCAGTGAACAATCTGCACACCCAACAGACACACACACACAACCAGCGTCTAGTTTGGGGATGAGCTCCTCTGCTCTCGCTCTCCCTACCTAAATAGGGCGCGGTCACTGGGAAGACACACACAAACACAGGTTAATTGCCATCAGGTGTAGTGATTCTGCCACTTACCTTCCCTGACTCTGCCCTCCTGTCACAGACCGGCGCTTGACCACGCCCCCGCTGCCACACGCCCATATAACAATTCGAATGGGGAGAACCCCGTGGAGGCTTGTGGGACCTCTCGCACTGCAAACAACAAGGGTTCGAGCCATTTATCCCAATTACGTGCGTCCTCGCTTACGAATTTCTTAATTACATTTTTGAGGGTGCGATTGAATCGTTCAACTAAACCGTCCATTTGTAGGTGATAAACGCTGGTGCGGATCGGCTTAATACCTAATAACCCATACAGTTCGTTCAGTGTTCGTGACATAAACGAGGTGCCTTGATCAGTCAGAATCTCTTTCGGGATTCCAACTCGGGAGCTGACACGGAAGAGTGCTTCCGCAATACTGCGTGCTGAGATATTGCAAAGAGACACTGCTTCTGGGTATCACGTTGCATAGTCCACCAGAACTAATATAAAGCGGTACCCTCGTGCTGACCGATCTAATGGCCCGACGAGATCCATCCCAATTCTTTCGAACAGGGTCTTGATTAATGGAAGAGGGAGCAAAGGCACTTTTGGAATGGCCGCTGGATTTACTAACTGGCATTTGCGGTATGCTGTACACCATCTACGGACATCGCCGCGAATCCCTGGCCAGTAGAACCGGGCCATTATTCGGGCTACTGTTTTATCCTGCCCTAAGTGTCCAGCCATGACATTAAAGTGAGCCGCCTGGAATACCAACTCCCGGCGGCTTTTTGGAATCAAGAGCTGCGTGATTTGTTCTTTAGTCAGAGTGTCCTGCGTCACTCGGTATAATCTATCCTTCATAATAGAAAAATAAGAGAAGGATGGGGTGGCGTTTGGCTGGAGCGTTTGACCATCGATTACTCTCACTTGGTCAAACGCATGCCGCAGAGTCTTGTCTCGTGACTGCTCTAACGGGAAATCCGTGAGGGATTCCCCGAGAAAGGGAGGAGGAGCCGGCGGCTCCTCACTCTGACGCAGAGATGACGTAGACGGCTCTGTGACAGCTGCTACTGCAAAAGCGACACCGGGACCTCCCCTTGCTGAACTATGGCAGGACCCACTCTTTACTAAATGACTCATTAATGCCCCGAATCCCGGCCAATCAGTCCCCAAAATTATCGAGTGGGTGAGGCGAGGATTAACCGCCACCTTAACTCTAAATTTTTCCCCTCTGAAAAAAATGTGGACTGACACTAAAGGGTAGCTGTGAACATCCCCGTGCACACACAACACCTTCACCCCCTGTGCTCCCCCCAATGCCTCGTCTTGCACCAGGCTTTGGTGAATTGAGGTCTGATTGCAGCCAGAGTCCACCAAAGCCTGATATGTATCCCCTTGGATACTCACCGGTATGCGATATGCTCCGGCCCAATCGAGGGTGGCTCCTGGCGCGTCGGGGATCTGAACCACCGCACCCACTTCCATCACCGAGCGCTGCTGTTGGAGGTGGCCCGGCTCCCCGCAGCGCCAGCAAACCGGCCCGGGCTTTCTCTCTGCACCGGTACTCTGGGGCTCACTCACCTGGGGGGGGGAGAGACAGACACGGAAGTGGGAAACGGGAGGACACCGCGGGTGTGGTGGACCGGCTGTGAGGGAGCCGGCCCCCACCTCCACGGTGGGGGGAACGGGGCGAGGACGAGACACAGAAGGGGAGAGAGAGAGAGAGGAGAGAAGCAAAGAGGGGATCTGTGATCCTGCCGCGGGAACAGCCACCAAATGATCCTCCGCCAACTTGATGGCCCAATCCAGAGATGCCGGGCGATGGCACTGGACCCACTCTGCCGTTCCTTTGGGAAGTTGTGCGATGAACTGCTCCAGTGCCACCAGGTCGACGACTCCCTCGGCGTCGTGGTTGTCAGCCCTCAGCCACTGCCTGCAGGCGTCCCGGAGTTGCTGGCCAAACACGAACGGGCAGCCGACCTCCTCTAGGCACAGAGCGCGGAAGCACTGACGATGTTGTTCGGGGGTGTGCCCCACACGCTGGAGGACGGCCCGGTGCAGGTCCGCGTAGACCAGCTGGCTGTCGGCAGGGAGCTGTAGCGCGGCCAACTGCGCCTCGCCCGTTAGCAGGGGGAGGAGGCGTGCTGCACGCTGTTCCACTGGCCACCCCGAGGCTTCTGCTGCTTGTTCAAATACCGTGAGGAAGGCCTCGGGGCCGTCGTGCAGGCCCATCTTCGTCGGGGTGAGGTGGAGTGGACCCGCAGCGGTGGAGATGGTGGCCCTTGCCGACGCGAGGAGGTGCCGGAATGCCTGACGATCTTCCTGTTGCGCCAGCACCAGGGCCTCGAACCATTGTTCTTGCTCCTTTCGGAGGGTGAGCAGCGCCTGGTGCTGGCTCTGTTGGGCCATGGTGAGGGCGTGGATCAGGTCTGCAAAGGGGGAGGACTCCATGAGGCTGTTCTCTTCTGTGCACGGTCCTGGGTTTCAGCACCACTGTAGAAGTCAGAGTGGGTGGGTGGAGCACAGAAGTATGGCAGGCCAGAACTGAGTTCCAAGACTCTTTTATTTTAGCTTTTCAGCTTTAACTTCACACTCTCCCAGTTGCACGCATGCACACACACACACACACACACACACACACACACACACACACACACACAAGTCTTCTGGTGCAGGAGAGAGCCCCCGTCCTCTGCCCTCTCTCTCCTTATATAGGGTGTGGTTGCTGGGAAGACACACAAACACAGATTAATTCACATCAGGTGTAGTGATTCTGCCACTTACCTTCCCTGACTCCGCCCTCCGGTCACAGACCGACGCTTGACCACACCCCCACTGCCACAGCCTTCAGTTGCTTAGAAGTTACCCTGGGGTCCTTTGTGACCTCGCCGACTATTACACGCCTTGCTCTTGGAGTGATCTTTGTTGGCCGACCACTCCTGGGGAGGGTAACAATGGTCTTGAATTTTCTCCATTTGTGCACAATCTGTCTGACTGTGGATTGGTGGAGTCCAAACTCTTTAGAGATGGTTTTGTAACCTTTTCCAGCCTGATGAGCATCAACAACGCTTTTCTGAGGTCATCAGAAATCTCCTTTGTTCGTGCCATGATACACTTCCACAAACATGTGTTGTGAAGATCAGACTTTGATAGATCCCTGTTCTTGAAATAAAACAGGGTGCCCACTCACACCTGATTGTCATCCCATTGATTGAAAACACCTGACTCTAATTTCACCTTCAAATTCACTGCTAATCCTAGAGGTTCACATACTTTTGCCACTCACAGATATGTAGTATTGGATCATTTTCCTCAATAAATAAATGACCAAGTATAATATTTTTGTCTCATTTGTTTAACTGGGTTCTCTTTATCTACTTTTAGGACTTGTGTGAAAATCTGATGATGTTTTAGGTCATATTTATGCAGAAATATAGAAAATTCTAAAGGGTTCACAAGCTTTCAAGCACCACTGTATATGTTGATAATGGTAATATTTCTCAGTCATCAGCTGTCAGGTTATAGTCCTATGAAAATCCATGACCTTGAGTTTGACATTTCAAAGTCATTCAATGTCAAAGGTGACGGCAGCAACTGAAAGCCCATATGGGATATATATATATATATATATATATATATATATATATATATATATATATATATATATATATAAAATGGGTTGCACACCGTCATCAGCAACCAGAGGAGCCTGTTCAGTGACCGAATGCTCCTTCCCAAGTGCAGGATGAACAGACTTACAGTAAAAACTCTTTTGTCCCTCACGCCATCAGACTGTACAACTCCTCTCTGGGGGGGAGGAGAGGTAACAGGAGGACAGAGGATGGGAAGGAGCAGTAGCCTAGCTTAACAATAAGCAATACCGGACAATGTGCAATATAAAGTGCAATATCTGTCCTGCCGCCCCCCCCTTCTCCCCACCTTTTTTCCCTTCCCCCTCTCTCCCTCCTTCCTCTCTTCCCCATATCTTATTCTTTTTATATTTGTTTATGTAAATACTTAATTTATTTTAATTTATCTAGAAGTTTTCTCTATTTCTTTTCTCTGTTTATCTGTAATGATGCTGCTGGAATCTTAATTTCCCTGAGGGAACCTGCCCAAAGGGATCAATAAAGTTTTATCTAATCTATCTATCTATCTATCTATCTATCTATCTATCTATCTATCTATCTATTTATCTATCTATCTATCTATCTACAGTGGTGCTTGAAAGTTTGTGAACCCTTTAGAATTGTCTATATTTCTGCATAAATATGACCTAAAACATCACCAGATTTTCACACAAGTCCTAAAAGTAGATAAAGAGAACCCAGTTAAACCAATGAGACAAAAATATTATACTTGGTCATTTATTTATTGAGGAAAATGATCCAATATTACATATTTGTGAGTGGCAAAAGTATGTGAACCTTTGCTTTCAGTATCTGGTGTGACCCCCTTGTGCAGCAATAACTGCAACTAAACATTTCCGGTAACTGTTGATCAGTCCTGCACACCGGCTTGGAGGAATTTTAGCCCGTTCCTCTGTACAGAACAGATTCAACTCTGGGATGTTGGTGGGTTTCCTCACATGAACTGTTCGCTTCAGGTCCTTCCACAACATTTTGATTGGATTAAGGTCAAGGCTTTGACTTGGCCATTCCAAAACATTAACTTTATTCTTCTTTAACCATTCTTTGGTAGAATGACTTGTGTGCTTAGGGTCATTGTCTTGCTGCATGACCCACCTTCTCTTGAGATTCAGGTCATGGACAGATGTCCTGACATTTTCCTTTAGAATTCGCTGGTATAATTCAGAATTCATTGTTCCATCAATGATGGCAAGCCGTCCTGGCCCAGATGCAGTAAAACAGGCCCAAACCATGACACTACCACCACCATGTTTCACAGATTGGATAAGGTTCTTATGCTGGAATGCAGTGTTTTTCTTTCTCCAAACATAATGCTTCTCATTTAAACCAAAAAGTTCTATTTTGGTTTCATCCATCCACAAAACATTTTTCCAATAGCCTTCTGGCTTGTCCACATGATCTTTATCAAACTGCAGATGAGCAGCAATGTTCTTTTTGGAGAGCAGAGGCTTTCTTCTTGCAACCCCACCATGCACACCATTGTTGTTCAGTGTTCTCCTGATGGTGGACTCATGAACATTAACATTAGCCAATGTGAGAGAGGCCTTCAGTTGCTTAGAAGTTACCCTGGGGTCCTTTGTGACCTCGCAGACTATTACACGCCTTGCTCTTGGAGTGATCTTTGTTGGTCGACCACTCCTGGGGAGGGTGACTGTTAGGTTTATATAAGTATTATTCTTATTATTCTTATAAGTATTATTATTAAAATGGTGACAAAATTAAGGATTAACTTAAGGTTCAGTTAAAAATGACCTTCTGTCTCGGCTGGACATTGTTTGGGAACATGTTGTTTATGAAATGTGTATTTTGAACAGAGAAGTGTCTGAAGGACCCACTAAGGTCTGTTTTAGTGTCAGATCGACCCACACACACTTTAATGTTGGATGTAATGGTAGCCTTATTGCTGAACAAAGAGTTAAGACTCTTATATTATATTTTTATAGTATATATTACTTATAGTATATTTTAGAGCTTTTTAAGATCCTTTATTATTTTGGACTATTGCATATACTATGACAGTGATTTTAAACTGTTCCTGTGTAGCCTGACCTTCGTCCAGTGGAGAAGAACACTTCTTTGTTAGACCAAACATAGTCTTTGTTTAAAACATGGTCGTAAAAACATCTCACGCACTTTGACGTACGTAAATGAAATTGCTGAATTGCTGAAATATTATTTTGCTTATGATTGAAGGTTTCATTCACACACACATACATATGGAATTAAGATGTGATTTGCTGACCTAGCACATAGACACATATCAAAATGATGTCACTCATTCACACCCTCCCATAGACAGACACACACACACACACACCCCTCTCTGAGGTCACATACAAACACACACACATTTGACAGACACAATAGCCGTTTGGAGAGATTATGATTTGTTATAAAACGTGTTTGTAATCTTTCATCTTTGACGAAGTGACTGTGCGAATAAACCGGCATGTGAAACCTCTGGTTCCTTGTCTGTTTCTCTCGACCTGATCATTCTCGTCCCGGATCCGAGGGGACTCACGAAGGAATCTCGGGGTCTCTTTCTGGGTGAACCCCAACAGTAACAATGGTCTTGAATTTCCTCCATTTGTACACAATCTGTTTGACTGTGGATTGGTGGAGTCCAAACTCTTTAGAGATGGTTTTGTAACCTTTTCCAGCCTGATGAGCATCAACAGCGCTTTTTCTGAGGTCCTCAGTGATCTCCTTTGTTCGTGCCATGATACACTTCCACAAACATGTGTTGTGAAGATCAGACTTTGATAGATCCCTGTTCTTGAAATAAAACAGGGTGCCCACTCACACCTGATTGTCATCCCATTGATTGAAAACACCTGACTCTAATTTCACCTTCAAATTAACTGCTAATCCTAGAGGTTCACATACTTTTGCCACTCACAGATATGTAATATTGGATCATTTTCCTCAATAAATAGATGACCAAGTATAATATTTTTGTCTCATTTGTTTAACTGGGTTCTCTTTATCTACTTTTGGGACTTGTGTGAAAATTTGATGATGTTTTAGGTCATATTTATGCAGAAATATAGAAAATTCTAAAGGGTTCACAAGCTTTCAAGCACCACTGTATCTATATAGCCCTTTGAAAACCCATGACCTACAGTTTGACCTTTCAAGGTCAAAGATCATGGAACTAAATGAAAGCCCATATGGCACTTCCTATAAGTTAATAATGGTATACCTCTGTCCACCATCAACCGTTTTCAAGTTACAGCCCTCTGAAAATCCATGACCTTGAGTTTGAACTCTCAGGGTCACTCAAGGTCAAAGATCATGGTGCCAAATCAAAGGCCATATGGGAGTTCCTCTATACTCATAATAGTAAACATCTGTCTATCGGCAACCATTTTTGAATTAAAATGGAAAATGTTATTTTGACTGAAAGGTAGACCTTTCTGGTGACCTTGACCTTCACCTTCCCCTGATTACCCTCAAAATTTAATCAGTTAATCTACGGACCATTGCCCACCTACCCTCGAAATTTGAAGGCAATCAGTGCAACTGTCTAGACACTAGATTGTTAACAGACAGATACACAAACAAACCGCACTGATTAAAATACCTCGCCCCACTTACTCCATCATGGGCGGGGTAATAATGATGCGCATAGGTTCATTTTGCATGCAAAAATGAATCAGACATGTTTGGAGTCATTTAATGGGGTGCTGGGTCATTAAAACATCATTAAAATATTTAACAGTTAATTTCTCTAAAACTGTTTGAGCACTTTTTTTTTTTGCAGGCACAAATGTGCACAAATGATGCAAAATGAATTGCAATAATTTTATTCATGTTCTTCTCATATGGGGTGTCAACTTCAGAGGCTATTCCAGGCTGTCTGTTGCAGGTGCTTTGCTTTCTTAATGTTCTTAATAGTATGGTATCAAATTAAACATGTAATGTTGATTGTTCGGGGGTGGCACGGTGGTGTATTGGTTAGCGCTGTCGCCTCACAGCAAGAAGGTCCTGGGTTTGAGCCCAGTGGCCGGCGAGTGCCTTACTGTGTGGAGTTTACATGTTCTCCCCATGTCTGTGTGGGTTTCCTCCGGGTGCTCCGGTTTCCCCCACAGTCCAAAGACATGCAGGTTAGGTTAACTGGCAACTCTAAATTGACCGTGAGTGTGAATAGTTGTTTGTCTCTGTGTCAGCCCTGCGATAACCTGGTGACTTGTCCAGGGTTTGCCTGTTTTTGTACGACCCTGTAGAATAGGATAAGCAGCTACAGATAATGGCTGGATGTTGATTGTTCAGTGACATGAGTACGGTACAAACAAAAATAGTCAGGTGTATTAACATAATATTAGCTAAGTATAATAACTAATAGTATAAACAGCTAACATAGTTAGCTAGCAAACTAAATGTTGCTGTGACAGGGTGTGCTGTAGGGTGATTTTGTGGTATTCCCTTTGTATTGGGGAATATTAATTGTTCTTGTTCTTCTCGTGTTGGCATTATACCTGTCGGCCAAACAAGACTAGCATTAGTAATTCTTCTCGGATTCCTAGTTTTCTATTGTCTTTTCCAGTTTCAAATTCCATCTGTGTAGCTGCAGCCTAAGGTTACCATATATATTTCCTCTTAATTCAGCAGAATAGCATCATGGACACTAGGAATAAAAAGGGAGACATAAGGTCTTAGTTCTTGGTAAATGTAAGTAGCTATGTATGTAGTACAAGTCTGAGTTAGTTCACTTGTTACATCTATCAGCAAATAACATCTGCCAGTAAGCACATGCTTGACGAGTTAACTTATTACCTAGTGTTGTATTTGCAAATCAGAAGAAGTTCCCTTCATTTTCATAACTTGAATAGCAAATTAGTGTTTCCATTCATTTTCATATAGCTTTGTGTTATTAATATAGACAGCAGCAAGAGACAGGAAAAAAAGAGGGAAAGCCCAGGCTGGACAGAAAAGAGGAAACAAGGAGTGAACTGGTAAGAATTTGCACTATGAGCTGTAATGCTATCTCAAAGAGCACATCGTTCTTATTTGAGCATTGTTAAACCAATTTCTCTCATCACTCATTCTAAGTGCATGAACAGAGTGGCTTTTTTTTAGTTAAAGTGGATCATTTAGTGGTTGGCCAAGTTATAGGTAATTAACACTCGACTATAAAACGTAAATTATCAAGCTTTGGCTCATCAAATAAGTTTTGTGGGTGCACTTACAGCAATCACAGTCTATATGGGTGGTCTAGGTGTATGTGTGTGTGTGTGTGGGGGGGGGGGGGCATAAATTTGGGACCCCCAGACTCACTGCCAAATCTATGTCCGTACCACTTTTCAGATCAAACCTACATCCTTGATTTGGATAGATTATTATTGAGTTGTAAATCACCTGAGAAAATTAGACATAATTGTATTGAATATAATGCATGTTTTCTCAAAACTCTCAGATTTCTACCAAATCGTGAAAAGTATGAATAACTAAGGAAATGTCTAATGAGGAAAAAGTCTTTGCAAAGTAGACATGCATTAGATTAGCTGAAGTGGTTAAATGAAGTAATGTTGGATAAAATCTATGATTTCAGTTTGGAGTGAGTAATTAGAAACAGAGTGCATAAGCATACACATTTTAAAAAAAGCATACCTTTTCAGCCTTTTCCTTGTCACTGTGGTTGTATCCTCAAGGTATTTCTTGTACTTTTAGTTACTTAGTACCTTTATACCTGGAAATGTGGATTTTGCAGTTTTAAAACAATTTAAAGCATATATTTGGACCCTAAGACCCACTGATGAACTCTTAATTAATTCTTAGAGTAAAGCTTTAAATATACAATATATGTAACCAGTTAGAACCAGTTAGCAACCATGGGTATGTATGTGCATGCATGTGTTCACTGCTTCAGATGGGTTCAATGCAGAGGAGGAATTTCACAGTGCTTGAGTGTACATGTGACCAAATAAAGGCTTCTTAGCAGTTAAATACTAAAAGTACAAAATACAGTATGTACCCTTGAAAGTACCACTCCAACAACAAGGAAAAGTGTATTTCAAAACATATTAGCATGAAAGAACTTGGATGAATTTCACACTGGATCAGATGTTATATACTGGGCGAGTGCAACTAATATGGTCTTGCTGATTGCTTGCAACTAACATGCATTATGCATAACCTTGACCTTGCTGGTCCAAGCTCTTCTTCAGCATGGATGTTGGTTTATTGCTGACCAACTGACTTACTATAACTGTTAGAATGTCATTGTTGTTTACTTGGGTGGACAAAAGGATGTTTGTATATGTGCCACAATATTCAAATTTCCATTCTACTCTCAGAGGACAGGGGGTTAAAATAACACCTCCTGTTTTTAACCTATTTCACTGGCAGTAAAGTGGTTTGAACATCCATTTAAACCTGAAACTCGAAGTGCCGTACCTCTCATAGTTAGATCAATTATTCCACCTCAGTATCTCATAATCTGTAGCTGCTTTATCCTGTTCTACAGGGTCGCAGGCAAGCTGGAGCCTATCCCAGCTGACTACGGGCGAAAGGCGGGGTACACCCTGGACAAGTCGCCAGGTCATCACAGGGCTGACACATAGACACAGACAACCATTCACACTCACATCTATGGTCAATTTAGAGTCACCAGTTAACCTAACCTGCATGTCTTTGGACTGTGGGGGAAACCGGAGCACCTGGAGGAAACCCACGTGGACACGGGGAGAACATGCAAACTCCACACAGAAAGGCCCTCGCCGGCCACGGGGCTTGAACCTGGAACTTCTTGCTGTGAGGTGACAGCACTAACCACTACACCACCATGCTGCCCACCTCAGTATCTTCAGTCTGAAATCAATAAAGAATATGTCACTGGAAAGTTATGACCTGTCATCATGCTACATACAGACCAGAATGAAAACAGCTGCACAGGCCAATATTTTCAGAACAATCCACTCCAGTATTATTGTCCTTCAAAGGAATGTGCAAAAATAATTGGACAAAAGAAGCATGGTTTAAAAATTTCACTCAAATAATTTGAGAAACAACTTCTAACAAACCTCTAACAAAATTTCATTATTATTATTATTATTATTATTATTATTATTATTATTATTAACAAACAATTTGGATTTTCTCTTACAAAGGTATACGAAAATTATACACCTAAATTACTAATGCATCTCAAAAAATTAGAATATCGTGAAAAAGTTCAATATTTTCCATCAGTTATTTGAGAGACTCAAAATTTAATATATTCTAGACTCATTGCATACAAACAAAAAATGTTGCAAGCATTGTTCTATTTTAATTTTGATAATTATGGCCTATAGCACAAAAAAAAATCTCAAAATATGAGAATATTTCATTTCATATTTGAGTAAAACAGTATAAATACCATGTATCTCTCGGTCTACTTCAGTACACACAATCACAATCATGGGAAAAACTGCTGACTTGACAGTTGTCCAGAAGATGATCATCGAAACCCTCCACAAGGAGGGTAAGCCACAGAAGGTCACTGCTGAAAAGGCTGGCTGGAAAAGGTGCACAAGCAATCAGGATGACCACAGCCTTGAGAGGATTGTCAAGAAAAGTCGATTCAAGAACTTGGGAGAGCTTCACAAAGAGTGGACTGAGGCTGGTTTCAATGCATCAAGAGCCACTATGTACAGATGTCTTCAGGAAAGGAGCTACAACTGTTGCATTTCTCATATCAAGCTACTCGTGAACCAGAGACAATGTCAGAAGTGTCTTATCTGGGCTAAAGAGAGACAGAACTGGACTGTTGCTCAGTGGTCCAAAGTCCTCTTTTCAGATGAAAGTAAATTTTGTATTTCATTTGGAAATCAAGTTCCTAGAGTCTGGAGGAAAAGTGGAGAGGCATAGAATCCAAGGTGTTTGAGGTCCAGTGTGAAGTTTCCACAGTCTTTGATGATTTGGGGTGTCATGTCATCTGCTGGTGTTGGTCTACTGTGTTTTATCAAGTCCAAAGTCAACACAGCTGTCTACCAGGAGATTTTAGAGCGCTCCATGCTTCCATCTGCTGACAAGCTTTATGAAGATGACGATTTCATTTTCCAGCAGGACTTCACACTTGCCCACAGTGACAAAACTACTACCAAATGGTTTGCTAACCATGACATTACTGTGCTTGATTGGCCAGCCAACTTGCCTGACCTGAACCTCATAGAGAATCTATATGGTATTGTCAAGAGGAAGATGAGAAACACCCAACCCAAAAATACAGATGAGCTGAAGGCCATTATCAAAGTAACCTGAGGTGGGCTTCAGTAATACCTCAGCAGTGCCACAGGCTGATCACCTCCATGCCACACCACATTGATGCAGTAACTTGTGGTAAAGGAGCTCCAACCAAGTATTGAATGTATAAATGAATACTTTTCAGAAGTTGGACATTTCTGTATTGTAAATCTTTTTTTTGATTGATCTTAGGAAATATTCTAATAATCTGAGATACCGGATTTCTGATTTTCATGAAATCATCAAAAAATCATCAAAATTAAAACAATAAAGGCTTGAAATATTTCACTTTATGTGTAAGGGTAGTATCTCACTGGGCTGCGACAGCCCGCGACTAGTTGGAGACACAACAGTTGTGATAAAATATGTGAATTAGCAACAATTTTCACTTGGAATCACACTGAATTGATATTCGCATATTTTACCGCAATTGTTGTGTCTTCAACTGGTCGCAGGCTGTCGCATCCCGGCTTTCCCTCGGCAGGCAGGGGGAAGTAGAGGAAGCCTCACGGAAACTGACTTGAGAAGGGTTCGCGATGGCTTTGCGACACCAGCAACACATTTGTGGATATTTTGAGAGAAATTTTATCGCATGAATTTTTTGAACATGTTCAAAATTTCAGCAACGAAGGAGCGACACTTTGCGACTCATGCGAGGAAATTGAGAAGCCCTGTGAATGTTTCAAGACACTTTTGAAACTCTTGCGAATGACGTTCGCAATTTGTCGCAAGCTGTTGCAGCCCAGTGAGATACTGGCTTTATATATGAAAATAAAAATTCATGATTTTCTTTTTTTTGGATACACTAGCATATTTAAAACAAATATTTTAAAAAGTTTGGGACAGCTGAAACAATACTATTAAGCTGTTTGTAAGGGTTGAATGAAATAAGCTTTTTCTGAGAGTAACAAACTGATTTTCACCATACGTCAAGTGGAATTTTGTGTCATGTAGAGCTGAGACCACAAGTGAACTATGTGAACACACAAACCTTTTGCATGGTTGGTTAAAAAAAAAAAGTTTATTGCATGCAAGAAAAAGTTCCCATTTTATGTGGATAGGTTAAGGTCTTTTCCCAATGACCAAGAGTTACAGCCTGGCAGGCTGGGCTTCAAATCCCCAACCTTCTGACCGGTAACCCAGACCCTTACCTGTTGAACCACCACTGCCCCTACAAGAAAAAGTTCTCATACCCATTGTAAAATATGCTGGAAGAGATTTAATCCTTTTTATTCTGGAACCAGAGGTTCTGGAGTTCAGTTTTGTGTCCCTGTATATGCAACTAATTTTCTGCACATTTCAAGGAGGGAAAAAAAAAACTTAAATCCAAGCTTTTGGGGTTCATTCATTTGTGTAATTTATTTTAATTTAAACACTTTGCTCAACACAAATATCAGCACTTGCCAGATAATGGCACCATTCTAATCAGTGAATGGAGGACTGACAAATTAATTGAGTGGAATACTGGCAGAGTTTCCTTCTGTATTAGTGGAGAATGGGAGGAAACAATCAAACGGAAATACTCCAGTAGTTTTGAAGGAAATACTTGAAAACTGTTTGTGACAATGTGAATTCTGCATTATTATTTGCACATACTTCCATCCAGGGGCGGCACAGTGGTGTAGTGGTTAGTGCTGTCGCCTCACAGCAAGAAGGTCCGGGTTTGAGCCCCGTGGCCGGCAAGGGCCTTTCTGTGCGGAGTTTGCATGTTCTCCCCGTGTCTACTTGGGTTTCCTCCGGGTGCTCTGGTTTCCCCCACAGTCCAAAGACATGCAGGTTAGGTTAACTGGTGACTCTAAATTGACTGTAGGTGTGAATGTGAGTGTGAATGGTTGTCTGTGTCTATGTGTCAGCCCTGTGATGACCTGGTGACTTGTCTAGGGTGTACCCCGCCTTTCACCCGTAGTCAGTTGGGATAGGCTCCAGCTTGCCTGCGACCCTGTAGAACAGGATAAAGCAGCTAGAGATAATGAGATGAGATGAAATACTTCCATCCATCCATCCATCCATCCATTATCTGTAGCCGCTTATCCTGTGCAGGGTTGCAGGCAAGCTGGAGCCTATCCCAGCTGACTATGGACGAGAGGCGGGGTACACCCTGGACAAGTTGCCAGGTCATCGCAGGTCTGACACATAGAGACAAACAACCATTCACATTCACACATATGGCCAATTTAGAGCCACCAATTAGCCTAACCTGCATGTCTTTGGATTGTGGGGGAAACCGGAGCACCTGGAGGAAACCCACGCAGACACGGGGAGAACATGCAAACTCCACACAGAAAAGCCACCATTGGCCACTGGGCTCGAACCCAGAACCTTCTTGCTGTGTGTCAGGGTGCAGGCACTTATGGATGCAAACGCAGGAGAGAGCGGGTGCATCAGAAACTGTAAACAAAGCCAAATCGGGAAATTGGAGATGTAGTCAGGGATGGGCAAGGGTCAGTCGATCGGCGAACAGAATATCAGAGATCAAGAAAGAGAATTAATTCAGAAATAAACATAAACAGAGTTTAATGGGAGTGAGGCGAATAATCAAACAGCTCGGTAAAGTCAGGCACGGGAACACAGAACAATACTTCACAAAGTCAGAATGTAAGAGCTGAGCTTATATAGGGAAGGTGATTGGCGGTAAATTAGAGACAGGTGTTGAGGTTAGAATTCTGGTGACGAGGGGCGCTGTGGCACTTGGGGAGTGTAGTCCGGAGCGGCCATGTTTGGAGGCTCCTCCGAACTCAGGTTTTCAGCGCTGTTACTGACACTGTGAGGTGACAGCGCTAACCACTACACCACTGTGCCACCCCCTATTGCATACACTGGTACATTTTTATTTGTTTTATTTATTTTATTTGACAGGACTATTGTGTTTGGTGCCATTTTGTAGTTTACCATTTAAAAAGAAAACTAACCTTTTTTTTTTTTTTACTAGCCTGACAATATTCTTGCTTCATAATATTCTGTTCATTCTGTTCTATTTTTATTACAGTATAATGATATTTTGGAATTATCTCTTAATGAGGTTGTGGCATGATGTGTTGCCAGTGCTAATTAATTGCATTGTTAAAGATGAATCACAGAAAACCATTCTGTGATCAGAAATGCTGCAAACTGTGTTGAAAAACATGAATGAATACTGAAGGAAGTGTGCCAGTAATTTACTTTTCAATGTTCCCATTTCAGCTGGATGCACAGGGAGTCCACAACAATAAAATGAACATGACTTCCAGCCACTCTGTAGTGTTGTACAGAAAAGCTCTGCATTCTACAAATGTGTGAAGTAATTTACAATCACTGGCTCTTTTTCTCCTCTCATTTTGTGCTTTCACAAAAATATTGTATAAAACATTATGCAGCAAATATATTTGTATAGAGTCTATTTTACTCTGAACAATAAAGTGTGAATGTTAAAACACTGCACACCAGGTTTGAATGTTCCACCTTCTTTATATAGTCATGCTTTCCTGTTCCTTTCCTGAAGTCATTTTTAAACTTGCTTTATTTCTTAATTAACATGTTATTCAATTACGTTTTTGGTTTTATTAACCTTATATCGTAACTCGTATTGGTAACAACTTGCAATTAGTAAATATTATACTTATCGGCCTATTCGGTTTTTAGCCATGTTGAATTTAGTTCGTTTGGTCCACAGCAGGCATCACTTATCCGCGCGATCTTCACGAGACTTGTGCAAGACTTTGAAATGTGAAGTGTCAGCCAGGTGTCAGTGCCGTCATTTTGAAAACTATTTTCCAAACAAAATATTGCACAAAAACAAGTTTAAATGACGATTACTGCCTACAGTGGGTACGGAAAGTATTCAGACCCCTTTAAATTTTTCACTCTTTGTTTCATTGCAGCCATTTGCTAAAATCAAAAAAGTTCATTTTATTTCTCATTAATGTACACTCAGCACCCAATCTTGACAGAAAAAAAAACAGAAATGTAGAAATTTTTGCAAATTTATTAAAAAAGAAAAACTGAAATATCACATGGTCATAAGTATTCAGACCCTTTGCTGTGACACTCATATTTGACTCATATGCTGTCCATTTCTTCTGATCCTCCTTGAGATGGTTCTACTCCTTCACTGGAGTCCAGCTGTGTTTAATTAAACTGATTGGACTTGATTAGGAAAGGCACACACCTGTCGATATAAGACCTTACAGATCACAGTGCATGTCAGAGCAAATGAGAATCATGAGGTCGAAGGAACTGCCCAAGGAGCTCAGAGACAGAATTGTGGCAAGGCACAGATCTGGCCAAGGTTACAAAAGAATTTCTGCAGCACTCAAGGTTCCTAAGAGCACAGTGGCCTCCATAATCCTTAAATGGAAGAAGTTTGGGATGACCAGAACTCTTCCTAGACCTGGCCGTCCAGCCAAACTGAGCAATCGTGGGAGAAGAGCCTTGGTGAGAGAGGTAAAGAAGAACCCAAAGATCACTGTGGCTGAGCTCCAGAGATGCAGTAGGGAGATGGGAGAACGTTCCACAAAGTCAACTATCACTGCAGCCCTCCACCAGTCGGGGCTTTATGGCAGAGTGGCCCAACGGAAGCCTCTCCTCAGTGCAAGACATATGAAAGCCCGCACAGAGTTTGCCAAAAAACACATGAAGGACTCCCAGAATATGAGAAATAAGATTCTCTGGTCTGATGAGACGAAGATTGAACTTTTTGGTGTTAATTCTAAGCGGTATGTGTGGAGAAAACCAGGCACTGCTCATCACCTGCCCAATACAATCCCAACAGTGAAACATGGTGGTGGCAGCATCATGCTATGGGGGTGTTTTTCAGTTGCAGGGACAGGACGACTGGTTGCAATTGAAGGAAAGATGAATGCGGCCAAGTACAGAGATATCCTGGAAGAAAACCTCTTCCAGAGTGCTCAGGACCTCAGACTGGACTGAAGGTTCACCTTCCAACAAGACAATGACCCTAAGCACACAGCTAAAATAACAAAGGAGTGGCTTCGGACAACTCTGTGACCATTCTTGACTGGCCCAGCCAGAGCCCTGACCTAAACCCAATTGAGCATCTCTGGAGAGACCTGAAAATGGCTGTCCACCAACGTTCACCATCCAACCTGACGGAACTGGAGAGGATCTGCAAGGAAGAATGGCAGAGGATCCCCAAATCCAGGTGTGAAAAACTTGTTGCATCATTCCCAAGAAGACTCATGGCTGTACTAGCTCAAAAGGGTGCTTCTACTCAATACTGAGCAAAGGGTCTGAATACTTATGACCATGTGATATTTCAGTTTTTCTTTTTTAATAAATTTGCAAAAATTTCTACATTTCTGTTTTTTTCTGTCAAGACGGGGTGCTGAGTGTACATTAATGAGAAATAAAATGAACTTTTTTGATTTTAGCAAATGGCTGCAATGAAACAAAGAGTGAAAAATTTAAAGGGGTCTGAATACTTTCCGTACCCACTGTACTTTCTTCAAACTTTCCTGATTGCTATCAAAACAAACAAAACTTCCGGCTTGATTACATCAGCATTCGAAAGAGGGCATGCACATCTTTTGACAACGTTGGCAGATATTGGTCACTTTGATTTCCACTGTACGTTTTACTTCCGTCCTACGATGTCTCTCACAGGTCTCAACAAATCTTGTTTAAGGCCATTGCTTTGACATATGGACTGATATATTCACACACTCACACTGTCAGTCAGTCTAGTACAGACTAGGACATGGTACTGCGCACAAAAAATACAGTTTCAAGTTAAAAAAACAGAAAATATTCAGAAACAGTTCGAAAGTTCAGAGAGCAGTTCAATGCTCAAGAACAGTTAAATGTTCATTTTCGGGGGTATGTGTTGGCTGCATGTCATCGGCGTCTTCGTTCGTTTTCCCAGTTTTCCCAGTCTCTGTGTACCACTTCGGCACCCTCCCTCACTATTGTGCGCCATCTGGCCCGGTCATTCACCAGCTTCTCCAGCTGCTGATAGCTGATACCTGCCAGGCCCAGATGACGTTTTACAGTGTCCTTGAAATGCAGTCAAGGTCGACCATGGGGCCTTGTCCCCGCCTTCAGTTCAGAAAGCAGCAGGTCCCGCGGCAGTCATTCTTCAGACATCTTGATGACATGTCCGGTCCATCTGAGTTGCAAGCGGGTAATCATGGCTTCCATAGCCGGCATATTCACCCACCTCAGGACTTCAACGTTGGTAGTATGGTCTTTCCAGGTGATACCCATCAGCCTGCGGAGATGGCGTTGAACCAGGACAGACAGTCGTCGGACATGTCAGGCATACAGGGTTGATACCGCTAGTCCATATAGAAGTGTGCTCAGCACTACAGCCCTGTAGACGTTTAGCTTCGTGTTCAGTCGTATCAATTTCGCATTCTACAGCTGGTCCTTTAGGTGTCCGAACGCAGCTGAGGTGGCCCGCACCCATGTGTCAGTCTCACTATCCATGGAATTATCATTTGCCACTGTGGATCCCAGGTATGTGAAAGTTTCAGCTTCGACAAGTGGCATTCTGCCCAGCAGGACCCATGGTGGGGCGCCTGCTGGTAGAGTACCTCGGTTTTCTTGACGTTTATGGTCATACCATAAGCACTGGCCGCTTCGGCAAACTTCTCTAACAGTCGCTGGATACCGTCCAGTGTGTGTGCCACCAGAGCAGAGTTGTCAGCGTAGAGGAGCTCGCGGATACGCTTCACCAGTACATGACGTTGGGATTTTAGTCGTGCAAGGTTGAAGAGTCCACCATCCGATCGAGTTCGGATGTATATTCCGTCCAGCGTGTCGTCCAACATTTCTTCAATGACAGCGGCTAGAAACAGTGCAAACAGTGTGGGAGCCAGTATGCACCCCTGTTTGACACCATGAAGGAATTGGAAGAAGTTGGAGGCCTTGCCATCAACGGTTACCATGGCTCGTATGTCCGTGTGGAGGGCCTTGATAACAGCCAGCAGCCTTGATGGACATCCAAACTTCTCCAGGATGCACCATAGGGCATCCCTTCCCACCGAATCAAAGGCCTTTGTGAAGTCTATGAAGACGATGTACAGTGCCATCCTTTGTTCAGCAGCCTTTTCTTGAAGTTGTCTCAAAGCAAAAATCATGTCTATAGTGCCGCGGCCAGGTCAGAAACCACACTGACTTTCCGGTAGTATTTTCTCCAAGATTGCTTGCAGTCTTGATAAAGCGACCTTGGCTAGCACTTTACCAGCAATACTGAGAAGCGCGATACCCCGGGAGTTGCCACAGTCACGCCGGTCACCCTTGTGTTTGTAGATGGTCACTATCATGGCATCTTTGAAGTCCTGGGGCATGGCACCATCCTCCCAGAATCTTCAGTACAGCCACAACAGCTTGTTGTGCAGCACAGTGCTGCTGTGTTTTAGCACCTCAGCCGGTATCCCATCGACGCCTGGCGCCTTTCTGGCCTTGAGGGCCTTCAGGGCTCGCTGCAGCTCATCGAACGTGGGTGGTCCGTCCAGATCTTGCCGCATGGGGCGCTGCTCCAGTCTCTCAATGGCTGCACTGTCAACGGTCGACGGTCTGTTCAGGAGCTGCTGAAAGTGCTCCTTCCATCTCCTCAGGATTTCGTCTGGCCTTGTGTGGAGAGTCGCGCCGTCTGCGCTGAGTACTGGGTTTGAACCTGAACATTGAGGCCCGTAGACTGCCTTCAGCCCATCATAGAAAGCTCAGGTTATGTGGGCTTCCACATACCCCTGCAATTCCTCGGCCTTGCGGTCCAACCACTCATTCTTCATTCAGCGGATAGCATGTTGGAGCTTCAAACGAGCATCTCGCAGTCGCTCTTTTGCCCACCTTGTGCACACTCCAGACAGAGACTGCTGGCGGCAAGCCCTCACTTCAGCTATCAGTTTCTCTATATGTTAGGGTTTTGCTGGGATTCGAACCTGGTTCGTTGGTGTGATAATCCAGCAAACCCCCACTAGGCCACCAGGGGGATGACTCAAATGCAGAGGCGTGAGGCGGAAGTAGAAAAAGAATCAAAAGGTTTATTTAAACTATATACACTATATACAGGGCAAAACAAAAGACAAAAAAAAACCAAAGAGTATAATCCAAAAGAAAAGCAAAGTGCAAAAATACAAAAGCTAAGAAGATCAAAAAACACAGTACAAAGGAAACTGGAGATAAACATAACAGCACAAAGACTCCGTGACAAGAGGACTGAACTCAGGGGTATAAATAGACAAACTAATTAAGGACACAGGTGAAGATAATTAGGCAATTAACACAAACACAAAACACAGGAACAGTGGCGGCCTCTAGAGGCCAAAATAAACACGACATGAAAAGGAAATAACAGCGGCCTCTAGAGGCCAAAACAGTCCTAGTCCTAACACTATATCCGCTTCCTTCTGATCGAACCAGTCAGCGTGCCGCTGTTTCTGGTGCCCAAGGACCTCTTTTGTGGCGGCTGATTTGACCCCATCACTCATTCACACTCATGTCCTCCGTGTTGTCATCCTGTAGCTGGTTGATACGGTCAGACACCTTGTTTTCTAGTTCAGCTGCCTTTTGTGGTAGCAGGCTCACATCGAGTTTGCACAATGGTTGTTTTGTGCGTTTTCGGTGAACCAGGGCTATACACAGGTTACATACCACCCTCACCATAAGGTGGTCCATTCCACAAAACGCACCTCACATCACCCTTGTGGATTTCATGTCCCTAAGGTCGACTCTCTGCACAAGGATGTAGTCCAGCAGGTGCCAGGTGCGTGAGCGCAGATGCATCCAGGAATAGTACCACTTGTCAGGCATGGCGAAGAAGGTGTTAGTGATTGCCAGATCCATTTCTGTGCAAAGTTCCAGCAACAGGCTGCCGTTTGAGTTAGTCCGGCCTCTTGCTTGCATCCCCAGCACACAACTCCAGCTGGGACGATTGCTCTCCATGCGCGCATTAAAGTCGCCAAGGATGATAAGCTTGTCTGCTTTCGGCATGTCACTGAGTACATGCCCAAGGTCTGCGTAGAAGTTCGCCCTTGTGGTATCGTCATAAGTCATAGTTGGGGCATATACAGCCACCAAAGTCAGGAATCGTTTTTCAGCCAGTCTGATGCGAATGCTGGAGAGATGGTTGGATAGTGTGGATGGAACCACCACTAGTCTCATTAACACATCCTTGTGTATAGAAAATGCAACTCCAGCTTGATGCAGGTCTCCGCCTGACCAGAAAAACGTGTAGTGCTGCTCTGTAAGCTGTCCGTGACCTTTCAGTTGTGTTTCAGACAGTGCAGCCACATCAACGTGGTATCAGTGCAGTTCTCGGTCAATGATTGCCGACTGTCGTTCGGGCCTGCCCGAATCGTCGCGATCCAGCATCGTCCGTACGTTCCAGTAGCTCAGGGTCAGTGCCACGGATGCGACACATTGATGGTTTTGTTTTATCGAGGCAGTTGCTGTGTGTCGATCACTGAATTGGAGATCCCATCAGCCATGGCTTGCTAACCAGGACAGTGCCAAGCGGGCTTTTTTTACCCCATCCTTTTATCAGGGGCACCCTCCATAGAGGCAGGCAGTGCTATCCCTAAAAAAGGCTCCCCGGTCACTCACGCAGGACCTCACAGGGCTTCCGCTTGACCAGTTCAGCCTCAGCGCGGCCGTCACATCGCAAGCCGCCAATGCGCAGGAGTCCAGCTGGTAGCTTCCGGCTTCTCAGGCCTGCCACCATTGTCGAAACTCACATCGCCATTGGGCTTTGCACAGCAGGACTTGCACAAAGTGTTTAAAGACCAGCAGGCAATATACAATAATTTTTTTATATGAATAACAATATTGCATATGAATATATTTTAAAAAAAACCTCTATGTAGAGTATGTACAGTGGTTATCAAGCTCATTTGGGGCTGTTGAACATTGAGATACTAAATATTTGAGGTTGAGGTATTTATTTTCTGCCATATTCTCTTTGTATGTTTAGATGTTTCGCCATTGTTCATATTTCTATTTGTTGTTATTGTTCAAGTCTTTATTTAATAAGTTGATGAATGCTGAGGTTTTTCCCCACTGGATTGCTGATTACTGTAGTTACTGTGTTTTCTATTAAATTGGCACAGCCAAAGAAAAAAAAAGACCAGCAGGCCTCATGCAAAAGAATGAGCCAGTCTCTCTGGGCTGAGAAGAGCCTGGGTCTGGCAGATGGCACAGGGTCATACGGCCAGAGGCTTCCTCAGCTGCCCCGCGGTACCCAGCTGACTTGGGTTTGTGGTCCCTGCCGTTGCCTCGGAAAACCGAGGTTGTCCGCTAGGCACCCCTGTTTGCTGGCTGGTATCTTCGTAACCTGGAGATCACCCAGACAAACACATCTCTCCTCACTGCCGGAGAGGGGACCCAGCTGTTTTTTTGGCGCCGGCAACCCGCCAGTCGTGGTGAGGGGTTCAGTGGTCTTCTGCGGGCATTTCATGGAGGCCAGTTGGGACTTACTGGCCCCGCCCACGACCTTGCCCCCACTACCTGGATGCAGTTTCACGTCGTACCCAGGATGTTAAACTGATATATGACACAGCATATTTCAAGCACTCATAACTTGCTATAGCAGTGACAAAATAGCTATCAAAAATGCATTCCTATATTTAATAAAATGAGATAAATAGAATTTTGATAATAAAAAAATTTCCTTCAGTTTTCCTTTAACATTCCCGTGCTTGTGATTGGCTAGGTGCGCCTGTTCCTTGTTTACTCTGCCCTATTTAGCTTCTTGTTTTCCCACATGCTCTCTGCAAAGGTTTATATCTTTCTACAGTATTTTATAAAGCATTGGTTGCTGTCTGGTTTTTATTTCAGCAAGTGTTTTGGATATTGATTATAGATTTAATCATGCGACTGACACTGGCTATAAATGATAATTATTTTTAGGGGGTGGAGATGTAATCAACAAACAAGCTTCATGCTGCTGAAAGTCTTGCCAGTTGTAATTACTGAAAATGTGCCATCTTAAGTTGATTGGAAAAACTGCGTACTCTGTAAATGGTGTTCATGGTCTGCTAGTGTTATTGGTAGTATTAATGAGATCATAGATCTTTTCATGATAGAGAGAATGGCTATTAAGTGAAACATCTTCCAGGAATTTCATCTGATTTTTTTTCTTATTCTTTTTAATGGAACTCAAAGGCATATACTCTAAGATGAGTTAAAGCAAACACATTTACAGGGCAAAACAGATGGAGGAATTCTCATTCATTTCCAATTTTGGCTTTTTCGACACAAATCACTCCATAGTCAAACTAGAAGGGCACTTGGTTGAGTGCATACCTGTACCTCTGCCAAGCCACATATTTAGATTTGCATCAAAATCTAATCAATTGTTCCTTGCCCCATGGCCGACCTGTTCTCAAAATTTCATTGAAATCCATTCACTACTTTTTCAGTTATATTGGGAAGAGACAACCAAACAAATGGAGGCAGAAACATAACCTCCACCAACAAAGTTGGCGGAAGTAATGAGCAGAGTTTGATTGTGTGAATACTGAATAACCATATATTTGCAGTCATGGTTGGAGAGGAACTGAAAGATTCTGGTGCATCAACTGTGTGTAGGATTTTGTTGTTGTGTTTGTTTGTTTTTTTAAACTCACTCAAGATTACAAAACCAAATCCACTTTCTGATTTTTAATTTATTGGTGTCAGTTGGATCCTTCATAGTCATCAGTATTTCATTAATTTTATTGCAACATGACGCTTTCAGCATCATATAGTTGGTATTCCTTAATATAAATGCATAAGTAAAGATTAACTTGAATAATCGAGATGTCACACATCACTACGTTGATCAGTTAGACCAATTACCTATTTCCTGTTGACTAAGTATATAGAGATAATCAAGTCTGTCACCAACTGAGCTAATAGATGCACGAGTATGGCTTTTTAAAAATAATTTTAAAAAATGATCCCTTTTTTCAGCCTCTCTTGTCTGAGAGTCTGATCTGTTTAAGGAACATCTGCAAAACGCAAAATGGAACTGTTGTATGGAGGGAATTTATGATTTCCTTATGGCAATCTAGTCAACCAAACATGTTCAGCACTTGTAAGTCCAATTTACATACTGGGCTATTTTGAATTTCATTTGCTTTTTGCAGTTCAAGGTTTTGTTGGTGCTTTTTAAATAATTTAGGATTTATTCACTGAGCTGGTTCTAGTTCACAAAGGCTGTTTGCTTATTCTAGTGTTAGAATAATTTATTGTAGAAAAGATCCAATAATTTGCCACCTTCTATTTTGGCATATCAAACTGAGAGAAATAAAATACGGTTGACAATAGAATATGTTTGCTTCACATATTGGCACCATTGATAATTTTATCCATCTGTAGCTGCTTATCCTGTGCAGGGTCATGGGCAAGCTGGAGCCTATACCAGCTGACTATGGGTGAGAGGCGGGGTACACCCTGGACAAGTCGCCAGGTCATCACAGGGCTGACACATAGACACAGACAACCATTCACATTCACACCTACGGTCAATTTAGAGTCACCAGTTAACCTAACCTGCATGTCTTTGGACTGTGGGGGAAACCGGAGCACCCGGAGGAAACCCACGTGGACACGGGGAGAACATGCAAACTCCACACAGAAAGGCCACCAATGGCCACTGGGCTCAAACCCAGAACCTTTTTGCTGTGAGGCAGCAGTGGTAACCACTACACCACCACACCACCACTGACCATTTTAATTCACCAGAAAAAATTATAATTATTTACTTTTGTAAAGGGAGATCAATCAGCATCACACAGTATAATGATGCACAAAAACGTGATGTGAAACTGCTTCACTACATATATGTGTATCTTGATCTTTCCCCCTGCTTGTGATAGTGGATTCAGTTTCCTTTCACATATTCCATGTCCAAAATTGCTCCCTACTCACTATATAGTGGACTATATAGTGAGTTCACCATTTTGTATTGCTGTCCAAATGTATAGTGAGAATTATTACACCCTATATAGTGCACTCAAAGTATCCTACAATGCATCATGAAAAGTAGCATACAATCGATGGTCACTAACCAAGCAAACTATACCATCATGCATTGCAATCACGCTGAAAGAAATCAAATGCCTCAAATTTGATTTAATAAAAGGCAGTGGCAATGAAGAAAGTATTCAGCCTTGATTTAAAATAACTGAAAGTCAAGTCAAGTTTATTTGTATAGCGCTTTTCACAATAAACATTGTCGCAAAGCAGCTTTACAGAATTTGAACGACTTAAAACATGAGCTAATTTTGTCCCTAATCTATCCCCAATGAGCAAGCCTGTGGTGACGGTGGCAAGGAAAAACTCCCTCAGACGACATGAGGAAGAAACCTCGAGAGGAACCAGACTCAAAAGGGAACCCATCCTCATTTGGGCAACAACAGACAGCATGACTATAACATTAACAGTTTTAACATGAAGACAGTTTTGTTGATGTTATAACTCTTCATTGATGGAAACTTGAGTGCAAAACTGTTCATGACAACTGCAATCCTAAATTTAGCAAGTCAACTGTAGTCCTCAGCCATAAAAGCATTACTGTAAGAGTCCAGAGCATCCTCCAGGTATAACCCTCAACTGTCCTCATGGGGCCGTCCTTCACAGGAGCGATGCGATAAAACTCCGACCAGACACAGGGTACCAGGATGGATCAAGCAGGTCTGAGGGGCAGAAGAGGCCAGCATCTCAATCCCAGGACCAACATGTAACTCAGAGGGACAGATGGGGGGGGAGAGAAAACACAGGTTGTTAGGTATGCCCTAAAAATGACACAAGTATTAAATCTGTGTGGTAGGCTTGCAGAGACGAGAGTCTTGACATCAGGCATAATACACAACAATGATATGTTAATATGGTTAAAAAATATCATGACCTGCTCTGGCTGGATGCTTGATTGGGTGATGGGAGCACACTCCTCAGCAATGATGAGATGCAGATGGGACCCTTAGGGCTGGCCAAGACAATTCAGTTACATTTCACTGGGTCTGGGACATGCGACAGAATGTCTGACGGCCGATTCCCTGCAGGCTATGATAGCCAGTCGAGGTCTCCACCCTCTCCACCAAAAGATTTCCTGTTGCTCCATGTAACTCAGAGGGACAGATTTGGGGGGGGGAAGAAAACACAGGTTGTTAGGTATGCCCAATGTCACCTGAATAAGTAGGAACAGTATACATATTGCACTGAGTACAAGTAGGGACTCCGGCAACTAACTCTGACAGCATAACTAAAAGGGAAGAGCCAGAAGGTAACACAGGCATGAGCCCCGGGACATAAAGCAGCCAGCCACTACACCGTCAACAAACTCGAGTGAGCAAGGGAGTGGGGACTGACAGCATCCATACATCCCAGTTTACCAAAACACTCTACGTCTGAGGACCCTCTAGATCTACACCTTTACCTCAAACACCATTAACAAAAGGCTTGACTAAACAGATATATTTTCAGCCTAGACTTAAATGCTGAGACTGTGTCTGATTCCCGAACATTACTTGGAAGGCTGTTCCATAACTGTGGAGCTTTGTAAGAAAAGGCTCTGCCCCCTGATGTAGCCTTCACTATACGAGGTACCAGCAGATAGCCTGCACCTTTTGATCTAAGTAGGCGTGGCAGATCATAGAGGAGCAGAAGTTCACTCAGGTACTGTGGTGCGAGACCATTTAGTACACACCTGATTGTCATCCCATTGATTGTAAACACCTGACTCTGATTTCACCTTCAAATTAACTGCTAATCCTAGAGGTTCACATACTTTTGCCACTCACAGATATGTAATATTGGATCATTTTCCTTAATAAATAAATAACCAAGTATAATATTTTTGCCTCATTTGTTTAACTGGGTTCCCTTTATCTACTTTTAGGACTTGTGTGAAAATCTGATGATGTTTTAGGTCATATTTATGCAGAAATATAGAAAATTCTAAAGGGTTCACAAACTTTCAAGCACCACTGTATGCTCAGTATAATATGGATTTATCACAAAAATACATGCATGTATTTATTATTTTGAAAACCCACCAGCTAACTGATCTGGCACGTTTTAATT
The DNA here is from genome assembly GCF_027579695.1 of Neoarius graeffei. Classification (NCBI taxonomy): domain Eukaryota; kingdom Metazoa; phylum Chordata; class Actinopteri; order Siluriformes; family Ariidae; genus Neoarius; species Neoarius graeffei. The sequence continues at coordinate 35,899,841 of NC_083586.1, forward strand.
GTGCGACAGTAATGATGTAAATAACAGCGCGACAGAGTAGTGTCCAAAAGTGTTTTTTTTTTTTTTCATTTTACCAGTTAGCTCACTACATAGTCCTCTATATAGTTATTTCCTTATATAGTGAGTAGTGAACGAGTGAGTGGTTTCAGATACAGGGATTGTTTTCCTTCTGCTGTAGATTGACTGACTGGTGTTGTTTAGTGCCCTCAAGAAATATTTCGTGAAAGGTCAGTATCTCACCTGATGCTTGGGAGAGGAAAAAAAACCTACAATAAACAAAAACATGTACACAGTAGCATGAGACATGAATCACCTGCTATTTCAAATGCTTCCTGAGTCACTGAGAAGCAGGGACACTGCTGAGGAGCGAAATGAAATAACATAAAGCAATATGTATTCATTTTATTCATTCTTAAATACAACCCCAAATTAGAAAAAGTTGGGACAGTATGTTGAAATTGAAATTAAAACTGAAGTTTTTTTTTTCTGAACATGATTTGTAAATAATCTTTGACCTGTATTGCACTCAAAACAATACAAAAGCACATAATTTGATATTTTACCTCATTAATTTTGTTTTGGGTCCCCCCAAAATAAACACATTTCAATTCTTGATTCTTGTAACACATTTCAAAGAAAAGTTGGGATGGTAAAGTATTTACCACTTTATAAATGTTGCCATTTTTTCTCATAACACTTAAGATGTGTAGGGACTCCAAATGATGAAGTGTTTCAGGTGTGCTTTTCTTCCATTCTTCCTGCAAACAGGTCTTAAAGGAGATGCGCAGAACCTTTATTTTTAAATGCATTTCTGAGTGGATAGTATCTCCATCCTTGACTTTTGTATGCTGCATAAATGGAAATAAAAAAAATATGTATTTTTGACAGTTAAAACGACCGCAAAGTTGGCATTCGAGCTGCCCCGCCGAGCCAGCCAGCCCTGAGAGCGTGACGTCACAGCAGGAACTGGTTTTAAGGCCAAGGCCTTTGATAGCTATAGACCAAAGTCATATAAATAAAAATTTATGGTGAAAATAAGAAATACCGTTACTGACTGGCTCAACTAAGACTGATTTAACTTCATTGATTGTGGGTTGACTCTCATTAAAACAGGATAGGTGTTATAACTTATGCAACATACATATACATGCATTTTCACTGATAAAACGTAAAAGGCGCTAATTAAATAATCAGATGAACAGAGATGATCACATTCTGAAGCAAATTAAATAAATCTTATACCGGTAACTTAAACATACAATACAAGTCAAGTCAACTTTGTCAAATATGCTATACATGCTCGACATACAACACAGATGAAATATCAGTCCTCTCTGACCCACGGTGCAAACAGGCAATGCAATAAATAAAAATAGAATAATTGAAAAAAACAAACAACAATATAAACAGTATAAACACTCTAGATAGGAACTAGACATAGACTAAACACTCAATATAAACAGTGTAAACACTAGATAAGAACTACACACAGACTAAACACTCAAACAGACAATATAAACAGTATAAACACTCTAGATATGAACTAGACGTAGACTAAACACACACACACACACACACACACACACACATTGGTTCAAATAACCAAACAGTCAAGGGCACTTCAGGTATAGCAGGTAAACATGAAATAAGCAGTATAAACAAACTAGCAGCTGTTAAGATGAGGTAGTGCGGAATAGTGCAAATGAGCGAGGTAAAGTGAGATGTGCAGTCCCTGAGTTCAGTGTGTTAATGAACGATGAGATGTGTGTGTGTGTGTTGGGGGGGGGGGAACTGTGAGGATGACATGTCAGATGCTGAAGGGGGGTGTGCGAGCAGAATCTGTGGCAGGGGGCAGAGGGGGGAGGTGGGGCAGAACAGGGAGGGAGTTGAGCCTCCTGACTGCCTGGTGAAAGAAACTGTTCTTGAGCCTGCTGGTTTTGGCCCGGAGACTCCGCAGTCTCCTCCCTGATGGCAGCAGGCTGAAGAGGCTGTGAGATGGGTGGGTAGGGTCACCTGCAATCCTGATGGCTTTGCGGGTGAGGCGGGAGTTATAAATATCCATAAGAGAAGGGAGAGAGACGCCAATGATCCTCTCCACTGCTCTCACGATGCGCTGCAGAGACTTGCAGCAGGACATGGTGCAGGCGCCGTACCACACAGTGATGCAGCTGGTCAGGATGTTCTCGATGGTGCCTCTGTAGAATGTGTGCATGATGGGGGCCGGGGCTCTTGCTCTCCTCAGTTTGCGGAGGAAGTACAGACGCTGTTGGGCTTTTTTGGCCAGTGATGCGGTGTTGTTGCTCCAGGACAGGTCTTCAGAGATGTACACACCCAGAAACTTGGTGCTGCTCACCCTCTCCACTGCAGCACCATCAATAGATAGTGGAGCATGCTGGATGTGCTCTCTCCTGAAGTCCACAACAATCTCCTTCGTCTTCTCCACGTTCAGACGGAGATTGTTGTCCTTGCACCACATGGCCAAGCGGCTCACCTCACTCCTGTAGATTGTCTCATCACCATTGTTGATGAGACCCACCACACTCGTGTCATCCGCAAACTTAATGAAGAGATTTGAGCTGGATGTTGGTGTGCAGTCATGGGTCAGCAGAGTGAAGAGCAGGGGGCTTAGCACGCATCTTTGGGGGGCCCCCATGTTCAGTGTGATGGTGCTGGAGGAGTTGCTGCCGACCCGTACAGTCTGTGGTCTCCCCGTCAGGAAATCCATTAGCCAGTTGCACAGGGAGGTGTTGAGTCCCAGCTGGTCCAGTTTGTGAATGAGCTGCTGAGGAATGATTGTGTTGAATGCTGAGCTAAAGTCTATGAACAGTATTCTGACATACGAGTCTTTTGTCTCCAGGTGGGTGAGGGCTGAGTGGAGGGCAGTGGAGATGGCGTCATCGGTCGAACGGTTGGACTGATATGCAAACTGGAAAGGATCCAGGGCGGGGGGAGGGCAGACTTGATATGCCTCATGACTAGCCACTCGAAGCACTTCATGAGGATGGGAGTGAGTGCGACAGGGCGGTAGTCATTGATGCAGGAGGGAGACGGCTTCTTCGGGACCGGGATGATGGTGGTGGTTTTGAGGCACGTGGGGACAACAGCCTGGCTCAACGAGATGTTGAAGATGTCTGTAAAGACATCTGTGAGCTCCTCAGCAGTCTCTCAGGACACGACCAGGAATGTTATCAGGACCCGGGGCTTTTCGTGCATTTGTCATCCTGAGAGCTCTCCTCACGCTGTCTGTAATACAAGTTACATGTATTAATCTAAATGCAGGTAAACAACAAGTGTTTGTGTTCTTGCTTCTTGACGGCCGATCTTGTGGCTGATTGTTTAAAAACAATCTGACTTTCAGTTGTTTGTTCAGTTCTCCGTTCATTTGCTTCTTCCATGTAAGGGCAAGATATTGCTGCTGAGGCAAGCGTATCCAGCGAGGAAATCAGATGGCTGGTCCACTCATTCTCCATTTTCTCCATACTGAGTACTCCACCATTACTGCTCGGCTCAGGCAATTGCTAAAACCAGGGCCAGGACGGGACGTCACTGGTTTTAGCAACAACCGCGGGGAGGTCACTGCCTGAGCGATAATCAGAGGTGGACGAAGTACACACATTATGTACTTGAGTAAAAGTACAGATACCTTGCATCAAATATTACTCAAGTAAAAGTCAAAGTAGTCACTTCAGGTTTTCACTTAAGTAGAAGTACAAAAGTATTTGCCTTCAAAAATACTTAAGTATTAAAAGTAAAAGTAAAAATAAGAATTATGGTTCGGAAGGATTTTTGTTACCTTCATATCAAACCCCCTACTCAATCAGCAGGTTAACAATGAAACAGTGCCTTATATGTGCTTATCAAACACAAAATACTGAAAAATGTTCTATTTAAGTAAGACCACGAAAAAGCAAGTTTCATTAATTTTCTTTTTATTTTACAAAGTCAAAAACTAAGCCCTCTTCAGCCTCAGTAACAGCAAAATGCCGATACATAATCTAGGAGTGAATATAGGAAGTAGTCCACCCCTCCACAAGATGTGTTTCACTGGAACATAAACAGTGGACTAAAAAAACAGTCCTTAGTAAAAAAAATAAAATAAAAAAAGTCCTTAGTAAAATGTATTAAAATTAAACTTGAACTTAAAGTGCTTTGATTACACCAAAGGTGGAAAACATTTGTTTTACTACTGATTAAAACATTGAAAAGTGGCACATGGCAGAAACAGCCTAGTGGCTACATAGATTGAATATTAACACTCTAGCAGCAATCTAGCCTAAAGCATTCAGACCATAGTACCATTCATGTCAGGCTATACTGCTAGAACATTATGTACATATTGTAAACAAGAATACACGCACACGAATACACATGCACGCATGCCATTACCATTTGCTCAAAACGAAATAGGAACAGAAAAAAAACAGTGGACTAAAAAAAACAGTCCATAGTAAAAAAAAAGTAGTACTTAGTAAAACTTATTAAAATTAAACTTGAACTTAAAGTGCTTTAATTCCACCAAAGGTGGAAAACATTTGTTTTACTACTAATTAAAACATTGAAAAGTGGCACATGGCAGAAACAGCCTAGTGGCTACATAGATTGAATATTAACTCAACTCAAATATTTTGCATTTCTCTTTAACAAGAGCTGGTTTTCGAAATTGGTCGCATCCAGCCTTGCTCTGCGTGGACTGAAAATGAGTCCTGCTGCACTGAATAGGCGCTCACAAGCTGCTGATGCAGGCAAGGCTGTGTTCACCTTCAAAGACAGCTTACATACAGCAGGGTAGGACCTCAAAATGTCATTATCATCAACCTTTGAGGCAAGATAGCCCTCTAATTGCTTGACACATTCCTGACCAGACGACATTTTTAAGCTGGCAAAGAAGTCCTCCTCATCAGATCCACTTGATCCATTAGCTGGGGACAGGCAGGTAGGCTCTTCTTCAAGATGGTCCTTGATGTAGTCCAAACCTGAAATAGACATTTCTATTAACAATTAATTTATTGAATTGGTCTTTTATGAGACTAGTAAGCATTACTCCGGTCCTGACATAAAAAATCGATTAATGTTGCCTTACCGAGTTGAATGATTCTTTCCTCACTCGTCCAGGTGGTTTTGAATTTTGGGACAAGGATGGCCGCAGCAATGAATTCGGGTTCCACAAGCATGTCTGCAAAGCGGTGCTGCAGGCCCTCTTGAACAGCATCCAGCAAAGGTCTGCAGTATCTGGTAGTGATGCGGAGTTTGTCAAGCTTTGTGATGAGGAGCGTCAAAGTAGGCAGGAGCCATCCCATCTGAACATCACTTTCTCCTTGAAGAATGTTGAGGGCTTTGCCGACTGGTCCCATAGTTCTGGCATACTCCTCCAGAAAAGCCATTTCAACGGCGCTCAACCTAACAAACAAACAAAGAAAAAAAAACATGAATTTATCAATAAATGGGGTCACATTTTTACTGTGTGTGTGTGTGTGTGTGTGTGAGTGTGAGAGTGAGTGAGTGAACTATTTCCTAAACTTCAGTTTAACCATTTTTATGGCACAGCTGAGGAACCTTGTAAGTTCACAAGCAGCCTGCACCGCACTACAAATGATCTCAATTCTCAGATAACAGATCTAAGTCATAGCGCTGCTGGGTAGCTTATTCTATGAACAATGAAGAGTGGTTTAAGTGCTTATAGCGTTCCTTTAAAAATGTGTCTACTATACTATAATGTTGTGTATTGGTGTATGTGATGTGATGCCTTCCTTGTGAACCTCAAGTCAGTAATACATTTTAAAATAGCCTTGCTTGTGCAGCACAATTCTTACAAACAGATTATGAAGAATTTCACAAACGAAATGCATTTGAAGCTGAAAATGCATAGAAAACAGTAAAATATAATACTTACACGGGCAACTTCAGTGCAGTGCACAGGGTTCTCAGAGCTTCGTCTCCCTGATCTTTTGAAATTCTTACTATTCTTTCAACTGCCATGAGCAACGAGTTCCACCTTGTGGCATTGGGGCGGATGAGGTTAATCTTGCAAATTTCTTCGACCATCTCGGCAGCTGTTGTGGATCTTCCAGACTTGTTCCATAATGCAGAGCATTTCGAAAATGCTGATCGTGATAACTTTTTGTATGCCTCATTTGAGGTTGCCTTTTCTGCATCCACGGTTGATACGAGATTCAGCAGATGGCAGGCACAGCGATGGTGCTTTGGCAGCTGGAACTGCAGACCATCATCTTCATTTAAGATGGATGAGACATCGATAACATCAATACCCTCAAGATGTTGGTCTTCATCCCCCATCTCCTCATCATCATCTTCAGACCCATCGGAGACTGTGGAATTGTTGTTTTCATCCTGTTTGCCATACACCCTGAATGCCTTTACAAAATTGGACCCACTATCTGTAGTAGTTCGGACAATTTTGTGTTGAATGCCAAATTCAGTGTGGATCTCGTTTAGTGAATTTCCCAGAACATCAAAAGTGTGCGAACCTTTCAGCTGTCTGCATGCAAGAGCCACTGAGCATCTCTCCAGAGTACTGGGGTCCAGCCAGTGCGCAGTCACTCCTAAAAAGCCCCTTCGCCTTGTGCTCCAACAGTCTGTTGTTGTGGCAATAACATTGACTGTGGACATTGCTTCTTTGATGTTTCTCTTCATCTTAAGGGCGGCATCATCAATCCTTCTTCTCAGTGTTGTCCTGGACATCATAGAGGCATTGGGCTTGAGATTTTTCAGGAGATCCTGAAAGGATGGCTGGTCCACCACACTGAAGGGCTGGAGACTCTGCACCACAAAGTTGATAACAGCATGATCCACACTCTTTTGATTCACCAGAGGCGCTTCATTCAATTTTAACTGCTTCGTAGGCTTTGGTGATGCACCATCCTCAGATTTGGCTTTCCTCTTCCGAGGGGCTGTCATGGCCATGTACCTGGGGAGCTGACTTGCATGTTTTCTCTGAGGGGGGGAAAAAAAGAATCTTAAGAACCACACATAATGCCAAAATTGATAGATTAACACTGAACATCCCAAAAAATAACACTAAAGTTGGTGTTCATTAGCATGTATATCAAAAGGTAACATGGTAGATGTTCTGATGGGATCTGACATTGATTCTGCTCCATGTAAAAACAATTATCTTGGCATCAATGCATTCCATTTGATTGGCTTCTGTGGATTCAGAGACTGCTGCTACTCTCAATGTGGACTAAAGACATGCAGTGACTGAATCATGCATGTATTTCCACTTACTATCATTATTAGATAGTACACTTCAAATATAATAATAATAATAATATATTATTAACACTACACAACAATACCGACATTTAATACATAATATACAATGATATCTAGACTCCACACTGTGTAGTCAAGGCTCGTCTACATTAAAAATTAGGCAATTCCACCTAAGTAAAAGGTAAACGCTCAACTGTTTGAACCACTGAACTGTTCTAGTGGTTTGTACTGTCGGAATCGTTTTGTCGGTTACCACAACTCGGCCTTTACGATTTACGATTGTGGCCAGATCTTGCAAATCATTTCAGATTCTCTCTACAGCTACTCATAAACGATCAGCAGCAGTGCATGGGTATGCCTACCGTATAAGTTGTGGTGACCGTGCAGAACTTGCTTCAATTTGTCCTAAGCGCAGCTGACCACATACCAGTACCTCTAACAAAAGTCAGAATGTATTCATATTCAATCATAGTTTCGTGGTTGGCAGTGGAACCACGAACGCCCAAAGGCTTACTCATACCAACTCAAACCTTTTTACTTTTGGCGCGCGAGGCTCCTGTGTTAAACTGGCACTTAGCAGTAGCACCCCCCAAAAGATAGCCATTTGGAAACTAGCATATTGCTTCCGATAAAAGCGTCAGTGCAATGCAATGTATCGAGATATGGTATAGTTCACTGATATAGGCTATCTGGACTCATCTTTGCTTATCAAATGGCGAACTTACCTCGACGTGTTTCTTCAAGTTCGATGGTGAATTCTTGAATGATGAAAGCGAGGTGGTCTTCGGTAGGCAGAGAAGACACTTGAAATAATACGAGTCATTTCTCTGTTCTTTAAATTCAAACAATTCTGCCAAATACGGCCAGGGGTGCTGGGACAAACTATCTGCCTGCACCGCCATCATAGTTTTTGCATTAAATCTTAAGTCATTTTAAAGCTCTCTCACCCACATCTCATCGACCACAATCCTATTCAACTATGACGAGACGACAGGAAGCATAGCTAATACCGCGCTGGGCTCTGATTGGTCATAGTCTGTCACGTCACGTTACACTTTGACCTTTCAATGTTTATAATTGTTTTTAGCATTTAAAGGTTTTATTTTAGCGTTGATTTAAAAAATGGAACGAGGGGGAAATTAAAATGTAACGGAGTGAAAAGTAATAATTACCACTTAGAAATGTAGTCAAGTAAAAGTATAAAGTCTTAACAGAAAAAGTTACTTGAGTAAAGTACAGATACATGAATTTTGTACTTAAGTACTGTAACGAATTACATGTACTTCGTTACTGTCCACCATTGGCGATAATATGTCACATCCCTTCCCGTTCTGGGTTTTAGCAACAGCCCTCGGCTCACACTCTGGGAGAACTGGTGCAACTGAACTTACTTTCCTTTTCTTGTAGTTTTCTTTGCCTTTAATTGTTGGTACTGCACCCTCTTTCAATACGGGCTTATAGCCAATGCTCCTCAACAGATCAGAGGTCTCGTACGAGTCTTCAGTAAAATGTGCAGAGCAGAGGAGAGACCACTTTGTAGGCGCCCAATGTGCCTGTGAATTTCTTGCAAAACGCATCCAAATCTTTGTATGGCACCCGCCAGCAACACATCTACATAGCATGGCGATAAATTAGCTCAAACTGGAAGCTCGAAGTTGCAGTCAGCTCTGTGTTTTTAGTATAGCGGAAATAGCGATGAGACCAATAGCCTTCCTGTGGTGACGTCACAGATGTCAAAGTCATTCACTCAGACCGCTACAAATCATTTTAAATCACAAAAATTACTTTATTAGATTTATTGTTAATGCTTAAAACTATTCCTATGCCATTCTTGAGGTCTCAAGGCATTTATAAACAAAAAGTGGTTCTGTGTATCTCTAAGGTGTGCAACAGTACAGCGTTGCACACTGTTGTCATTTTTTTTTTTTATTTCAAAATTCACCATACATTCTCTATTGGGGATAGGCACCCTCATCTTCCACAGCCATACTTCTGTAATGTGTGCAGAATATGTTTTTTGCATTGTCTTGTTGAAATGTCCCTCAAAAAGATAGTCTTGAAGGAATCATACAGTGTGTTGCAAAAGTATTCATCCCCCTTGGTGTTTGTCCTGTTTTGTTGCATTACAAGATGGAATTAAAATTGAATTTTGCAGGGTTAGCACCATTTGATTTACACAACATGCCTACCACTTTAAAACAGCAAATTGCTGTGACACAAACAATAATTAATAATTAAGATGAAAAAACAGAAATCTGGAGTGTGCATAGGTATTCACCCCCTTTCGTATGAAACCCTAAAATAAGAGCTGGTCCAACCAATTCACTTCATAAATCACATAATTAGTTGGTTAAGATCCACCTGTGTGCAATCAAAGTGTCACATGATGTCTGTATCATCATCATCAACAGGAATATGAACAATGCCCGTGTGCTATTTTCAACAGTAGAGAAGCTAACTAATCCCCCACCACAATTAGCACCTGAACTTCTCTCAGTTAATAAATGCAATGAGTTTGCATCCGGCGGCACGGTGGTGTAGTGGTTAGCGCTGTCGCCTCACAGCAAGAAGGTCCTGGGTTCGAGCCCCGGGGCCGGCGAGGGCCTTTCTGTGTGGAGTTTGCATGTTCTCCCCGTGTCCGCGTGGGTTTCCTCCGGGTGCTCCGGTTTCCCCCACAGTCCAAAGACATGCAGGTTAGGTTAACTGGTGACTCTAAATTGACCGTAGGTGTGAATGTGAGTGTGAATGGTTGTCTGTGTCTATGTGTCAGCCCTGTGATGACCTGGCGACTTGTCCAGGGTGTACCCCGCCTTTCGCCCGTAGTCAGCTGGGATAGGCTCCAGCTTGCCTGCGACCCTGTAGAAGGATAAAGCGGCTAGAGATGATGAGATGAGATGAGATGAGTTTGCATCCTTCTTCAAAGGTAAAATTGATAAAATACGGCAGAATATTGTTCATAATATATCTCAGTTGCAAATAACTGAAAAGCTGCAATCACCAGTGACACAGACACACAATTTCAACACAATGTCAGAATTTTGTTTGATTGATTACAAGACTCTTGAAAAAAACTCTACAAAATCTCAGTTCCTCAACATCTGATTTGGACATTCTGCCCACCAACTTTTTTAAGTCTGTTCTTCACCTCAATTACAGATGTGCTTCAGATCATAAATACATCCATAGAGACTGGCATTTTTCCTGTGTCCCTGAAAAAAGCCATTGTAAAGCCCTACTTAAAAAGAATAATCTGGATGCTTCAGTATCGAACAACTACAGGCCAATATCAAATCTACCATTCATCGGGAAAATCCTTGAAAAAATTGTCTTCAATCAATTAACTGCCTTCTTGATATCAAACAGCTGTTTTGATAACTTTCAGTCAGGATTTCGTGCCAATCACAGCACTGAAACAGCGCTGATTAAAGTTATAAATGACATACGTCTTAATACTGATGCAGGCAAAACATCGGTCCTGGTGTTACTGGACCTCAATTCAGCTTTTGATACTGTTGATCACAACATACTGCTATATCGACTTGAACACTGGGTTGGGTTGACTGGTAAAGTTATCAATTGGTTAAAATCATACTTAAAAGATAGAAGCTTCTTTGCTACCATGGGAAATTGTACCTCAACATCAATGTCCTTGACCTGTGGTGTCCCCCAGGGGTCGATCCTTGGACCATTACTATTCAACCTTTATATGTTCCCACTTGGACAAATTATCAAGAATAACTCAATTTTGTATCACTGCTATGCAGATGACACCCAAATTTATTTTGCTCTATCACCTAATGATTATGCCCCCCCTTTAATGTCTCTACCAGTGTATCGACCAAATCAACAACTGGATGTCACAAAATTTTCTTCAGCTGAACACAGATGAAACAGAAGTAATTCTATTTGGGAAAAAAAGATGAAAGACTCAGGATTACCACTATTCTTGACACAAAGGGGATTAAAACAAAAGATATGGTTGAAAATCTTGGTGTTTTCATTGACAGCGAGCTAAAACTTTGACAGTCACATGAAAGCAATCACTAAATCGGCATTTTGTCACCTAAAAAACATTTCCAAACTAAGAGGACTTATGTCAAAAAAATGATCTGGAAAAACTTATACATGCCTTCATCTCTAGTAGGGTTGACTACTGCAATGGCCTTTTCACAGGCCTGCCAAAAAAGACCATCAAACAACTTCAGGTGATTCAAAATGCAGCGGCTAGGGTTCTCACACGAACAAAACGAACAGAGCACATTACTCCAATTCTAAGGTCCCTTCACTGGCTTCCAGTAAGCTACAGAATTGACTTTAAAGCATTGCTGCTGGTGTACAAATCTCTAAATGGTACAGGGCCCAATTACCTCTCTGATATGTTGCAGCGGCCTAACCCAATCAGATCTACCAGATCGCAGCAGCAAAATTTACTGGTAAAACCTGTTGTTAAAACAAAGTGTGGTGAAGCAGCTTTTAGCTACTATGCAGTAGAGCTATGGAACCAACTCCCAGAGGACATTAAAAATGCTCCTACTGTTGGCAGCTTCAAATCTAGATTAAAGACCAAGCTGTTTTCAGATGCTTTCTGCTAACTGATAAATATCATCTTTACATGTTTTAAACTTTACTTAACTTTTATTCTATTTTATTCTGCTGTTTTTTACTGAACTTTTACTTCATTTAATTATTTTATTTCTCGTCTCGTCTTCTTCCGCTTATCCGGGGCCGGGTCGCGGAGGCAGCAGTCTGAGCATGGAAGCCCAAACTTCCCTTTCCCCAGACACCTCGGCCAGCTCCTCAGGAAGAACACCGAGGCGTTCCCAGGCCAGCCGAGAGACATAGTCCCTCCAGCGTGTCCTGGGTCTTCCCCGGGGCCTCCTCCCGGGGGGACATGCCTGGAACACCTCCCCAGGGAGGCGTCCAGAAGGTATCCGAAAGAGATGCCTGAGCCACCTCAGCTGATTCCTCTCAATGTGGAGGAGCAGTTGCTCTACTCCAAGCTCCTCCCGAGTGACTGTGCTTCTCACCCTATCTCTAAGGGAGCGCCCAGCCACCCTGCGAAGGAAACTCATTTCGGCTGCTTGTATCCGCGATCTTGTTCTTTCGGTCATTACCCAAAGCTCATGACCATAGGTGAGAGTCGGAACGTAGCTCGACCGGTAAGTCGAGAGCTTCGCCTTTTGGCTCAGCTCCTTCACCACAACGGACCGGTAAAGTGACCGCATCACTGCGGAGGCCGCACCGATCCGCCTGTTGATCTCACGCGCTATCCTTCCCTCACTCGTGAACAAGATCCCGAGATACTTAAACTCCTCCACTTGAGTCAGGACTTCTCCACCAACCTGAAGAGGGCAAGCCACCCTTTTCCGGTCGAGAACCATGGCCTCTGACTTGGAGGTGCTGATTCTCATCCCAGCCGCTTCACACTCTACTGCAAACCGCCCCAGTGCATGCTGAAGGTCCTGGTTTGAAGAAGCCAACAGGACAACATCTGCGAAAAGCAGAGATGAAATCCTGTGGTTCCCAAACAGGATTCCTTCCAGCCCCTGGCTGCGCCTAGAAATTCTGTCCATAAAGATTATGAATAGAACTGGTGACAAAGGGCAGCCCTGCCAGAGTCCAACATGCACTGGGAACAGGTCTGACTTACTGCCGGCAATGCGAACCAGACTCCTGCTCCGTTCGTACAGGGACTGGACAGCCCTTAGCAAAGAGCCCCGAACCCCATACTCCCGAAGCACCCCCCACAGAATACCACAAGGGACACGGTTGAATGCCTTCTCCAAATCCACAAAGCACATGTGGACTGGTTGGGCAAACTCCCATGAACCCTTGAGCACCCTATGAAGGGTATAGAGCTGGTCCAGTGTTCCGCGACCAGGACGAAAACCGCATTGCTCCTCCTGGATCCGAGGTTCGACTATTGGCCGAATTCTCCTCTCCAGTACCCTGGAGTAAACCTTCCCTGGGAGGCTGAGAAGTGTGATTCCCCTATAATTGGAGCACACTCTCCGGTCCCCTTTCTTAAAAAGAGGGACAACCACCCCATTCTGCCACTCCAGAGGCATTGTCCCCGACCGCCACACGATGTTGCAGAGGCGTGTCAGCCAAGACAGCCCCACAACATCCAGAGACTTGAGATACTCGGGGCGGATCTCATCCACACCCGGTGCTCTGCCACCGAGGAGCTTGCTAACCACCTCAGTGACTTCGGCTTGGGTAATGGACGAGTCCACCTCTGAGTCATCAGCCTTTGCTTCCTCAATGGAAGACGTGACAGTGGGATTGAGGAGATCCTCGAAGTATTCCTTCCACCACCCGACAATGTCCCCAGTCGAGGTCAACAGCTCCCCACCCACACTGTAAACAGTGTTGGCAGAGTACTGCTTCCCCCTCCTGAGGCGCCGGACGGTTTGCCAGAATTTCCTCGAGGCCGACCGATAGTCCTCCTCCATGGCCTCACCGAACTCCTCCCAGTTCCGAGTTTTTGCTTCCGCAACTGCCCGAGCTGTGGCACACCTGACCTGCCAATACCCATCAGCTGCCTCAGGAGTCCCGGAGGCCAACATGGCCCGATAGGACTCCTTCTTCAGCTTGACGGCATCCCTTACTTCCGGTGTCCACCACCAGGTTCGAGGATTGCCGCCATGACAGGCACCGGAGACCTTGCGGCCACAGCTCCGAACAGCCACAGTGACAATGGAGGCAGAGAACATGGTCCACTCAGACTCAATGTCCCCCACCTCCCTCGGAAGCTGGGAGAAGCTCTCCCAGAGGTGGGAGTTAAAGACCTCCCCGACAGAGTGCTCGGCCAGACGTTCCCAGCAGACCCTCACCATACGTTTGGGTCTGCCAGGTCTGTCCGGCTTCCTCCTCCGCCAGCGGATCCAACTCACCACCAGGTGGTGATCAGTTGACAGCTCAGCCCCTCTCTTCACCTGAGTGTCCAAGACATAGGGCCAGAGATCAGATGAAACGACAACAAAGTCAATCATCGACCTCTGACCTAAGGTGTCCTGGTGCCACGTGCACTTATGGACACCCCTATGCTCAAACATGGTGTTTGTTATGGATAAACCGTGACTAGCACAGAAGTCCAATAACCAAACACCACTCGGGTTCAGATCGGGGAGGCTGTTCCTCCCAATCACGCCCCTCCAGGTGTCACTGTCGTCGCCCACGTGAGCGTTGAAGTCCCCCAGTAGAACAATGGAGTCCCCAGTCTGAGCACCTTTCAGTACCTCTCCCAGGGACTCCAAGAAGGCCGGATACTCTATACTGCTATTCGGCCCGTAGGCACAAACAACAGCAAGAGCCCTCTCCCCGATCCTAAGGCGCAGAGAGCGACCCTCTCGTTCACTGGGGTAAACCCCAACACATGGCGGCTGAGCTGGGGAGCTATAAGCAAGCCCACACCAGCCCGATGCCGTTCACCATGGGTGACTCCAGAGAAGTGGAGAGTCCAGCCCTTCTCGAGGAGCTGGGTTCCAGAGCCCAAGCTGTGCGTGGAGGTGAGCCCGACTATCTCTAGCCGGTACCTCTCAACCTCCCACACAAGCTCAGGCTCTTTCCCCCCCAGCGAAGTGACATTCCATGTCCCAACAGCTAGCCGCTGTGTTCGGGGATCAGGTTGCCGAGGCCCCTGCCTTCGACTGCTGCCCAATCCCCACTACACCAGCCCCCTACGGCTACCTCTGTGGATGTTGAACCCACAGGAGGTCGGGCCCACGTCACCGCTTTGGGCTGAGCCCGGCCAGGCCCCGTGGGCAAAGGCCCGGCCACCAAGCACTCGCATACGAGCCCCAACCCCAGGCCTGGCTCCAGGGTGGGGCCCCGGCTGTGCCATACCGGGCGACGTCACGGTCCTTGATTTTATTTTATCCATAAGGGTTTTGGTGAACTGATCTTAGTCTGGCCTGTCACCTAGGACCTGTCTGCCTTGGGAGACACTAACAGGGGCGTAATGCCCCCGACAACATAGCTCCTAGGATCATTCAAGCACACAAACCCCTCCACCACAATAAGTTGGCAGTTCTAGGAGGGGTATTTTATTTCTACTATTGTTTAATTCTTATTATTTTTTTCTCTCTACTTCCCCCTTTATTTTATGTAATTTTATTTTCTATTGTTTACTGTTTTGCCTTTACCTCTGTAAAGCACATTGAACTGCCACTGTGTATGAAATGCGCTATATAAATAAACTTGCCTTGCCTTGTATAAATCAGCCTGGTCTGGAAGGACCCTGACTCTGCAACACTACTAAGCAAGCAACATGAGAACCAAAGAGCACTCCAAACAGGTCAGAGACAAAGTTGTGGAGAAGTATAGATCAGGGTTGGGTTCTAAAAAAAAAAAAAAAAACTTTAAATATCCCACGGAGCACCATTAAATCCATTATTGCAAAATGGGAAGAATATGTTGCCATGACAAGCCTGACAAGAGAAGGCTGCCCATCAAAACTCACAGTCCAGGCAAGGAGGGTATTAATCAGAGATGCAACAAAGGCACTAAAGATAACACTGAAGGAGCTGCAAAGATCCACAGCAGAGATGAGAGTATCTGTCCATAGGACCACTTTAAGCCACACACTCCACAGAGTGGGGCTTCATGGAAGAGTGGCCAGAAAAAAGCCATTGTTTAAGAAAACACGTTTGAAGTTTGCCCAACAGCATGTGGCAGACTCACCAAACACAGAAGGTTCTCTGGTCAAATGAGACTAAAATTGATCTTTTTGGCCATCATGGGAAATGCCATGTGTGGTACAAATCCAACACTCTGAGAACACCATCCCTACAGTTAAGTATGGTGGTGGCAGCATCGTGCTGTGAATGTATTTTTCATCTTCAGGGACAGGAAAGCTGGTCAGGACTGAAGAAAAGATGGATGGCACTAAATACAGGGCAATTCTGGAGGAAAACCTATTTGAGTCAGCCAGAGGTTTGACAATGAGACAAAGGTTCATGTTCTAGCAAGACAATGACTCTAAACATACTTGGAATGGCTTAATCAAAGCCCAGACCTCAATCCAATTGAGAATCTGTGGCATAACTTCAAGATTGTTGTACATCAACACAACCCATCTAACTTGAAGGAGTTGGAGCAGTTTTGCCTTGAGGAATGGGCAAAAATCCCAGTGGCTAGATGTGCTAAGCTAATAGAGACATACAGTACCCTAAGAGACTTGCAGCTGTAATTGCAGCAAAAGGTGGCTCTACAAAGTATTGACTTTGGGGGCGTGAGTACCTATGCACACTCCAGATTTCTGTTTTTTTTTCATCTTAATTATTGTTTGTGTCACAATAAAACAACAATTTTCATCTTTAAAATGGTAGGCATGTTGTGGAAATCAAATGGTGCTAACCCTCCAGAAATTAATTTTAATTCCAGCTTGTAATGTGACAAAACAGGACAAACACCAAGGGGGATGAATACTTTTGCAAGACACTGTATGTTGCTCCAAAATGTCACTGTATTTTGTAAGTGACACACTTTTCATTGCTCTGTTGATACCGGGACTTGCTTTCTGACCAGTGAACTAGCTAGTGTTAACCCTCTTTCATGTTCATTGCCTTGTTGATAGCAGAGCTTGTTGAGCAATGAACAAGCTTTTTATCTGCAGCCTATTAACTAAAATGGGGCAGTCAAGCAGTCACATTAGTCCAACACAGAAGCAGAGATGGCACATATAGACCCTTTTCACTCACGTGGCCTTCGTAAGCGCGACCGCCATTTTGGACATGAAGAAATAATGGTTTATGGCACAGACCCTTTCAGTTCTCGCTCATCTAGCTGCTACAATGACTGCTTAGACTGCAACAATAATACCTAACACACATTTAAGTATCCGTCATAAAGATGTGAAACTCGTCGAGTGACGAGTGTGTTCATTGATAAGCTAACACAATCTAAAAGTAGACATACCATCACACTGCCCTGGTGCTGTGTACAGTTTACCTTCTATGGTTTGTGCACTCACTATTTGCCATTACTTTCTCCAACCCAGTGTTCAAACTATGCCGATATTTTCGGGGGGTCCCTTTGGAGGGGGGGTGCTTGCGCTTGTCTCAGAGCGCAGATCTCCAAACACATGAGAAGCCTATCTTACGCACATCACGCGGACTCCACACCTCCACACATGCATCGCGTCTGAAGTCATAACTCATCAGGGGAAATCGTGTCCGCATTGGCATGTTCAAAAAACAACCTCGCGTCAACAATGATACCACACACAAGAAAAAAAAAAAAAACAGTCAGGCTACTCAACACATCTGATCCACAGCAGCACCAAAGCATCACTGGAAATCATGTCAACAACCAATCTTCCATTTCAACACGCGTCAACAAACAAATGGCACCACAAACATGAATGAATCGGTCAGGCTACCGATTCCAAACCCACAGCAGACGAATAATTAAATGCATCTTACCTTAAAGCAGAATCAACCACAAAGGAAGTCTGTTGGCACTGTTGGCACACTTCCTTTCTACTAGTTTGTGTCCCCAACCTGGCAGCAGCAGTCGTCATATCAGTTTATTTTATCTTTGATGTAAACACAACACTTCGGATATGCAAATGCTTCCTGTTACACATGATTGCTATGTCAATAAACATCATTTTGCCAATATTTTAGAGACCATCCATCTTCTCCGTCGGTCAGCATCCGTCGGGATCCGATAAAATGATAAATCTTGCCTTGTGTGTTGATGGTTACTGCATCCAGGTGCACAACAATATAATGGCATGATGGAAGTCTTGCTGAAAGTAAAAACTTACTTTGATGGCTATATTCCTTTCGATGCTTTGCCGTCGTTCCTCGTTGTTGGCTGTGGTAGACTACTGGTAGTTCATGTCCAAAATGGCGGCCACGTTTGTCGTGACGTCACGTGAAAAGGGTCCATAGGCAGCAACAGCCACAGTCAAATGGTGCAGTTGGAGTCTTGTTCTTGGACTCGACTCGGATCAATAGTGGACTTGACTCAACTTAAAATTTTCTTTAATGACCTGCACTTGATTCACACTTGAATACCGGGGACTGAAGACTGGACTCGGTGTCAAGGTTTAGTGACTCAACTACACCACTGGATGCAACACAGAGGTACCGTAAATATGCCCATGTCTTAACTTTTATGAAACATGTTCCTGGCATCGAATTCAAAATAAGCATAGATTTTTCAAAAAACAATAAAACTTCTCAGTTTCAACATTTGATATATTGTATTTGTACTACAGTCAATGAAATATCGGGTTTCCATGATTTGCAATCACATTCTTTTTTTTGGGCTTTTTTTCACCTTTATTGGATAGGAGAGTGTAGAGACAGGAAATGAGCAGGAGAGAAAGACGGGGAGGGATTCATGGTACGGCGCCTTATCCACCTGAGCCACGACGCCCCCCTGCAATCACATTCTGTTTTTATTTACATTTATACACAGTATCCCACCTATTTTTTGGAAATGGGGTTGTATTTTATCACCACAAAATCTTTTCAATAAAGACAAAATTATGCAATTTATCTAGCTGCAAACATGATGTATATTTATAACATTTATGGGTTTGTTATTGAACCCATAGGTTACACATTTATCCTTTGAGAATCAGGCCATGGGAAGAGTAAATAGTGAAGCCTCTCAAATAAGATTAGACTTTCCACATAACTGGCTTCGGCAGGATTCTTTAACTGTACAGTGACTATTGTGGCCTCAGTCAGGTCACAGGAAATATCATGACCAATTTCTGCTTGTTCCCCATGCCCTTGAACAGTAAATGAGTTACCATCTTCAAATAATTAAACTTCAAAAGTGCCTATAATTTGAACAAGATTCAAGAATGGAATGAATGGAAAATGGCTTTTAGCACAATGTCAGATCACTATGATTATTTGCTCTGTTCAGTGTCCCCCCTGGGTTACATGCATTTGAAAAACTGCTGAGATACTGTATGAGATATATGCTAATATGAGCAGTATCTTAATATGTTCCAGTTCACTAGAATAACACATTCAATATGTCAAGAGAGTTCTGCAGAGACTGGTGATAATAAAATACTGTCCTGAGTATATTTCTAGGGTACACATGAATGGAGTATTAATGGATAACTCGAAGGGTAGTGCTTTCACAGAGGAGCTACTCTGCACCATTAACTACCTCTAGTAAGTTCTAGGACTCACCAACACTTCATTCGTTGTTTTATTAAAAACATTAGCACCGAAGCTGCCCTCCATCTAATTATCATGAGGTGGATCCAAGAAAGTGTTGAAGGCTCATTGATTTGCATGGGGCACAAAGGCTAGCCCATATGATCCAATCCCACAGAAGAGCGACTGTAGCACAAACTGCTGAAAAAGTTAGTGGTGGATAAAACTGAGCAGAGCCTTCGACACCCATGACCCTGTCGCCGATTCACTGGTTGTCCTTCATTGGACAACTTTTGGTCAGTACTAACCACTGCATACCAGGAACACCCCACAAGATGTGCATTTTGGAGATGCTCAGACCCAGTCATCTAGCCATAACAATTTGGCTCTTGTCAAAGTCACTCAGATCCTTATGCTCGCCCATTTTTCCTGCTTCCAACACATCAACTTCAAGGACTTACTGTTCTCTTGCTGTCTATCCCACCCCTTTACAGGTGCCATTGTAACAATGTAATTCACTTTTCCTGCCAGAGTTTTTAATTTTATGGCTGATTGGTGTATATTATTATATTTATTGATTAATAATAATAATAATAATAATAATAATAATAATAATAATAATATTATTATTATTATTATTATTAACAACAACAACAACGACAACCCACCTCTCGCCTGTAGTCAGCTGGGATAGGCTCCAGCTTGCCTGTAACCCTGTAAAACAGGATAAAGCATCTAGAGATAATGAGATGAGATTAATAATAATAATAATGATAATAATAATAATAAAAATAACAACCCACCTCTTGCCCATAGTCAGCTCGGATAGGCTCCAGCTTGCCTGCAACCCTGTAGAACAGGATAAGCAGCTACAGATAATGGATGGATAGAGAATAATAATAATAATAACAATAATAATAATAATAATAATAATAATAATAACTAGACAGGGACACTCTAACGAGTGCAAACCCCGCCTTTTCCCTATTAAAATACATTGGGCGAAAATTTCGAAGTTCTGCCATGACCTTGACCTTTTGACCTTTGACCTCCAAAATTTAATGGTTTCCTTCCTGGGTGATTGGCAACACGTACAAAATTTGGTCCAAATCGATCCATTGGTTCTTGAGATATCTTGCAGACACACAGACAGACAGACAGACAGATACACACACACACAGACTGACGCAGGTGAAAATAATAACCCCTCCGACTACTGTCGGCGGGGTTAATAATAATAATGCCATGTTAGCCTGCACTAGCTACAACTCAGTGTGTGCAGTGTGAATCACTTTTCATATCAGCACAGAAGGAACTCTGGACAGAGCTTTCAGTGTATTTGAAGGCAGCATTGCAATGTTTAATCAGACACAAGCAAATGAAAATTACATCTAACATTAAATACGATACTTTAAACTGTCTGTCTCATCCTACTTCCTTCCTGGATGCATAGGCTCATCAGCATGATTTCCAAAACCCTAGCATGAACTATTTATAAGGTATCTGAACAGATCTATGTAGATTTGTTGTTTTTGCTTGGCAAAAGTATAGGCGAGAGGCCTAGTGTAGATGGCAACCCTGAATAAAACTTGGCCCTGTGAGCCCTAGCTTTAGTGAATCCTGCTGTCATTCCACATTCAGTGACTTCTTGATGTCATGGTCAATTTAGAAAACAGCAAGTGCAAACAAGAACAGCAATTGGCAACAAATTGAAGTGTACTCAAATTAGAATATAAGACATGCAAGATATGGCCACTGTAGTATATATACACTCACTTATTACTTTATTAGGGTCACATGTACACCTGCACACTCATGCAATTATCCAAACAGCAGCACAATCCCTAACATCATGCAGATGCAGGTCAATATCAGAATAAAATAAAATGTATCTCCATGACCCCTTGGTAAAATTTTCTATAGATTTCTATAGAAAAAAAATCTATAAAAATTCTATAAAATTTCTCAATGAAATTTTATAGAATTTTTATAGACTTTTTGTAGAAACTTTATAGAGTTTTAATAGAAACTTTATAGAGTTTCAATAGAAATTTTATAGAGATTATACATAGAAATCTTATATAATTCCTATAGAAAGTCAACAGAACGATTGGTTCTTGAGAATGGTTTATATTTCGTATCTGAACAGTTAAAGCATAAGAAACATCTCATCTCATTATCTCTAGCCGCTTTATCCTTCTACAGGGTCGCAGGCAAGCTGGAGCCTATCCCAGCTGACTACGGGCGAAAGGCGGGGTACACCCTGGACAAGTCGCCAGGTCATCACAGGGCTGACACATAGACACAGACAACCATTCACACTCACGGTCAATTTAGAGTCACCAGTTAACCTAACCTGCATGTCTTTGGACTGTGGGGGAAACCGGAGCACCCGGAGGAAACCCACGCGCACACGGGGAGAACATGCAAACTCCACACAGAAAGGCCCCCGCCGGCCCCGGGGCTTGAACCCAGGACCTTCTTGCTGTGAGGCGACAGCGCTAACCACTACACCACCATGCCGCCCAGCATAAGAAACAAGAAAGAAATAATTCCTGCTTTCACTTAAGAGATGGTCGGATTGGGACCCTGCAGTTAGTGGTTGCAGTGTGTAAAAATGAATGTGAAGATGATATATGTAACTGTAAAAAAGAATTGTACTGTATATTTTGACGTTTCGAATAATGTTTCAATTAAATACAGGTATATATAAAGTTAAGGGGCATCAAATTAGAGAGGTTGAAATCACTAATGAATTGATAGCATGTAATTTATCTGATATAGCAAATAAGTATATTTACATGAAAATACAAAGAAAGATGTTTGTTTCACTTCTTCCAAATGCCATTGAGCTTGACTGAAAATTAATGTATAGCGTATATCAGCGTTTATTTTGGAAGTACATTTATTAAATTATGTCTTAAACTGTAATTTACATTTGGATCAATTGAGTTGTTGATCAGAAGTGTTATTATGTGAGATAAAGTAAATGAAATAAAGAACATTTTTATTGGAGATAAGTACTAAAGTTGTTCTTTGGATGCAAGGCCTTTTGTCTCAGACTGGAATTTCTGTAGGGTCTTTAAAATCCACCAAATTGTGTTTTTATGGAAATAACCATTATGAAATTTATAAAATTCTGTTGGCCCTAATAAAGTAGAGCTTCTATAGAACTCTGTATCAATTCTATAGAAATCGTTTTCTATAGACTACTATTTATATAGAATTCTGTTGAGATTCTATAGAAGCTGTTTTCTATAGAGTACAACTTCTATAGAATTTATACTATTTCTATACAACTTCTATAGAAACTATTTTCTATAGAGTATTAGTTCTATAGTGTTCTATAGAGATTGTATAGAAAGAGGGGTTTCTATAGGATTTTCTATAGTTTCTATAGAATTCTAAAAAACATTTTGACAAGGGACCTCATTCTCCTGACATCAACAAGGTGTTTCCACCTGTAGAACTGCACTCACTGAACTGCTCACTAGGTGTCTGTTTTGTGTGTGTAAACTTGACACATTGCTGTGCATGAAAATCCCAGGTTTCTGAAAATCAAACAAGCTCATCTGGTTTGTCTGGCACCAACACCCAGACCACTGTCAGTCACTGAGATCACAGTTTGTTAGCATCCATTTGTTTCCATTGTTCAGTATGAACATTAACTGAAGCTCTTGACCTGTATCTGCATGATTTTATGCAATCTGCTGCCACATAATTGCCTGATTGTGCACATTCTTGCATGCCAGATGTTGATAAGATTTGAAAGGGAATGCCAAAATTACACCTTTCTGCTTCAGCTTATATGCACAGTCACAAGTTGATGACCACTATGAGGCCTTTCTGTCCACCTTACTTAAGCTTTATGACAAACACTGCCCATTTAGAAAGTCTTCAGCTAAAAATAAAAGTAGACTGCATAAGCCATGGATTACTAAAGGCATAGAAAAGGCATGTTTTTCTTTTTACATCTTATATAAACTATATGGAACATAGAACTAAAGAAGCAGAAAATAGATATAGGACATATAAAAGTAAACTACAGGGATGTGATTTTTCCGCGAATTCGCGGAATTCCGCTTTTTTCACCTCAAAATTTGAAAAAAAAATTTTTTCCGATTTTTCGCTCAAAAATCTGCATTCGTATCCTATTTGCTCCGACTTTCAGTAATTCCATCATTGAGATGAAATGAGGTACGTGATTGGCCCATCGCTCTGTAACAACCTATGAACGCGCTTGTTAGATAGCTGTACGTAAGCTCGCTTCAAACAAAGAGTTGAAAGATGGCAGCCTCCGTGATCGAGCGTAAAGATGCAAATTGAGTTAAAGAAATCGACAGAATAGTGAAAAACAAGTTCTGCTGGGAATGGTTGGAGAAAGAGGTTGCTACAGACATTGGACATAAGACTGAGACATTTGTTCAGCGATTTCGTTCTTTGGGGAGACGGCAGAGGTCTCTGGCTGTCAAGTTTGGGGATGCTGGGACCTCCCCTGCCCGAGCTACGAGCGTGCAAAGTCGGGCTGGAGCCCGGGATAGAAACGAAACCTAAGCGGAGCGCCGCGGCTCGCCTCGGGGCGAATTACATCCCGAGGTGCGGGGCTAGCGCGCCCTGCCCATGCTGGTTCTTTGGGGGGAGGGCAGAGGACTCTGGCTGTCAAGTTTGGGGATGCTGGGACCTCCCCTGCCCGAGCTACGAGCGTGCAAAGTTGGGCTGGAGCCGGGGATAGAAACGAAACCTAAGTGAGTGAACACAGTAGTTTTGAATATCCTTAAGTGAGTGAACACTGGGGTTCTGAATATCCTTAAGTGAATGAACACTGGAGTTATGATTATCCTTTGGTGAGTGAACACTATAGAGTTATGTATATGAAGTTGACATTGCTAGAGTAGAAACTGCAGAAAAAAAGTGACTGATATGCTGGAACTGGACATGGATGCTAGCATCTTTTTTCTTTGAGGGTTCCTGAAGACTTGTGGATGAATTCTTATGTTGCATCATGTTTGTTTGAAAAGGCACATTTAGGTATGTTCAACTTCTACAGTAATTGAAAGTATAAATTTTGTTTTTCCTTATACAATTTTCTATTTATTCTAATGCAGATTTAATTTAGAATGACATTTTTAGGTTTCATGTTTTGGCTTTTTGTCTGTTAAGAATCATTGAATTTACTATAGGGGCTCAGAGTTGCATGTTGACCATTAAATTGGCTTGAATTTGTTAATCATGACAAGTTTTTTCTTGTGTGTTTGCTTCCATTTTAGTACAGTTTTTAAGTCAGAAAACCCCAGAACCCAGGAGCTTTGGGGGGCTTCGCCCCCTTTGTCCCCCCACCAGGGCACTGCCCTGGACCAGCTGGGGGCCTGTAGCCCCCAGAACCCCCGCCTAAAATTTTCAGATAATTTCACCAGCCCCAAATCACATCCCTGAAACTAATAAGTATCATAAGATTAAACAAGAAGGAATATTACTATAAGCAGTTGGAACAGCACAAGAACAACGTTCAAGGAACTTGGAAGATATTAAATAGTTTAATTAAAAAAAAGTACTGCAAGTATTGATTATTCAAGTCATTTTATTAAAGATAATAATTATAAATAACACTACAGAAATAGCAAATGAATTAAACAAGTTTTGTAAATGTTGGACCTTCCCTTGCAAAAGAAATTGTTAAACCAAGGGAAACAGGTGGCATAAATGAAAGTATTATCACTCGGAATCCAAACTCCATAGTCATCAGAAGTGTACATGATAGAGAGATCCTGGAAACTGTTACAAAATTTAAAAATAAGAAGTCTATCGACTGCACCAACATAGATATGACACTGATCAAAGATATAATACACAGTATAGTAACACCATTCACATACATCTGCAATCAATCTTTTCTAACCAGTATTTTTCCAAGCAAAATGAAACTCACTAAAGTAATTCCCATCTTCAAAAGTGGAGACAGATACCAGTTCACCAACTACAGACCCATCTCTTTGCTCTCAATTTTCAAAAATCTTAGAAAAACTGTTTGCAAAGGACTGGAGACCAGGGGTTTAAGTTATGATACGTGAAAGGTGGGGTGAACACGGCTCATGGTGAGTGGTAAAGCCAGTCAGACAGAACATGGATTGATTACCTTGCTGATAAGGAAAGGTCCTAGGTACCTGGGAGCCAGCTTGCAGGAGATGGTTCTGAGTGGCAGGTGGCGTGTGGAGATCATGATTCGTTGCCCCACCCAGTAGGTGGGCGCCTTAGAGTGGCATTTGTCGGCCTGCCTCTTGGATGCTAGGGCGGAGCGAATGAGTCTTCTCCAGGCCATTGCCCATGTCCTCCTGCAGCGGCATATGAAGATCTGGGCTGAGGGTACTGCGACCTCCTCCTCCTGGCTGGGGAACAGTGGTGGTTGGTACCCTAGTGAGCACTGGAAAGGACAGAGACCTGTGGCAGAGGAAGGGAGAGTGTTATGTGCGTATTCAATCCAAGGTAAGTACTTGCTCCAAGAACTGGCATCCCTGGATGCCATGCACCTGAGTGCAACTTCCAAAGCCTGGTTAGCCCATTCTGCCTGGCCATTGGTCTGTGGGTGGAAGCCTGAGGAGAGACTACAGGTGGCCCCGATGAGTTTGCAAAAGGCTCTCCAGAACTGTGCAGTGAACTGAGGACCCCAGTCAGAAACTATGTCAGTAGGCAGACCATGTAGGCAGAAAACGTGGCGGATGAGTAGTTCTGCGGTCTCTTTGGCTGAGGGGAGCTTGGGCAGAGGAATGAAATGGACGGTCTTGAAAAAACGGTCAATGATAGTGAGGATGCATGTATTGCCACCTGAGTTGGGGAGTCCTGTAATGAAGTCCAGGACGATGTGAGACCAGGGTCGATGAGGAATCGGGAGGGGTCTTCGCAAGCCGGCAGGGGGTCGATTGGCTGTCTTGTTCTGGGCACATGTGTCGCAGGCTGCCACAAACTCCTGGATGTCTTCCTTGACGGATGGCCACCAGAAGCACTGTTGGACGAGTGCCAGGGTTAGAGCAGCTCCCGGGTGACAAGCCAACTTGGAGCCATGACCCCACTGCAGCACCTGGGTTCACACGGAACAGGGAACAAACAGATAGTTAGGGGGTATGTTGTTTGAGTTACCTTCACTGGGGTCCTGCTCCAGGGCCTTCTGCACGAGCATCTCAACTTCTAGAATGGCAGCTCCCACCAGGCAGCATGGAGGAAGGATGATCTCAGGTGGCTTAGACTCCTCTTGGTGGGAAGAGAACATCCTGGACAGGGCATCGGGTTTGCCATTCTTGGAGCCTGGGCGGTAGGAGAGCGTGAAGTTGAACCGGGAGAAGAAGAGAGACCAATGGGTTTGACGGGAGTTGAGACGTTTGGCAGACTTGAGGTACTCCAGGTTTTTATGGTCAATCCAGACTAGGAAGGGGAGATCCGACCCCTTGAGCCAGTGCCTCCACTCCTCCAAGGCTAGCTTGATGACCAGCAACTCTCTGTCGCCTATGTCATAATTACATTCAGCAGGGGACAGCCGGTGAGAGAAGGAGCAGGGATGGACCTTGTTATCACTGGCCCTCTGGGAGAGAATGGCTCTGACCCCAGACTCGGAAGCGTCGACCTCCATGATGAACTGTTTGGTCGGGTAGGGTGAGAATGGGTGCTGTGGTGAACTTGCACTTAAGCATGGAGAAGGCTTTCTCTGCTTCCTTCCCCCACTTGAACAAGGTCTTAATCGAGGTCAAGGCAGTGAGAAGTCCAGCCACCATGCTGAAGTCACGGATGAAGCACCTGTAGAAATTAGCGAATCCCAGGAAACACTGGCGCTCTCGTCACGAGGATGGGGTGGGCCAGTCTGCGACTGCCTCAAGCTTGAGGGGGTCCATCTGGATCCTAGCCGGGGAGGAGATGAACCCCAGAAACAAGACAGAGCTCTGGTGGAATTCACTCTTTTCCGCCTTGACAAACAGCTTGTTTTCTAGCAGGCGCTGGAGGACCTGCCGGACGTGGCCCCAATGTTCCTTCAGGGAGTGAGAGAAGATCAGGATGTCATCCAGGTATACGAAAATGAAGATGTTAAGAAAGTCCCTTCGGACGTCGTTGATGAGTGGCTGGAAGACTGCGGGCGTGTTGGTCAGGCTGAAAGGGACCACGAGGTACTCCTAGTGGCCAGTTGTGGTGTTAAAGGCCGTCTTCCACTCATCCCCCTCCCTGATCCTGACGAGATGGTAGGTATTGCATAAGTCCAACTTGGTGAATATCTTGGCTCCCTGGAGTAGCTCAAAGGCTGTAGTCATGAGCAGTAGGGGGTAGTGGTTCTTGACCGTGATGGCATTGAGACCTCGATAGTCAATGCAGGGGCGGAGTGACTTGTCCTTTTCCACAACGAAAAATCCCGCCTCTTCTGGGGAGGAGGAAGGGTGGATGATCCCAGCCGCCAGAGACTGGGAGATGTACTTCTCCATGGCTTGCCTTTCAATGGGAGAAAGAGAGTAGAGTCGCCCTTTGGGTGGTGCCGTCCCAGGCAGGAGGTCAATTCCACAGTCATAGGGTCTGTGAGGAGGGAGGGACACTGCTTGGGTCTTGCTGAAAACAAGTCTTAAGTCCAGGTATTCCAGAGGCACATGAGAGAGGTCGGGAAACTCGCTGGCTGAAGGCTGCGGTGGTTTGGCGGGAGGCAGAGTGGAGTTCAGGCAGGAAGCTAGGCAGGAATGACTCCAGCCTAGGATGGTATTATCAGCCCAGTTTAGGTGGGGGTTGTGCTGCATTAACCAGGGTAATCCTAGGATGATGGGTACATGGGGTTGTTCATGATGTGGAGTTAGATGGTTTGAGTGGTTGCTGGAAATCCTCAGGGTGAATGGGGCGGTAAGGTGGGTGATGGTGGTCAAGCTGGTGCCATTGAGTGTGAGGACTGTGAGAGGGACGTCAAGGGCGAATAGCGGAATTCCCAGACGCTTGGCGGTGGCGGAGCAGATCAGGTTCCTGTCCGCCCCTGAGTCAACGAGGGCCTGGAGATGGTGATGCTGGTTGTCATAGATGACAATGACAGGGAGTAACAGTTGATCAGCAGGGGGCTGGTTCCGAGTGTTGCCCACCAGGGCCCCTCGATTCACTGGTGGTCTCGTTCCCTTTAGCAGGCAGGCTCAGCAGATGTGTCCTTGCTGACCACAGTAGAAATAGGCCCCTGTGCTCCACCGGTGCTGTTGTTCCTCTACTGACACCCATACCTGGTCTACCTGCATGGGTTCGACGGACGAGGCAGGAGGTGGAGAGGAGGTGAAGCTGGGGCGGGTCTTCTCTCTCCTCCGTTGCTGGAACCAGGCATCAATACAGTTGTCGAGGTCCATGAGACTGGAAAGGTCCAACGGCAGTTCCCGCAATACCAGTTCATCCTTAATGGTGTCAGACAAGCCATGCAGGAATGAGTCGACCTGGGCGCTCTCGTCCCAACCGCACGATGCTGCCAATGTCCGGAACTCGATGGCGTAGTCCGACGTAGACCGGGACCCCTGCCACAGCTCCATGAGCTCTCTAGCTGCCTCCCGGCCTGACAGAGAGTGGTTGAAAGTTCGCCTCATCTCCTCGGAGAAATCCTTGAAACAGGAACAAAAGGGTGCATCGGCGTCCCAGACCACTGTTCCCCACTCTCTGGCCTTGCCGGTGAGGAGTGTGATAGTATATGCTACCCGGAAGCATTCTGTGGGGAAGGCCAGAGGTTGCAGCTCTAGGATCAAAGAGCATTGAGATAGGAATGATCTGCAGGTACCTGGTTCTCCACTGTAGGGCTAAGGCGCTGGAAGTCTGGGTTCACAGAGAGGAGCTGAAGTAGGAGACGGCTGGGCAGGGGTAGGCATGGCTTGATAGCGCTTCATCTGTGTGGTGAGGAGATTGAGTGAGTTGGACAGGGTGGTGAGGTTCTGGGTGATCTGCTGGAGGTCTTGTTGATGGGTCCTGAGAAGAGTACCTTGCTGCTGGATGGCTGTTCTCAGACGGGTGAGTTCCGCTGGATCCATGTTGGCCAGAACGTACTGTTGGGGTGGTGGAGGTGTGGTGAGATAAGGATCCACAAGCAGAACACAGACAGTAATCCAATAAATAAGGTGCTTTAATCCAGGGAAAAGGGCATGGCAAAAACAGGACAAAAACAAATGGCAAAAATAGTCCAGGTAAAAAGAGACAAAAAACTTGACAAAAACACGAGACAGACAAGGACAAAAACACTGGAGCAAAAAAACCATAAACAAGAAAAACACTGGAGAGAAAAAACCATGAAAAACATTAAGGCAGGGTCGCAGGCAATCTGGAGCCTAGAGATAATGAGATGAGAACGAACATTAAGGCACAGAAACAGCTAGGGAAAACAAACAAGATGTTCTGGCAAAGTCAGGGTCTGAGAAGGGCTTATTTATACACAGCAGAGAGAACCAGGAAGTGAAATGCAGGATAGATGGAATTCCAGTCCTGCATCCTTATTAGCGCTGACCTGGGAGATAAGAAATCTCTGGAGTGGAAGTCCGTGCAGGATTTTCTACTAGGATTTTCTACTTTGTGCAGGACAGCTCCTGCACAAAGTAGAAAATGAGCTTACAATATTAAAGAAATGGTTTGACATTAATAAACTGTCTTTGAACTTAAGCAAAACAAAATTTATCATATTTGGCAATCGAAAAACTAACAGTCATATTAAAATCAAAATAAATGATGTAGAAATTGAACGAGTGTTTGTGAATACATTTTTGGGTGTTATTATCGATAATAAACTTAACTGGAAACCACATATAGATAATGTTAAGACAAAAACATCCAAAACAATTGCTATAATGTGTAAAATGAAAACTATCTTAAATCAAAAATCAATTAACATACTGTATCGCTCTCTCATGCTCCCATACATTAGCTATTGTGTGGAAGTACGGGGGAACAACTATAAAACAAATATCAACCCAATATTTTTTATTCCAGAAGAAAGCCATAAGAATTAAATATATGATTAATAATTGAAACACAGACTATAAGATAATATGTATATATTTTAAAAAATTGCGATATGAAATTGAAACAGTAGGCTATACTGTTTGGTATTTAAATTTTAGTATAAAAATAATAGCATACAGTGGAAGATGATACTTCGTGAGGTCTTGTTAAGTTCTTTTGGCTTTGTTTTTCTTTCTTTTTACTGTATGTAAATTATTATAACTGTATCTGTTGTTTTGTTTTTGCTTTCTCATTTTTTCCTTTTGTTTTTTTGTCTTCATTACTTACTTTTGATATATAAATGAAATGTAAAAAGGGTAGGCGCAATAAGCCAAGGCTTCAGCCTATACCTTTTTGGTCAGAATTCCATTGATCAAATGAAAGTATTGTACCTTATGATGTGCTTAAAATGACCGAAATAAAACTATACTATACTATACTATACTATACTATACTATACTATACTATACTATACTTCCAATCCTCTGCATCAACATCAGCCGTTCTTCTTCTCCAATCTCTGAAAGCATCCAAATTTAGCTTATTGCTATGTGACCCT
Source organism: Neoarius graeffei (assembly GCF_027579695.1). Classification (NCBI taxonomy): domain Eukaryota; kingdom Metazoa; phylum Chordata; class Actinopteri; order Siluriformes; family Ariidae; genus Neoarius; species Neoarius graeffei. The sequence continues at coordinate 35,930,735 of NC_083586.1, forward strand.
CATTATTTCAAGGGAGTCAAGAAATCCATGCAACCCAAGAAACCTTTCATATTTTAAAAATATCTCTTGTAGAGGCAGAGGAGTTATGTATATCTATTAGGGACAGAAAACAAACCCATTCTGTTGTTCCCCCATCCCTTTTTCTTCACTATAAATTGTTTCATGGCTGTCAAAGCCTTTATCATTTCAGGCATTTCTAGCTGCCTACATTCCCACCTGGTTGATGGCATGGTCTTTACGCAACTGCTCGCTGGGCACTGTAGCATAGCTGCCCACTGCTCTGGGTATATGTGTGTGCTCATTGTTCACTTGTGTGTGAATGCTTGTTGTTCACTGGTTCAGATGGGTTAAATGCAGAGGATGAATTTTGCTGTGCTTGAGTGTACACGTGACCAAAAATAAAGACTTCTTCTTCTTTATTGTAAGGTTCTTGATCTGTGTTGAAAGAAAGGCCTTGTATTATACTAAGGAACTAACTATGGTATGAAGTCAGTGTAATGGCCCAAAACATGGATCCAATAAATGACTTGGCTGTGTCAATGATTACAAGGTCAAGTGTGTGACCACCTTATTAAGTTTTAACACTCTCTTTGAGACACCTTGCTTGCTACCTAGTATATTCTTTCCACTGTCATATATTTAACTGCAGCATTTGGAAATATGTAAACCTAGCATTTTCATTTAACCTAAAACTGATTCTTCTGTTTCGAGGGCAAGCACTGTACAACTCTCAACACCATTAACAACTGCTCCTGGTGACATATCTGGAGTGCAGTCTATTATCACAGAGTAGTATTTGACTTTTCGTTATGATAGCACCAGTCATGCACTTTGTCAGAAGGTAAATTTGTCCTCCTCACATGTTCTCAATTCACGGAGTCAAACCAAGCCATTAATTCAACTTAGTCCAGGAAACATTTTATTTTGCAAATTCAAACAGCCTCTCTAAGTATCCACAGAAGGCCAGATTCCACTCAGACATAGCATGGTGTCACACATGGTGGTGGCAAATCTGCCTTTGCCTAGTGCAAAGACTGCCCATGACCAGAAGTAATCAAACCGGCCATGTGACAATTTGTTTGCATTTTCAATTGGGGAATCCATGCTACACAGCATAGGCTATATGAGAAAACATGATGGAATTGTCTATAAAGAGGTTTAATCTGATGAGATGGAACTTTGATGCAACTAGCTCCAAGTATCTTCCAATCCACAATGCTAAAATCTCAATAAATCATTTGGAAAGATGGCATGATTGGACATGGAAAGGATATAAGTGACTGCACTGATACAGTCTGCAACATACTTAAAGTATACATCCAAACAAAGAAATAGGACATTTTAGACAGCAATTTTAAAAGACAGAGAATGCAGGCAATAACCAGAGTTTAACAAAATAATTAAGTCTGCCATTAAGTCCAATTATGAAGCACAAGTTAGCATAATGAAAGCCCTCAAGTCAGACTAATCCCAATTTAACCTCATCTTCCCTGTTCAGTCAAGAAAAGGAATGATTCTGTGAGGAAGCAGGCTTACTGGTCAATTCATAGTATAAAAAGCCTTTAAAACAATATTCCAGCACAAGGTACCCTGTTGCTAAAAGAACAGCTATCATTTATTGAACAAGATAACCACCAGTGTGACTTGTGTTTATGTGTCCAAATAGGGTTTTATTCTGAATAAGTGCAGTGAAATGCATTGAAGCTAATGGCCCTTTTCCACTACCCTTTTTCAGCTCACTTCAGCTCGGTTCAGCTCACTTCAGCCCGACACGGCTCGCGTTTCGACTACCAAAGAACAGCACGACTCAGCTCGCTTCAGCCCTGCTTAGCCCCTAAAACTCGCACCGTTTTGGAGTGGGGCTGAAGCGAGCCAAACCGAGCCGAGTGAGGCTGGGGGCGTGAGCAGACACTCCCCTGTGCACTGATTGGTGAGGAGGAGTGTCCTCACATGCCCACACACGCCCCGCGAGCACGCTGAGATCTGTAAACACCGTAAACCCGGAAGAAGGAGAATTACGAATTACGAGAATTTCTGAAGCCTTATGCGCCTCGCCTCATCTATACGCTCTTGCCAGTATCTGTTGGCGTTGTCGGTGACAACAAGCCACAGCACCAAGACCAGCAACACTAACGACTCCATGTCCTCCATGTTTATTGTTTACTATTCGGGTTGTGAGACTACCGCTTAAAAGATCACTGATGTCACTGTTTGCGCCGCTTAACGACATCACGTGACGTCCACCCGCTTTCGCTAACTCCACCCAATGTGTCCACCCACTTCCAGCCAGCACGGTTCAGTGCGGTTGTAGTCGAAATGCAACTTCAATAGCCCCACTCAGCCCGACTCAGCCCAACTCGGCACGGCACGGCTCAGCCCGACTCAGCCGCGTTTGTAGTGGAAAAGCGGCATAAGTCACCAACAGGTCATCATATTTTAACCAAGTGCAAGCAGTATGGAAAAGGCTCTAATGCTGCTGTATGTATTCAACTCTAAAGCTCCTTAAGCTCCAGGATGAAAACTTGGAGATTTTGCACATTGTCACTCTAGCAGTATTTACTCTCTAAAAGCAGAGGTCATGCAGGCCTTGCTTGAAGGCTCCATTGATATAATTCAGACACCTTTACAGAGGTGTGTGTATATAGAAATAGTGTTACAGTGCTGTTATTTTTGGAGTGACCTTCAAGGCTTTCAAAGGTCTCTTGGTCTTTTGAAGTGGTCATATTCACAGGTTATCAACTTATCAAGGCTGAAAAACACCAGAGGCCTTTTAAATATAAACAATATTCAGATATCTTCTTAGACTTTCAAACATAAAAAAGCAGTAGTATATCTGAAGCTGTAAATAATTATCTTTTACATGTGTCATGTAGACATTTAAAAGCATATTTACATTAGCAGTTGGAATGATTGCAAAGGATAACAATGTTCTTTAATTGTGTATGTTACAGTTTGGCAGATATTATGAGTCTAAATGGAAATAACATTGAGACAGTGACAAAGAAGCATACGTTCTGGATAGCTACATGAAATGAACTCCCAGGCTGTACTTTAGTCTCTTCCCTGTGCTGTACTTCCCATAACAACCTAGAGCAGTGTCAAAGAGCAGTGGTTCTCAAAGTGATGCCCATAAATTACTGAAGTATAGCCAGTCAGTGGGGTTTTGGTTTGTTTGTTTTACCTTAGTGGAAAACAAAAATTCAAAGAGTTCTTAGAGTTGTTAGCATATTTGACTTCAATATGCCTCAGTAAGTGAAAAACAATATCTTGGACCTAATGTATTCTGTCAGAGGAAAATTCAGAAATGAAATCTCTACAGCTCCGATTACTATCCAGATTATTATTGTACAGTGGTGCTTGAAAGTTTGTGAACCCATTAGAATTTTCTATATTTCTGCATAAATATGACCTAAAACATCATCAGATTTTCACACAAGTCCTCAAAGTAGATAAAGAGAACCCAGTTAAACAAATGAGACAAAAGTATTATACTTGGTCATTTATTTATTGAGGAAAATGATCCAATATTACATATCTGTGAGTGGCAAAAGTATGTGAACCTTCGCTTTCAGTATCTGGTGTGACACCCCCCCCCCCCTTTTTTTTTTCTTTTTTCCCCTTTTATTAAAGAAAAAAATCCAAATATACAGTACGAAATATGCAGCATAAATCTGCACATACAACAAGTGAACAAGGACATACAAACACATATTGAATATGAACAGACTAGAGGTTACTTACACCAAATATAGCACATTTTAAACGAGTATTAATAGCTTTAGGGCAAAGTGAGTGATCAATTGATGATAAGTAATGTTTTACATCTTTTTTAAAGATAAAAAATAAAGGTATTCTTTTTAGAAATTTACATTTGTGAATGAAGAATTTAGCCAAGAAAAGAAACAAGTTGATAAGAAAGTCCCGGTTTGTTACAGTGTTGGGGTCCTGTGGAGCACCAAAATACATGATATCAATGGTTAAAGTAAAGGCCTTGTCAATGTGTTGTTTAATAAAGACTGCAAAAAAAATCCAGAAGACCTTAGTGTAATTACAATTCCAAAATAAATGATCAATTGTTTCAGGGTGAGAGGAACAGAAAGAGCAATCAGGAGAGATGTTAGGGGAAAACTTAGACATTCTATAGTTACAAGGGTAACATTTATGTACAATCTTAAGTGAAATTTCAGCAACTTTGTTTGTGATCATAAATTGTTTTCTAAGTGACCAAAATCTTGACCAATCAATATTTTCAAAACGATTATTCCAATAACTAACACACGCAGGGGTGGAGATGCTAGGTTTAAGCAGGATAGATCTCATTTTCTTGTTAGTAAACTCACTGCTAATAAAAAGATTACCATCTATACAAAGAGAAGAGGGATTCAGGTCTGGTGGAGACTGAGAAGGACCTTTAGGACAGGAATCAAGTAGAAACCTGACACCAGATGGGATAGCATCAAAGATTATAGCATATTCCTTAGGTGGCACAGGGAAAGAAAACTTCACCATAAAGTCTCTGTATGTAAATAATTCACCATTTTCATCAAAAAGTTACGAAACTAAAATGATATTCTTTTTGAACCAAGTATGATAAAATAACGTTTTATTCTTATAAGTGATATCCTTATTATTCCATATAAAATATGAGTGTGGAGAGAAATTGTGATTATACATGAGAGACCAGCATGAAAGCACTTGCTTGTGGAAGTTTGCTAGGGCCAAAGGAAGCTTAGATATACTGTAATTACAACGAGTAAGAAAACAAAAACCTCCCAAAGATTTAAAAAGATGGTTAGGGATACAATTCCAAATGGAAGAGGGATATTTAAGAAATAGCTTTACCCATTTTACCTTAAAAGAGTTATTCAGCAATGAAAAGTCTATGAGATTGAAACCACCTGTAGAGTGATCAGCCACCATGATATTTTTCTTTATTAAGTGAGCTCTAGACTTCCACACAAAATCTAAGATTAACCTGTCTACCTTTCTGCAAAAGTCTTGTGGAACATCTAGAACCATAGCTGGATAAATTACACGAGATAAGGCTTCGGTTTTCGCAAGTAAGACTCTTCCAGTGATGGATAGATCCCGCTGTAACCACGAGTTTAACTTATTTTGGATTACTGGAATGAGAGGGTCAAAATTTAATAAAGATCTTCTTTTTTGGGGGCGGCACGGTGGTGTAGTGGTTAGCGCTGTCGCCTCACAGCAAGAAGGTCCTGGGTTCGAGCCCCGGGGCCGGCGAGGGCCTTTCTGTGTGGAGTTTGCATGTTCTCCCCGTGTCCGCATGGGTTTCCTCCGGGTGCTCCGGTTTCCCCCACAGTCCAAAGACATGCAGGTTAGGTTAACTGGTGACTCTAAATTGACCGTAGGTGTGAATGTGAGTGTGAATGGTTGTCTGTGTCTATGTGTCAGCCCTGTGATGACCTGGCGACTTGTCCAGGGTGTACCCCGCCTTTCGCCCGTAGTCAGCTGGGATAGGCTCCAGCTTGCCTGCGACCCTGTAGAAGGATAAAGCGGCTAGAGATGATGAGATGAGATGAGATCTTCTTTTTTGATCCCTACATATCATTATGCCCAAATATTTTAATTCAGATTTCACCGGTATATTGTAAATGGTATCAAATGTTGAGGGTTTCAAGGCGAAGAGCTCGCATTTAGAAAGGTTAAGGGTCAAACCTGAGGCTTCTGAAAAAGGTTTTATAGTTGTTAAAAAAAGGGGAACTTGATCTCCGTTTTTTAGGAATAGGGTGGTGTCGTCTGCTAATTGACTAATTAATAACGATTGATCAGCAATAGAGATTCCTTCTATCTTACTACATTTGATGTGAGTGGCTAAGATCTGCATAGGCAAGAGGAACAGGAAAGGGGACAAAGGACAACCCTGTCGGATTCCCCGTTTTATGTCGAATCTCGGCGTTGTGCCATTTATTAATTTGATAGAGGCATTACTGTTTTTATAAAGAGTTTCTATAGCATTAATGAACTTTCTGCCAAAGCCAAACACTTGCAAAGCTTTAAAAATAAAAGGATGTTCAACTGTGTCGAATGCCTTGTAAAAATCCAGAAAAAAAAGAAAACCATTGTCAGAGGTGAGGTGGGCGTAGTCAATGAGGTCTAGAACTAGTCTAATATTGTTTGAGATTAACCTTTCTTTAATAAAACCCGACTGACATTCATCTATTATGCTATTTAAAACACGTTTTAACCTTTTGGCCAATATACTTGCCAGGATTTTGTAATCATTGTTTAATAAACTTATTGGCCTCCAGTTCTCTAAATGTAAATGGTCTTTGTGGGGCTTTGGAAGTAAGATAATGATACTTTGATTCATGGAGGGAGGGAGAGCCCCATTATCCAAACATTCTAAATAAACTTTATGTAGGAAAGGAACAAGTACTTTATTAAATTTTTTATGAAATTCAGCATTTAAACCATCATTACCGGGCGATTTATTTAGCTTAAGCCGGTCAATTGCTTCGGTTATATCCTTGGGTTGAATGACAGAATCACATAGAGTTTTGTCAGCTTCAGAGATACAGGCTAACTTGCTGGAGGAGAAGGAGTTAAAGAAGTTATCAGCTTTCAACTGTGAATAGTGAGAAAGATAAAGGTTTTGGTAGAAATCCTTACAAATATTTGAAATGTCACTATGAGTTGTCATAACAGCACCATTTGAAATTAGTTTGTTTATAGTGTTGTATTGAGAGCGCTGCTTTTCTAACTTAAAAAAGTAACTGGTATTCTTTTCTCCTTCCTCAAGCCATCGTCTCCTAGAATGGATAAACGCGCCATTAGCCTTACAAGTGTATATGTCATCTAGTTTATGTTGCAATTCTACCAATTCAGCTTTTTCGTTTTCATTCAAGTCCTCATAAGGAATACAAGATAAAGTTATTATTCTATTTATAACGTCTGCCTCTACTGATTTGTTTCGTTTAGCTCAGGGGTTTTCAAAGTGTGGGAGAGTCCGCCCCCCCTCGGAGAGCAAATAAACAACAGCGCCCCCCCTTACAATTTTTGTTGTTGCTATACTTAATGTTCCATTCGTATTTTTAAAAAAATGGTTGTTGTACACATTATTTTTTTCTTTTTCACATTTTAAACATCTGTGCTTTTTAAAACATCTTGTTTTACACATTTTAAACATCCCATAGCATCGTTAGCTAGCATCTCTTGGCAGACAACACACTGTGGCAGTGGAGCATCTTCAGATCCAGTCCATGAAAATCCAAACTTTAAATAATCGTGGTCATACTTCCTTCTTTTTCCAGTCCCCCAGGATTCCGCGGGCCTTTTTTGTGATTGTTGTGGGCTAAAATGTCTGATGTTGTGGGGGGTTTTCCAAAAAATTGCGATGAAAGTTGCGGTGTTTTTTAGGTTTTTGTTGTGATTACATTGTGGGAGGAAGTGAAAGTTGCGAGAAATTGTTGCGATTTTCTCTTTTTGTGATTAAAATTGAGTGATATGTTAAATATTAAGTTATTACTGAAAAAACTATTGATTAAAAAAACAAAGAGAAATGGTCCTATAAACAACTTTACCAATATAAAAGATTACCAGGACTACAAAAATGCAGAAAAATAGGCTTTACTTATCCAAATGCACCTGTTGGTTCAAAAGTTAAAGTGCATAGAACCTCACAGCACAACATGAAGTTACCTTAAAATATAATATAAATGCCTCAGCTTTCATATAAGAAAAAAAAAAACCTATTAATACTAGTACTGTGTGCAGGCAGTCTCTCCTGAAGACTAAATTAAACAATAATTATAAACTAATAAAATAAATGGCTCAGGCTTCATAGAAGAAAAAAACAATTTGAACAGAATCTCACAGTATGATGCTGAAGCTGCCTAAACAATGGAAAATAAAATACCATTTTGGCAAAAATGTTGGCATCCATTAACTTCTTGTATTAAGTCAAAAAAAAATAAAGTGCACACAGTCCTTCACTGTAAACATAACACACTTCAGTGTTGCCAGATACTGCTGACGTTTTCCAGTCCAAAATATGTTCAAAACCCGCCAAAATGCACTTGAAATCATCCAATCTGGCAACACGACGCACATGCTGCTTCTCTTGAACACACGGAAGTAAGGCGGAAGGTAGTTTGTTGACGTCACCTCAAGACGACGCCAACGATTGGTCAAATTTGCGGGAAAGTTGCGGTGATTGGATATAATTGCAACACCGCCCTGAATTCGCGGGGATTGGTTGAATTTGCGCTGAAGTTGCAAATTGCAACATCCTGGAGGCTCTGTTTTTTTGCTTGGCCCAGACTTTGTCTCCTCACTCACTGTAGCTTTAGGTACTAAAAACCATAGACAGCTAAAAACCGATCCATTTTGTCTCTCACGTTGCGCCCCCCCTGAAGAACTCTGGCGCCCCCCAGGGGGGGCGCGCCCCACACTTTGAAAAGCCCTGGTTTAGCTTTTTCAGCGCCAGCTCTCCTGAAAGTAGACTGAATCTCAAATTTGAGAAGTTCCCAGTTGCTGCAGAATCTATTTTCATTAGTAGCTTTAATGAAATAGGCACTTATTATGGTGTTAATGGTATCTTCTAGTGCCTTGTCCTCAAGAAGTGAATAATTAAGTTTCCAATATGCATTAAATTTTCCAGGCTGTTTGTTATTATCAGCAAGTTTAATTACAGTGCAGTTATGATCAGAAAACGGAGACGGTAGGATCTCACTCCTAGAAACATAAGGAGACAATGAGCAGGAGATCAAAAAGTAATCTAATCTTGATTTCAGTGACCCTGATTTGTTTGACCAGGTGAACTGAGCAGTGGTAGGGTTTCTATTCCTCCATATTATCCAGTAACCCCAAACGAGATATCATACCAGAAAGAGGGGATGTTTTTTGAGAGGATTTAGCTGGATAACGATCAATATTATCACAAATGGTTTCATTAAAGTCTCCACCTAGAATTACATGAATGTTAGGGTATTTACAGCAAACAGATTTTACTTGAGCTTCTATCGCATTAAAGAAAGATTGATTTTTCCTGGAAGAATTGTAGCCATAAATGTTGCCCAAGAGAAAAAGAAATTCATCTAAGGATGCCACAAGAAAAAGATAGTGACCTTCAAGATCAACAATGGATTCAATAATTTTACCCTGAAATTTATGTTTTAAAATCAAAACCCCTGCAGAGTGTATAGAGCCATAGGAAAAGAAAATGTTATCCCCCCATTGAGATTTCCAGTATTTTGCATCATTGGGACTAGCATACGACTCTTGAATAAGACAGAAGTCAGAATTTTGCCCTTTAGCATAAAGAAAAATAGCTTTTCATTTTAAGTCATTTCGTAAGCCTCTAGTATTAACAGAACACAATGAGATACCAGGGAACATAGAGCAGTGCTGCGAGAGATCACTCAGGATTACATTAGACCGTATCAGCGGATCATCAGATTAACGTTTTTAAAACGATTAACATGCACACAGCAACACCAATACACGATTTGCCTGCACACAGCAACGCCAATACACGGATACGCTCGGCTCCGCAGGCATCCTGCGCTCCAAATCACTCCGCCCTGAACAGCGAGTGCCCTCTGGAGGGTGCGCACTCCAGCCCTGCGCAGCTCACAGAGCGCGCGAGTGAAGTGCACAAGCAGTAATTCGGGATTGAGCCGCTGTGTGTGTGCTCTCAGTGCATATCGGGCATGCGCGTCACTTACCACTTGCAAGTGGAAGGATGGCAAGCCTAAAGACAATCATAACTACACAATGGGCAGTATTTGCATCAGTATTTGCAGTATTTTCATACTTTTATACTCTTTAATGAAAGGTGATACAAGGCAGAAGTCCGTGCCGTTTTTCAGGAGTCGTGTCACATGACCAACACCAGCGAATCAGGAAGGTGGATGTCACAGTGACGTTGTCCAATGACGACGCCAGCTAGAGCTCAGCACAGCGTATCCGCGTATTCTCAATGTTTACACAGCACCGGACCAGACACGATCTGGATTGAATACGTGGACGCTGGCGGATTCCCGTTTCCCGGCGTTTCCAGGCGGTTTAATGTAAACGGACAGTGCATCCGCGAAGAAAACGAGACAGATACGGTCTAATGTAAACTTGGCCTAGAGCAAAGGAGTGATCCTCTTAACGTTTTAACTATCCTCATAGGGACTGGAATAAAACTAATTAACCATCAAGAGTGGACTATAACCATTAAGCACATAAAGACAAGTGAGTTATGTGGCAGAAATTATTTTGTTAAAGTTTGTTATGGTTAGAAGATGATAAGCCACCTTTAAGACTTAAAGTACCAACATTATAAGTGAGCTAGAAGTCGGAACAGTTGATTTGCCACAGTAATTAAATGCAAAATAAAGAAAGGAGTACCTTGTGGACCTTGGAAATTAAGTGAAGTAGATAATTGAATTTAAGTAGTAAATAGGATACAGGACCTTTTTTTTCAACAAAAGAAAGAAAAATGAATAGGTCATATGAAATTACAGCATATTTGACAAATACCTTGTCACAAGGGGCACATTATACCATAAAGGATATCTTTATCCTCGGAGCTGTTATTATTACTATAGTTTAGGTTACTTCTAAATGCAATTTCTTCGCCATTATAGATTCCAACACTGTAGGAGTCAGTACTTCGCCGTCCACGAAAGCTCTTGGACCAGAGAAATAGGCTGCCCTGCGATGCGGGCTTTTTCAACGAGAGGCCACAGCTGTTGGCGAGATTCAAGATCGGCAGGTGAAAGATCTTCAGCGAAGCGTAGATTGTTGTTGGCCAGGAAGCGACAGTTTTTTGCAGCTTTCCATACCGCATCACGAAAATGACACATTGTGAATTGAAGTATGATCCCTCGTGGCCTTGAAGTGATTGTTGTGTTATTTGCTGCGTAGTCCACCGGTCGTTGCGTTGTAGTTTTCTTCATTTTCCCCAGCCTGTGAATGGAGTCGATGAGGGTGTCAGCTTTGTCTGCAAGACCGGGCACCACTGATTTGCAAATTTCCACCACGCGTTGTCTCACGTTCTCCCCTTGTTGCTCCGATAAGCCATACAACCGCAAGTTCCAGCGTCTTTTATAACGTTCCAACTCGGCCACCTTGTTCTCCAATTCAGTGATCTTATTCTCTGTAACCACTACACGTTTCTCTGTGCGATCAGCATTACATTTAATGTCCTTTATTTCGTCTGTTAGAAACTCGACCGAGGCTTTCAGACCCTCAATGCCTTTGTCAAGCATACCGGTATCTGCTCTATCATTAATGACAGTTTTAAGGGAGGAGATAATGGCCGTAGCTAAGTTTGGGCTTACATCGTCCAAGCTATCACCGCACCTGCCCTTTTTTGAAACTGGTTCTTTGCTTGGCGTGTCTGGTAACGGGAATAGCACTGCAGAGTCCGGTTCTTCGGTGTCCGCTATAATACTTGCTCCAACTTCCATGGAAAGGTCCTTCGATTTACGCTTGTTCTCCTTTGGTGGCATACTTTTAAGCTAGTTCTCGTAATGACTAAGCAAGCATGTACAACGTGGTTGGCTATGCGTTTAAAAAAAAAAATTAAGTCAGTGAAAGGAGTTTGAATTAAATGACAAAATAAAACTCATTGATTAATGATGGTTTTGTTTAGTACGAAATCGGTTCCATTGAGGATGCTAAATAAGATAAATCTGTGAGGAATTCCCTACAACGTGTCACTCACACCTTCGCCATTTTCGCTCTTTTTCTGGTGTGACCCCCTTGTGCAGCAATAGACCCCTTTCACTGACGTCACCCGAAACCGGAAGTAAACAGACCCTGCGCCATTTTGGAAGACCAACAAACTCGTGATAACGGCAGCGGTATGTGAACCCACGAGAATAAAGTGGAGTGGCAAACGACTTAAACAAACAAATCTGAGCTGTTTTATTTATGATTTATTGGCCCAACAGTAGACTTGAAAGAAACCTGTGTGAGACTTGGCAAAAAACTGTGGATATAATGGATAAGTCTGTGCATGATCTGCGGACACTTTGAGGTAAGCAAACGCAAGAAATTCAGATTTAAAACATGCTAAATTGGCCCCAAGTTGATAACTGTATGAGGAGCAAGCATCCCAGACTTCTACAATTTAATAATAATAACTATGTGTAGGTTATTCTTAATAACAGCTGTAATATCACGAACCAAGCCACTAACAACATAATTGTAAGCCTGTAGCCCTTTGTAGGCCTTCAAGTCATCAGCAGTGTAGGCACTGGGTGTAAACAACAAATAGTTTACAATGTCTGGGTAGCAAACAGATGGCAGAATTGGTGTCCGGTCCTCCTTATGTATCTGACACGGAGAAATAATATAAATCGTGCTGCCTACCAGATTACAGTCGTCTGTTTTATTGTATCAGTACTAGTATCACTTACTATACTCATAAGTCATAGATTAGTCCAGTACAACATGACCAGCTTGCTTTTTTTCCATTTGACTGTCGCAAGTTTTTTCAGGCTGGTACAGTCAAAAATTGAAAAAAGTTTTGGCCTACTAAACTAGTCATCGATTCTACTAGTGTATTAATTGGAGTCGACATGAAAACGTTTGGTAAAAACTTTAAACCAGTACAATCTCTTCTTCAAAGTTTCACCAAATGGTTTTATTTATGCAATTTAAAGCTCATAATACTGTATAACTTTGGTCGACACGGAGCAAAAACATGGCTGAATCCTGAATGACTCCTATTTGTTTAAATAGGGGACTACATAGGCGGCAAAATGTAGTTTCTTTTTCCCTGCAAATTGGACAAAAAGTCCAATTGCAAAATTGCAACAGTTAGTATCCTCAGATCCCACATGAATAAAGAGTGTTATTAAAAGGAAAGGTGATGTAATACAATGGTAGTAATGCCTCTGTCCCAACTTTTTTGAGTGTGTTGCAGGCATCAAATTCTAACTTCGTTTATATTTACAAAATACAATTAAGTTGGCCAGTAAAACTATTTAAAATATTTTCTTTGCACTTTTGTCAGTTAAATAAAGGTTCATGTGAAATAACAAATCAATTTTTTTTTTGTTCTTATTGCATTTTGGAAAATAGGCCAACTTTTCTGGAAATGGGGTTAGTAATATAAGGTGTAATTTTCCACAACTAACAAGCTATTTTTATATATAATTTTCAGTGGACACTGTCATAAATTTATTTTATGGCAATTTTATTAATATGGTGAAATTGTGTGATAATAGATCATGCCTTCAATGATTAAATTTGAAAAAAAAATTGCATCATCACTACTGCTGTCTAACATCCACCTAAAATGCATGAGTGTGTCACACTTACTGTACCAATTTTATTTGTACAGACCATGAAAACAATCATGGATTTGTATATTTCCTCATACCAGTGAAATTAATTACACCACCAGTGGTTACACCATTGCCAACAACTTTTTAAAATATTTTTAGATGTGAGTGTCATTTACATCAACACAGAAGATGAGCATTGGTTTTAATCAGCATTTTAGCACTGTGAGATCTGAGCTAAGGAGCTGCTCTTTGGTGAGTAGTAGACACGAGAGGCCATTTTCAATATTATTTGTGAGTGTGCTGAATGAAACAAGGCAGAAACAGGTGATGCTTTTGCATAGAAAACTGACTGGAAAATCAACACGTTTGTTCATAGTGGCTAAGGACAAACCAGATGTACCATATGCAGGTCTACTTAGAAAAAGAGTTTTTTTCTGCTAAATGATTGAGGATTATTAAATGAACATCATTTGAGAGCTGGACAAGTTAATAACATGGAACAGTTCAATTACATAGTACAGAACTAGAACTAGTACATAGATCAGGGATAACATTAATGTTAGTGCTAAAAAGCAGGATGGAATTTAAGAGCCATCAGTTTTCAAATATTAAGCCTGTTGACTGAAATACTGATTCATGAAAGACACTGCCCTGGACCTTAGAGGATAGAGTAAGTTAATGACAATGACAATAATTATACAGTGGTCATGTTTGAAACCAGACAGTCTGTGCACCCAGACAATAATCCTGAATGTGCTTGAAAGACTAATTTATATTAGGTCCTTTGTTGCTTAGTGGGGTTCAAATAAAAATGGATTTTTTACTTTTTACAAATCAGCTTTGAAACCCAGTTTTACCTTGGTACTCTCTGCAGTTAGTTCCACTCTTCCCCCAAATCTAACTCTTCCACCCAATGGAACCTAGAGGGTGATGTTTAGTGTACATCTGCAGAAACCGAATCACTTGAACATCAATAGCCAGCAGAGTCTTGCATAAATTTAATAGCTAGAGCTCACTCATGGTCTAGACCTCTAAAGAACCACTGAGCCAGCTGGTACAATGGCAGCCAGCTGGCTCTATCAGCCCTCAGGTCTCATATTTCCATTAAGAATTGAGTTTTGGGCTCACTGCACGACTGAGTAAGCCTTCGTTATATTTTTATTAAAGATGAAAGGAGTGATCCAGTTTTGTCTACCATTACAGAGTTTTTTTACATCCTTGTTAGATTGTGACAATTGAAGCAAGATATTATATCAAGACTAATACAAAGATGGAGATCTTCTGTCAATCTACATAAATATATTCGGACATTAGTACAACAGAAAACACACAAAAGTACACACTTTTTCTGTGCACAAAAACATTAGTGATGTCAGGCACTAATGTCAGGCAAGGAGGAGGCTTGGGGTGCAGTCAGTGTTCCTATTCATCCCAAATGTGTGCAGTGGGATGCTTTGTGCATAGGGGCATTATCATGCTGGAACAGGTTTGAGCCCCTTAGTTTTAGTGAAGGGAAATTGTAATACTGCAGCATACAAAGACATTTTATACAACTGGGTGCTTGAAACTTTGTGGCAACAATTTGGGGAAGAACCACATATGGGTGTGATGATCAAGTGTCCACAAACGTTGGGCACATACTATATGTAGAGTTGCAAAAACCCTAGCAAAAGCCATGGGACTTTTCTATTGACTAAAAATGCATCAAGCTATGTTGGTGTTCCTTATTAAATAGAATCAAAATAATGTCAGACTGAACCTATACTTTCCAGCTCTACTTGGAACCCTTTTCTTGTGTGAGGCCTGACTGCATAAAGCATTGCCTAAAACAACACATGAAATCATTTTTTTATTTACCATTATGAAGGCTACTCTTTGTTTCTATGAAGGCTTGTGTGTAGGGGGATTACTTGTAAGCATGGTATGACAGTCAAATGCTATGTGTCTAGTTGGCATTCCTCTTTTATTTTTATTTCGTTGTGGCAAAAGTCTGTTGCTCGCAGTCCTAGAAAGCCATCGGCTTAACCATTTAATTTGATGATGAAGGCATAGTGCAGTTGTTGTTTCATTGTGTTTTGGATGATGTCATTTGCAGGAGAAAACAAGGTTCCATTGGCAACACTACTGAAATTGTTATTGTAGCTTTCAAAATGGCGGTGTGTGTTGCTGAACCAACCAAGGATGAAATAAAAACTCTACTCGAAAACAAAACCCCAAAAAATGCAAAAAAAAAAAGCAACAAAATATGAAATTAAAGTATTTGGTGGTAAAAAAAATATATATTTTCTTATTTTTCAAGAATTATTATTGTAGCATTTTTCACAAATTGCTGCTGTCATTTCACCAGTTGTTTACATTCTAAGTAGAAATGAGTTTGTCGGCCATTTTGTATAAAGTTTTTATTTATCGAATTTGCAAAAAATAAAAATAAAAATGCTCTGTTTCTCAAAATCCAGTGAATGTGGATAGAATAAAAAAGTTATTCCACTCAATCTCATCATACATGGCTTATAGTTCATGTACGACTCGATTTTGTGGAATAACTGTTAAATGTTGAAATTTATACTAATTAAGCCTTTGTGCCAGCCAATCATTTTTGATGTGTTCCCCAAAGCCCCAAATATACCTTTTGTACTTAGTGCTAATGATTTTGATTAAATTTCAACATGCAACAGTTGAATGAATGGAAAATAAATTTTCAAAGCCAAATGGAGAAAGTAAAGCTGCACCATCAAAAGCATGAATGGTGATACAATGAATACATCAACATGGAACATAAGCCAAAGGTAACACATGTTCTGAGCTGTTCTGACCATGTTATGAACTGTTATACACAGTGGGGAAATGTACTAAAACCTGTATTGCATGTGTCATAGCTTAATCACTTTTATCTAGTCAGTTGCTTAGGTTATGTTATGAAAGCAATCTTGTCAGACTCATTTTAATATATGGAATTATGATGACATAAAAAAATCTACTCCAGACGCATGATGAATATCTGTTCTAAACAATTTCTTCAATGAATTCAATTCACTGTCATTCATGAGAAAAGTGCAAAGAAAGTAAACAACCTTGGAAGGTACAGAGCAGGGTTGCATCATCTATGTATAGTACATAATATCATAAAAATATACTTGTTGTCCACTTTCTTTGCTTATGTCTTATGAATGACAGTAAATTGAATTCAAATGCAGTGTGCACAAAGGTACTTTTTTTTTTTTTTTTGAAAAGGCTCATAAACACAACCTGTATTGACTGTGTTACTTGGTATTTCTGTCCTTGCTTAGGCATGCATATTTCTCATGAATGACACAGCAATTACTTTATATTACATATGCATCCAGTTGGGAATGTGTAGTGAAGAATATATGGACTTATTTTCATGTTATTAAAGTATGAACTCATGTAAAGTATAAGTTGTGTAATGGTTATATAATTTATTAAGGGTGCACAGTTAAGACTTCTGTCTGATGTGAACATGCTTATTTTTCTGGTACTTGCAAGAAATCAGGAAAGAGAAAGAGAAAGTCCATGGTATCTAGTTTCCTTCCAGTGGGAGTTGTGATAGAAGGTTACAAAGAAATAATACAAAATCCTAGCGCATCTCAAATACAACCCCGATTCCAAAAAAGTTGGCACAAAGTACAAATTGTAAATAAAAACAGAATGCAATGATGTGGAAGTTTCAAAATTCCATATATTATTCAGAATAGAACATAGATGACATATCAAATGTTTAAACTGAGAAAATGTATCATTTAAAGAGAAAAATTAGGTTATATTTTAAATTTCATGACAACAACACATCTCAAAAAAGTTGGGACAAGGCCAGGTTTCCCACTGTCAGACATCCCCTTTTCTCTTTACAACAGTCTGTAAACATCTGGGGACTGAGGAGACAAGTTGCTCAAGTTTAGGGATAGGAATGTTAACCCATTCTTGTCTAATGTAGGATACTAGTTGCTCAACTGTCTTCGGTCTTTTTTGTCGTATCTTCTGTTTTATGATGCGCCAAATGTTTTCTATGGGTGAAAGATCTGGACTGCAGGCTGGCCAGTTCAGTACCCGGACCCTTCTTCTACGCAGCCATGATGCTGTAATTGATGCAGTATGTGGTTTGGTATTGTCATATTGGAAAATGCAAGGTCTTCCCTGAAAGAGACGTTGTCTGGATGGGAGCATATGTTGCTCTAGAACCTGGATATACCTTTCAGCATTGATGGTGTCTTTCCAGATGTGTAAGCTGCCCATGCCACATGCACTAATGCAACCCCATACCATCAGAGATGCAGGCTTCTGAACTGAGCGCTGATAACAACTTGGGTCGTCCTTCTCCTCTTTAGTCCGAATGACACGGCGTCCCTGATTTCCATAAAGAACTTCAAATTTTGATTCGTCTGACCACAGAACAGTTTTCCACTTTGCCACAGTCCATTTTAAATGAGCCTTGGCCCAGAGAAGATGTCTGCGCTTCTGGATCGTGTTTAGATACAGCTTCTTCTTTGAACTATAGAGTTTTAGCTGGCAACGGCGGATGGCATGGTGAATTGTGTTCACAGAAAATGTTCTCTGGAAATATTTCTGAGCCCATTTTGTGATTTCCAATACAGAAGCATGCCTATATGTGATGCAGTGCCGTCTTAGGGCCCAAAGATCACGGGCACCCAGTATGGTTTTCCGGCCTTGACCCTTACGCACAGAGATTCTTCCAGATTCTCTGAATCTTTTGATGATATTATGCACTGTAGATGATGATATGTTCAAACTCTCTGCAATTTTACACTGTCGAACTCCTTTCTGATATTGCTCATTCATGATACTGCTCTGATATTTGTCAGCGCAGAATTAGGGGGATTGGTGATCCTCTTCCCATCTTTACTTCTGAGAGCCGCTGCCACTCCAAGATGCTCTTTTTATACCCAGTCATGTTAATGACCTATTGCCAATTGACCTAATGAGTTGCAATTTGGTCCTCCAGCTGTTCCTTTTTTGTACCTTTTAACTTTTCCAGCCTCTTATTGCCCCTGTCCCAACTTTTTGAGATGTGTTGCTGTCATGAAATTTCAAATGAGCCAATATATGGCATGAAATTTCAAAATGTCTCACTTTCGACATTTGATATGTTGTCTATGTTCTATTGTGAATACAATATCAGTTTTTGAGATTTGTAAATTATTGCATTCCGTTTTTATTTACAATTTGTACTTTGTCCCAACTTTTTTGGAATCAGGGTTGTAATTAGAATATCATCAAAAAGTTCATTTTTTTTTGTAATTTAATTCAAAAAGCTAAACTTTCATATGTTCTCTATTCATTACACATAAAATGAAATTTTTGAGCCTTTTTCTGTTTTATTTTTTATGATTATGGCTCATAGCTCATAAAAATCAGAAATCCAGTATCTCACATTATTAGAATATTTACTAAGGTCAATCAAAAAAGGATTTATAATACAGAAACGTCCAACTTCTGAAAATTATGTTCATTTATACACTCAGTACTTGGTTGGGGCTCCTTTACCATGAATTACTCCTTCAGTGCGGTGTGGCACGGAGGCAATCAGCCTGTGGCACTGCTGAGGTGTTATTGAAGTCCAGGTTGCTTTGATAGCAGCCTTCAGCCTGTTTATAGTTTTGGGTCGAGTGTTTCTCATCTTCCTTTTGACAATACCCCATACATTCTCTATGGGGTTCAGATCAGGTGAGTTGGCTGGCCAATCAACTTTCTTTTTTTTTTTTTGCTGGAAAAGTAAATCGGCATCTCCATAAAGCTTGTCAGTAGATGGACGCATGATGTACTCTAAAATCTATTGGTAGATGGCTGTGTTGACTTTAGACTTGATAAAATTCAGTGGAACAACACCAGCAGATGATATGGCACCCCAAATGATCACAGACTGTGGAATCTTCACACTGGACTTCAAACACCTTGGATTCTGTGCCTCTCCACTCTTCCTCCAGACTCTCGAACCTTGATTTACAAATGAAATACAAAATTTACTTTCATCTGAAAAGAGGACTTTGGACGACTGAGCAACAGTTCAGTTCTTTCTCTCCTTAGCCCTGGTAAGCCGCTTCTGACATTGTCTCTGGTTCAGGAGTGGTTTGACAGTTGTGGCCCCTTTCCTGAAGACATATGTGCATGCTGGCGCTTGATGCACTGACACCAGCCTCAGTCCACTCCTTGTGAAGCTCTCCCAAGTTCTTGAATCGACTTTTCTTGACAGTCTTCTCAAGGCTGAGGTCATCTCTGTTGCTTGTGCACCTTTTCCAGTCAGCCTTTTTAGCAATGACCTTCTGTAGCTTGCCCCCCTTGTGGAAAGTGTCAGTGATTGTCTTCTAGACAACTGTCAAGTCAGCAGTCTTCCACATGATTGTGGTTGTGTGTACTGAACTAGACCGAGAGATGCATGGTATTTATGCTGTTTTACTCAAAATTGTAATAAAATATTCTAATATTTTAGATTTTTTTGTGCTGTAGGCCATCTCATCTCATCTCATCTCATTAGCTCTAGCCGCTTTATCCTGTTCTACAGGGTCGCAGGCAAGCTGGAGCCTATCCCAGCTGACTATGGGCGAAAGACGGGGTACACCCTGGACAAGTCACCAGGTCATCACAGGGCTGACACATAGATACAGACAACCATTCACACTCACATTCACACCTACGGTCAATTTAGAGTCACCAGTTAACCTAACTTGCATGTCTTTGGACTGTGGGGGAAACTGGAGCACCCAGAGGAAACCCACGCGGACACAGGGAGAACATGCAAACTCTGCACAGAAGGGCCCTCGCCGGCCACGGGGCTCAAACCCGGACCTTCTTGCTGTGAGGCGACAGCGCTAACCACTACGCCACCATGCCGCCCCGCTGTAGGCCATAATTATCAAAATTAAAATAGAAAAATACTTGAAACATTTTAGTTTACATGTCATGAGTCTAGAATATATAACATTTATACTTTCATAAATATTTGATGGAAAATATTAAACTTTTTCACAATATTCTAATTGTTTGAGATGCACTAATATATGATGTAATGAAGTCTTCTTTCAAGTAAAGTCACATCAACTTATTTTAAAATATGGTGAAAAGATGTGTGAACTCCATGGACAACAAAAACCTCAGCATTAGCCTGAAGATGAGAGAACTAGGTCAGTTTATGCTTGCGGTAAGGGTATTTAACTCTGAAGTAAAAAGCCTGACTGATGTCTGTCATTCAGCAAAATTTAAACTAGCTATAGCAGCAGTAAAGAAAGCAAATGGTTTTGATGCCTCAAAAAAGGCTTCTACCACTCCCTTACTTGCAAGCAAACTTGGATACACCTTGAAAAAAGCCTGTGAGATCACTGTTGGGGAAAGCCTAATGAATGATAATGCTGAGACAGAACAAAAAGCAAAAAATGTGATCAAATAACTGGAATCTGACTAGAAAACTTTTATGTCCCTAAATATGCAAGGAAAAACCTTGAACAAAGAAAATGGAACAAGCCCAATGTCCTCCCCCTTACAGAGGACATTGTCAAAAATGTACATCCATCTAAAACTGTAGAAAATAAATTAAGAGCTGGCCAAGAGCCCAAAAGCTTGGCAAACTCTTGCTGAGTGTCCTTTCTCAAATTATATTTTTTAATGAAGGAGACAGGGTGAGGCAGCAAAACTACTAGTTGAGACATACAAAAGTAAAAGGAACTTTTACAAAGCCTGTCTAATAATAGAGCAAAATCTCATCAAAAATTGAATTGAAATAAGTGAGAAAAGAGGGCGCAAAGTTCCTGTTCTTTTAAAGGACAGGATGTGTTCAGCATTCGATATGCTCCTGCAGTATAGATTAGAGTTCAGAGTTCCTTGTACCAACAATTACATGTTTGCTAGGACTGAATCATACACACATTAGAGCAGGGGTCATCAAACTACGGCCCGCGGGCCGACTCCGGCCCGCCACCCCCCTTTGACCAGCCCCCCAGCCCCTCTGCCCCCCACCACTTGAACTGGCCCTATGAGGCAATCCCCAAAAGTGGTCATGGCCTATTTTTTTAAATTGCTTTTTGGCAAATAATAGCATGTCTGCATCTTGTATTTTGTTGATTTTATCAATTAAAATTGATATTTAGTTATAAAATGAACTATTCATATTTTCCGAATTTTCGTCATATGCTCGCGATCAAGCAGTGACGGGCAGCGCACGCGCAGAGAACTATCAGTGTTCAGGACAGCAAAATGGCTAGCAGTAAGCAAAAAGCTGACAGAGAGTGCAGAGTTTTTAAAGAACAGTGGACCACTGATTATTTTTTCATTCAGTGTAAGGACCGTGCAGTTTGTCTTGTATGTAAAGAAAGTGTGTCAGTTTTCAAAGAATATAATCTGCGTCGTCACTACGAAACCCGCCACAAAGAGTATGCTAGTTTGCGAGGGCAAACAAGAGAAGACAGGATTCGGAGGATGAAATGCGGACTGGCTGCACAACAGAATGTATTCCTTCGCCAAACCCAGATCAACCAGACTGCTGTCCGAGCTAGCTATAAGGTAGCTCACCTACTAGCTACCCATGGAAAGCTGTTTACTGATGGGGACTTTGTTAAAGTATGCATGCTTGCTGTGGCCGAGGAGGTGTGTCCCGACAAGAAGGATGCACTCAACGCGGTGAGTCTCTCCGTGCCTACTATGACCAGGAGAACCGAAGATTTGGGGGACAATGTGTATGACCAGCTGAATGAGAAAGCGTCAGAATTCGAGTTTTTTGCTTTGGCCATGGATGAGGGCAATGACATTCAGGACACAGCACAACTGCTGTGATCTATTGATCTATTGCTCATATTATTATAATTTCACTGTTTTTTTAAAATGTATTTATTTTATAGGCCTATTTATTTGACCTTTATTAAGTGCTGCACACAATTATTATTATTAATATTATTAATAATATCAACAGGCCCACCTACAACTTATAATTTTCCACTCACCTTTGCCAGTGTCAATCACCTCAACTAGGCAGATGTTTCTTACCTTGACAGCATTGATATTATTTTTATTAGAAAATAAATAAATGGGGGCGGCACGGTGGTGTAGTGGTTAGCGCTGTCGCCTCACAGCAAGAAGGTCTGGGTTCGAGCGCCGTGGCCGGCGAGGGCCTTTCTGTGCGGAGTTTGCATGTTCTCCCCGTGTCCGCGTGGGTTTCCTCCGGGTGCTCCGGTTTCCCCCACAGTCCAAAGACATGCAGGTTAGGTTAACTGGTGACTCTAAATTGACCGTAGGTGTGAATGTGAGTGTGAATGGTTGTCTGTGTCTATGTGTCAGCCCTGTGATGACCTGGCGACTTGTCCAGGGTGTACCCCGCCTTTCGCCCGTAGTCAGCTGGGATAGGCTCCAGCTTGCCTGCGACCCTGTAGAACAGGATAAAGTGGCTAGAGATAATGAGATGAGATGAGATAAATAAATGGAATAGTAGTGGGGATATAGTAGTGGGGATGGCTGTGCCAGGCTAGTAATCTCTATTACACAATGAGGCCTGCTGGTGGTCATATTTGTCTGGGTCATACAATTCTATGTTATATAGCTGACCCGACCCCGGCCCCCATCACAGTCAGGAACGACAATGTGGCCCCCAGAGAAAAAAGTTTGGTGACCCCTGCATTAGAGGATGAGATTGTCTTTGGAATTTTGTGAATGCATGCAAAGCTGAATTTCCAAAGCATCTGACCTTCAACACTGAAAATAAGTTGCAGCTCTGTCAACTTTCATTCATTCATTCATTCATTCATTCATTCATTATCTCTAGCCGCTTTATCCTTCTACAGGGTCGCAGGCAAGCTGGAGCCTATCCCAGCTGACTACGGGCGAAAGGCGGGGTACACCCTGGACAAGTCACCAGGTCATCACAGGGCTGACACATAGACACAGACAACCATTCACACTCACATTCACACCTACGGTCAATTTAGAGTCACCAGTTAACCTAACCTGCATGTCTTTGGACTGTGGGGGAAACCGGAGCACCCGGAGGAAACCCACGCGGACACGGGGAGAACATGCAAACTCCGCACAGAAAGGCCCTCGCCGGCCACGGGGCTCGAACCCGGACCTTCTTGCTGTGAGGCGACAGCGCTAACCACTACACCACCGTGCCACCCACTTCTGTCAACTTATAACCTTAAAAAAAGAATTAAATGGACCAACTCACAAAATTTATGGGACATGACATTCATGAACACCAAGAGTTTTATAGACTTCCAGAAAACACAATGCCAAAATGAGGGAGCCCACTCCACGAACCCATGGCCCTCCCCGTTCTCCCTCATCCCCTTGTGTCTCCATGCCAATGCTGCCAAAAAATCCCTCTCTCTCCACAGGAGGAACCATCCATGCTTACCAAGACCAGGACAAAGCAAACAGGTCTGCAGGCATGGCAGGAAAGCTGGGCATTTCTGGGAAGAGCATCTCCTTAAGGAGGCAGGCATTCTGATCCACACTCCTGACACACTTCTGACTTCCCCCGATCAAGCAGAAGTGTACCAAGTGGCAGTGAATATTCAATGGGGGTACATATCAGGCCTTGTTGGGCTAGAGATCTAATTAGACCCCAGTTCATCAAAGCCTGATTCAATGAGGGGCATTGGGTAATGCACAATTGTTGAAGGTGAGGTGTGTAGACAGGGATGTTTACAAATATCCACTGATGCCCATCACTATCCAATTCAGGGGTAAAAAGGATAGTGTGGAGGCATCGGTTAGTCCTCAACTCACCCATCCACTAATCTTGGGGACAAATTGACTGGGGTTTAAAATATTAGCAAAGCATTTATTTGTGAATGGGTCCTGCTGCTGCAAAACTCGGGGGGATTCCAGTGCAGCGTTATCTGGGGAGGTGGTCCCAGGGCCATCTGTAACAGCTCCATATCATGAAGACACAAAATGTGAGGAGGGCTCTGCCCCTCCACTCTCTGCAGGGATTTCCTTTTGAGATTTCCTGTTGGAGCAGTCATGAGATGAAACCCTGAGGCATGCTTTCGACCATGTGAGAGTAATTGATTGTCAAACCCTCCAGCCTAACATTGCACTCTCCTACCCATACTTTTCCATTATGAAAGCTAGGTTATACCAACTGATACAGGATACTCACACTAGAGAGGAAACAACCCATGTGTTGGTCCCGAAGAGCCACAGTGAACTTTTATTCCATGTGACTCGTCATAATCCCATGGCAGGGCACTTAGGTCAGGATAAAACTGACTCATAGACCATTTCTATGGCTGGCCATTCACAATGATGTTCACAGATGGTGTGCAACACACTGTGAATGTCAGCTGGTGAATTTGCTGGCCACCCCAAAAGCGCTATTATGCAGTTTACTGTTGATCAAGATCCCCCTTCCAAAGAATTGTTATGGATCTCATTGGGCTATTAGACTGAGCTACACAAGGATATTGCTTTGTGTTAGTCTTAGTGGATTATGCAACACAAGACCCGAAATCAGTGCATCTATAGAACATTTCTGCATGCAGTGGTGTAGAAGTACTCTTAATCTCCTGAGCTGGGATTCCAAAAGAGATCCTGACTGATCAAGGCACAACATTCATGTCATGCACACATCGTGAACTGTATGAATTATCCATCCATCCATTATCTGTAGCTGCTTATCCTGTATAGGGTCACAAAAGATTCTCTGAATCTTTTGATGATATTATGCACTGCAGATGATGATATGTTCAAACTCTTTGTAATTTTACACTGTCGAACTCCTTTCTGATTTTGCTCCACTATTTGTCGGCACAGAATTAGGGGGATTGGTGATCCTCTTCCCATCTTTACTTCTGAGAACCGCTGCCACTCCAAGATGTTCTTTTTATACCCAGTCATGTTAATGACCTATTGCCAACTGATCTAATGAGTTGCAATTTGGTCCTCCAGCTGTTCCTTTTTTGTACCTTTAACTTTTCCAGCCTCTTATTGCCCCTGTCCCAACTTTTTTGAGATGTGTTGCTGTCATGAAATTTCAAATGAGCCAATATTTGGCATGAAATTTCAAAATGTCTCACTTTCGACATTTGATATGTTGTCTATGTTCTGTTGTGAATACAATATCAGTTTTTGCAAATTATTGCATTCCATTTTTATTTACAATTTGTACTTTGTCCCAACTTTTTTGGAATTGGGGTTGTAAAAATGCAATTCAGTATGTTCTTGACCTGAGAGCAAAACTCCACATGCTGAATCAATTAAACCAGGAGAATCTGCTCCATGCACAAGAATGACAATCCTCACTGTACAATGGGGGGGTTGGCTATGAGAATTTGCACCAGAAGATAAAGTACTCATTTTATTACCCATGTTACACTTTAAATTACTTGCAAAGTGGCAAGGACCCTTTGAAGTCACATGGTGAGATGGAGAAGTCGAGTATGAGCTCAGGCACATGGATAGAGGTGATGCATTTCAGATTTATCACCTCAAGCTCCTGAAACCATGGTGAGATAAGATTGCTGTGGCTCTGACCACAGTGTTTCCCGAGAAGGAGGAGCTGGGACCAGAGGTAAATCTAAAAAGTGCGGCTCAATTCACCCTGGTCCCCTGTGTAGACATCTTGCATTATCCCAGAGAGCACAGGTTGCAGGAGGAATTTTCCAATGTGTTTGCACTCCTTTCCTGTTGCACTAATCTCATAGAGATCCACAGTGAGACTCCTCCAGGGCTGGCAGTACACAGCCACCCATATCAGTGACCCAAACACAAAAAAATGCAGTTTGGGATAAACTCAGGGGGTACATGGGGGTAATTGAGGAGTCACAGAGTGACTGGAGCAGCCTGGCAGTTTTGGTCTCCAAAAACGATTGGTCAGTCTGGTTCTGTATAGACTTTAGGAGCGTCAATGCAAGTCTAAAGTTTATGCATATCCAATGCCTCACGTTGAACTACTCAATCAGTTAGTCACGGCTCACTTTTATTTGACACCGGATTTGACGAAGGGTTTTTGACAGATACCTTGACTCAATTATCCTGTGAAAAAAGGCCTTTTCCACTCCCTTTAGTTGACACCAATTTGTCGCCCTTCTGTTTGGGTTATTTGGAGCCCCACTGACATTTCAATGACTCATGGACAAAATCCTTCACCCACACAGTGCATATGTTGCTGCCAATTTGGATGATATTGTTTACATCAGGGGTGTCCAAACTGATCCATAAAGGGCCATGTGGCTGCAGGTTTTCATTCCAACCATGCAGCAGCACACCTGATTTGGCTTATTCAATCAACTGACACACCCACCCTTTAATCAAGGGTGGGTGTGGCTGCAAGTATTTGACTGTGAAGACAGTTCAGTTGATTGAATGAGCCAAGTCAGGTGTGCTGCTGCATGGCTGGAATGAAAACCTGCAGCCACACGGCCCTTTATGGATCAGTTTGGACACCCCTGGTTTACATTAATGACTGTTAGCAGCATTTACAACATCTCAGGGCTGTCCTCAAATCATTGATACGTGCAGGGCTCACAGAAAACCCAAGGAAGTGTGCAATTGGGTGGGTGGAAGTATGGTATGTGGGCTTCCACTTGGGTCATGGGCAGGTGTGTCTCCAAATTGATAAGACTGCAAAGATTGTGGCCTGTCCAAGACCCAAGACCAAAAAGGGGGTGAGGCAGTTCCTGGAGCTGGCTGGCCTACAGATACAAACCTCCTACAGGAGGTTTGTATCTAATTTTTCAGATGTTACCATCCCACTGGCTGACCTCACTAAAAAGAGGGCACCCTATCCCTTCCAGTGGAGAATCCTGTGCAAATGGGCTTTTGTCCAGGTTAAAGTGGTTTTGTGTAGGGGCCCACTGTTGCATTCACCTGATTGTTCAGTGCCCCGTGCTGTACATGTAGCTGCGAGTTCTCAGTGTGAGAGACAAATTACATCACAATCGAGGAAGGGTGTTTCACCATCAAATGGATGGTCTTCACTCTTCGATACTACCTGCTGGAATGCCCTTTCACTCTTGTTCCAACCACATGCTGCTCCAGTGGCTTCACCACATGAAGGATGCCAATATGTGGATCACTCATTGGTATCTGGCTCTTCTTCTTTTAAGTTCAAAGTGGTCCACAGGCCAGGGGTACAGATGGTGGGGGCGGATTACCTCTCTTGCCAGGGTGGGGTGAGAGTCAGTTGCAAACCAGATGGCTCCCTGGCCTTAGTCAGGTGGCAGTGATGGTGTGATTGAGCATCACCTGTAGGTGGTAAGGAGTCAGGTCAAACTGGCAGGTAACTTGTGATGAGTTTCACCTGCGTTTGTTTACTAGCAAGCAAATTATGTGTGTCTCTTGTGTTCTGGCAGAAGCCAGTTACCAGAGAGAGAGCTGAGCAAACCAACACCATGTGTTTGTGTATGCATAGAGCATAGTGAATTGACTGAAAAGTAAAGTTAAAAATAAAACCTACCTTGAGTTGTCAAGCCTGTCTCCCATTTCCTCATTCCCCAAGGTTGGTATACTGTTACAAATGGTTTAATTGATAATGAGTATCTGGTGTCTATTCTGTGGTACTACTTATTGTTTATTACTGTAGTAGTACTATGAAGCAAGCTTTTTTTTTTTTGCCTGTAGTCATCTTTTTGTAGATACTGAGTGGAAACCTTCCAAAAAACAAAAAAAAATTCAAGAAAACAGACTTTCTCAAGTCAAATCCTATAGGTAAGAGATTTTGTGCTAGTGATTTGCCAAAAGCTAGTGAATCTACATTTTTTGCAGATTGTGTTATGTAGCATTCCATTAGAATGGCTGAAAAAGTACGTGACAGAATGAGGAAGACCTTCATATTTGGAAAATGAACAGTATAGATGGGCTGCTATAAATTGTTACATTAATGAGTTACTGGTAATGATACTGCTGTTAGTTTGTTATTAATTTGACTTGGAAAAAGCCAAATTACAGTTTTCCCTCAGAGTTGGATTTTGGCACATGTCTCCTCCAACAATTTTGAACCTAGTGACACCAAATTTGGCACAGAGGTCCAGGCCATAGTGAAGATGTCCGCTATTACTTTGCTAACCAATACACATTGTAATGGCTGAGTTCTGGTCAGTTTACTTTGCTGGACCCCTGCTGTGACCTCATTATAATGCCTAATTTGAATATGGTTAGCAGATAGACTGAGAGAGACAAATTAAATTGATCAGCACATTGATTATTATTTTTAATTCACAACTTGGCAAACATTAATCATAACAAAACATAGAACAAACAGCATTTAAAAAGATTGTGTAATCTTTACAATCTCATCTATGACGAGTTACTATGGTTAGAATTCCATCTGTATGTTATGCACCATTTTCACAGCAAAGGTGACTGAAGATTCAGACTAAATGTTTGAGAATATGTTTTTATATGTGTAAACTTTTGTCTGTAAATATGTAAAAGTATTCTCGTTTTGTCATTGTATGTATCTACTGCACAGAAGTAATGTTGCCGTTTTATGCATGTTTACTTCAGAGTTTATTTAAATTCATAACAAATTTGTGTTTAAAGCTGTATCATTGTAAGTTCATAAATAAATACTAGCCTGGGTGTTTAATATTGTTCTAATTGGATAACCTGGTACATGCTGCTGTTGTGAACATTACTGGCACATAAGCATTCCTCAAATATTTTTCAATGTCACTCTTGCTTTTCCAAGCCAAATTCTTAAAGTTTAATATTAAAGTTTTTACTCTAGTTAGATTAATTTAACAGTTATTTAGAATCAACTGAAAGAGATACAAGCTGTGCTTGCTTCTTTAGAAATTACTGTTGGGACATTGATTTAGTTGGAAATTAGGTTTAATGGTGACTTGAGGCTAATTTGATATCTTCTTGTGAGTATTGATAAATAAAGGAAATTGATGACAGTGTAGAGCATGTTGCAGTCTGCATTACAAGTTCAAACTTGATGTCCATATAGCAGCCCATCTATCCTGTTTGTGTGCCAAATATGCAAATATTACTCATTCTGCCACATACCTTTTTGGCCATTCAAATGGAATGCCACATAGCAGAGTCTGCAATATTTTGCTTCATTTTGCTCACTTAATGGACAGTTACAAGCATTCTAATCAGTTTTTTTTGAATGCCTAGGAACCCCTGTAAAAGAACTTATACAGTACCAAAATCTCACATGTGGTGTGATTTTCTGGACTACATTCCTTGATATATTTGCTAGCAGAGTTTCAACCAGGCCATTTTGACGTGTGAAAATTTAGCATTCACTAGGTCTTCTGAAGGGCTAGAATTAGTGACTGGCATGTATACTAAAATTCTTGAAAGTTTGACAGCTTTACTTGCATTAATATTGGTTTTGCTGCATTTTAAATAAGGCCAAGGAGGCAAAAGTGCAACATTGCAAGCAGAATCAGAGGAGCACCACTTCTGAAGCTAATAACTCTGAAACTAATAAAAATGTTGAGCTAAAACTTGGCAGACATTCTTTACACATCTGACACAGTATTGTTTTAAAATATAAGTCAAATTGAAGGTCACTTGGACAGTTTTAGTCACATTTGTTGATTTTAAATGGAATGACCCATATCTGTTTTCAGTTTCTACTTGGATTTTACAGCCATCAATCATTTCCTGGTGATCTAGAAACATATAATAACCATATTCTCTGACTGTTCACCTCATCCTTGCTCTGAAAAAGGCTTGTAACACATGGGTTCTGATATACTGTTGTTTTTCCATTTTCCTCTGTCACCTGATGATGTAAGCATTTGTCTAGATTGGCTGGGTTTTTTTTTTTTCCATGTTTGAATATTTTCTGTTTTACCATCTGCCGTTTGAGATGTCAATCCAAATCATGTGAAAAGCTTTAAATTGGCTATTAGAAGAGACTGACAATTGGTGATATAAGTTGATAATGGTCTGGAAATCATTGAAAAATGTGGGTGTATTCTACCCATAATAACTCAGGCTATGACTAACATAGACAGTTGATGTCATTCTGTTTGGTTTTTTTTATTTTTCATGCAACTCTACTCATAAAAAATGGAAAAATAAGTTTGCATTTTTCCATGCCAGGAGGCCATCCACTGCAGGAAATTAACATATTAGATCATTCAGAGTTTAGGATGCCTATAAAATTTAGAAAAAGTTGTGTTTGCACAGGATGTATCATAAAATTAATTTTTAAAAAACGTATGGCTTTTATTAAAACATTTTTTAAATGTAGAATTTCAACCTTCTGGAATACACAAAACCCAATATGGGTCTGTTTTATTTTACAGAACTTACTCCACAACAAAAGTAGAGGCCTTGGAAGTGGAAAAAGAAGTTGTGTGGCATTATCAGTATTTCCAATATCATTTTAGCCTGCAAATTAATGTCTCCCTCAGACATGCTTGGATTAACACAACGTCTTTTGTTTCAAACACCATGCAGCTTCATGCTGCCTCGTTATCTATACCAAGGCAATTTACAACCCTGGGAAGATGCCGAAATGCACAAGATGTTTATATTAAACTCATCTGAATGGTGCTTCACTGACGTAGGCCTCTAGGCCTCTAGGGCATGATGGTTTACATCCCCTACTGACCTCAAAATGACCCCCAAGGAAACAAGTCCCCCATGGAACTAAGTACAATGATGATTTTATGAAATGGCCACCCAATCAATTCAGCAAACTTTTTCAACTAACTTAGCATTTTATGGACTGCTGCAATGATCTTTACCTCAATGAACATTTAGCCAAATTGAAACAATGAAGCATTATACAAATGCACATTTACACACACACACACACACACACACACACACACACACACACACACAAATAATACCTAATAATTTGTCAATGGATATAAATTATTTAAATGTGTTTGATGTTATAAAGCTCTGACTCATCCCAGTTTAAATCTGATATGTGATTTGTATTAATATGTGCTAATCTATGACTTCTGTAACCAAGTATAAAACTAGTTTAAAATATTTACCTCCAGAATGTCTGGGATCACATTCCCCCAGATGACCTCCCACAGGATGAGGTAAAAAGCCCACTGGCCAGATTGCTATTTTGCATAATTAAATATGTATGACTAGCTCATAACAAAACTATCATGCAAAGCCAAAACTTGAAGCTCTTCATTGTTTTACATCTATATGAATATCAACTGCTGCAACACAAACATTCACCATTCAAGGAACTTTGAGCTCTCCATTTAATGGAAGCCTCACTGACACATTCTACAAATCTCCACACTGCAAACACACTGCTTCAATCTGCAACTATCAAGATTCACTCTTCAAGAAACCTTAGCCACAAGACCCATGGACCTCCTAAAACCTCAAGACGACTTTAAATGCTTCAGCCACTCGAGTACTTTCAAATGCTCCCACCACAAACTCATCTTAAAAGCAGCATGAAAACTTCGAGAGCAAATGCACAAGTAACAAGCTTCCATGAAATTATTTTGATAATCTAGGTGCTTTATGTTGCTTTCTCTATAAGTTGCTCTGTATGAATTGTTACTCTGTTTACAACCCCAGTTCCAAAAAAAGTTGGGACACTGTGTAAAACTCTGTATAAAAACAGAATGTGAAGATTAGCAAATCATGGAAACCCTATATTTAATTGAAAATAGTACAAAGACAACATCAAATGTTGAAACTGAGAAATTGTTGTTTTTTTGTTTTTTTTTGTTTTTTTTATATGTGCTCATTTTAAATGTGATGTCAGTAACACATTTCAGAAAAGTTGGGGCAGGAGCAAAAAAATGAAAAGTTGTGTAATGCTAAAAAAAACCTAATTTGGTTAATTGGCAACAGGTTGCTAACATGATTGGGTATAAAAAGAGCATCTCAGAGAGGCGGAGTCTCTCAGAAGTAAAGATGGGGAGGGGTTCACCGCTCTGTGAAAGACTGCGTGGGCAAACAGTGCAACAATTTAAGAATAATATTCCTTAATGTAAAATTGCAAAGAATTTGGGGATCACATCATCTATGGTACAAAATATCATTAAAATATTCAGTGAATCTGGAGAAATCTCTGTATGCAAGAGACAAGGCTGAAAACTGACATTTGATGCCTGTGATCTTCAGGCCCTCAGGTAACACTGCATTAAAAGCAGACACGTGTCTGTCATGGAAATCACTGAATGTGCTCAGGAACACTTCAGAAAACCATCGTCTGTGAAAACAGTTCATTACTGCAATGCTTTCCACAAATCAAGCATAGCGTAGTTCTGGCAGGTCACAAAGTCAAGCTCAGCCCTCAATCCCAGCTACCTGTATATCAGCTGACTGCAGCTGATCTCAAGCCAGCCCACATCATCTGTCACCTCAGCTAATTCCCTTCTATGCATTCTATTGGCAAATCTCTCATAGAGCACCTTATTTAACCCTCTGGGGTCGAGAGCTTCGCCGGTGGAGCTAGGCAGGTTTAGAATGAGTAGGTCATGTATTTAGATTAATATCTTTGTGTGTTATCATACAAGCACAATAAACATATTGACAGAAACTTCATACTTTACACTTTCCTATGTGCTCACTGCCAAATAATATAATATTTTTTTAATTACCTAAATTAGATGAAACATAAAACTTGTCACCTTACTCAGTCACACCGGACTCAGAGTGCTGAACGCCCACTTATGCAGTCATAAAAAACTATTCACATGGTAACAGCATTATAATTACTTTCACTCTTTCTGTTTCAATTGGTTCCTCTTTCACAGTGGGACCGCCCACCGTAAACAGGATAAAATATGTCAGCCATAGTTTAAGCTACCTGTTTGGAGGTCAAACTTGTTGTGAGATGGCATGGTAATTTGATGTCCAGGAGGCGCTTCAGATGATTCAGGACAGAGATTCAATTTCAGCAGTTCATTGAGAACTGTGACACTGATGATGACCTGTATCATTTTGAAATTTGACTCAATACAACCGAAGATCAACTCGAGTAAGTGTAAATATTTCTTCTATTTCTTATGAGCATGTTGGTTGATATGCATGCGGTGTAGTGCATAATCTTTGCATGCTTCTTGAGTAAATAAAACACACACTGCCACTGAGTAAATAAAACATGTGGGGCGTTGTGGCTCAGGCGCCATACCATAAATCCGGGGACCCGGGTTCGATTCCGACCCGAGGTAATTTCCCGATCCCTCCCCGTCTCTCTCTCTCCCGCTCATTTCCTGTCTCTACACTGTCCTATCTAATAAAGGTGAAACACCCCCCCCCCCCCCCCCAAAAAAAAAAAAAAAAAATCTAAAAAAAAACCCACATGCACCGGCCCTTGTTTTCTTTTTTTTTTTTGTTCTTGGTGTTTTTCTGGCACTCTAATGATTTTGGCATGCTGTGATGTTGCTGCCAAGTTCAGCAGTATTTTCACTCCTATGACTTTTTTGTATTCAGCACAAGTTCAGCTACAATAATCAGGGGCAGATCCAGGAAAATGGGGGGGGGGGGGGGGGGTCAACCCAGTAAGGCCAGGGCTCCGGGGGCCTCTGCCGGCCCCTGGAAGCTCTGCAGTTTTTAAATGCCTGGAGATACATTTTAAGCTGTCAAAGACAGGTTGTAAATGAAATCTCTTAAAGAAAATTACCATATCAAAAATATGTTTGAAAAGTAGGAACTTTCAAAGCCATTTTATTCGTCACTGAAAATGACACTGTCAGAGCTGAAGGTATATGCATAGAACATAATTACAACTGATAGCTGGTGAAAGTTGCATTGTCATACAATGCATTACCACATGACACACTACAGTGTAGTACACTAACCACAAAACACCTTCTATCAATAAATTATTACTATTTTAGCAACTGCAATCTGAGCTCCTGCTCAGGACATTCAATGTACATATGAGACAGTGAATATACCCAGGGAAACTGAGGGAATGTATGGTAAGTGGCCACTTAAGACAGAGCTTAATACCGAGCTAACTATAAACAAAGACTTCAAGAGTTGCATGTCTATAATACAAAATGAGTCACTGCACTGACTTTGAGCTCCTGAGTCTAATAGACTGAGATAACGATACAATGATTGTGTGAGTTGCATGTGAACAAGTCAACTGTGGGTGGTAGAAATGGGCAACTGGACTTGCTTGAAAATTCTTGAAAACGTTTCACCTCGGGCGGCACGGTGGTGTAGTGGTTAGCGCTGTCGCCTCACAGCAAGAAGGTCCGGGTTTGAGCCCCGTGGCCAGCGAGGGCCTTTCTGTGCGGAGTTTGCATGTTCTCCCCGTGTCCGCGTGGGTTTCCTCCGGGTGCTCCGGTTTCCCCCACAGTCCAAAGACATGCAGGTTAGGTTAACTGGTGACTCTAAATTGACCGTAGGTGTGAATGTGAGTGTGAATGGTTGTCTGTGTCTATGTGTCAGCCCTGTGATGACCTGGCGACTTGTCCAGGGTGTACCCCGCCCTTCGCCCGTAGTCAGCTGGGATAGGCTCCAGCTTGCCTGCGACCCTGTAGAACAGGATAAAGCGGCTACAGATAATGAGATGAGATGAGACGTTTCACCTCTCGTCCAAAAGGCTTCCTCAGTTCTGTCTGACTAATAGGGAGTATCAGATATTTATCTTCTCTTATTTATCGAGAAGATAAATATCTGATACTCCCTATTAGTCAGACAGAACTGAGGAAGCCTTTTGGACGAGAGGTGAAACGTTTTCAAGAATTTTCAAGCAAGTCCAGTTGCCCATTTCTACCACCCACAGTTTACTATGACCTGGATGATTGAGAATCTTCACAGACATGTGAACAAGTCCTATAATAAGTCTTAGTTCCCAAGACTCATGGGATTTCAAGTAGATTTTCTTCAGAGCTGCTGCAAAAATCAACATCTCTCAAAGACCTATCCAGCCGCTGTCATAAAAATCAAAGTGAGGCTCACCCCAAAACAGCATGTGTCCCATGTACCAGTACATACACAGGGTATAGTAAGTACAGGGATACCCTATTAATAAATATGAGCAGTAGCTGGACAGCCGACATGTGTGTGTGTGTGTGTGTGTGTGTGTGTGTGTGTGTGTGCGCGCAGTAAACCTGCTGCAGCATCTTATCATTTTGGCTTGTGAACGTGTGTTAACGATACCATAAACATAAAATCATGGTGCACACCCTTTACATGTAGTCAACAGTGCAGTCTGGGAATACAGAATGTTATTATGTAAGATGCACAAAGTTCCCGCACCCTGTTAAAATCCAACAGGACTCGCCCAGCTTGCTTTTCACTGAAAAAAAAAAACAGATAAATGAAGCTGTTGTAAGAAGCAGTTTTAGAACTGTGTTGGAATGTGTGAAAACATTACCTTACCCATTGTGATGAACCGTTTTGATCACTTGACCTGATGGGATTAAGAGTTGGCAGTGGGAGGGGTTTTCACTTTTCTCATTGAATGGAATGGAACTTTTTCCTCTTCTCACTGAATACCCCTTCCACTATCAACCCTTTATCCCAAAACAATACGACAAATTTTTTTGATGGCCAGTTAATTGTCCAAATCAATGGAGCAGATTTAAGTTTTTGTGCTTGATACATTCCTCAGACTGAACAGAATCACCTCAAGTGACCAAAACAGTTCAACACAATGGGTAAGGTCATGTTTTTTCACACATTCCAAAACAGTTCTAAAACTACTTTTTACAACATCTTCATTTATCTGTTATTTTATTAAAGTACAATCATGATATACATCCTACATAGATATTATTGTAGCTGCACTTGTGCCGAATGCAAAAAAAAGTCATATGACTGAAAATACTGCTTAGGTTTGTTGAAACTGACAACAACATCAGAGCATGCCAAAATCATTACTGGCAGAAAATACCTGCAGACCCCAGAAGGTTAAGCTGCTTTAACTTGCCTACCTTTACTGCTTCCTCTGCAAGTGATTTTGCAAGAAAGCACCATTTCCATTCGCCAGAGCTCTCATTTTGCAAGTAGAAGTCTTCAGTCTTAATGAACGGCCTGCGCCCAGGCTCCTGGAAATTGTGTTAATAAATACTGTAGCATCGCAGCTCCAGTTGGAGCGTCTCTCGAGGAACTGTTTGCATTGTCTTGGGGAGGCATCTGCATCGAGCTCCCAACTGCAGATCTTTTCAGCTCCTCTGCTCCTAGGGAAGCCGCCAGAAACAAAAACACTGACCGCACCTCTGTGCAGTCCCAGCTCCAGCTGCTCTGCCACCCAAGAGAGTCTGGACTCTGGTTGGCTCCCTCTACAAGTTTGTGTTTCCCAGCAGCAGATGGTTTGTTTACATCCTCCTTGCTCCCAAATTAGCCATGAGGCCAGCTCCTGCATCACAGAACAATGATGTCACCACCCAACTACTCAATTTGCTAACTCACGTTAATCCTATAGGTATAGCTCCCCATAAATATTTTTTGGTGGGGGGCGGAGGGGGAGAGTCTGATAATCAATTTATCTGCTCTTTATAATGATGAAGCTCAAAGCATCAGTGAACACTTAGAAGAAGAAGAAGAAGAAGAAGAAGAAGAAGAAGTAGCCTTTGTCACATGCACACTCAAGCACAGTGAAATTCATCCTCTACATTTAACCAACCTGAATCAGTGAACACACACATACATGCACACAAGTGAACAATGAGTACACACACATACCCAGAGCAGTGGGTAGCTATACTACAGCACCTGGGAAGTGGTAGGGGGTTTGGTGCCTTGCTCAAGAGCACTTCAACCCAAGGCCACCCAATGTTAACCTAACCGCATGTCTTTGAACTGTGGGGGAAACCGGAGCACACACAGGAAACCCACGCAGACATGGGGAGAACATGCAAACTCCACACAGAAAGGCTCCCATCGGCCGCTGGGCTCAAACCCAGAACCTTCTTGCTGTGAGGCGACAGTGCTAATCGTGCTGCCCAAAAATCACATGTCAGAAGTGGGATAGGTATATGTACGTAGGTATATGTATATCGGATTCCTTCCTTTATATTATATATTCCCTGAATATATAAGAAAGACTTTTTGTCTTTCTTCGCACAGATACATGTTCCATACCCATGTTCTCTGTTTTGTTTTGCATAAATCTTTTATATTTCCATCCATGTGTCCTGTTGGAATATGTAGGGTCTAGTGCTTTAGTTATAACCTTATTCTTTCTCAAATATCTAATTTAATTATTTTATAGAACATATTGAAGTCTCGGCGGCACGGTGGTGTAGTGGTTAGCGCTGTCGCCTCACAGCAAGAAGGTCCGGGTTTGAGCCCCGTGGCCGACGAGAGCCTTTCTGTGTGGAGTTTGCATGTTGTGTCCGTGTGGGTTTCCTCCGGGTGCTCCGGTTTCCCCCACAGTCCAAAGACATGCAGGTTAGGTTAACTGGTGACTCTAAATTGACCGTAG
This sequence comes from Neoarius graeffei, assembly GCF_027579695.1. Taxonomy (NCBI): domain Eukaryota; kingdom Metazoa; phylum Chordata; class Actinopteri; order Siluriformes; family Ariidae; genus Neoarius; species Neoarius graeffei. The sequence goes on from NC_083586.1 coordinate 35,968,292, forward strand.
GTGTGAATGTGAGTGTGAATGGTTGTCTGTGTCTATGTGTCAGCCCTGTGATGACCTGGCGACTTATCCAGGGTGTACCCCACCTTTCGCCCGTAGTCAGCTGGGATAGGCTCCAGCTTGCCTGCGACCCTGTAGAACAGGATAAAGCGGCTAGAGATAATGAGATGAGATATTGAAGTCTCTTTCTCTTCAAAACACCCAAAATCATATTTAAATATATTTCATTTAGTGAAATCTACTAAAATATTCTGCATTGTAACAAATTATTTGGAGCTACAGTAAAATGGCAAATTTTCAAGAAAGTAAAATTGTGATTTGTTTCACTATGTCACAGCAGACATACAGTAACCATAACACAAATTAAATAATGTTTAATAACCCAACTATAAGTCTGGCTCATCCTTATGCTCATCATTATGCTTCAGATCAAGCCCAAAGGTGTCTAAGTGCTTGAAAATATTCTACCAATCTATCCCTTTAGGAAGCTATGCATGACAGGGCCAAAAAGTTATCATACAGGCTCCTACAAACACTTTTAGGATACATTTTAGAGAACAACACATCCATCTGCATGTGTCAATTCTACTGACACTCTTGATATTCATGATATTCTAAACTCCACTTAAAGGTTCTGACTGCAAAGTTGAATTCTGGGCAAAAATGTTCTTCTTCCATTGCTGTTGGAGTTTCAAGATGTTTCGCTGCTGCACACATTGTGTATCCTACGTGTGAATGTTTTGCTGAGATAAAATGTGTCCCACATTTTACAATTACAGATATTGCAGAAGCAAGTGAGCAACAATATCACATGACCGCCGTGGGGCGTGTTTGACCTACTTTTAACCAAAAGAAGTCAGCATGGGCAAACATGGTGGATTCTGCCCTCCTACCAGCTAAAAGCCAGCAGAAAAGAAAAGGAAAGCCTGCCTAGTGTGTACAACTGCAAGATAAAGCAAGGTTAGATGACATTTTTTCTGCACAGATAACTAAATCATTCTAACTTGTGCTTAGCTATCTTAGACTTAGAATGCATGGGCTCAACTCCACAGTAGTGAATATGGAGTTACACACCTAATGTTTTAATTTTACAGAGAAAGAAACGATAACACAAAAGTAGTAACAGAGAAAAGATATATTCGTCTATTGTTTCACATATCTATTCACGAATTTCAATCACAAATTACATACCTGTGACTCAAAATTCTCCGCGGTCGATACAGAGTCACAAAGTTTTCTGTGCATCGTCATCTTGGTGTGACCCAGTTCCAAAATTATGCCAATTAGTTCAAGTTCCTTGCAATCGGCTATTTCTGTGAGGCCATACTGTTTACCTCAAGAGGTGGGATATTTGGTCCCAAAATGGAGCATAGCAAGCTTCAGCATGCATAATAATGCCATGTACAATAAAAAAAATTTAAAATTCAGATGACGCTGCAGTCAGCACCTTATTTAAAGCTGCTGATTGCAGCATCATTTTAATTTTTAATTTTTTTTATCGTACATGGCACTTTCTACCTCCTTAAACTCAGGTAAAAAGTAGAGATCAAAAGGTCAGCAGTGTCTATTTATTAAGTCTGTCGTTGTTTAGATTGTAATGACAGAAAGTCACATTTGTGAAATACAAGTGTGTCTAATGTTCCCACAAAGAAATGTGAACTTAACACAACCCTTGATTTCCTTTGAGTGACATTACTGACAGTAAAGAACTGATTGATCACAAAGCTAATGTAATGTACAAGTGATGATCTCTAGGGGTATTCTAAAGAATGTGTAATACTGAGTTCATAGAGCTATCATAGAGCTGAAAATAAGACTAATATAACACTAGGCTGGCTTAAATGATCAGGAGCAAAACCAGGGTGTTGGGAAGGCATGTGTGTAAAGTAGCTAAAGTGTTTTTAATCTAGGGTGGTAGGAGGTAAGATGAAGTTAGTGACGTGAAGAGGCAGATAACCCATGATAACTTTTAGTATTCTGGACTCTGTAGAGGCCCACACATGATCTAAAAGCTGTTATTTCAGTGGATAACTATGGTGTTATTGGAATAACAGAAATAAGCCCAAACAGGAAAAAAAATGGAGAAGAATGTAATTATAATGATGAGACTAGACAGCAGTTTTCAATGCTGATTAGGTTTCAATGACACAACATGATCACAAACTTAGTTTGTGGCCAAAGGCACATTTAAAAGTCAAAACCAGTAAAGCAGTCAAAAAAAAAAAAACAACCCAACAACAACAACCAAGTGTTGCCAGGCAAAACAAACTTCGCCCAGGAGCACATATGATGAATATGAAGGAAGATCTCATCTCATCTCATTATCTCTAGCCGCTTTATCCTTCTACAGGGTCGCAGGCAAGCTGGAGCCTATCCCAGCTGACTACGGGCGAAATGGGTACCCTATGGGTACATATGGCTACTGCTTATAAATAAAATTGTTTTCTGATACCATGTCCATACAGCAAATATAGTATATATATTTACTCTATGAGGCAGTAGCCACAAAAATGAAGCATAATCCAAAAATGCACAATTTTAAAATCATAAAAGTAAACTATACCGAGCGTCTGTAGTTTATATTATTTTACTCTTACCTCTTACAGTTTCCGAAACTGAAACCTCCAGACCGAGGCTGACATACACACACTGCTGCCATGACCCAAACTCTTATTTCCAGGAAATGGCCCAGCGTTAGAGCTCAGTGGAACGCATTTTCCCTCTGTAATAAGCATAAACATGTCTGAAAGCAATTTCTTTAGTCCAGTCCATTTATTTTGACTGGTGAACTGAATTGTATACATTCAGTGGCCATTTTAATCGGAACACGTGTATGCACATGCGCAGTGCGCGATTGTTACACTCTTACATTCTTACAGCACAATGACATAGTGGCTAGTGCCTGTATATGAGGCAGTAGCCACAACAAAAACAATTTTGGCCTTTTTGGTGACCTTGACCAGATGACCCTCAAAATGTTGGAGGTTCTATTTGAGACCAATGCCCATCTGTCCTGAAAGTTTCGTGAAGATTGATCCAGCCGTTTTCTTGTAATATCATTAACAAAAAAAAAAAAAAAGAAACCTGACCGAAAACAATAGCCTTGTAGCGGGTGAGGTAAAAAAAAAAGGGCAATAGGAAGATGTAGTGGGGACAGCTGGGAAGGTGACCAAGACGCAGGCACACACTTGACCAAGACACTCCTCAAACCTATTCTATTGCTATAGTTAATATAGTACTATGTTTAATATGGGGCGGCACGGTGGTGTAGTGGTTAGCGCTGTCGCCTCACAGCAAGAAGGTCCGGGTTCGAGCCCCATGGCCGGCGAGGGCCTTTCTGTGTGGAGTTTGCATGTTCTCCCTGTGTCCGCGTGGGATTCCTCCGGGTGCTCCGGTTTCCCCCACAGTCCAAAGACATGCAGGTTAGGTTAACTGGTGACTCTAAATTGACCGTAGGTGTGAATGTGAGTGTGAATGGTTGTCTGTGTCTATGTGTCAGCCCTGTGATGACCTGGCGACTTGTCCAGGGTGTACCCCGCCTCTCGCCCGTAGTCAGCTGAGATAGGCTCCAGCTTGCCTGCGACCCTGTAGAACAGGATAAAGCGGCTAGAGATAATGAGATGAGATGTTTAATATATCCTTTTAATAGAAATGGGAAGGTAGATGTGATTCCTCACCTTAACAGTGAATTACAGAGTTTGAATTCATGGTTTAAACTCACTGAGTTTCTACATCTGATCACTGACTGTGGAGGGGAGGGACAACTCTGGTGTGTTGAAACTTTAAATGGAGCAAGTACACCTTAATACTCAAACCATCACAAAGGAAGCATGATGATAATCCACATTAAATTATATTTAGAAGCAAATGGCTGTTTTGGGTTTTTTTTTTAAAGCTGTGCTGTTTTCCTTCTTTATTAAATGGTAATATAGGTGGGCTTGGTCAACACCTGTTGAATTTATAATTTATGCTCATAATAAATATGGTATATTTTATATAAACAGGGACACATATAATTCTGACAAGAATAAAGGTTTGACATTTATTGGCATATAACATTTGCCATTTACTGACATATACAGTGGTGCTTGAAAGTTTCTGAACCTTTTAGAATTTTCTATATTTCTGCATAAATATGACCTAAAACATCATCAAATTTTCACACAAGTCCTAAAAGTAGATAAAGAGAACCCAGTTAAACAAATGAGACAAAAATATTATACTTGGTCATTTATTTATTGAGGAAAATGATCCAATATTACATATCTGTGAGTGGCAAAAGTATGTGAACCTCTAGGATTGGCAGTTAATTTGAAGGTGAAATTAGAGTCAGATGTTTTCAATCAATGGGATGACAATCAGGTGTGAGTGGGCACCCTGTTTTATTTAAAGAACAGGGATTTATCAAAGTCTGATCTTCACAACACATGTTTGTGGAAGTGTATCATGCCCATGAACTGAATCTTAAGAGAAGGTGGGTCATGCAGCAAGACAACGACCCTAAGCACACAAGTCATTCTACCAAAGAATGGTTAAAGAAGAATAAAGTTAAATGTTTTGGAATGGTCAACTCAAAGTCCTGACCTTAATCCAATCGAAATGTTGTGGAAGGACCTGAAGCGAGCAGTTCATGTGAGGAAACCCACCAACATCCCAGAGTTGAAGCTGTTCTGTACAGAGGAATGGGCTAAAATTCCTCCAAGCTGGTGTGCAGGACTGATCAACAGTTACCGGAAACGTTTAGTTGCAGTTATTGCTGCACAAGGGGGTCACACCAGATACTGAAAGCAAAGGTTCACATACTTTTACCACTCACAGATATGTAATATTGGATCATTTTCCTCAATAAATAAATGATCAAGTATAATATTTTTGTCTCATTTGTTTAACTGGGTTCTCTTTATCTACTTTTAGGACTTGTGTGAAAATCTGATGATGTTTTAGGTCATATTTATGCAGAAATATAGACAATTCTAAAGGGTTCACTAACTTTCAAGCACCACTGTAACATTTATTGGTGATATTTTAGATGCATTTGTCATGTTGTTCAATACAGACAGGTCAAAATGAGTGCGTACTCAAGAAAATTTATTTAAATTGTATCTTCCTCTTTATAAACAGTATTTTCCCATATAATATCTTAAGAACAACACTTGAATTAATAGCTTTAAACTTTGGAAACACACTTTGGCACATTTTTTGTGTCTTGTGCATCTCATCCAATGTTGCAGTCCCAAATGGCACCCATTTCATAGATTGATTCTCTGCTACTCTTACCATTGATGTACTGGTATATTACAGATATGAACAGTAAATTAAGGGGTTAAACTTAAGCCCTATTCGCACGGGATAAGTATTACCTATGGACCTCTGGTAATTCGCAATTACCTCCGCACCTCTGTGTTATTGTGTGGCGCATTCGGACGGGATAAGCAAAAGTCTGTAATTCACTGAATTTACAGACATTGTGACCGGTTTTCCAGGCCACCCAACATCAAAATCCATGAATTTGTAGTTGTGGTCAACAAGGCCTTGAAGTACAACACTATACCACCCTTTCCTATTGTAGTAGTCGGTGGGATAGTTCTGCGGAGCAATGATCGGGATGTGTGTCCCATCCAAAGCACCAACACACATGGGGAATCCGGTCTTCCTCTCGAAACCATTGATGATTCCGTTGACCTCCGGAACAGATTTTGGCCCCCTCACAAACACCTTCCTAAGATCACTCAGCGCCTCCCAGACCTCCCAGAAGATGTTGCATGCTGTGCTGGTCCCAATGGCAAACAAGTTGGCAACATTGTGGAATTCCACATTACTTGCAAGCCTGTAGATTGTGAGTGCCACCCTCTTCTCAACAGGTATTGGTGCCAGCATGTTGGTGGTTTGGGGCTTAATGTGTGGGCGCAGGTGGTCACACAGCTTCTCAAAGGCCTCTTTAGGCATTCGGAAGTTTTGGTACCAGTCTTTCTCCCGAAAGTTCTCCAGCACCTCAACTTCCCAGAAGGACAGGCCTCTCTCCCTGGGTCTTCTATCAGGGTACCAGATATCAGCTATAAACAAGGTTGGGTGAGTGGTTAGAATAAAGGCGCGTTTGGCAACAATCAATACAGTTGTAGCATGTTGGAAGTGCCAACATATTACTGTAGTACATTAATGGTGCATTAATAAGGTAGGATGAAAACACAGTAGGCATAAGAATAGCACTGTATCCAAATTAAGAGAGGGGAAACGCATATGATAGGGATGCAGTATGTTTGCTCCACACTCTCAAAATGAGAAGGCGGGGTCACTGCAAATGAAAACGGTCTCGAGATGACAATATAAGTGAACAGGCAGTTTATGGCGCTGTTTACACATAGCTGGGTATTTTGCTAAACGAACATTTGTCTTCCCTCCATTAACCAAAATATCTTCGTATTGCTGTGTCATGGGGGTTAGCGTGGCTCCTTACCATATGCTGCCACACAAGCCATCCAGTTGAAGATTCTTCGTGCTTTCTTCTTGGAGTTCTTCTTGGAGCTGTTTCTGCTTATCTGGTTCAAATACGGGATAGGCCTACTACCACTTGCCCCTGAAATGCTGTTTATCAAAATTTCACCTGCATCCTCCATTATTCACTCCAGAAAAGTACAAGAGACGCGCGTTTAATAATTACAAACATAGACATGCGCATTCACACAGGACTTGTATTACCACTGGACGTCTGTGTTTTGCCGAAACACAGTAGGTAATTCGCGGCGGAATTATTACTTGGCAAATTACGGACATGGCGCATTCGCACGGGACTAAGAACTCAGACATTCTCTGTAATTATTCCGAATTACCAGAGGTCCACAGGTAATACTTATCCCGTGCGAATAGGGCTTTAGATGAGCTTTACACACGATCACTGACTATGGGGGAGGGGAGGGACCACTCCAGTGTTTTGACACGTTGCAACTTTTTACATGGTGCACAGCACACAAATGCACCTTAACCTTGAACCTTACAACGCCACTGATTGACTCCCTATTCTAATCCATTAACTTACACTACCGTTCAAAAGTTTGGGGTCACGCAGACAATTTTGTGTTTTCCATGAAAAGTCACACTTTTATTTACCACCATAAGTTGTAAAATGAATAGAAAATATAGTCAAGACATTTTTCTGGCCATTTTGAGCATTTAATCGACCCCACAAATGTGATGCTCCAGAAACTCAATCTGCTCAAAGGAAGGTCAGTTTTATAGCTTCTCTAAAGAGCTAAACTGTTTTCAGCTGTGCTAACATGATTGTACAAGGGTTTTCTAATCATCCATTAGCCTTCTGAGGCAATGAGCAAACACATTGTACCATTAGAACACTGGAGTGAGAGTTGCTGGAAATGGGCCTCTATACACCTATGGAGATATTGCACCAAAAACCAGACATTTGCAGCTAGAACCACATTAGCAATGTATAGAGTGTATTTCTGATTAGTTTAAAGTGATCTTCATTGAAAAGAACAGTGCTTTTCTTTCAAAAATAAGGAAATTTCAAAGTGACCCCAAACTTTTGAACGGTAGTGTATATTTAGAAGCAAATTACTGCTGTTTAACATTTGTCTTTTAAAAATTAAATGCTTGCAGATGAAGCCACATTGTTTTCATTCATTATTAAATAGAATCTCCTGGCATGTGATGAGCCACGAGTGATCTTCTCCTGAACTTAAGCTCCTGAAGTCAGATACAGTTATAGCCAATTAAAAGTGTTTTGCATTTCTGTGTAAAGGGATATCATTTATATTGTATGAGGAGTACTTTTGATTTTCACTCTCGATATAAAGGTAGTGTAACAGGGACCATAGTTAACAGGGTGGGGAAAGAAGCCCATAAATGTTGCATATCTTTGCAAATAATCATGGAAACATTTCAAAATCCATTACAATATCTTACTTTAATGTCGATGCAATATGTAATTAGACCATTACAACAAACATTTCAGAAAACTTGCTTGTCACGATGTCAATAGACCTTCGTGTGAACAATGATTTGTGAGTGACAGTACAGGATTTTAAAAAAAAAATTAAATTTCCCTCTGTTGTGTATGAAGCTTTAAAAATGATGGCACAAAATTTTCTACATTTTTTTTTTTAAACTTCAAGAAGAGCACCCCTGTTTGAGACCATACACTTCCATACACGTGAAGAGGACCAAGATGTTCACCAGAAGTGGCTCATCACATGCCAGGAGATCTATAAAGAAAACAAATTTGTATTTTTTTTTTACTACTGTCACTGGTCTGTCATGGTTAAATACACCTCCTGAATGAATGTGCTAGCTAGTTAGTATAGTGACGTCCATCCAGCCATTATCCATAGCTGCTTATCCTGTACAGGGTCACAGGCAAGCTGGAGTCTATCCCAGCTGACTATGGGCGAGAGGCGGGGTACACCCTGGACAAGTCACCAGATCATCGCAGGGCTGACACATAGAGACAAACAACCATTCACCCTCACATTCACAACTACGGTCAATTTAGAGCCACCAATTAACCTAACCTGCATTTCTTTGGACTGTGGGGGAAACTGGAGCACCCAGAGGAAACCAACACAGACATGGGGAGAACATGCAAACTCCACACAGAAAGGCCCTCATTGGCCCCTGGACTTGAACCTAGGACCTTTTTGCTGTGAGGCAACAGTGCTAACCACTATACCACCGTGCCGCCCTACAGTGACATTACAGTATATTACACTTCATCAAATGAAATGTGGCAGATGGTCAAATGGTCTGGGTTTTTTTTTTTCTCTATTTCTTCGTTATCTATTTCTGGCTATTGTTGTAACCAATATCGAACTAACATATACAATTTGAATAATGTTAAGATCACCATCCATCTAAGGTACGTCCATCAGTAACTGGGGACCACTGACTAACATTGTCAATCCACCTACCCATGCTGTTGTTATTGTCAGCCTGCAGCAGTTGACACAGTCACTACGAATTCCCATCACAGTAACGATGGCACCACTAGATGGTGGTACACACAAATCAACCACTGGATTTGTATAGAATTGGATTTTTATAGAAGGCCACAATGTTGCATATTCACTTACTGTTAGTTATTATTAAATTACATTTTACATCATTTATATATTTGTATTTATATATTCATACAAGTTATCAACCTACACTAGGTTATTGCGTTCCAATCCCAACAAAATAGTCAAACTGGTTCAAGCAAAATGGGAAAAAATGGTTAATTCAGTACCTTTTATACGTCTGTATGTAGGCCTAATAAATAAATAGTAGGTATGGAAAACTATTAGACCTGGCAGCTGTTTTCATATCGATAAGGTCACAGCCACACACAACACGCACAAGCAATTTAACACTTTGTCGGTAGATTTAGCAAAGCCACTGTTTAAAAATGCATAGATCTGTTAGTTGGCTAAATGCCCAGTCCTTGTCTGGGATAGCCAGAGCTGCTTTACTCATTCTTTTCTCAGGGGCAGCACAACAACAGGCATGCAACATTAATGTAATGAGTGTTGAGAAAATGTTATCAGCATTTTAATTTGCCATTTTTCTTCATCCATGAAATAAAGCCATGTAATTAAAGCCATATGTGCTGCACAGCATGTGTAAAATGATACACTGAATAAAATCCTGCAGGAAAGTGATATTGATCCCGAAAAACATTTAGAAGTTTGTAGTTAGATAATAAGATAGTCAGCTAGATATAACAGGAATATCAATTTTTCTCTTAACAAAATAACATTTGTTTATGGCTTTACTACTAGTACTACTACAGATAAGACTCAAGAGATGGTGGAGGATCCATAGGCATGAGGTTTATTGACAAATCGAAAACACAATCCAAATCTCAATGTTGTAATGTAAGCAATAGTCAGACACTGAAAGCCACAACTTCCCAAACAAATGGCTGAATCCAAAGAATAGAAAAGTCAAAGCAAATGTCCAAAACAGAAGAACAGCAGAAACCATATACACATCTCAGGACCTACAGTGCTTGGTTATTTGGCAAGACTTCACAAGGACACATGGCCTCTCATACTCTTGGAAAGCAGAAATAACACTGAAGTGTAAATTCATGAAAAACAGTATCTGAATTTAAATCCTGGTCTTCAGAGGATGCAAGAGTATGGAATCCCAGGCACTGAAATGCTTGTAACATGAGGCTACAGCATCTGGTTATACGAGACCAACCACTATAGCAATAAGGATAATTTTGATTTAGCATATTTTAACAATTGTTAGGGCCTGAGCACTGTAGGTGCAATGACCTTGCTGGATCCATAAGGATTTTTTTTCTTCAAGACTTGACCACTTTTGAGATGGTTCCCATAGGTGAAAACTTATTAAATTTGGCACATACTGGTGCTGGTGACAGTTACTCAATAAAAATAATGATCAGTTTGATTTATAGAGCACCTTTCTCACACCCAAGGTCGCTTTACAACTGGGGGGGGGACAGAGCTTTGGCCCCAGGTGTGACCCAGTGACTCTATAGTGCCACCATTTGTAACTGAGTCTTGTGCTCGGCATATAGTTTCACGTCAAAAAAAGTCAAAGTCCTTCTTGTGCCAGGACCTGGTCTTCCCAGGCAGTCTCCTGTCCCAGTACTAACCAGGCCCTTAAAGCGCATTGGGCAGTGCCAATCTCTGCTTCTATAGTCCTCGGCCTCTCACTTACTATACAGCTAGGGTTACAGTGGGGGGCTGGTCCTCTGGTAACCATGAAAGTTTGACTCCCTACTCGCATCTGTATTGCACTGTCTTGCCAGATGGTAGTAGGTACCATTTTTATGATGGTCTTTGGTACGACCCGACTGCAAGTAAAACTCCCGATCTCCTGATCGAGAGGCAAACACAGTAACCATTAGGCCAGCTCATGGTATTGGTTCATGTACATGCATCAAATTTGGTCCACATGTGGGTCTCCCTAAATCGGGTACATTTGTACATTGCATCAGCCCTGCAGAGCAGGAAGTGAGCTATTTTGGATTTTTTTTTTTTTATGTTCTGACACAAATTACATTTTGAAAAATTCTTCTGAGGCAGTTTATTGGATTCATGTCAAATTTGGGATACATGATGTCAAGATGTTGCTGATGTTAAATTGCGAAGGGATTTTTCATAGCTTGCAAGGTGTTGAAATGGTTATGCGATGAATTTCTATGTCTCACCATACAAACACAAATGCATAATAAATTTTCCATGCTTTACCTGATATAGCTCAAATATTATAGGTTATTGATTCTGATGTTTATGATGATATCCACATGCCCAGAGTGACTCGCTGGTATAGCATCACCATCTGGCAACAAAAACAGCGACCTTTTTCACCCATCTTGGCTATATTGCTCCTACACAATGCATTGGACTTATGGCAGATTTGCTATAGTTATTAGTTATGATGGTTATGTATGATGCTATAACAGGCAGCATGGTGGTGTAGTGGTTAGCGCTGTCGCCTCACAGCAAGAAGATCCGGGTTCGAGCCCCGTGGCCGGCGAGGGCCTTTCTGTGTGGAGTTTGCATGTTCTCCCAGTGTCCGTGTGGGTTTCCTCCAGGTGCTCCGGTTTCCCCCACAGTCCAAAGACATGCAGGTTAGGTTAACTGGTGACTCTAAATTGACCGTAGGTGTGAATGTGAGTGTGAATGGTTATCTGTGTCTATGTGTCAGCCCTGTGATGACCTGGCGACTTGTCCAGGGTGTACCCCGCCTTTCGCCCGTAGTCAGCTGGGATAGGCTCCAGCTTGCCTGCGACCCTGTAGAACAGGATAAAGCGGCTAGAGATAATGAGATATCCACATGCCCTGAGTGACTCTCTGGTGTATCACCACCATCTGACAACAGAAAGAGTGGCTTTTTCACAAATTTCAGCTTAGTTAAATAAAGAACTCTTTTAAAGGGAGACTGCCTTTCAGATTTTTCAAGTTTAGATCATAAAAATAATTTTCCCTGACACCCAATTATTTTTGTTTAGTGGACTGAAATCTACTGAATTTGAAATCACAGACTTCCAATTTTATTATGTTTTTTTTATAGAACAATTAATGAATTTAGGGCCACGTGGCCCTAAATTCTCAGCTATTTTTTTTCTGCTTCACCATGACCCAATTCAAGATACTGCATCATGCATCACATGGTGGGCTTACCCCATTTGTGCAAGGCATTGTGGGATACAAATTTGAAACAGGAAAGGAAAATGGAGGATGCAAATAAAACATGAAAGACCGACTACAGTAACAGAAAGCGAGAAGAAAAGACATTATGTTGTGAAGGAAAGGAAACGCAGGACCAAACTAATAAATACTGGAGGTCAGTGAGCACCTCGGTGTGATCAGCTGTTCGTGAATTTCACAAGTGTATGATAAATACCGTTGTGCTTTCTTTCTTTCTTTCTTTCTTTCTTTCTTTCTTTCTTTCTTTCTTTCTTTCTTTCTTTCTTTCTTTCTTTCCTTCTTTAGTGGCAGAATGACGGAACTGTCACTCCATGGCCAAGGTAAACCTGTAGATGGCAGTAATGCAACACTGGCTGCCAGCTGCCATAAAACCCAAAAGAAAATTGGCTAATGTTAATGTTCATTAATGTTCTCACATTGGCTAATGTTAATGTTCATGAGTCCACCATCAGGAGAACACTGAACACCAATGGTGTGCATGGCAGGGTTGCAAGGAGAAAGCCACTGCTCTCCAAAAAGAACATTGCTGCTCGTCTGCAGTTTGCTAAAGATCACGTGGACAAGCCAGAAGGCTACTGGAAAAATGTTTTGTGGATAGATGAGACCAAAATAGAACTTTCTGGTTTAAATGAGAAGCATTATGTTTGGAGAAAGGAAAACACTACATTCCAGCATAAGAACCTTCTCCCATCTGTGAAACATGGTGGTGGTAGTATCATGGTTTGGGCCTGTTTTGCTGCATCTGGGCCAGGATGGCTTGCCATCATTGATGGAACAATGAATTCTGAATTATACCAGCGAATTCTAAAGGAAAATGTCAGGACATCTGTCCATGAACTGAATCTTAAGAGAAGGTGGGTCATGCAGCAAGACAACGACCCTAAGCACACAAGTCGTTCTACCAAAGAATGGTTCAAGAAGAATAAAGTTAATGTTTTGGAATGGCCAAGTCAAAGTCCTGACCTTAATCCAATCGAAATGTTGTGGAAGGACCTGAAGCGAGCAGTTCATGTGAGGAAACCCACCAACATCCCAGAGTTGAAGCTGTTCTGTACAGAGGAATGGGCTAAAATTCCTCCAAGCTGGTGTGCAGGACTGATCAACAGTTACCGGAAACGTTTAGTTGCAGTTATTGCTGCACAAGGGGGTCACACCAGATACTGAAAGCAAAGGTTCACATACTTTTGCCACTCACAGATATGTAATATTGGATTATTTTCCTCAATAAATAAATGACCAAGTATAATATTTTTGTCTCATTTGTTTAACTGGGTTCTCTTTATCTACTTTGAGGACTTGTGTGAAAATCTGATGATGTTTTAGGTCATATTTATGCAGAAATATAGAAAATTCTAAAGGGTCCACAAACTTTCAAGCACCACTGTATAAGCAAACAACTATTATTGCTCTAGCACTTGAGACACTGAAAGGTGTTTGAAAACTTTCTGTAGCTTGATTGATAATGTCAAGCTCTTTTAACTGTTTAATGTCAGACAATTATGAAAGCCACCTGAGCAGAACTAAGATGTTCAGTGATGACATTTAAGAAGTACAGAAATAAGGCACAATTAATAGCCCTTGCCTCTTGACCTCCTCATTAGTGTCTCGTTATGGATTGCTTCCCTTCTGACATCCTCATCCATTATGGTTTCCTGAACCCACAATCTCTGCTGCACCCTTAATAAGGCAGTACATTAGACACAAGTCTAAAGATCTTTGAGGAGCATAGAGTGATGATTAGAAATTAACAAAGCTTTTAGGGCAATAACATGTCATCTTGAACCCTATTTAGTTCAATTTTAATATTTTGAAAAGAACAGATTATAAGCTTATGATATGGTTATTACTCCAATATCATGATGGAACACATCAATATATATAGCTTATGACGATTTCACCGTATGACTGATTGACTCAGTATGATTAATAGAGTCCAGAAGATCTCATATTAATTATGGTGGACTATTCTTTTAAAATAAATGTCCTTTCCATGATGTCTATGAAGTAAAATAGGGAACCATTTCAAATAATGGCTGCTGCAAGGGTTGCTAATGCTACCTCAGGATGAAACAATTGTCTTCTGGGCCACTATGAGACATAAAAATAACACCCTGATACATGCTTGTTAGTAATAGCTCTATGCAGGCAGGGATTGTTGCAGAGAGTCTTCATGGAACTGCCTATGAGACTCAGTATAAAGGCCAAAGAGAATAAATTGTCACAGCCAAAGAAGTGGATGCCATGCTGTGATGGGATATAACTTCAGACACATGAAGGGACTAAACAGACAACTGTGCCAAAAAAAAAAAAGATAAGCTCTTTACTTGTTCTTTGTCTATATGCCAAGGGAGAAATCTATTTCCATATGAAAGAAATCTCCATCTCTCTTAATAGTATCTCTCCAAAGAAGTGTGTCATCTCTCTGGGGTTTCATATCAGCAGGAATCGCTTATTTTCACTTATTCTGGCTAATGTTGCTTGAAAAATACAGGTGCAAATCAGAAAAAGTTGGGACGGTATGTTGAAATTGAAATTAAAACCGAAAACAATGATTTTTAAATAATCTTTGACCTGTATTGCATTCAAAACAACACAGCAGCACATTATTTGATATTTTACCTCGTGAATATTGATGTTTGTTTGTTTTTTTAATAAACGCATTTCAGTTTTGATTTTTGCAATAATATTTTTTTTAAGTTGGGACGGTCAAGCATTTACCACTTTATAATGTTGCCATTCCTTCTCACAACATTTTAAAGATTTTTAGGGACTGAAGACACCAAGTGATGAATCATTTCAGGTGTTATTTTCTCCCATTCTTCCTGCAAATAGGTCTTAAGGTGTGCAACAGTACAGGGTCATCGTTGTGATATTTTTCATTTCAGAATTCGCCACACATTCTCTATTGGAGACAGAGGGGACAGGCACCCTCTCCTTCCACAGCCATGCCTTTGTAATGTGTGCAGAATGTGGCTTTGCATTGTCTTGTTGAAATATCCCTGGAAACGATGTCGTCCTGAAGGCTGCATGCTGCACCAAAACCTCAATGTACATTTCTGGATTAATGCTGCCATCACAGAAGTACAAGTTACTTTTGCCAAGGGCACTGACACAACCCCATATTATGACAAACCCTGGCTTTTGGACTTGTTGCGAGTAACAGTCTGGATGGTCCTTTTCATCTTTAGTCCAGAGAACACAGTGTCCATTCCTTTCAAAAAAAGACCTGGAATACTGATTTGTCTGACCATAATACATGCTTCCACTGTGTGAGGGTCCATCCCAGATGCCTCCGAGCCCAGAAAAGTTGATGGCACTTCTGGGCGCAGTTAACATAAGGCTTCCTTTTTTCACAGTAAATTATAACAAGTATTTCTGGATGTAAATCCATATTGCAGTGCTTAACAAAGGTTTACCTTTGTTAAGTGATGGTTCTTGAACCAGTGCCATCTGAGGAATTGGAGATTAGGGGTGTTCAGCTTAGGCTTGCATTGTTGAATAGGGCTATTTACTGTATTTTTATCATTTACTATTTACTGTTTGATCTCAAACACATTAAGGTGGCAAGAAATTCCACTCATTAACTTTTGATGGAGCACACTTGTTAATTAAAAAGGAGTACAGGTGACTACCTTATGAAGCTGGTTAAGATAATGCCAATGTAATTATTACATTATATTGCTGGCATTTAGCAGACACACTTATCCAGAGTGATGTACAACATAGCCAGAGCAGCCTGGGAATCGAACCAGTGACCTTTTGGTCCCAAAGCTGCTTCTCTAATGATTAGGTTATGGCTTCCCTTTGCATAATCAAGGTAAATGTTGGCTACTTTGAAGAATCCAAAATATTCTTTGGGTGGCACGGTGGTGTAGTGGTTAGCACGGTCACCTCACAGCAAGAAGGTTCCGGGTTCGAACCCAGCAGCCAGCGAGGGCCTTTCTGTGTGGAGTTTGCATGTTCTCCCCGTGTCTGCATGGGTTTCCTCTGGGTGCTTCGGTTTCCCCCACAATCCAAAGCCATGCAGTTAGGTTGACGTGGGGCGGCCTTGGGCAACTCCGATCCTCCATTTTGAGCTAATTTATCGCCATGACATGTAGATGTGTTTTTGACCGGGTAAGCAACATGACAGAAGGTGAATTTATGTTGCATTCATGGCCCAAGAATGTTCGAACTGCAAAGATTTGGACGCGTTTTGCGAGAAGTTCACGGGCACATTGGGCGCCTACAAAGTGGTCTCTCCTCTGCTCTGCACATTTTACTGAAGACTCGTACGAGACCTCTGATCTGTTGAGGAGCGTTGGCTATAAGCCCGTACTGAAAGAGGGTGCAGTACCAACAATTAAAGAAAAAGAAAACAAAAGTATTTATTTAATTTTATTTTTTTAAAGTGAGTTCAGTTGTGGGCGGCACGGTGGTGTAGTGGTTAGCACTGTCGCCTCACAGCAAGAAGGTCCTGGGTTCGAGCCCCGGGGCCGGCGAGGGCCTTTCTGTGTGGAGTTTGCATGTTCTCCCCGTGTCCGCGTGGGTTTCCTCCGGGTGCTCCGGTTTCCCCCACAGTCCAAAGACATGCAGGTTAGGTTAACTGGTGACTCTAAATTGACCGTAGGTGTGAGTGAGAGTGTGAATGGTTGTCTGTGTCTATGTGTCAGCCCTGTGATGACCTGGCGACTTGTCCAGGGTGTACCCCGCCTTTCGCCCGTAGTCAGCTGGGATAGGCTCCAGCTTGCCTGCGACCCTGTAGAAGGATAAAGCGGCTAGAGATAATGAGATGAGAGATGAGTTCAGTTGCACCAGTCCTCCTGGAGTGAGCCGAGGGTTGTTGGTAAAACCCGGGACAGGACATATCACTCGGGCAGTGACCTCCCCGCAGTTGTTGCGAAAACCGGTGACATCCCGTTCCGTCCCGGGTTTTAGTAGTTGCCTGAGCCAAGCAGTAATGGCGGAATACACAGTATGGAGAGAAAGAGTGCTCCAACCGTCTTATTTCTAAGCTGGATATTGTTGTCATCTCTCCCTTACATGGAAGAAGTGAATGAATGGAGAACTGAACGAACAACTGAAAGTCAGATTGTTTCAAAACAATCGGCCACAAGATCAGCCTTCAAGAAGCGAGAACACAGACGGGTAAGCACCGATTCTCATTTGAATAAAAAAAACAACAAAAACAACGTGTTGTTTACCTGCATTTAGATTAATACATGTAACTTGTATTGTGTGTTTAAGTTACCGGTATAAGATTATTTAATTTGCTTCAGAATGTGATTGTCTCAGTTCATCTGATTATTTAATTAGCCTTTTACGTTTTATCAGTGAAAATGCATGCATGTACATGTAAGTTGCATAAGTTATAACACATATCTTGTTTTAATGAGAGTCAACCCACAACCAATGAAGTCAAATCAGTCTTAGTTGAGCAAGTCGATAATGTTATTTCTTACTTTCACTATAAATTTTTATTTATATGACTTTGGTCTATAGCTGTAAAAGGCCTCGGCCTTAAAACCGGTTCCTGCTGCGACGTCACGCACTCAGGGCGGGCTGGCTCAGCGGGGCAGCTCGAATGACAACTTTGCGGTCGATTTTAATTCTCAAAAATATATTTTTTTATTCCCATTTATGCAGCATACAAGAGTCAAGGATGGAGATACTATCCACTCAGAAATTTATTTAAAAATAAAGGCTCTGCGTATCTGCTTGAAAAACAGTTTCCTTCCAACTGCAATAAACTTACTGAACTCTGATATCTCCATAGTCTGAGATATGACATGTGCAATACATTGTTTTTCTATTCAATCCACAACCTGTACATATTGCTTGATTTCCATATCATTTCTGTTAAGTGTATTTATGTTCATTTTGTATATCTCATCTCATTATCTCTAGCCGCTTTATCCTGTTCTACAGGGTCACAGGCAAGCTGGAGCCTATCCCAGCTGACTACGGGCGAGAGGCGGGGTACACCCTGGACAAGTCGCCAGGTCATCACAGGGCTGACACATAGACACAGACAACCATTCACACTTACATTCACACCTACGGTCAATTTAGAGTCACCAGTTAACCTAACCTGCATGTCTTTGGACTGTGGGGGAAACCGGAGCACCCGGAGGAAACCCACGCGGACACGGGGAGAACATGCAAACTCTACACAGAAAGGCCCTCGCCGACCACGGGGCTCGAACCCGGACCTTCTTGCTGTGAGGCGACAGCGCTAACCACTACACCACCGTGCCGCCCCATTTTGTATATATTATATTTAATTATCACCTTTCTTAGCTCTCAGGTTTTGTTTTGTTTTTTGTCTTAATATTTTGCACCTTAACTTTTTGCACCTTTGGGATCAGCACAAAAGAAATTTCATTGTGCCTTAACAATGACAGTAAGTACTTGAACTTGAACATGAGTGGGTGTGTCCAAACTTTTGACTGGTGTGTGCGTGTGTGTGTGTGTGTGTGTAAAACTCCCTGAGATGAGGCGAGGAAGAAACCTTGAGAGGAACCAGACACAAAAAGCAAATGTCAGCAAACACGTCATATCTCTTTACCTCAGAGCTTTCAGAAAATTTCCACTTCCAAAGTCATGAATACCAAATGAGAGGGGCGTTCATATGGACTCTTCTCACGAACATAGTAAACGTGACCCCATTTGAAGGCACCATATGTGCTATATGGTCAAAAAATAAAATTCATCATGGTTTTAACATGAAATCTGTTTTGCTGAAGTTATCAACTGTTCACTGACAGAGACTTGAACGTACCGTAAGGCTGTTCATGGCAATTGCAGTCCTAAAGCAATCATGGCAAGTGTAGGTCCTTTGGTGTTTATAAAACGGTGCAGAAAGTTAAACCCAAGTATACAGTAAATTTGCACTAGTTATTTGAATGTTTCACTTCTAAGTAAGTGATTATCCAAATCAGAGCAAAAAATCAGTAAGCTGCAATAATGCATTAAATAAAGTGTTAGTGTGAGTCTTTTGTGGGATTTATGCAATAAAAAATAAAAGCGCCAAGCGCAGCTGTGAATTATCATTGATCTCAAGACAACATAAATGGATGATTATTGCGTTGTGTGTATATATACATGCTTGTGGGGAACACAGTGTGCAGCAGTGCACTCATGACATTAATGTATTCCCACATTCCCCTTCTACATGCAACTTGTCCAGGGGATTAAATCCATCACAGTAGCATTTTCTCTCTCTCTCTCTCTCTCTCTCTCTCTCTCTCTTTCTCTGCCACATTGCATACATTCCCGAGAAAGTATTTTCTTTCCTAACCATAGTGAGCGTTTTCATCTTGACCATGTAACCCTCATCTCTTCAGCACTGTTCTGCTGCTAAAGTTAGCACGCTAGCTGCAAGACAGAACACAGTTTCCATGGAATCGCAGTGGTGAATATGACGCTTTGACTCACATTAACAAAACCTTGTCAAAAACACTCTGTAGTCTCAGTTATACTACTGACACTGAAATGATGCTGCAAAGTGTTTTCACTACAGCCTGACAGGGGTAGTCTATCTGAAACCATGTTTAATCTTGTTCAAAAGAATGTACAGCTTTCCTGGTGAGGACCATTTAACAAAAGGAAATGTTGTAACACTGAAGCCTGTGCAATTTTCTTTCTTTTTCATTTGAAAATCCCCCGGTTTAGGTCTAATGCAGGAGACGAGATATATGACTTCATAAGGCTGAACTGTGTCTTAAATAATTCAGCTTGGGTTTCTCTGTGCGTGCGTGTTTGTAGGATTGTTTTTTTCTTTCCCCATAGCTGCCCCCACTGTTCTTGTGCTTCTGAATGATTATACACAGTAATTAAAAATGAAAAAGCGTTGAAGGAAACTGCGCAATTTGACTGAACTAAATTTAAACAGCTGGCCTCTTTGCAGCATTGTTCCTCATTCAAAGAGGTTGACAGTTTAATAAATCCCTTTGTTCAATGCCTTCACGTTAGTGCCAAAATGAAGAGTAGAGTGTCAAAGGCTGTGAATATGCATCAAAGCAGCACACTGTATGCTTAAAATCAGGCTTATCTTCAAGGTGAGCATGACAAACATCATAACTACATACTGTGATCCCTTTCTAGGAAGTTCTGGTTATATCTAAAGATTGCAGAGACACTTTTAGATATAAGCTACTGTATAAGATATCCTTGTGGGGGAAAGAATTGCATACAGTACATTTAACTTTTTTACATTTAAAGGAGAGGCGGCACGGTGGTGTAGTGGTTAGCGCTGTTGCCTCACAGCAAGAAGGTCCGGGTTTGAGCCCCGTGGCCGGCGAGGGCCTTTCTGTGTGAAGTTTGCATGTTCTCCCCGTGTCCACGTGGGTTTCCTCCGGGTGCTCCGGTTTCCCCCACAGTCCAAAGACATGCAGGTTAGGTTAACTGGTGACTCTAAATTGACCGTAGGTGTGAATGTGAGTGTGAATGGTTGTCTGTGTCTATGTCTCAGCCCTGTGATGACCTGGCGACTTGTCCAGGGTGTACCCCGCCTTTCGCCCGTAGTCAGCTGGGATAGGCTCCAGCTTGTCAAGTCAAGTCAAGTTTATTTGTATAGCGCTTTTAACAATAAACATTGTCGCAATTTGAACGACTTAAAACATGAGCTAATTTTATCCCTAATCTATCCCCAATGAGCAAGCCTGTGGCGACGGTGGCAAGGAAAAACTCCCTCAGACGACATGAGGAAGAAACCTCAAGAGGAACCAGACTCAAAAGGGAACCCATCCTCATTTGGGCAACAACAGACAGCCTGACTATAATATTAACAGTTTTAACATGAGGACAGTTTCGTTGATGTTATAAACTCTTCATTGATGGAAACTTGAGTGCAAAACTGTTCATGATAACTGCAGTCCTAAAGTTAGCAAGACAACTGTAGTCCTCAGCCATAAAAGCATTACTGTAAGAGTCCAGAGCATCCTCCAGGTATAACCCTCAACTGTCCTCATGGGGCCGTCCTTCACAGGAGCGGTGCGATAAAACTCCGACCAGACACAGGGCACCAGGATGGATCAAGCAGGTCTGAGGGGCAGAAGAGGCCAGCATCTCAATCCCAGGACCAACATGTAACTCAGAGGGACAGATTGGGGGGGGAAGAGAGAGAGAAAGAAAACACATGTTGTTAGGTATGCCCTAAAAATGACAAGTATTAAATCTGTGTGGTAGGCCTGCAGAGACGAGAGTCTTTACATCAGGCATAACACACAACAATGGCATGTTAATATGGTAAAAAATATATCATGACCTGCTCTGGCTGGATGCTTGATTGGGTGATGGGAGCACACTCCTCAGCAATGATGAGATGCAGATGGGACCCTTAGGGCTGGCCAAGACAATTCAGTTACATTTCACCGGGTCTGGGACATGCGACAGAAAGTCTGACAGCCGATTCCCTGCAGGCTACAATAGCCAGTCGAGGTCTCCACCCTCTCCACCAAAAGATTTCCTGTTGACTCCATGTAACTCAGAGGGACAGATTTGGGGTGGGGGGGAGGGAAAGAAAACACAGGTTGTTAGGTATGCCCAATGTCACCTGAATAAGTAGGAGCAGTATACATATTGCACTGAGTACAAGCAGGGACTCCGGCAACTAACTATGACAGCATAACTAAAAGGAGAGAGCCAGAAGGTAACACAGGCATGAGGGAGCCCCGGGACATAAAGCAGCCAGCCACTACACCGTCAACAAACTCGAGTGAGCAAGCGAGTGGGGACTGACAGCATCCATACATCCCAGTTTACCAAAACACTCTATGTCTGAGGACCCTCTAGATCTACACCTTTACCTCAAACACCATTAACAAAAGGCTTGACTAAACAGATATGTTTTCAGCCTAGACTTAAACGCTGAGATTGTGTCTGATTCCCGAACATTACTTGGAAGGCTGTTCCATAACTGTGGGGTTTTGTAAGAAAAGGCTCTGCCCCCTGATGTAGCCTTCACTATACGAGGTACCAGCAGATAGCCTGCACCTTTTGATCTCAGTAGGCGTGGCGGGTCATAGAGGAGCAGAAGTTCACTCAAGTACTGTGGTGCGAGACCATTTAGTGCTTTAAAGGTCAATAGTAGTATTTTATAATCAATACGAAATTTGATTGGGAGCCAATGCAGTGTGGATAAGACAGGTGTGATGTGGTCATATTTTCTAGTTCTAGTAAGGACTCTTGCTGCTGCATTTTGAACTAACTGGAGCTTATTTATGCACTTATTGGAACATCCAGACAGTAAGGCATTACAATAATCCAACCTGGAAGTAACAAAAGCATGGATTAGTTTTTCTGCGTCACGCAATGACATTAAATTTCTTATCTTTGCAATATTTCTGAGATGAAAGAAAGCTATCCGGGTGATGTTATCAATGTGAGTTTCGAATGAAAGACTGGGGTCAATAATCACTCCGAGGTCTTTTACTGCTGCACGTGAAGAAACAGAAAGGCCATCCAGAGTCACTGTGTAATCAGAAAACTTTCTTCTAGCTGTATGTGGTCCTAGTATAGTACAAGTACTTCAGTCTTGTCAGAGTTAAGCAGAAGGAAATTAATAAGCATCCAGTGTCTAATGTCCTTAACACATTCCTCAATTCTATTAAGCTGGTGTCTCTCATCAGGTTTTGCAGAGACATACAACTGTGTGTCATCAGCATAACAGTGGAAACTAATACAATGTTTACGAATAATATCACCCAGAGGTAACATATATAGAGAAAAAAGCAGTGGACCCAAGACAGAACCTTGTGGAACACCAGACTTTACCTCAGTACGTCTAGAAATATCACCATTTATATCAACATACTGATAACGATCAGTTAGATAAGACCTGAGCCAGGATAGGGCCATTCCCTTAACTCCCACAACATTTTCTAGTCTATCCAGAAGAATGGAATGATCAATGGTATCAAATGCTGCACTAAGGTCAAGCAACACAAGTAGCGAGACACAGCCCTGATCAGACGCCAACAGTAGGTCGTTTACTACTTTAACCAGTGCTGTCTCTGTGCTATGATGAGGTCTAAATCCTGACTGATACATTTCATGGATGTTATTCCTATGTAAATATGAGCATAACTGCTGTGCCACAGCTTTTTCAAGGATCTTGGAGATAAAGGGGAGGTTTGATATTGGCCAATAATTGGACAGCTGACAGGGATCAAGGTCAGGTTTTTTAATCAGGGGTTTGATAACTGCTAGTTTAAAGGATTTGGGTACATAGCCAATCGTAAGAGAAGAATTTATTATTTTTAGAAGCGGTTCAATTACTCCAGGCATTATCTGTTTGAATAGATGTGTAGGTAAGGGATCTAGTACGCAAGTTGAGGCTTTTGATGTAGAGATTAATGAAAGTAATTCAGTTTCTTTAAGGGGAGTAAAACATTCTAACTGATGATCTGATACAGTTATATAGTTAACTACAAGGTCACTTTCATTGTCTGACCTTAAATTAGTAGTTTGAATTTTTTGTCGGATATTCTCAATTTTGTCATTAAAAAAATTCATGAAGTCGTTGCTACTACATGCTGCAGGTGTGCATGTGTCGATAGTGGACTTATTCCTGGTTAATTTTGCTACAGTATTAAATAGGAATCTAGGATTATTTTTGTTATCTTCTATTAGGGAGGAGAAATATGTTGATCTCGCAGCACTAAGAGCTTTTCTATACTTCAGGAAGCTCTCCTTCCAAGCTAATTTGAACGCTACCAATTTTGTTTGACGCCATTTACGTTCCAATTTTCGAGTGGTCTGTTTTAATGTGCGAGTGTCATCATTATACCAGGGTGCTAATTTTTTGTCTCTGACCATTTTCCTTTTTAGAGGAGCTACATTATCTAAAGTATGGAGGAATGTTGACTCTAAGCATTCAGTTGCCTGATCAAGTTCTGCAGGGGCTGACAGTGACCCAATCAAAGTTGACAACTCTGGGAGATCATTTATAAAGCTCTGTGCAGTAGTTGACGTGAAAGTACATTTAATACAGTAGCGTGGTGAGGTGCATATATTATTACTCAGATATAGTTTGAATGAGATGAGATAATGATCTGAGATAACTTCAGACTGTGGAAGTATGACTATATTGTCTACGTTTAATCTGAATGTTAGTATTAGATCAAGGGTGTGACCACCATTATGGGTCGGTCCTATGACATTCTGCTTAATCCCGACTGAATCTAAGATGGACACAAACGCTGTTTTTAAAGGGTCTTCTGGGTTATCGAAGTGAATATTAAAATCTCCGACAACTAAAGCTTTGTCTAAGGAAATAACCAGATCTGAAATAAAATCTGCAAATTCAGAAAGAAACTCAGAATATGGCCCCGGGGGCCTGTAAATAATAAGCAATGGAATTAACTGGGTAGACTTATTTTTCGAGGCTACATACATTATATGAGTATGAAGAACTTCAAATGTATTAAATTTATAACCAGGTTTTTGTGTTACACCTAGATAATCGTTATAAATAACCGCAACGCCTCCTCCTCTGCCAGTTAGACGAGGCTGGTGTATATAACTGTATCCAGGAGGACTCGCCTCACTTAATGCTATATATTCATTTGGCTTAATCCATGTTTCAGTTAAATAAAGTACATTAAACTCCTGATCAGTAATGAGTTCATTAACCATTAGCGCTTTAGATGTAAGAGATCTAATATTTAATAGCCCCACCTTTAGATCA
Organism: Neoarius graeffei; assembly: GCF_027579695.1. Taxonomy (NCBI): domain Eukaryota; kingdom Metazoa; phylum Chordata; class Actinopteri; order Siluriformes; family Ariidae; genus Neoarius; species Neoarius graeffei. The sequence continues at coordinate 35,993,135 of NC_083586.1, forward strand.
AAGGTGCTGGCAGCAGCTGTACAGTCAGTATGATCTAATTTTATATTGATTAGGTTACTGGAACAAACTCTCTGAAAATTTCTACCTTTTTGTTGAGCTCGGGGAACAGACACAGTCTCGATGTAGTGGGCCCTGAGTGACGACTCTGTGCAGCTAGCAGACAGTCGGTTTAGCCTGTTCGTCTGCTCCCTGGCCTTGGCTCTGGATTGTCAGAAATTAACTAGGCCTGTTCTGAGACTATGACCTATGCTGCAGGAAATGAGAGCAGCACCTTCCCGAGTGGGATGGATACCGTCCCGCCCTAACAGGCCAGCAGTGCCCTCAAAATTAGCCCAATTATCTATAAAGCCCACACTGTTTTCAGAGCACCACCTGGACAGCCAGCAGTTCAGCGACCATAACCTGCTGTAAGCTACATCGCCACGCCGCATTGGGATGGGGCCAGAGCATACTACAGCATCGGACATCGCCTTCGCTAATTTAAACACCTCTACAAAGTTACTCTTAGTAACCTCAGACTGACAAAGGCGTATATCATTAGCTCCTGCATGGATAACTATCTTTGAGAACCTGTGCTTGCCTAGGACCCTAAGATTACCTGCTATGTCCGGCACCCTGGCTCCCGGTATACACCTGACTAAAGCTGCTGGTGCCCCTAAAGGCTGAGCTAATTTCACATGCCGTATGATAGAGTCCCCTATAACCAGAGCTCTTTCAGGTTTCTCAGTGGGTGCATCACTAAGGAGAGCAAACCTGTTCGGCACGTGACGCGGAGAGGAGTGGTGCTCCCGTGGGCGAGCCTCAGCGGTAGCTTTGGCTCTACGCTTATGCCGCCGAGTCGTCACCCATTCGCCCCGCTGTAAGGGCTCTAATGCCGGAGTTGGGGGATTACTAACTCCACCTAGGGCATCCAGACTTTCCCCTACAGAAGCTACACTGTTCTCACTCTCACTAACCTGCTCTAAAGCCTGGACACGCGCTTCTAGCACTGTAATCTTCTCCGTCAGAGAGCTAACTAATCTGCACTTATCACAAATAAAGCTAATAAAGCTATCGCTAGCGACAGAGGAAGAATGACTAAACATCCTGCACTCAGCACACTGAACAGGCAGAAGGTGTGCCATGATGAAAAGATTCACATACCTTAAACGAAGATCTGTTTATAAAAAAACAAACCTTGCCTGCGACTCTGTAGAACAGGATAAAGCGGCTAGAGATTATGAGATGAGATATCGTGACTCGTACTGGCAACTAATTGCAATTAAATATTATACTTATAGGCCTATTTGGGGGCGGCACGGTGGTGTAGTGGTTAGCGCTGTCGCCTCACAGCAAGAAGGTCCGGGTTCGAGCCCTGTGGCCGGCGAGGGCCTTTCTGTGCGGAGTTTGCATGTTCTCCCCGTGTCCGCGTGGGTTTCCTCCGGGTGCTCCGGTTTCCCCCACAGTCCAAAGACATGCAGGTTAGGTTAACTGGTGACTCTAAATTGACCGTAGGTGTGAATGTGAGTGTGAATGGTTGTCTGTGTCTATGTGTCAGCCCTGCGATGACCTGGCAACTTGTCCAGGGTGTACCCCGCCTTTCGCCCGTAGTCAGCTGGGATAGGCTCCAGCTTGCCTGCGACCCTGTAGAAGGATAAAGCGGCTAGAGATAATGAGATGAGATGAGCTTAGATGAGTTGAAAAATTTAGCTGTATTTTTCAAGTACAAAATGTACTCAAAGGGAATGCCTGTTAAAAATACAAATATCTTATAGTGCATTTTGGCCATTTAAGGAAAAGGTCCATTTTCCCAAAACTTCCATTTACCTCAGATCAACCAAGATATCTCGTGTACACATTTTCTTTTATTGCTACTCTGGATTTACCAGCTAATGTACTGTAACTGATGCTTAGAGCCAACAATTAGTATTATACACACACCATTGTTTGGTTAAATGCTTACCTTTACATTATTTGGTAGACGCATTTATCCAGAATGACTTACACAAGTGCTTTGAAAACACCATGACCAACATGTCCTCAAGCTAATACAAATAGCTCAGGGTTGAAGAATACTCTGAAATCTAAAGCAAGTCCAGGGAATAATGCCATCTGTACATAAGCATTTTCTTTTCACAAGGTAGCAACAGAAGTTAATTTTCTAGATGAAATCTGAAACTAAACAAGTCACTAAGGACAGGTAATTCCTGGAACCTAACACTTATTTAACATTTACTTGAAAGTAAACACTAATGGATAATGTCAATCCCAAATATGGATACAATAAATAATTATAGGACGGCACGGTGGTGTCGTGGTTAGCACTGTCGCCTCACAGCAAGAAGGTCCTGGGTTCGAGCCCAGCAGCCGGTGAGGGCCTTTCTGTGCGGAGTTTGCATGTTCTCCCTGTGTCCGCGTGGGTTTCCTCCGGGTGCTCCGGTTTCCCCCACAATCCAAAGACATGCAGGTTAGGTGGCTAATTGGTGGCTCTAAATTGACCGTAGGTGTGAATGTGAGTGTGAATGGTTGTCTATGTGTTAGCCCTGCAGTGATCTGGTGACTTGTCCAGGGTGTACCCCGCCTCTCGCCCATAGTCAGCTAGGATAGGCTCCAGCTTGCCTGCGACCCTGTAGGACATGATAAGTGGCTACAGATAATGGATGGATGGATATGCAATTATAAAACTTAGAAAACAAATAAAACATGCAATTATACAACATGTGCACCTAGTATTAAAAACCTACTTATTTTCCCATCAAGGTCCGAGTATTGCAATTTAGCACCAGGTACTGCTGTATATCCAATATGGACCAGACATTACTTGTACTTACTACAGTGTGTAGTTATCTTTTAAACACTACGTAACTACTAGTTAAATAAGAAGTAGTGTTGGAAAGAGTAAAATTACTACTACTTGAGCAAAAGTAAAAGGAGTGATCAAGAAAAATTAAAAGAATCAATAAACCATTAGGTGAAAAACTCCTTGAGTCATGCCTTTAAATATTACTGTTTTATATATCTACAATTAACACAACTAATCTGAAAATTTACAAATTTTCAAAATGCATTTTTGAACAATTATGCTAACTAACCAAGTAAGCAATGGAGAAGTGAACACCACCTCGATTATCAATAGCAGCCATGATAAAGAAAGGTACTGTAACATTAGCTGGCCAGCTCACTTAAAACTAGTGCAGTTAAGCTTTCAATAGCTTGAAAGGTTCATTAGCAAGCTAGCGATCTCAATTGAATTCATACAAAGTTAGCTATCTACCAAACATACTTTTTTGTTTTAAATGAGCTAATGTTATCTTTTTTTATCGTGGCTACTTTTGATAGTTGAGGTGGTGTTCACTTCTCCATTTAAGTGGCCAGCTCACGTAAAACAAGTGCTGTTAGGCTTTCAACAGAGGTGGACAGAGTACCCAACTTCATTACTTAAGTCAGAGTACAGATGAGCAAATGTTACTCCGATGCAAGTGAAAGTTCTCCAGTCAAATTTTTACTTAAGTTAAAGTACTGAAGTACTTGCTTTTAAAAATACTTAAGTATTAAAAGTACATTTTCTGTCAATGCATTGCTGTATTATTTCCACAACGCTTACAAAACCTAACGCCGTTACCAAAGACAGAAATGTGAATTCACAAAATGAGCGCATGCTGTGCCATCATGGTGGTTTAACATTAAGCTAGCTAGTCAGTGAAGCTCTACCTGACATGCTAGCAAACTCTTTTCAAACTTTAAATCAGCCTAACACTAAATGAGCCTCACGCTACTAGAAAAGAAACATTTCTACATTCTGTTTATTTGGCAAGATTATGCTAAAGCATATTTCTGAAAGGACTTCAGATAAGTTAACATTATTCATGTTAGCGTAACTCCGTTTTTACATGCTAACTAACAGTGTCCAAGTCAACTAGCTATGTGTTATTGTTTGCCATGGACAAGGTGATGGCAACTTGGCTGGCAAATCCATAGAAAGTCATTTGACTAACCAGACTGCATAGCTATTGCAATGTTATCGCTAGCTCTAAAAGCACAGACAACTTCATTACAAGCTTTCTCTTGGAATAAAATGTTTACATATACCTCAATATGCTTCCGCAGGTTGGACGGCGATTTTTTGTAGGCCGTGATGTGGTTCATTTTTGGCAAATGAAGCAAACATTTAAAACGAAATGAATCTTTAATCCTTTCAGAAAACTAAAACATGAGTTCTAGGTAAAGCCATGAGTGCGTGCATTCCCCAGAAGAACCGCCTCCTTCCATTTTGCCATCAACTGATCGTGTTAAATAATGCTTCTGAGAAATCACTGAACTTGATTTTATACAGTCTATGGACCCTAGTGATTACTGATCGGCTGTCTCAGTGTCACCTGCAAAAAAAAAACAATCACGTTTTAGAAAAGAAAAGAAAAAACATCCACTTTCAAAGCTGCTTCATAGTAATGAGCAACGAGGACATTGATAGAAATGTAGTGGAGTGAAAAGTACGATATTTGCCTTTCAAATGTAGTGAAGTTAAAGTCATAAGTTAAAAAAAAACCTCAAGTAAAGTACAGATACTCAAAAAGTGTACTTAAGTACAGTGCTCAAGTAAATGTACTTCATTACTGTCCACCTCTGGCTTTCAATAGCTTGACAGATTTGTTAACAAGCTAGCAATCTCAATTTAATTCATACAAAGTTAGCTATCTATCCCTAAGTTAGCTATATACCCGTTACAATTATCCTGAGCATTACCCATAGGCTGTAGCGGTACTTCCTGAGCAATCTCTACCAAACATTGAGGAGACATCGAAAGTTTAATACATATGGTTCATACTATTAAACATCAAAAGATCTGGCTAGCTAGATTAGCTCACTCAACTAGCTAATGGCTTACCTGAACATGTTTCTGCAGGTTGGTTGTTGAGCTGTGAAATGTAAATATCTCCATGGGCTTTACCTCACAGAATTTGCATCTAACAGTATGCTGTTTCCATTGACGCATTTAAAACTGAAGATACCTGATAAATTGGGACAGTGATGCCCATCTGTCTCGACTGTTTCAGACGTTGCTGCTGTAGACTAAGCATTTGCCACTTTTCAACAAGCAATCAGCAGGAAACACTGCACTTCAAATTTGCATATACTGTCTTTAAATGCATTAAAAATGTATGCCAAAAAAGTACCATTATACAGGGACATGCACATCCTCAAGTTCTGCAACAAGATAATATTGCAGGTCATTATTTTCCACACCTGATAAGAGGAGGGTGAAAAGATTAACTCAAAATGATCATTAGCATTGCTTCAGCATGTCAGGGAACTAGAACAGAAGTAGGAAATGAATTTCAGTGAAGAAGTTTAATAAAAGGTCTCCCTAAGGCTATAAAGCACTGCAGTGAAAGTGATGGTTAAATTAGGGTAGATATTGTGTGTGGAAAATTATGGTGAATTCCTCTCATTTAACACCGATATTCAGTGAATATAAAATGAGCAGGATTCTTGTATCAATGTCAAGCTAATATTATTCAGTATGCTGTGTGATTCGGTCCTACAGCTTTGAATGCAATTTGCTAACAAATGTCAAAAATGTACAGTGCTAAAGAAAACACATACTGTATAATTGGATGAGCTTAATTACAGAATTCAACAACATCTTTCTTGATGTGCCGATTTATCTAACGCTTAATATTAAATTAAAATGTATTGGTACAAGTACGGCACATTTTTTAATGTTTATACTGACATAAAAATCCTCACTTTGCTGTATTTCTGAATACAACCATTTATAACCTTTATAGCATTTTGATTAGCACTTAGTATCATGAAATAAGAAGTCAGGTCACAGAGAGCACAACAGACGTGCAAATTTAGCACCCATTAATAGCCAGTGCGTTCCGACATTACAACAGCATGCTGAGAAAAAGAGCTAATTTAATCATCTATCATTCAGTCTCTCTCTCTCTCTCTCTCTCTCTCTCTCTCAAGGCACGAATCATTCTGAGAAGAGTATCAAAGCAATAGAGTGCCACCCAATGCTAAATTCTGGAAATGCCATATTCATTCAACATGGTGTGAAATGATCAAATGAGTACAATTAGGACTAGCGGTGTATCTAAACTGTTAGCCCCTTTAGGTTGCCTTATCTGAATCTGATCACATTTGCATCTTGTCATTAGGCAAAAAATGGGAAATCATAATGGCTCTTTGTCTTACATAATTAAGAATGTTATAAGACATCATCCACTTCACCATATACAACTATAATCTGAAATTTGAACCATGTACTATAGTGCCGGCGGCACGGTGGTGTAGCGGTTAGCACTGTCGCCTCACAGCAAGAAGGTCCTGGGTTTGAGCCCAGCGGCCGGCGAGGGCCTTTCTGTGTGGAGTTTGCATGTTCTCCCCGTGTCTGCGTGGGTTTCCTCCGGGTGCTCCGGTTTCCCCGACAGTCCAAAGACATGCAGGTTAGGTTAATTGGTGGCTCTAAATTGACCGTAGGTGTGAATGTGAGTGTGAATGGTTGTTTGTCTCTGTGTCAGCCCTGCGATAACCTGGCGACTTGTCCAGGGTGTACTCCGCCTCTCGCCCATAGTCAGCTGGGATAGACTTCAGCTTGCCTGCGACCCTGTAGAACAGGATAAGCGGCTACAGATAATGGATGGATGGATGGATGGATGGATGGATGGATACTATAGCACCATGATTCTCAAAGCGGGGTCCAGGAAGCTGGCAGGTATTTTATGAGGCACATGCAACTGCAGATGGTTTCTTTATTAAGTGAAACACAAACAAACAAACCAAACAGTGAAACAGGAAGCATAAACATGAATTTAAAAAAAAAGAACAGGAGCAAAAGGAACTATGAAACTAAATGCAATCGAGGTGACTCACAATATTGTACTTATTGTCAGCCATTCTATGGCCGAAACTAGGAGTGTCATGACATTAGGGGTCACGATGGAGTGTCATGGGCCTCCAGTCAAAATGGGTCCTGAAGCAGGCATTGCACAGAATGAGTGACATCCTCAGCAAAACGCGGAGGCAAAGCAACAATATCGCACCTGATTCAGGTTGCAGAGTGGACTGGACGAGAAGGCTTGGGCGTTGCCTGGTCACCTTCTGGCTTGAGGTCTTCTGTGCAGCAGCCAGTGTTCAACTGACTGGTTGGGATTCATGGGAACTGTAATTCTTGTAGGCCATTTTGTGACTGAAAGCAGCAATAATGTGAAAGCAGCATAGAAAGTAGTCATATTTGGTTAAAGTGGTAGAAATTAGAACCCACCCTTAATAAAGTTCCTATATTGAGTTTTTATAGTTATTATACTTTATGGCTAGTCACTTGAACAACACAAAACAGTAATACAATACTGTAGTCCAGTAGTAGTATAAATAATCAGCTTAAATCTAATGACAATTATTTCAGTGTTCCGTGAGTGGAAAGTTTAAGTACAATACACTCACCAGCCGCTTTATTAGGTACACCCATACACCTTCTGTTTTATGCCGTTATCTAATCAGCCAATCCCTTGACAGCAGCACAATGCATAAAATCATGCAGATACAAATCAAGAGCTTCAGTTAATGTTCACTTGTGAAAAATTGTGATCTCTGTGACTTTCACTGTGGTATGGGTGTTGGGGCCAGATGGACTGGTTTGAGTATTTCAGAAACTGCTGATCTCCTGGGGTTCACACACAACAGTCTCTAGAGTTTACACAGAGTGGTGCGAGAAACAAAAAACACTGAGTGAGTGACAGTTCTGTGGGTGGAAACAAACGCCTTGTTGATAAGAGAGGTCAGAGGAAAATGGCCAGACTGGTTCGAGCTGCCAGGAAGGATATACAGTAGTAACTCATATGATCACTCTTTACAACCGCGGTGAGCAGAAAAACATCTCAGCATTTAACAGCAAAAGACCATATTGGTTTCCAGTCCTGCAGCCAAGAACAGGAATCTTAAAATCAAGAACAAGTTCCTGTTAAATGGCCGGTGAGTGTATGTTCAGTTGACACAACTTATATGAAAATGTACCTGCGAAAGCATTTTTGAACAGTTGTGTTAATTAACTAAGGGAGCTGTGCTGTAATGAGCACCACCTCAATTATCAACAGCATACGTACAAAGGTAAAGTTAGATGTCTAGCTAAATGAGTCATTTAAAATATATAGCTATTAAGCTATTCAGCAAAGACGCCCCTTATACATTATCCTGAGTGTTACCTTACAGGCTGTTGCAGATATATTTATCACAAGTAATCACTACTGAACATCAAAGTGACATCTTAAGTTTAATACAGAGTGTTCATTCTGTAAAACATCAAAAGATCTGGCGAGCTAGTTTCACAAACTCAGCATGCTGACCTGTACTTGCTTACCTCTACAGTTTGGATGTTGAGCCGTGAAATATCAATATGTTCTCTGCGTTTTGCTTACATAATTTGCAGATCATTATCACGCTGTTTCCTTTAAAGCATTTAGAAATAAAGATACCTGATAAATTGAGTCAGGGGTGCTGATCTGTCTCCTCTGTCTGAGACAGTGTTTGGTGCCTGAAGTGTGGACTTTATTTACTTTGATTGGCTCTAGAAGTTATTTAAAGTTCACACATCTTTTAATTGGCTTACAGTCTTCATGGGTTAAACATATGACAATTTTTTTCACTCTGTAATGGTGATCTAAATAAACTTAGCAAAGTTTAATATTTTATTTTTAAAAGAAAACACAAGTAAAACTCAAGTAAAAGAACTATGATTAGATTAACTTAATACCAAATTTTTCATTACAAATTATATTATTGATAACAACTTGAGTGAAAAATATATATTTTTTTTAAATACTGACATGAATTTCAGAGTTTCTAATACCCCATTCACACTCACACTGAAAACGGTACACAGCGGAGAAATCAGCACCCAAGAAGGCCAAGGGAAGAGGGACGACATCAGCCGCATCCACCCAGCCAGCCCCAAAGCCACCTTCATCAGACACGTCAACTAAAGCATTTGCACTGCCTAATAGGTGTTCGAGCAATGTCCCTGCTGTGTCACTGCTGTGTAGCTTTTGTTTTTACAGCGTACACATGACATATGTGTGATGCATCAAAGCTGCTACGAATGTGCTACGGATTTTTAAGTGTGGACTTAAAAATACGCCACACCCTGGCATACAAGGAGATTGTGTTACGCATCCTAGAGTACGAGTATTAGCTACATACAGTAAGCTGGCGATGCTGTGACGTTCCTTTCTTACTGCCACATATCCTGATACACCGTACATACAGAAGGCTGAAACGCCAATGTGTGACACAAGCATAAGGTTATTGCATTAGCATAATAAAAATCCATAATCAGTTTTCTCTCAAACAGATATGATACAACACTTAGACATTAGAAAGAATCTTTGGCCCTCTGAGCATCACTCAGAGGGCACCACTGAGCTTGAATGCCAGTGAAGGCTTTCTGTGTTCAGATACTGTGTAACTACAATTTGTGAGAAAGTTCAGCCAAGTTATCTGTGAACTGTTCAGAACGCAGAAAGAGTTGGATGGCTGCTGTGTTGCTCCATCAGTGGGTGTAAGATATGCAAGGAGAAAGCCACAAGGTCAGGCATGAATCACCAGCGAGTCAGCAGCCATGCTCATCCTTACCCAATGTGTGTGTGCCTTAGAGAGTGAGTGACTGAGCAAGTGGGTTGGATTTACTGCGCTCGCCTGTGAATGTTAATGTGACACAAGAACCCACCTTCACCAAGTCTACTGTCAGTGTGTCCTACTTTAAAACTGTTCCTACTTTCCTACATTTAAAAAAAGCAGATTATATAATATACTGTACCAGCTAGTGGTCTAGTGGTTAGCGTGTCCGCCTCTCGGTCGGGAGATCATGAGTTCTACTCACGGTCGGGTCATACCAAAGACCATCATAAAAATGGTACCTACTGCTGTCTGGCAAGGCACGCTGCAATACATATGTGAGTGGGGAGTCAAACTCTCACAGTTACCAGAGGACTAGCCCCCCACAGTAACCCTAGCTATGTAATAGGCGAGAAACCGAGGGCTACGGAGATCGGCGCTGCCACATGGCGTGGGAAGGACTTTGATATAATGTACTACAGTATATGTGCTGGCTGATAAAAGTTAAAGAATAGCAATATTTATCTGAAATCATTTTGAACCAGATCCAGTCATACTGTAAGGCACTCATGGTCACAAATCCATCACTTCATGAATACTTGCTTTATCAATATGCTTCATCATACACTCACCAGCCACTTTAATAGGAACTTGTTCTTGATTCTAAGATTCCTGTTCTTGCCTGGCAGGAGTGGAACCCAATGTGTTCTTCTGCTGTTGCATGCTGAGATGCTTTTCTGCTCACCATGGTTGTAAAGAGTGATTATATGAGTTGCTATATCCTTCCTGGCAGCTCGAACCAATCTGGCCATTTTCCTCTGAGCACTAGAGGTGGACAGTAACGAAGTACATTTACTTGAGTACTGTACTTAAATTACTGTCAGCCCTGTGATGACCTGGTGACTTGTCCAGGGTGTACCCCGCCTTTCGCTCGTAGTCAGCTGGGATAGGCTCCAGCTTGCCTGCGACCCTGTAGAACAGGATAAAGCGGCTAGAGATAATGAGATGAGATGAGACTGTACTTAAGTAGACTTTTTGAGTATCTGTACTTTACTTGAGCATTAACTTTTTTGGCAACTTATGACTTTAACTTCACTACATTTGAAAGACAAATATTGTACTTTTCACTCCACTGCATTTCTATCAAGGTCCTCATTACTCGTTACTATGAAGCAGCTTTGAAAGTGGATGTTTTTTTCTTTTCTCCAATGTATTGGTTTTTTTTCGCAGGTGACACTGAGACAGCCTATCCATAATCACTAGGGTCAGGTCATGTCCATAGACTGGATAAAATCAAGATCAATGATTTCTCCGCAGCATTATTTAACACGATCAGCTGATGGCCAAATGGAAGGAGGCGGTTCTTCTGGGGAATGCACACGCCCACGGTTCTACAGCTAGAATCCATGTTTCAGTTTTCTGAAAGGAATAAAGAGTTGTTTCATTTTAAATGTTTGCTTTGTTTGCCTAAAACGGACCACATTACAGCCTACAAAAACTTACGGTCCAACCTGCGGAAGCATATTGAGGTATGTAAACATGTTATTCCAAGAGAAAGCTTGCAATGAAGTTGTCTGTGCTTTTAGAGCTAGCGATAATGTTGCAATAGCTACACAGTCTGGTTAGTCAAATAACTTTCTATGGATTTTCCCACCAAGTTGCCATCACCTTGTCCACAGCTAACAATAGCACATAGCTAGTTGACTTGGACACTGTTGGTTAGTATGTAAAAACGGAGTTACACTAACATGAATAACATTAACTTATGTGAAGTGCTTTAAGAAATGTTTGAGCATTATCTTGCCAAATAAGCAAAATGTAGAAATCTTTCTTTTCTCGTCACGTTCGCTACCCAATATGATTTTGAGTTTGAAAAGATTTTGCTAGCATGTCAGGTGGAGCTTCACTGACTAGCTAGCTTAATGTTAAACCACCATGATTCCACAGGCAGAGTCATATGTGCTTGAATACGCACACGAGACCTGTGAGATGGACAGTATTGTACTAGTCAGTCACAACAAATTGCTTTAATTTTTTGTTTTGATGTCAGATGATGGTCTTGCACTTTTTTTTGTCTTGCTTAAAGCAGTGTTGCTGTTGGGCAGTTATTAAGCTCGAGGTGTGGACCTGGGTTTTAAGCAGGTTGGAATGTCATTTTTGTTTTCTGAGCAAGCTGTATTTACAGCTATTCCACTGTCTTCCTGATTAACATACACGTACATGTGTGCACACACTGCCAGAGCTGGGTCAGAGCACTACCATGCTGCTTTGTCGGGGTGGGAAGGAGTGTTACAATTTTTTAAAAAATAAAAATGACAGTGGCTCTTTTTCATTTCAGTCATGTTTCATTTTGTAGCATTCTACCAGGCATTTATTCTACAGGTTCTACAAGTTCGTCAGTGAATCCAGTTGGTTGGTTCAGAGGCATTAGGTTTTGTAAGTGCTGTGGCAATAATACAATAATGTTTTGACAGAAAATTTACTTTTAATACTTAAGTATTTTTAAAAGCAAATACTTCAGTACTTTAACTTAAGTAAAAATTTGTCTGTACAACTTTCACTTGTATCGGAGTAACATTTGACCAGTGGGATCTGTACTTTGACTTAAGTCATGAAGTTGGGTATTTTGTCCACCTCTGGTTATTCCCTTCAGAATCTACTCAACTCAGCAAAGTGTTCAGTAAAATATTCACTTCACTGTTCACATTCTGTATCACTATTACAATTTGTGTCTAACTGGCTCCCGTATTCATTACATTCTAGAAATGTCATATACAGTATGTATACATTAAAATGGCCACTAATCATTCAGTTTGCAGTTGTGTCCCCATTGAGTATGCTGTCATTCTCTGATAGCCTACAATTTGACAGAATGCCCACTATAATCATCTTATCTGAATAAGTCAAAGAAGTAAAGTAGCTGTCCTGTAACAGTTTACATTACAGCTGTAGACCTAAAATCAAAGGTTGTCCTCGTCTAACACTCATCATCATCATCGAGCAACCCTTGGGGCCGGGGCGCTCTCGACCACACATCTCCACACTTCGCGGTCCGCTATTGCAATGGGGAGGTCCTCTCTATCGAACCCTGCATCCCTTGCCAGCATGTCTGGGAAGGTAAGGCCTCTGTAGCGGACAGGACCGCTGGGTTTCCACAGCAATAAAGGCTGAATGATTTCCCCAGCTGCCCGATGGCAGTGCCCAGCCAATGAGAGCCTCCGCTTGGCGACCTTCTGAGACAGGGGAGGGATATCTCCTTATATCCTCTGTAAGGTGGCATGCTCTGACCAGTGGATATTTTGGACACGGCTGACCAAGTTGGTGTAAGCTCCATCCAGACACTTCTGTTGCCTTGTGGTGAGGGTCCACGTTTCTGAGCCGTAGAGGAAAATAGGCTCTATCAGCGTTCTAAAGATGTAGATCTTTGTCTCATTAGCGATGGTCGAGTGTCATATTCTGTTCAGCTTGTTGCAGGCTGTCCATGCCAAGGCTTTACAGGACTTCATATCCTTTGCGGAATCCATTATGTAAGACCTGAGATATTTGAAGTCTGTTACTTGGTTTATACTGTTGCCAGAAGATGACAGAAAGCAGCAAGGAACTGACGAGATAACTTCCGTCTTGCTTTCATTGCAATGGAGTCCTACTAAGCTCGCAGTGTTTTCCAGTGAGTGGAGAAGGGATTCAGCGTTTGTGACACGATCGGCGACTAGGGCAATGTCATCAGCAAAATCAAGATCAGTGAGGTGTATGGCAGGTTGCCTTCTGCTACGTCTCGGGTGGAGCTGTAGGCCTTTGTGGTTTATTGTGTCCAGGGACAAGCGAAGGACATAGTCCAACATGATGATAAACAAAAATGGAGCTAACGTATCACCTTGTAAAACTCCCGCCTCAATGTCGAAAAACGCAGTTTCACCATCAGCTGTGATAACTGTAGCCTGGGTGTCAGTGTAGAGTGCTTTGATAGCTGCAATGATAGGTTGTGGTATGCCATACAGGGGGAGGATGTTGAACATGGCTTCCCGGTAGAGGTCTGCGCGGGTCGGATTTTTCAGTCCCACTCCCGCCCGCGCCCGCATTGTGCAGTCCCGCTCCCGCCCACGCCCGCAAAGAATTATGATTTTCAGTCCCGCTCCCGCCCGCGCCCACAAAAAAATTATGATTTTCAGTCCCACTCCCGCCCACTCCTGCCATATTTTGTCCCGCTCCCGCCCGCAAATCCCACATGATGCAGACGTTCACGTTATTTCTCAGGAAAGTTCTTGTCTTGACACAGCGTGATGGTGCCCCGCCCCCTACTTTGAGTGGATTTGAGCATAAATATCTACAGCTCACGTTCACGTTTGTTATTATTTACCTTGTTTCTGAATTCAGCATGTAGTGTCTCTAATAATAATAATAATAATTAGTGCTGTCAAGCGATTAAAATATTTAATTGCAAATCGCACATTTTTATCACATGAGAAACCATTGTAATTCTCTGATCAGCATAAAAAAGTGAATGGGCTTGCTTTGTACCAATGGTGTGTTTTGGTGTGTTTTTTTTTTTTTATTGCAAAGCAGAGCTAGTAAGAGAAGTGAATTGATTTACTGCTTGAGTTAGTCTACAACTCTAATCAGAGAGACAGGTTACACAGTGACGGTAGGCTTGACTCAATGCTATCCCAGAAATCCTTCCTGTAATATGCAAATTTGGCCGCCTTTGATTGGACAGCCAAATTTGCATATTACAGGAAGGATTTCTGGGATAGCATTGAGTCAAGCCTACCGTCACTGTGTAACCTGTCTCTCTGATTAGAGTTGTAGACTAACGCAAGCAGTAAATCACTTCACTCATGGTTCTCTTGCTAGCTGGGTGTGAACTGCAAGTCATTAGAGTGATCAAAGGATTTCCCGTTAGGGTGATCAATGGCAAATTTAAGATGCTATTCCTCACTCAATCTGGCAATCTGACTCTCTCTGCAAATTTAGGCATCTTAAAATGTTTTTATTAATGCCAAATAAAATATCCAGTACAAATTATATATGATAGACATAAATTAATAATTTATAAATTTTATTTCAAACACATTTTTAGTTAGCGAGACTGTAGCTTATCACCGCCCGCGCCGCATATGTGCACTCCCGCTCCTGCCTGCGTGCCCATATGTGCACTTCCGGTCCCTCCCGCGCCCGCAATGAGCTTTCAAAATTTGTCCCGCGCCGCACTGCTTTGCGGCGGGTCCCGCGAGTCCCGCGGGACTCCCGCGGGAGTGCAGGGCTCTACTTCCCGGTTGATAGAGTCAAATGCTTTCCAAAAGTCCACAAAGCAGATCTTGAAATCCTTGTTGAGCCTTTTCATTTCTTCAATAATGCGACGTAGAGCCAAGATTTGCGAGATGGTAGATCGGCCCCTTCTAAAGCCGTTCTGATTATTACGCAGTAGCGGGTCAACTGCAGGCACAAGCCGATTCAGTAGGAGCTTGTTGTAAATTTTGGCTGCAATCGGTGTTAAAGAAATGCCTCGGTAATTGGGGGCCAATGTCAGGTCGCCTTTTTTGGGAATTGGCACAATACCAGACTTTGTCCAGGCAGATGGTGGCAGTAGAGCAGAAAAGGAATGGTTACAGAACTTGAGCAATAGATTGTGAAAAAGGGGGTCTTTCCAGATGAGACTCGGGATGTTATCGAGGCCAGGAGACTTGTTGGTTCTCAGGGACTTTATTGCCTTGCGTAGCTCCAGTATGGTGAATGGAGATGTGCTAATGTCTAGCAGCTCAGCAATCTGGATAAGAGGCAAGGATCTGTTCCCTTGGGTGTTGTCTGGTTGCCCCCCTAGCAGGTTTTGAAAATGGGATAGCCAGTTTTCTTTCCGTTTTTCAGGGGATCCTCCTTTAATGCGAATTGCAGGTCTATTTTTTTGCCCAGCAAGGTCGTTGATGATAGGCCAGGCTGCTACATGTTGGTTCAAAGAACTGAGGTTTCCAATTTGATCAAATTACTTCTCTATACATTCTGCTTCAGCCTTGGCATAAGCTTCGTCAAGTTGGGCCTGGGCTTTAGTCAGTGTTCTAAGAGATGTTCGTGTAGGCTTTTGTTCGTATCTAGTGGCGGCTTTGCGCACAGCCAATCGAGCTTCATTGACTAGAGAATGGCTGCTAAGCGGCTTTTCTTTCTTCCTCTTCTTTTTAGGCAGCCTAGTCAGAGCGACGTCCTGGGTGGCTGAAATGAGATTATTGTAAGATGTTTCTATATCATCATCTGGTTGAGAGAGTGCGTCATAGCAGTTTCGAACTTCCAGGGTGAATGCTGAAGAGACCTCTGGGGTGGCACGCACATATTTCCAATCAACCTCTTTCATAGGATTCAAAGTGGGCTTCTTGGACTGTCGGAGGCTCAGGTGAATGGTACATGAAACAACTCGGTGGTCAGACCCAACACTTGAGAAGGACGAGTAGGCCTGGCAGTTCAAGATGCTGTTTTTCCACTTTTTACAGACAAGGATGTAGTCAATTTGGAAACGCTTTCCAGTAGAAAGTTGGAATGTCCACAGTTTGTTAAATGACTTCATAAATCTATTATTTGTGACTATGAGCTGAGACTCCTCGGCAAAGTCTGCCAGTTTTTCTCCGTTGCGATTTGTCCCTTTGGTGTTGAAGGTGAATGGTGCGTCTTCAGAGCCTATTTGCGCATTGAAGTCTCCTGCAACCAGAGGTGGAAAAACTGGATTGACAAAGTAAAAGTCCTGCTTAGGTTTTCCTTCTGCCTGTGCTCTCAACACAGGTGATTTCACCAATTAGCTCATCAACCTGGCTTAGGGGATGTGGTAATTAGGATCAGCTGGTTCAATGAATTGGCTGGAGCAAAAATGTGGCAGGGTTTTTACTTTCTGCACCCGGGTTTTTCCACCTCTGCCTGCAACAACCAAAAGGTTATGAATTGGAACGTCATCTGTGGAGTCTTTAAGGGCTTCGTAAAATTGGTCTACGGATAATTCATCAGCAACATTAGTCGGACTGTAACATGCTATGATGGTGCATTGTGGGTTGCCATAAAAATGGGCAACAAGGACCCGTGGGGATATCTTCACTACGTCTAACAGTGATGGAGCGAAAGAATACCTATATGTAAAATACACAATGTTTTCCATGTAAAATTAATGCTCATTATACAAAATATTCACATTTGATGTGTCCGGTGGAAAGAAACTTTGCTAATTTAATATGGTTACTTTTTTTATTTATTCTCTTCTGTGTTTTTAGCCATCTGTGACAATGGTGCTATATTCAAGGATTGTGTAGTTTTTAGTGGTATTCATCACTGAGTGGGGGGGGGGGGGGGGACGCAAAGCAGTACTCAACATGACATGGTCCATGAGCAAGTAGCAAAATATACTCCCTTAGTTCAAGTCTTTTTTGATGTCAGGCTTCCTGCATAAATGAGTTTGTACTGTCACCTAGTGGATAAAAGGGGAAGTGCAACACGATTATGTTAGACTGTTAGATTAGATTAGATTAGATTAGATTAGATTAGATTAGATTAGATTAGATTAGATTAGATTAGATTAGATAAAACTTTATTGATCCCTTTGGGAGGGTTCCTTCAGGGAAATTAAGATTCCAGCAGCATCATTCCAGATAAACAGAGAAAAGAAATAGAGGAAAACTTCTAGATAAATTAAAATAAATTAAGTATTTACATATACAAATATAAAAAGAATAAGATATGAGGGAGGGGGAAGGGAAAAAAGGAGGGGGGCAGCAGGAGAGATATTGCACTTTGTATTGCACATTATATTGCACATTGTCCAGTATTGCTTATTGTTAGGCTAGGCTACTGCTCCTTCCCGTCCTCTGTCCTCCTGTTACCCCTCCTCCCCTCAGAGAGGAGTTGTACAGTCTGATGGCATGAGGGACAAAGGAGTTTTTAAGTCTGTTTGTCCTGCACTTGGGAAGGAGCATTCTGTCACTGAACAGGCTCCTCTGGTTGCTGATGATGGTGTGCAGAGGGTGACTGGCATCGTCCATGATGTTCAATAGTTTGTCCATAGTCCTCTTCTCTGCCACCGTCACCAGAGAGTCCAGCTTCATGCCGACCACAGAGCCAGCCCACCTGATCAGTTTGTCCAGCCTGGATGTGTCCTTCTTGGATGTGCTGCCCCCCCAGCACACCACGGTGTAAAACAGGACACTGGCGACCACAGACTGATAGAACATCCACAGGAGTTTCCTGCAGATGTTAAAGGACCGCAGCCTCCTAAGGAAGTATAGCCTGCTCTGTCCCTTCCTGTATAAGTGTTTGGTGTTGCAAGTCCAGTCCAGCTTGCTGTCCAGCCACAGCCCGAGGTACTTGTAGGAATCCACAGCCTCCACCTTGACTCCCTCGATCAGAACTGGTCATGATCTTGGTCTGGACCTCCCAAAGTCAATGACCAGCTCCTTGGTCTTCGAGGTGTTGAGCTGCAGATGGTTCCTGTCACACCACACAGCAAAGTCCCTCACCAGGGATATACATGTGCATAGCCCACTTCTAGAAGATCTTTAAGTCTCCAATGTTTAGTTTCAATCATCAGCAAACCTTATCCAGACAACGGAGGTCTCGCATACTACTAGGCATTATACACTCATTGGCCACTTTATTAGGAACACCCATACACCTGCTGTTTTTTTTTTGTTTGTTTGTTTGCCTCTAATCAGCCAATCCCTTAACAGTAGCACAACGCATAAAATCATGCAGATACAGATCAAGAGCTTCAGTTCACTTCAAACATCAGAATGGGAAAAATTGTGATCTCTGTGACTTTCGCTGCGGCACGGGTGTTGGTTTGAGCCAGATGGACTAGTTTGAGTATTTCAGAAATGGCTGACCACCTGGGGTTTTCACACACAACAGTCTCTAGAGTTTACACAGAATGGTGCGAAAAACAAAAAAACACTGAGTGAATGACAGTTCTGTGGGTGGAAACAAACATCTTGTTGATAAGAGAGGTCAGAGAAAAATGGCCAGATTAGTTCGAGCTGCCAGGACGGATAC
Source organism: Neoarius graeffei (assembly GCF_027579695.1). NCBI lineage: Eukaryota > Metazoa > Chordata > Actinopteri > Siluriformes > Ariidae > Neoarius > Neoarius graeffei. The sequence goes on from NC_083586.1 coordinate 36,011,744, forward strand.
AGTAATGCATAGAATCACTCTTTACAACCATGGTGAGCAAGAAAGCATCTCAGCATGCAACAGCAGAAGAACACATTGGGTTCCACTCCTGCAGCCAAGAGCAGGAATCTTAGAATCAAGAACAAGTTCTTATTAAAGTGAGTTTGTCATTAAGTGCAGAAATAGTTTTCCCTGATTTTAACTGGTGTAATATGAAGCAAGTTACTGAGTGTCAAACTTGTGGCATATTTCAAAAGTATGAGCCTATACTGATATAAAGGAACAACAAGGAACTAAAATGGAGTTTTAAAGTGCAAATGCTTGTCACTGGGGTGGACCTTCAACACTGATATTCACTATTGATGTACTTTTACTTAAGTTTACTTTTGGGTAGTGACTAAAAGGATGAGATCACAGATACAAGCGGCTGAAATGAGCTTTCTCCATAGGGTAGCTGCACTCACCCTTAGGGTGAGGAGCTCAGACATCCGGAGGGATCTTGGAGTAGAGCCACTGCTCCTTCATGTCGAAAGGAGTCAGCTGAGGTGGTTTGGGCATCTGATTAGAATGCCTCCTGGGCACCTTCCTTTGGAGGTTTTCCAGGCATGTCCAACTGGGAGGAGACCTCGGGGTAGACCCAGAACACTCTGGAGAGATTACAGTGCCATGAGAAAGTTTGGGCACCCCGTCTGAGGTTGCACAATAATTGACTCTGTCTCCACAGAAAAACACCCTAGTGGCATGTCCTTCCTTTGCCCATCAGAGCCAAGTGCTGGGTTGTTTTGCAGACACTGATTTTAATTATTGGTGTATTCCTTTGTATGAAATTAAATCAAATGTGAAAAATAGGCTGTGCAAAAGTATGGGAACCCTTGACATTTTGTTGCTTTGAAAACCTGTAACTAATCATCACAGAGTAATTGAAAACATCAAGTTGGTTAAGTGAGCTCATTAAGCCTTGAACTTAATAGGCAGGTGCATCCAATCATGACAAAGGCTATTTAAGGTGGCCAAATGCCAGTTCTCTTTCTCTTTGACTGTCCTCTGAAGAGCTGCAAGATGGGGGCCTCAAAACAACTTTCTCATGACCTCAAAACGAAGATTATAGAGCAGTATGGACTAGGGGAAGGCTACAAAAAACTTTCCAAAAGATTTCAGCTGTCAGTGTCTACCGTGAGGAACATTGTAAGAAAATGGAAAGCCACAGGCACAGTCCTTGTCAAGGCCAGAAGTGGTAGGCCAAGAAAAATTTCAGGGAGGCAAAGACGAAGGATGCTGAGAATTGTTAAAAACAACCCACAGACCACCACCAGAGACTTGCAAAGGGATCTAGCTGCAGATGGGGTCACTGTGCATAGGGCAACAATACAGCGCAATTTGCATGAGGAAAGACTGTACGGGAGAGTGATGAGGAAGAAGCCCTTTCTTCGCAGTCGCCACAAATTGAGTCGCTTGAACTATGCAAAAGCACATTTGGACAAGCCAGTATCCTTTTGGAATAAGATCTTGTGGACTGACGAAACAAAAATCGAGTTATTTGGTCACAACAAGAGGCAATACACATGGCGTAAAAAGAACACAGAATTCCAAGAGAAACATCTGCTACCCACAGTGAAATTTGGTGGAGGTTCCATCATGCTGTGGGGCTGTGTGGCGAGTACTGGTACTGGGAACCTTGTTAAAGTTGACGGTCGCATGGATTCCACTCAATACCAGCAGATTCTTGAGGATAATGTGCTAGAGTCTGTAACAAAGTTGAAGTTGCGCCGGGGATGGATGTTTCAACAAGACAATGACCCGAAACATTGCTCAAAATCCACTCGGGTATACATGCAGAGGAACAAGTACAATGTCTTGGAATGGCCATCCCAGTCCCCAGATTTGAATATCATTGAAAATCTGTGGGATGAATTGAAGCAAGCTGTCCATGCTCGTAGACCTTCAAACCTCAAGGAATTAGAGATGTTTTGCAAGGAGGAGTGGGCCAAGATGCCTTCGTCCAAGATCCATACACTCATTGGTGGCTATAGAAAGCGTCTAGAGGCTGTAATTTTTGCAAAAGGAGGCTCCACTAAATATTGATGGAATGTTTCTGTTAGGGTGCCCAAATTTATGCACGGGCCTATTTTTGTTTTGCTGCATATTGCACTTTTTCTGTTAGCCCAATAAACTTCTCTTCAATGCTGAAATATGTCTGTGTCTTTTATTTATTTCATATGTCAAGACTAAGTTGTAGAATCAAACACCCAATTATATATGAATGAAAAATACTGGGATTTGTCAAGGGTGCCCAAACTTTCTCATGGCACTGTATATATCTCGTCTGGCCTGGGATCACTTTGGGATCCTCCAGGAGGAACTGGAAAGCGTTGCCGGGGAGAGGGACGCCTGGAATACCCTGCTGAGCCTGCTGCCACCGTGACCTAACTTCGGATAAGCGGAAGAAAATGGATGGATGGATGGATGGATGGATGGATGGATGGATGGATGGAAGTTTACTTTTACCTTCATTCACAAAAAAAGTCTGTACACCATGTAATGCATTTTTTTTTTATTTCCATATTACAGCATACTGTCCCTTACAGAAAAAACACACGAACTTCACATGTGATTTCTCACATGCAAAATATGTGGAAAATGTGTTTTGCACATGGGAAACATGTTATTTGTACATGGGAAACATATGGTTTTGGCCCAATTTTATGTGAATCACATATGGGAATGTTTTACACATGTGGTAACATGTTTTCCACATGTATTCCACATGTTAGCACATGTGGTAACGTGATCACATGTGAAATACATGGGAAATTCATGTGTTTTTTCTGTAAGGGGTCACATCTATATACACTATATAATCAAATGTTTTTGAACTCCTGACCATCACATCCATACGGTAGCCTTCCCAAATCTGTTGCCACAAAGTTGGAAATACAACTGTATTGAAGTTCTTTGTTTGCTTCATGACCGTTTACCTTCACTAGAAACAAGAGGCCCAAACCTTTTCCAGTTGTGCACAAAATGAGGTCCACTAAGAAATGGTTTGCCAGAGTTGGAGTAGAAGAACTCAAGTGTCCTTCACAGAGCCCTGACCTCAATCCCACTTTGGGACTTGAGATTTTGGGATGAACTGGAACTCCAACTGCATATCAGCCCTCCTAGCATGACATCAGAGCTCAACCTCACTAATGCTCTTGTGGCTGAATGAGCACAAATCCCCACAGCTGCGTTCCAAAATCTAGTGGAAAGCCTTCCCAGAAGAGTGGAGGTTGTTATAACAGCAAAGTTGGAACTAAATCTGGAATGGGATGTTCAACAAGCACATGAGTGTTCTGGTCAGCTTGGCATGTAACACTGTCTCTTTTTGATTATTTCTAATAACAGGTGTGTGAGCTGGTTCATGTATACACCTCTTTAAGAATGAAGTCTCGACACATTTAGTTCAGTGATTTACTTAAATTGAAACAGCTACATAACTACATTGATGAAGACCAATACGTTTCTTTTAACGATTCCCATTCATCCTCATCCTCTGACTATTCTCAATCCATTTATATTATGAACTGCAAGGGTGGTTTCCTTTAAAACTAGTGGAGGCTGTACTAGTGCATCTCAAAATATTGAAATATCATGAAAAAAGTTTTTTTTTTATTTAATCCAAAAAGGTAAACTTTATTCATTGTATGTAAAGTGAAATATTTCAAGGCTTTTTTTTGTTTGTTTGTGTGTTTGTTTGTTTGTTTGTTTGTTTGTTTGTTTGTTTGTTTTAATTTCAATGATTATGGCTCATGAAAATCAGAAATCTAGTATCTCAAAATATTAGCATATTTCATTTCAAGTTTGAGTAAAACAGTATAAACAGTGTATCTCCTGGTCTAGTTCAGTATACACAACCACAATCATGGGTACGACTGCTGACTTGACAGTTGTCCAGAAGATGATCATCGACACCCTCCAAAGGAGGGTAAGCCACAGAAGGTCACTGGTGAAAAGGCTGGCTGGAAAAGGTGCACAAGCAACAGGGATGACCACAGCCTTGAGAGGATTGTCAAGAAAAGTTGATCCAAGAACTTGAGAGAGCTTCACAAGGAGCGGATTGAAGGCCAATTTATGCTGACAACGCAGTCCTCGCAGATGGCGTTACAGATAGCATCTGCGTAGCCCCCCCCCCCCTCGCAGACGCTCTGCGCGCACCTCCCAAAAATTGTGACCACCGCAGAAGCCTCGCAGACAGCGTCGCAGACAAGAGGGCTCTGATTGGTCCACTCTACATCCGCTGTACACGCACTTCCGCTTCCCTACTTTCCCGGTTTGTTTTGTTTTCACGACCGCCATTTTTAAAAACACGAGCGAAGATGGAGCAGCACGAAGAGCGGTTGATCGAGGAAGTGAGGAAGTACGTACATCTATACGACTCCAGTTCTAGTCATTATAAGTAACTGGAGGATAAACACTCCACTAACCACACCCACCAACTACTCCTAGCAATTTCGCGACTTTGCACCCCCTTGTGTTGTGGCGGTGAATAACATCACGCACGCCTATTACTCCCCGCTCAACGATAAATTACAACTGTCTGCGAAAAGCTATCTGCGAAAGCCTTGTCGCAAGAGCATGCAGAGGCCCTTGAGGCTGGTGTCAGTGCATCAAGAGCCCCCACACTCACACACGTCTTCAGGAAAGGGGCTACAACTGTCACATTCCTAATATCAAGCCACTCCTGAACCAGAGACAACGTTGGAGGTATCTTACACCATAATCATCAAAATTAAAACAACAACAACAAAAAAGCCTTGAAATATTTCACTTTACATAAGAGTCATTCTATAATTAGGGGTACATTTCATGTAAAGCAAAATCTCAAAATATCAGTATTCTTTTTCAATAAATAACCTATATGTTTCCATGGCATATACCCTCAAGTTCCTAAACAAATTAATTGCCAAGCTTAATCTTAAATTACTTTTAAAATATTTTAATGAAAATGAACATTTGATTGTTTTTGTCAACCGTGTTACGGACAAATGTTATGTCATCTTAAACATATATAAAAATACTACACATTTGAAAACACATTTGTTTGAAAGTGCTTAAGTCCATTAACAAGATGTTTTTAATTAATCTGTACACCTGTTATGGAAAATATGAATTTTGAGCTTCATAAATAGGATTTTATGGTTCACTGTGATGCAGAATGACACTTTTTTCAACATAAATCCTTGTTACGTCGAATTTAGAGTTGTTCTCCATCCTTATACAAGACTTCCCTATCCAGAGATAATCCCCAATCTTTTATTTTACAGTTCATCAAACACATAAGAGATTTATAGCACAAAAAACACTTGCAACACAGTTGACAGGCAATGTAACACAATTGATGGGAGTAACACAGTTGACAGGGCAGAAGAACAAGAGGACACTTTTTAGGATAAAACCCTAACCCTAATTATAGAATGACTCATATATAAGATTATATGAAAGTTTACCTTTTGGAAGTAAATTATGAAAAAATGAACTTTTTCACAATATTCCAATATTTTGAGATGCACAAAGTCATCACAATGGTTTATAACATGTTCTCATAGTGCCTCCTGCTAGAAAAAGGAATCATATGAGGTGGTTCGGGCATCTGATTAGAATGCCTCCTGGGCGCCTTCCTTTGGAGGTTTTCCAGGCATGTCCAACTGGGAGGAGACCTCGGGGTAGACCCAGAACACGCTGGAGAGATTATATATCTTGTCTAGCCTGGGAGCACCTTGGGATCCCCCAGGAGGAACTGGAAAGCGTTGCCAGGGAGAGGGACGCCTGGAATACTCTGCTTAGCCTGCTGCCACCGCAACCTGACTTCAGATAAGTGGAAGAAAATGGATGGATGGATGGATGGATGGATGGATGGAAGTTTACTTTTACCTTCATTCACAAAAAAGTCTGTACACCATTTAATGCAATTTTGTTTCAAATTTCCATATTACAGTATACTGTTACATCTATATACACTATATAATCAAACATTTTTGAACTCCTGACCATCACATCCATGCGGAGGCATCTTACCTGGGCTAAAGAGAGAAAGAACTGGACTATGAGCTATAAGCCGTAATCATAAAAAAAAAAGATTAAAAAAAATAAAAGCCTTGAAATATTTCACTTTATATGTAATGAATATAGGATATATGAAAGTTTACCTTTTGGAATTAAATTATGAAAAAATTAACTTTTTCAGAATATTCCGATATTTTGAGATGCACTCATATATCAAAGTCATCACAATGGTTTATAACACGTCCTCATGGTGCCCCCTGCTAGACAATAACAGACAGCACTCACAGATGGTGCTGATAATGTACCTTATTAAGGATGACAATGATGTACTGTGTTGACACTGATCCTGTTGATGATAAGAATCATCCAGGTGCTGATGTTGTTTATTAAGGATTAGAATCACTCAGAAGTCTGATACTGTTACTTAAGGTGTTGAGGATCACTCCAAGAGCAGTATAAACCTCTATACATGGATAGAATGTAATGTACTGTAGTACTGAAGCCATTGGTGGAGGTGGCAGTCCAACTATTGGTCCAACTATCCCATATATAAAGAAATGTCATTTAAAGACTGTTAAGAGAGTTGTTGTTTTCTTTTTTCCCTTTTTTAACAAACATAAGAAACAGATTGCACTTGTAAGTTTATCTTTTATATTACAACTAAGGAGGTCAGGTCTAATGCCCCTAAAGGTAATAGCCAGTGGATGAGGGTGTGTTAACTACCATATTAGAACAAAGCCCTGGCATTTTCTCTTTGTTCAGTAAATGATCCACTACTACAAATAGAAAACATGCAAGGCATTTATACTTATACACTTTATATATCACCTAAAATACCCAAAGTATTTTAGGTAGAACAACATTCATATCAAATGAGGCTTGGCTTTTCTGTTTGGATTGTTTGCAATTATACCCTACAAGGACTAGCTGTTTCATTGTTGATCATGTTGTGGCTTTGTGAAGACATACAGAACATCTGGAATACAGTTTGTACTCAGTACCTCCTATTGTCATTTTACCTGGAAAACTATACACTTTTGACAGACAAAAAAAAAGCCAGGCACACCTCCCATAATAGTTAACATATCTCTATTTATTTTTCCTTAGAACAGAACTCTCATAAACATCTGTATTTTTCATCTTACGTTCAAAAAAGGTCATGAACTGTGAGACCGAATTATAAATATTTAATCAAATTCTTTGTGTAAAAAAATTAAAAGAGAAACAGTGAACTAAAGCATCTATTGTATGACAATATGACACTGTAATAATAATAATTGTAATATCTATATATATCTATATATCTATATATATATCTATATATATATAGATATATATATATATGTATATATCTGTCTGATTCCATGTCAGTGTTTTAAATTCCACGGAACCACAATTTGCCCAGCCCAGAAGAGGAAAACATTCACTTAAGCAGCTCACACTTTTTGAGACGTGACTAAGAAAATGCAACGTGAAAACAACTGACATGTGACCAATGAAAGGGTAAGAAGGATTGTGGGAGAGGAAAAAACACACCAAAATCTCAAAGAAAGACAGGCAACAGTGAGACAAATTAGCACAAATTTACATTAGCACAAATCTACAATATAATGACAGAGGCACATCTGCATAGATCAACAGGTTTTTCAAAGATAAGTGGTTCAAACAGGGGGAATGAAAAGGATAAACATGTGTCGGAAGTGATTCTTGCAATACGACACAGATTATGTCGCGTCTGCCATGTGTTTTTGCAAGGTAAACAGGACCAACATGGAAGTGGTTCTAGAGACGTTCTGTGTCACCCTTTAATGGAAAATACCTGACAGACCAAATGGCAACAATTACTGTGAAAAATGAGTGTTCTTGTCAAAATGTCAGTATTACTATGACATAAGTCTTGTGGCTTTGACTTCCTTCCACTAGAAACTGTAGTTTGTACTTCTAAGTTGTTGATATCACAAGGCATAAAGCTGTCTGGGTAAAATGTAATGGCAGAGTAAAACAGCTTGTTTCAAGAAGGTGATGTATGCAACTCGGCAGTGTTGGATACTCCAAAGCTAAAAGCACTACTGTTAATATTTTTTCTTGAATATCCTTCCTTATAATTGTTTTAATAAGAAAAGATATGCATCACATCCTAGTATAAATACACAGGTGATTATAAAAAGTCACGCATGCTGATTTTTCGAGAAATTCTCGATAATCACCTCGAGCGACTCGGCAAAATGGTGGCCAATCACTTTATCACCATAAGTGAGGAAGAATTACAGATTTTGAAAGAAAATGCTGTTCTTAAAAGCACTAAAGATGCTACGAAGTTTGATCTCAAACTATTCAAAGGTAAGGTGGAATTGAACAGTTTATATTTATTTATATATATTTCAAAACAATATCTATGTGAGTCACCATAGATAAGCGACACAAGCCTCCACGCCTTTATTACATGTGCATGCCACTTTTGAAGTTTGAAATAAATTATTTTTAATGCGATTTTTTTTTTTCAAATAATCACCTGCATATTTATACTAAAACAATTATCCACCTCACCTCAGGCTCAGTGAATATCAGTGATTATTATACAAACAGGACACTTTTTTTTTTTGATGGAATAAAATCATATTCTATTCCCTTCTAGCGGGTTTCATTCATTTGGTTTGATAGCATGCAATATTGTTCGCATATCGCTTATCCTACGTGTATTACGTCACTTTACCCAATGGAGAATGAGCATTGAATATGGTTTTTGATATTGCATGGTTGTCAAGACAACATGGTGTCACATGTCGGAGATGTAAAACTTCCACGATAGCGAGCGACTGTGACGATTTGTAAACAAACATGGCCACCAGGTTTGCTTAGTTAAATACGGAAGATTTTGAGAGAATTTTTAAAGAGAAAGATGCATTGAACACTTGAAAGGAATGTAGTATAATAATAATAATAATAATAATAATAATAATAATAATAATAATAATAATATTGGCTGGCTTTTTTGTGGTATATCAGATATATTCCATTCAGCGAACATGATATTGAATGAGTCGAAGATGAGTTCAATGGAATGGAATATATCTGAATATATACTGTACCACTCAACACCAGCCAATATTATTTAAATAATAACCAAGATGAACTTTCAGTTATTATTGACAGATATTCACTGAGCCTGAGGCGAATAATTGTTAATTATCATATAACATTTATGGGGCATCCCCAGTATCCAAAAATTCCTGTTGTTAACTTGCTTTGTACAATAATTTAATGTGTATGTTTAATGGAATGAGGAATGATTGTCACCTCTGAACTGTAAGACCTTGGGCAGCTGCTTTAAACAGCAACTATAACATACAACAAAACTATGGGTTAAAGCATGTCTTTAAATTCACTTATTAAAGCCATCATCACAAAACTACAAAACAGCACTAACCTGGCCTTTATTACATCTGTAGTGTAATCAGTGTTTCCCACAGATTACTTGGGTCGAGTTTCATGTATGTTGTGTTCCTGGAACTAACAAGAGCACTGGTTAATCATTATTTCCTCTTAGTCAGAATAGCTGTGGGTGCAAACTGAAACATAGACATACAAGTCTCTCAACCATGACATTTCTATGTGAAATTATAAATATACCCGTATTATAGCATGAAACCATGGTTCTGATGCAAGACTAGAAAGCACTGAATGAGTAAAACTGCTAAGTTGTCAATAATGTTTAAATCGATGTTGTTAGCTTCTGATAAAGAGGAAAGTGAGTGTTGAGCAGAGAACTAATTGTTCTATCGCAGGTCAGTTAGAAACAATGTGAGGTGGCTGAAAGTGTTCGAAGTTTTGCCACACATCACTACAAACAAAATAATATCTATTAAATTACTTGTATACTTGGATTAAGGACCCTGTATCCTGTATTGGAGTACCTGTATATCATATATCTGTTGTGGGTGGCGCACGGGTGCAGTGATTATCACTGTCACGTCACAGCAAGAAGGTTCTGGGTTCAAACCTCATGGTCGATTGGGGCCTTTCTGTGTAGAGTTTGTATATTCTCCCTGTGCCTATGTGGGTTTCCTTCCACAGTCCAAAGACATGCAGGTGAGATAAACTAGCTACTCTAAATTGCCCATAGGTGTGAATGTGAGTGTGAATGGTTGTATCTGTGTTAGCCCTGCGATCAACTGGCGACCCACACAGGGTCTACCCCGGCTCTTGCCCAAAGTCATCCAGGATTGGCTCCAGCTCCCCCTGTGGCCCTGATGGATAAGCAGTATGGAAAATGGATGGATAGATGGATGTATGTGTTATATTCTAACAATTCCTTAAAGCGGTTTGTTCTGAGTGGTTAAATAGGGAGCTAGAAATGTGAACCAGGCAAAGTGCCATCAAGTGCAACTAAAGTGTGCAGAAAATGAAACTATGCAAATATTAGGAACTCCTGTAAGAGATTAACTGTACACTCTGAACTTGCACAAACTGAATCCAAAAGGAATAAATATGAAAAGAGAGTGCTTTACCAGCTGCGTCTGGTTCTTTTCTCTCCCCCGAGCTGTGTGCGTGTCAGAGCCAAATATTGAAAACAAGGCAAGTTGTTTTATCGAAATGTATTATAAATAAAATGTGATCTTTTTTATGGCCCAAAATTGGGCTTTCATCAATATACCTTGGTGCCACACCTAAGCATCCCCTGTGTGTGGGAAACACTTTTAATCAACTATAACTGCTGCCATTTCTCTCTGTATACTGCTGTTGAATAAATAGCACTAGACAAATGGACAGCGGAGGCACTTGAGCCTTTCAGGTTGAGGGACGTTGCAACATTATTATTAGACGTAATTAGACGAGACAAATGTGCCCATGATGTTCTCCAGCCAATTACAAAGACACAGTAAATGTTAAGCATAAAAATATGCCTTTTAAAATAGGTTAGTGATGTAACACCAAGTAAAACAGATCGCAAAACAGCAGCCAGAGGCCCATACAATCAGACACCAAACACGTACAGTCCTACCGTACACACAGAAGGAGGTTTATAGAATGAGCCCTTGAGAACTCCTTCCCTTCCATGCTATCCACTAAGCCCTTTATACAACAGTGTAGGACATTTTGAGAACAAAACAATGGCAAAAAAATTACATTGCAATCACAACTGATCACTATGCAACTCATTCATTTTCAGCAGCTCATTAGCATTGTAAGTTACTATATCAAGGGCAGAAGAGTGTGGAAATAAGAACAACCACTGGTAAATTGTCAAAACATGATATTTTGAAAGCTACTGGAGGTCATTTAACAACCACCTTCTAAATAAAATTTGATGTTCCAATGGAGTGGCTACTGTTTCACTTACAGTATAAGCATTTTTAGACTAGACCAGGCACTCCAGTCATGTTATTGCAGCCTGGCGAAATTAAGATATACGTAATTATACTGGAAAACGAAACTTGGAACAATATAATGGCTCATTATTTGATTAAAACTTCAATAAAACAACTGTTTTGGCAGAGCCTCTTTGGATGGAATACTCAATAGTCATTAGCTTATTCACACAAAGTATAAGTGGGTGGTCTTAATCCTTGAAATGTGGGTTCTACCAGGCCCTCATTCTTGGCATCCAGGCTGGTTTCCTTCCATAGTTGAGAGAATTACAGTGGCATATCACCATACATGTTGACATTTTCACTGCACATTAAAAAGATATCAGCTGTCCCACCAGGTGTCAGGATAACAACAGAGTTATAATGTAGTCTGTGAAACAGCACTGCAGATCTGAGGATATACAAGGCCTGAAAGCTAAAAATGGGAAATGGTATGATTGCTATGGGGGTCTATTTTTAAGGCTCTGTTGAAATGGCCCTGTCTACATCTTGGTTGCAAGGCAAGAACATGATGTATCTGAAGTTGGTAAATGAAAAATGGAGGTTACAGGTAGTAAGGGTATTTGGATTCACAACCAGCTTACTGCTCATATCTTTCTAGCTACAGCAACAGCATGTATACTTCTATTCATGCTAACTGTCAACAGTGAAAACAATAGAGTATGATATAGATTGGCTTGACTGAGACATGGATACATATACCTTTGCTTTCTTCCCTCATTCCATTTTTAATCTGAAGTGGCTGACATACACAGAAACCCATTTCGATAGCAGAAGCTAAAAAGGGAAAAAGTCTGACAATCATCTGATACAAAAAAAAACAACAACAAAATATATACTTTTCAGAACAGTCTGAGAGCGTCTCAAAAGGACACAGCCTTGGTCTTCCTCTTCCTTCGTCTCTTCTTGCCCTTCTCTTGAATTCTGTCATTCCTTCTACCTGGGGCATAAAGAGCACTGAACATGTAAAGCGCAGCTAGGGATCTGCCTGCGTGCCTGTCGTGCTTGGTTCGAATCGGTTTGGCCCAGTTCCTTGCTGGCCATCTTTCACTTTTTGGAGTATGCTGATTGGCTAGAGCTAGCCCCGCATCTTGTCACTCTTCTCTAGGGGCATTGTCCTCCAGTGGGAAGATGGCAGCTAGGCAGGTGGAGTTCTGGACAGCTGTCATGGTCGCTACCGTGTGCAAGAGGACCAGAACTAGCAAGCAAAGCTTCAGTCTGCCTTGACTCAGCCTTGGAGCTCCCGAGGTTGTAGCAGATGTATGCTGGCGTGAGGGATGAGTCCTTTTGAATGTGCTGTGCGAACATTCATTAAATTTTAGCTCCCACCGCACATCACAGCACTGTGGCTCATGCTTGGTGTTGTCTGCATTCTCCAAAAGTCCTGAAGATAAATAAAAAGACAAGAAACACAGATAACACACTACCCTTTTAGTCTATAGGATAAAATTAGCACAATGAAGGTTCACTTTTTGTCTTGTTCCACTATGGACAATTCTAAGACATTCAATTTAGTTTTCATGACTCAAATATCTTGCTTGACCCAGAAGTTTTACGTCACAGATAGAAGACCTGATCTGCTGTGGAGGTCCCTGATGTCATTTGGAATTTATTGATCCTTGGAATAAATGCTAAGGACCTAAAAATGGCAATAAGTTCCCTTTATATCCAACTCCTGAGATGCATTGTTAGTTTTCTGACTGTCTACACTGACAATACTCAATTATAACTAATCAGTTTAGCCACATTCAACAGCACAGCTATGCAAAATGAATGATTGTACCAAAGATATAAAATGGTTGAAACATCCTTCCTTTAAACCAAAATACTAATATTGGATAACATGGCTTTTCTGCTGGGTGGTATGGTGGTGTAGTGGCTAGCACTGTTGCCTCACAGCAAGAAGGTTCTGGGTTCAAGCCCAGTGGCTGACAGGGGCCTTTCCGTGTGGAGTTTGCATGTTCTCCCTGTGTCTGTGTGGGTTTCCTCTGGGTGCTCCGGTTTCCCCCACAGTCTAAAGACATGCAGGTTAGGCTAATTGGTGGCTCTAAATTGACCGTGAGTGTGAATGGTTGTTTATCTCTATGTGTTAGCCCTGCGATGACCTGGTGACTTGTCCAGGGTGTACCCCGCCTGTTGCCCATAGCTGAGACAGGCTCCAGCTTGCCTGCAACCCTGTCCAGAATAAGCGCTATAGATAATGGATGGGCTTTTCTGCTCCCTAGGGTTGGGTTATGCCTTGTATGTAGTGCCTTTTGGATATTTGAAAAGCTGGTTAGGCAAATTCGATTTTTTATCTGATGTGAGTAATTACAGGAAACCAGCTGAGATAGTGCAGCAAATGTGTGAGTTTGGAGAGCTTGGAAGGACTGAAACAATTCAGAAGCTGCATTCTGTATCAGTTGCAGGGGTTTGATGCTCAAGGGAGACCTGCCTAGAGCAAGTTGCAGTAGTCCTATCTTGAGATGACAACAGACCGAAGAAACGCTTGGAGAAAAAAAAATTGTGTTCTCCTCAGGCTTTAAAGAAGACCAAGTCAGGCTAGCAATATGAGGAGAGATAGTTAGTTGTTTGGCCAGATTTACACCAAGAATGTATTTGTTTATGATTGGAATGTTCCTAGAATTTTCCAGGGAAATCACAAAATCTTGTCATGGTGAATCTTCTCCATGAATATGCAGCAACCCAGTCTTGGTGGGATTTAGTTTCAGGTGACAAGCTGTCATCCATGAGGAGATATCCACCAGGCATATTGAGATAAGAGTGGTAACATGATGGTCTGGGGCGGACGAGTTGAGTGTCATCAGCATAGCATTGGTATGAACAAGCATGTGAGCAAATTATGTCCTGAGAGAGCAGGTATAGAGGGAGAATAAAATAGGACCAAGGACCAACCCTTGTTTGACACTAGTGGAGCCTATATGGAGCAGATGTGGATCCCCACCATGTCACCTGATACTGTGTGATCATCCCTCCATGTAGAATGCAAACCACTGCCATGCTGGGTCATTAATTCCAAGGCTTGAAAGTATGGATAGGTGGGTCTTGTGATAGACTGTGGTGAATACTCAATGGTCAAGTAGTATCTGGACTGATGATCATGTGGCTGATCTAGCACCATGACGCCTCTCAGTAACAGCCACAAGTGCTATTTCTGTGGAGTGGACCACTTTGAAGTCAGACTAGTTAGGATCCTGGAAGTAATTATGGGTGAGAAAGAGACAGGTGATTGTATGAAGCATGTGCAACAAGGAAGAAGAGATATGGCTAGTAGGTATGTGGCAGTAAGTACATGGCCAGATGTTATGGGGTCATTTATGATCAAGAGATGAAAAGGAGGTTTTCAGGCACTGGAAATCTTGTAAGGGGGATAAGGCAGGTTGGTGGAGGAAAGAAAATGCAGGATCTCTTCTGTGGAAAGAGGATAAAAGTTTGTTAAGGGGATTTGAGAAAGCAAAGGTTTAACAAAGTGTAGAAGGTAGATATTTGTTCATTTTCTCTTCAAACAAGGTGGCAAAATCAAAGCAGTTAGGGAAGAGGATGGAAGTGAAGTGAAGAAAGCAATGTATAAAGCTTGTGTGAATCAGATACAGATGATTCTAATGAGGACAAGCAAACTTACTAATTTTGGTAGAATAATAGTTAACATAGGGCGGTATAGTGGTTAGTGCTGTCACCTCACAGCAAGAAGGTCCGGGTTTGAGCCCCGTGGCCGGCGAGGGCCTTTCTGTGCGGAGTTTGCATGTTCTCCCCGTGTCCGCGTGGGTTTCCTCCGGGTGCTCCGGTTTCCCCCACAGTCCAAAGACATACAGGTTAAGCTATTGGTGGCTCTAAATTGACCATGAGTGTGAATGGTTGTTTGTCTCTATGTGTCAGTCCTGCAATGACCTGGCAACTTGTCCAGGGTGTACCCCGCCTCTCACCCATAGTCAGCTGGGATAGGCTCCAGCTTGCCCGCAACCCTGCACAGGATAAGCAGCTATGGATAATGGATGGATGGAATAGTTAACCTATTTTTATAAAAAATATTAATATATTATTAAATATTAAGGTATGAATGTAACATGCAGATTATGATAAAAGATGAGAAAATATTAAAAAATAATTAAGTGTTAGGACTTAACAGACTAAGGCTTAACCAGCTAACTTAACCTAATAAGTAAGTAAGAAATGACTATCAAATGTGAGATCAAGTCAGGAAAATAATGTAAGTATATGTTGGGATAATTTCTTAATTTAAAAATTATTTAAAAATAATTTTGGGGAAGTGGGCAGTGTAAATATTGCATACTGTCATGTACAATTTAAGTTAAGTAGGTTAAGAAACATTAACTATATACTGACAAAAGTGTCAAAAATGCATTAAATTAAAATGTACAGTATACTAATACGTTTTTTTTTAAATATATGTATACATACAACATAGAAACAAAACTTGAAAAAAAAACAGCTACAGATATGGAATAGTACCCATGTAAAATCTCTAAAACAGCATATTTGAGAACCATACAGGAGAAACTACTGCATGCCTTCATATCATGCCTAGATTGGATTATTGTACTGGCTGTATGTACAAGCATATTTTACTCCATTTTTTAAAACTAAATGCGATGTGTATGAAATAGTGTGGAAATACAGAGGTAGTGTATCTGTAAGCTTGTAGCAGAATGAAGGTTGACATTGGTAATCTGAGGGCATAAAATAAACTTGAATTTACTATGCATGAAGTAGAGTTAACTCGACCTGCATTTATATATAAAAAAATCCAGACCATTCTTGGCAAGTAATGTGTGAATCTGAATCTATTTTGTATGCAAATATTCTATGACTTGATGGTACCACCCAGCAACAAGGAAAAGCAGTTGGTACCTTTAGAGTATTGAATTTCAAAATAGTTTATCAGAACTAATCAATTCTGTAATGCATTACCCATTATATTTATTATCCAATTTTCATGTGTGAGGAATATAGTCCTCATACATAAGAGCCAGTAAGAGCATAATATAGACTACTGAAGTTTTCTTCTAGTTTATGCCTCTGATGGCCACCAGAGAGATACACTGTTCACTCATCAGGTCTGATTATTTTTACGTATAATTTGTTTAACTGGTGTATTTACATCTTGCGTTGGGCATAGTACTTTGCACTGTCTTGGATTTAGTCAATATAACTTGCTTTCTAATGTGAAAATGTGAAAAATCCAGTCCAGTGGATCAGATGTGTTCTCAGCTGCTTTTTATTTTTTATTTTATTTAAATTTTCTCTGTATGTTTGAACCTGCTGTCTGTCCATCTATCCCTGACTATCTACTCTATATACTTGACCAGATGGTACTTGGTCTACAGAATTATTCTGTTACAATGAACCAGCAAATAACAATGGTATTTTGTCAACTACTCATGAATGTTCACCCCTGTTCTGGCCAGTCGACTCAACACCCAACACTCCTAAATCACTGCTGGATGACTGTTTTTAAATTTCCCCTGGCAGCAATAAAAAGCAATAAACCAGCAGTGGGCATCTCATCTCATCTCATCTCATCTCATCATCTCTAGCCGCTTTATCCTGTTCTACAGGGTCGCAGGCAAGCTGGAGCCTATCCCAGCTGACTACGGGCGAAAGGCGGGGTACACCCTGGACAAGTCGCCAGGTCATCACAGGGCTGACACATAGACACAGACAACCACATTCACACCTACGGTCAATTTAGAGTCACCAGTTAACCTAACCTGCATGTCTTTGGACTGTGGGGGAAACCGGAGCACCCGGAGGAAACCCACGCGGACACGGGGAGAACATGCAAACTCTGCACAGAAAGGCCCTCGCTGGCCACGGGGCTCAAACCCGGACCTGCTTGCTGTGAGGCGACAGCGCTAACCACTACACCACCGTGCCGCCCAGCAGTGGGCATGTGTTACAGTAATTTAATCAAGAGTAAGGGTGTTATTAGTCACAACGTAAATCACCGTGCCTAAAACCACTCAGCTATGATAAAATCACTGTAACACACAATTGAGTGGCTTACTGATTTTATAAAATGACAATAAAAATGTTATATCTAATATGCAATAAATAATTGAACTTATTATAAGTAATATTGGGGCAGCACGGTGGTGTAGTGGTTAGCACTGTCGCCTCACAGCAAGAAGGTCCTGGGTTCAAGCCCAGTGGCCAACGGGGGCCTTTCTGTGTGGAGTTTGCATGTTCTCCCTGTGTCTGTGTGGGTTTCCTCCAGGTGCTCCAGTTTCCCCCACAGTCCAAAGACATGCAGGTTAGGCTAATTGGTGGCTCTAAAGTGACCATGGGTGTGAATGGTTGTTTGTCTCTATGTGTCAGCCCTGCGATGACCTGGCGACTTGTCCAGGGTATACCCCGCCTCTCGCCCATAGTCAGCTGGGATAGGCTCCAGCTTGCCTGCGACCCTGCACAGGATAAGTGGCTACAGATGATGGATGGATAAATAATATTGACATTAAAGAATTATTTAGGGTGTTCTCTAGAAAAAAAAAAAACACAATGGCTTAGATGTAACCGGTTTATTGATTTAAAATCTGGTGCATTAATACAGAACTCAATTACAAAGGTGTCAAAGGTGTGCATATATTAAGGAGTTTTACAACATCTTAGCTAATCAGATTTTAGACTTATCACAATGATTTTGGGCCCTGTGATGACCTGGCGACTTGTCCAGGGTGTACCCTGCCTTTCGCCCATAGTCAGCTGGGATAGGCTTCAGCTTGCCTGCGACCCTGTAGAACAGGATAAAGCGGCTAGAGATAATGAGATGAGATGAGACAATGATTTTGGGAGATACTGACTCTCTTAGGCCAAATGAGAAAAGTATTAAAGGTGACATATTATACCCCTTTTCCACATATTGACACAGTTCCCTGAGGTTTAATGAAATGTCTGTGACATGCTTTGGTCAAAATACCACAAACGTAAAGCACCACAGCTCCTTTCTCCCCCTGTCTAAACAGCCTGTTCAAAATGGCTGATTTTAGTGTCTTTTCCTTTAAATGATCATGAACCACTGCTCACCCCACCCTTCTCTTCCACTGACCAGTCAGGTAGCACTTACATCATGAATATTCAATCACAAGGCAGCTCTCAAGCCAGAAGTGGAGTGTAGCGGGTACAATGTGTGGGTGGAGCACAGAAGACGGCAGGACAGAGATCAGGATGCCAACAATCGGCTTTTATTGCCAAACTTTTCAGCTTAACATTAAATTCAATAGCTCAGAGAGTGACTCGCGCGCGCGCACACACACAGACTGTCGTCTCCTCTGGATAATCACTGACTCCCCTCCGCTCTCACTCTCCCTCTTTAAGTAGGGCGCGGTTTACTGGGGAGAACACACAAAACATAGGTTAATCACACTCAGGTGAAGCGATTCTGCCACTTACCTTCCCCAACTCCGCCCTCCTGTCACAGACCGGCACTTGACCACGCCCCCGCTGCCACATACCCCCACCGCCCGACTCAGGCCGGGCGCCCGTCCGGCCCGCAGCCGACTCCCCCCCCGACGGGAGGGGAAGTCCGCCACGACCATCTGCGCCCCCGGCCTGTGGACCACCTTGAAGTTGAAAGGTTGGAGCGCTAGATACCAACGGGTGATCCGCGCGTTGGCATCCTTCATGTGGTGGAGCCACTGGAGGGGCGCATGGTCCGAACAGAGGGTGAAAGAGCGCCCCAGCAGGTAGTAACGGAGGGCGAGGACCGCCCACTTGATCGCCAGGCACTCCTTCTCGATGGTGCTGTAGCGCCCCTCACGCACTGACAGCTTTCAGCTGATGTATAATACTCCCCCCACCTGCTGGGACAAAACGGCCCCCAGCCCTCTGTCCGACGCATCCGTCTGTAACAAAAAAGGGAGAGAGAAGTCAGGGGAGTGCAAAAGTGGCCCCCCACACAGTGCAGCCTTTACCTCAGAGAAAGCCTGCTGGCACTGCTCCGTCCACTGGACCGGATCTGGCGCCCCCTTTTTAGTGAGGTCAGTCAGCAGGCTGGTGACGTCTGAATAATTAGGTATAAACCTACGATAATAGCCAGCCAGCCCCAGGAACTGTCTCACCCCCTTTTTGGTCTTGGGCCTCGGGCAGGCCGCAATCGCTGCTGTCTTATTAATTTGGGGACGCACCTGCCCGTTAACCAAGTGGAAGCCCAGATACCATACTTCCACCTGCCCAATCGCACACTTCTTCGGGTTGGCAGTGAGCCCCGCCCGCCTCAGCGACCTAAGGACGGCCCTCAGGTGTTGCAGGTGCCGCTGCCAGTCATTACTATAAATGATGATGTCGTCTAAGTAAGCGGCCGCATAGGTGGTGTGGGGCCGGAGGACCCGGTCCATCAGCCGCTGAAACGTAGCGGGCGCCCCAAACAGCCCAAACGGAAGTGTGACGAACTGGTGTAAGCCGAACGGTGTGGAAAAGGCCGTTTTTTTCCCAGGATAATGGAGTCAAGGGGATCTGCCAATATCCCTTCGTCAAATCCAGTGTCGAGTAAAAGCGAGCCGTGCCTAGTCGATCGAGCAGCTCATCAATACGAGGCATTGGGTACGTGTCAAATTTAGACACCGCGTTGACTTTTCTATAGTCCACACAGAACCGGACCGAGCCGTCGGCCTTGGGAACCAAGACCACCGGGCTGCTCCAGTCACTGTGGGACTCCTCGACGATGCCCATTTCGAGCATGGCCTGAAGTTCTTCCCGAACCACCTTTTTTTTGTGTTCGGGTAATCTATAAGGACGGCTACGCACTACCACACCCGGGGGCGTCTCTATGTGGTGTTCTATGAGGTTGGTGCGACCGGGCAGGGGCGAGAACACATCCGAAAACTCGGCCTGCAACTGGGCGACCTCCGTGAGTTGGGTCGGGGAGAGGTGGTCTCCACAGGGGACCGGAGAGGTGCGAGATGCCAATGACCCTTTTTGGACCTCCGGCCCCAGCTCCGCCTTCTCCGGAACTACCGACACCAACACCACGGGGACCTCCTCATTCCAGAGCTTCAGCAGATTGAGGTGGTAGATCTGTAGCGCCCCCTCCCTGTCCGTTCGCCTAACCTCATAGTCGATGTCCCCGACTCGCCGTGTGACCTCAAAGGGCCCTTGCCACTTGGCGATTAATTTGGAGCTCGACGTGGGCAACAGGACAAGTACCTTATCTCCCGGAGTGAACTCTCTAAGGCGTGTGCCCTTGTTGTACAGGCGGGTTTGCCGTTCCTGGGCCTGCCGCAAATTCTCCTGAGTTAAGTGGGTGAGCGTGTGGAGTTTTGCACGCAGATCCATAACGTATTGAATTTCATTTTTGCTCTGTGAAGGTCCCTCCTCCCAATTTTCCCGCAGTACATCTAAGATGCCGCGCGGCTTACGCCCATACAATAATTCAAACGGGGAGAACCCCGTGGAGGCTTGGGGGACCTCTCACACTGCAAACAACAAGGGTTCGAGCCACTTATCCCAGTTACGTGCATCCTCACTTACGAATTTTTTGATAATATTCTTGAGGGTGCGATTGAACCGTTCGACTAAACCGTCCGTCTGTGGGTGATACACGCTGGTGCGGATCGGCTTAATACCCAGTAGCCCATACAGTTCGACCAGTGTTCATGACATAAACGAGGTGCCTTGGTCAGTCAGAATCTCTTTCGGGATTCCGACCCGGGAGATGACGTGGAAGAGGGCCTCTGCAATACTACGTGCGGAGATATTGCGAAGAGGCACCGCTTCCGGGTATCGCGTTGCATAGTCCACCAGAACCAATATAAAGTGGTACCCTCGTGTTGACCGATCTAATGGCCTGACGAGATCCATCCCAATTCTTTCAAACGGGGTCTCGATTAAGGGCGCAATGGCGCTTTTGGAATGGCCGCTGGATTTACTAACTGGCATTCGCGGCACGCCGTACACCACTTACGGACATCGCCGCGAATCCCCGGCCAATAGAATCGGGCCATTATCCGGGCGAGTGTTTTATCCTGCCCGAGGTGTCCCGCCATGGGATTAAAGTGAGCCGCCTGGAATACCAATTCCCAGCGTCTCTTTGGAATTAACAACTGGGTGACACGCTCCTTCGTCTGAGTGTCCTGCGTCACTCGGTATAACCTATCCTTTAAAATGGAAAAATAGGGGAAGGTCGGGGTGGCGTTCGGCTGGAGCGTTTGACCATCGATTACTCTCACTTGGTCAAACGCGTGTCGCAGAGTTTCGTCTCGTGATTGTTCCAGTGGGAAATCCGCGAGGGATTACCCAATAGAAAGAGGAGGGGCTGGGGGCTCCTCACTCTGTCGCGGAGATGACGTAGACGGCTCTGCGACCACAGCTCCAGCCAAAACGACACTGGGACCCTCCCCTGCTAACCGGCAGGACCCACTCTTTACTAGGTGTGCCATCAACCCCCGAAATCCCGGCCAATCAGTCCCCAAGATCAAAGAGTGGGTAAGGCGAGGATTAACCGCCGCCTTTACTATGGATTTGTCCCCTCTGAAATGTATGTGGACTGACACCAACGGGTAGCAGTGAACATCCCCGTGCACACACAACACCTTCACCCCTTGTGCTCCCCCCAATGCCTCGTCTTGCACCAGGCTTTGGCGGATCGAGGTCTGGTTGCAACCTGAATCCACCAACGCCTGATATGTCGCCCCTTGTACACTTACCGGTATGCGATACGCTCCGGCCTGATCGAGGGCAGCCTCTGGCGCGTCGGGGATCCGCACCACCGCCCCCACCTCCATGGCGGCACACTGTTGCTGCAGGTGGCCTGGTTCCCCGCAGCGCCAGCAAACCAGCCCGGGCCTCCCCTCTGCAGCTGTGGTTTGAGGGTCACTCACCTGAGGGGGGGGAGAGACAGACACAGAAGGGAGAAACGGGAGGGCACCACGGGTGCGGCGGGCTGGCTGAGGTGGAGCCGGCCCCCGCCTCCGTGGTGGGGGAATGGGGCGAGGACGGGACACGGGAGGAGGGGGGAGAGAGAGAGAGAGAAGAGGAGAGAGAAGATGATGTCATCCGTTGTCCTGCTGCCGGGACAGCCGCCAGATGATCCTCCGCCAGTCCTACGGCCTGATCCAGCGACGCTGGGCGGTGGCACTGGACCCACTCCGCAGTTCCGGCGGGTAGGCGGGCGATGAACTGTTCCAGCGCCACCTGGTCGACGATCCCCTCGGCGTCACGATCTTCGGCCCTCAGCCACCGCCAGCAGGCGTCCCGGAGCTGCTGGCCGAACGCGAACGGGCTGCCGACTTCCTCCATTCGCAGCGCGCGGAAACGCTGGCGCTGCTGCTCCGGCGTGCGCCCCACTCACTGGAGGACAGCCCGGCGAAGGTCGGCGTAGGCCAGCTGGTGGTCGGCGGGGAGCTGTAGTGCGGCTAACTGCTCCTCTCCCGTCAGGAGGGGGAGGAGGCGCGCCGCGCGCTGCTCCATCGGCCACCCCGAGGCTTCGGCGACCTGCTCGAACAACGCGATGAACGCCTCGGGGTCGTCCTGCGGGCCCATCTTAGTCAAGGTGATGGGAGATGGGCCCGCGGCCGGGGCGCTGGTGGACCCCGCCGACGCGAGGAGGCGCCGGAACGCCTCTCGGTCTTCCTGCTGAGCCAGCACCAGGGCTTCGAAGCGGCGCTCCTGCTCCTTCCGGAGCGTGACGAGTGCCTGGTGCTGGCTCTGCTGAGCCGTGGCGAGGGCGTGGACCAAGTCCACGAACGGGGAGGATTCCATGGGGCTGCAGGACAGGTGCTCCACCTTCCTGGGTTTCGGCACCACTGTAGCGGGTACAATGTGTGGGTGGAGCACAGAAGACGGCAGGACAGAGATCAGGATGCCAACAATCGGCTTTTATTGCCAAACTTTTCAGCTTAACATTAAATTCAATAGCTCAGAGAGTGACTCGCGTGCGCACACACACAGACTGTCGTCTCCTCTGGATAATCACTGACTCCCCTCCGCTCTCACTCTCCCTCTTTAAGTAGGGCGCGGTTTACTGGGGAGAACACACACAAAACATAGGTTAATCACACTCAGGTGAAGCGATTCTGCCACTTACCTTCCCCAACTCCGCCCTCCTGTCACAGACCGGCGCTTGACCACGCCCCTGCTGCCACATGGAGATACTCAGATGAGTGGTGGTATAATTCTAATGATCTCCTCTTGTGACATCAAAAGTGGAGCCAAATCTGAACGGCTTGTTGAAGCACATGCTTTCTGAAATAAGCAGCCCAAAACAAACTGACTGGGTGTCTTATTTCAGAGTTTGTAGGTTGGTAGGCACTTCAGATACCCAAATGTATGTGCACAAGCACTGAAAATGTGAGTTCTTCATAATATGTCCCCTTTAACAGTGTTGTAGTCAACTCTAGTCAGCGACTTTAAATATCTAGGCAGCTACAGCAACACTGCCTAGGATGTTAAATACCAAATTGGCCAAACTTGGGGTGCCTCTCATGCCCTAACAAAAGTATGAAAGGCCTCCATCCAAAAGGCCACAAAGCTCAAAGTCTTCAAGTCGTGTGTCAAGTCTATCTTGTTCTATGGGTCCGAATCGTGGACATTAACCAAAACCCTGAGTAAAAAGCTTGACAGAAACTACACTCGCCTCCTTCATGTTGCCCTGAATGTTTCTTGGAAGAGCCACACTATCAACAAACAACTCTATGGTGGCCTATCACAGATCTCATTGGTAATTTGTAACTGCCAGCTGGCCCTTGCTGGCCATGTGATGCACCATGATGAGATGGCTGCCAAGATCCTTCTTTGGCAACCACATAACAAATGAAGACGTAGTCGACCATCACTGATCCTTAAGAAACTGATCGAGGAAAGTGTTGGCCTGCAAAATGAAGATCTCCTGTCTGCCATGCTTGACCAAACTATCTGGAAAGACTTCATAGTGTCATCAACAGGTCTTGGATGATGCAGAATGGAACAGAAAAGTGTTGTATATACTGTGGAATATCAAATGACCAAGCTGCAGAGCAATAACCCATCCAGAGGGAGGACAATAACAGCAACAGCATCCTCTCTCTATCTGTCAGTCTAGATCTAGCTTACTAGGATCTAGGTTACTACTCCATCTTTGAAAGTCAGCAACAGGATCTATGATTGGAAGTGGACTCCGATCCTGCCTCTAGGCCCCTGGGTAACAGTAGTGCATGTGCATCAATAGCTGTCATCCAGCTTAGTGGGTTGAGTGGGGTCCTCTGTGCCTTGCCACCTCTCTTTTTTGAGAACTTCATCTTATTCCATTAAGCTCACAAGCCAATTGAAGTGTCACAAGGAGTTAAGGTAGTGTCCTAGTAAGTGGAAGGTTGGGAAGTAAGACTCCAGGCCAGAGAAATAGCCTTTGCTCAACCTTAACCCTTAACGGCCCTGATATGTATTATACATTATCTGTAAGTCATTTTAAAGTGATATAATTAGGGCCCGAGCCCTATGGGCGAAGGCCCTATTGTTCTTGTAAGAGTTCACTATTATTAGGGCCCGAGCCCTATGGGCGAAGGCCCTATTGTTCTTGTAAGAGTTCACTATTATTAGGGCCCGAGCCCTATAGGGCGAAGGCCCTATTGTTCTTGTAAGAGTTCACTATTATTAGGGCCCGAGCCCTATGGGCGAAGGCCCTATTGTTCTTGTAAGAGTTCACTATTATTAGGGCCCGAGCCCTATGGGCGAAGGCCCTATTGTTCTTGTAAGAGTTCACTATTATTATTCTTCCGTCTTCTTCTTCTTCTTCTTCTTCTTCTTCTTTATTTTTCTCCGCTGTTGGGCCATTTTCGGGGCGCTTGCCATGGGCGAAAACGCACGAAATTTGGCGCCACTTCCGAGAATTGCCACCGCTACTCAGAACCAAAAGCCCAAACTTGGCCGGGGCTCAGGGCCTCTATAGCGCCCCCTAAGGCGTTGTGATTTTGGCCTCCCGCATTAAGGTGCCTGGTTGCCATATAGTTTGTAGTACTGGCATGCCATTTGGTACGCATATGTATCTCACTAATCCGGACAAAAATGTAATGCCAATGCATTAGCCACGCCCAACAGGAAGTGAGGTAATTTCACTTTTGTGAGAAATGCATGGCCTCGAAGACGGCGCAACTCCTCCTAGACCGTTCATGGGAATGTCACCAAAATTGATACACATCATCTACAGACATGGCTGACAAAAGTTACTAAATACGTTTCACGTAGGATCAACCGTTCAGAAGTTATACGTCAATCAATTTTCACTTCAAAATTTTACATGCTAAAAAATTCATAACAAATCTTCTAATTGCTCAAAACTGCTCATGCTTCACACGCTAATCACTCATTGGGCTTCTGACATGTTACCCAATTTCTGTGATATTTCGCCACTGGGGGCGCTATTTTTGGGCAAAAAATCCAATCTTTCCTCAAATTTGGTCACACTTCACGGCCACCCTCTTACTACCTCCCATGTCGTGTATACCACATTTTGGGAATTTTCGTCCATGGGGGGCGCTGTTTTTGGCCGACGCATTTTCTCCAAAATGGGTTTTTGGTTAATAATTCCATAATGCTTTTCCTTCACACCACTACCTTGTGATAGTACGTTGCTGTTGTAGACACTTATTTTTCCAACTCATAATCGCTCATGTACAGCATAGCGCCACCTACTGACATGGGTAAAACCAAAAAATTTATTCTTCAAAAATCTATATCTCATCTTCTATTTACTCAATTTTCATCACACTTCATACGCAAACTCTTCATAGCTCACCTGACATATACGCCAAATTTTGTGCACTTTCGCCCCTGGGGGTGCTGGTTATGGCAGAAATGATATTGCAGCTACTGATTTGTCAACCTTGGCAAGCAAACTCTTTACAAGACCCTTACTGGGGCGCTTGCCATGGTCGACAACGCTCGAAATTTGGCTCCTTTTTCTTAGACTGCCACCGCTACTGAGAACCAGAAGCCCCGATCCAGGCGGGCCTCAGGGCCTCTACAGCGCCCCCTAACGTGTTGTGATTTTTGCCTCTCGCATTAAGGTGGCTGGTTGCCATGTAGTTTGTAGTAGTGGCATGCCCTTTGGTACGCATATGTATCTCACCAAGCCGGACAAAAATGTAATGCCAATGCATTAGCCACGCCCTACAGGAAGTGAGGTTATTTCACTTTTGTGCGAAATGCATGGCCACGAAGACGGCGCAACTCCTCCTAGACCGTTCATAGGAACGTCACCAAAATTGATACACATCATCTACAGACATGGCTGACAAAAGTTGCTAAATACGTTTCACGTAGGGTAAACCGTTCAGAAGTTATACGTCAATAATTTTTCAATGCAGAATTTTACATGCTTAAAAATTCATAAATCTTCTAATTGCTCAACACTGCTCTTACTTCACACGCAAATCACTCATTGGGCTTCTGACATCTGACCCAATTTCTGTGATGTTTCGCCACTGGGGGCGCTATTTTTGGGCAAAAAATCCAATCTTTCCTCAAATTTGGTCAAACTTCATGGCCACCCTCTGACTACCTCCCATGTCATGTATACCACATTTTGGGAATTTTCGTCCATGGGGGGCGCTGTTTTTGGCCCACGCAATTGCTTCAAAACGGGTTTTTGGTAAATAATTCCATAATGCTTTTCCTTCACACCACTACCTTGTGATTGTACGTTGCTGTTGTAGACACTTATTTTTCCAACTCATTATCGCTCATGTACAGCATAGCGCCACCTACTGACATGGGAAAAACCAAAAAATTTATTCTTCAAAAATCTATATCTCATCTTCTATTTACTCAATTGTCATCAAACTTCATACGCAAACTCTTCATAGCTCACCTGACATATACGCCAAATTTTGTGCACTTTCGCCCCTGGGGGTGCTGGTTATGGCAGAAATGATATTGCAGCTTCTGAGTTGTCAAACTTGGCAAGCAAACTCTTTACAGGACCCTTATTGGGGCGCTTGCCATGGTCGACAACGCACGAAATTTGGCTCCTTTTTCTTAGACTGCCACCGCAGGCGGGCCTCAGGGCCTCTATAGTGCCCCCTAACGTGTTGTGATTTTTGCCTCTCGCATTAAGGTGCCTGCTTGGCATATACTTTCTAGTTATTATTATTAGGGCCCGAGCACCGTGCAGTGCGAGACCCTATTGTTTTTGAAGGATTATTAGGGCCCGAGCCCTATGGGCGAAGGCCCTATTGTTCTTGTAAGAGTTCACTATTATTAGGGCCCGAGCCCGAATGGGCGAAGGCCCTATTGTTCTTGCAAGAGTTCACTATTATTAGGGCCCGAGCCCTATGGGCGAAGGCCCTATTGTTCTTGTAAGAGTTCACTATTATTATTCTTCCGTCTTCTTCTTCTTCTTTATTTTTCTCCGCTGTTGGACCATTTTCGGGGCGCTTGCCATGGGCGAAAACGCACGAAGTTTGGCACCAGTTCCGAGAATTGCCACCGCTACTCAGAACCAGAAGCCCAAACTTGGCCGGGGCTCAGGGCCTCCATAGCGCCCCCTAAGTCGTTGTGATTTTGGCCTCCCGCATTAAGGTGCCTGGTTGCCATATAGTTTGTAGTAGTGGCATGCAATTTGGTACGCATATGTATCTCACTAAGCCGGACAAAAATGTTATGCCAATGCATTAGCCACGCCCAACAGGAAGTGAGGTAATTTCACTTTTGTGCGAAATGCATGGCCACGAAGACGGCGCAACTCCTCCTTGACCGTTCATAGGAATGTCACCAAAATTGATACACATCATCTACAGACATGGCTGACAAAAGTTTCTAAATACGTTTCACGTAGGATTAGCCGTTCAGAAGTTATGCGTCAATCAATTTTCGATGCAAAATTTTACATGCTTAAAAATTCATAACAAATCTTCTAATTGCTCAAAACTGCTCATACTTCACACGCAAATCACTCATTGGGCTTCTGACATGTTACCCAATTTCTGTGATATTTCGCCTCTGGGGGCGCTATTTTGGGGCTTAAAATCCAATCTTTCCTCAAATTTGGTCAAACTTCACGGCCACCCTCTTACTACCTCCCATGTCATGTATACCACATTTTGGGAATTTTCGTCCATGGGGGGCGCTGTTTTTGGCCGACGCAATTGCTCCAACACGGGTTTTTGGTAAATAATTCCATAATGCTTTTCCTTCACACCACTACCTTGTGGTAATGTCTCTTGCCGAAGAAGCTGTGGAAGGTATTTCGCGGGGACGCATGCCCCCTCCCCCCTTGGCCGCTGGCGCGAGGGCCCGTCAAGGCCGCTTGCGGCTTTAATTCTTCTTCTTCTTCCGTCTTCTTCTTCTTCTTTATTTTTCTCCGCTGTTGGGCCATTTTCGGGGCGCTTGCCATGGGCGAAAACGCACGAAATTTGGCACCAGTTCCGAGAATTGCCACCGCTACTCAGAACCAAAAGCCCAAACTTGGCCGGGGCTCAGGGCCTCTATAGCGCCCCCTAAGGCGTTGTGATTTTGGCCTCCCGCATTAAGGTGCCTGGTTGCCATATAGTTTGTAGTACTGGCATGCCATTTGGTACGCATATGTATCTCACTAATCCGGACAAAAATGTAATGCCAATGCATTAGCCACGCCCAACAGGAAGTGAGGTAATTTCACTTTTGTGAGAAATGCATGGCCTCGAAGACGGCGCAACTCCTCCTAGACCGTTCATGGGAATGTCACCAAAATTGATACACATCATCTACAGACATGGCTGACAAAAGTTACTAAATACGTTTCACGTAGGATCAACCGTTCAGAAGTTATACGTCAATCAATTTTCACTTCAAAATTTTACATGCTAAAAAATTCATAACAAATCTTCTAATTGCTCAAAACTGCTCATGCTTCACACGCTAATCACTCATTGGGCTTCTGACATGTTACCCAATTTCTGTGATATTTCGCCACTGGGGGCGCTATTTTTGGGCAAAAAATCCAATCTTTCCTCAAATTTGGTCACACTTCACGGCCACCCTCTTACTACCTCCCATGTCGTGTATACCACATTTTGGGAATTTTCGTCCATGGGGGGCGCTGTTTTTGGCCGACGCATTTTCTCCAAAATGGGTTTTTGGTTAATAATTCCATAATGCTTTTCCTTCACACCACTACCTTGTGATAGTACGTTGCTGTTGTAGACACTTATTTTTCCAACTCATAATCGCTCATGTACAGCATAGCGCCACCTACTGACATGGGTAAAACCAAAAAATTTATTCTTCAAAAATCTATATCTCATCTTCTATTTACTCAATTTTCATCACACTTCATACGCAAACTCTTCATAGCTCACCTGACATATACGCCAAATTTTGTGCACTTTCGCCCCTGGGGGTGCTGGTTATGGCAGAAATGATATTGCAGCTACTGATTTGTCAACCTTGGCAAGCAAACTCTTTACAAGACCCTTACTGGGGCGCTTGCCATGGTCGACAACGCTCGAAATTTGGCTCCTTTTTCTTAGACTGCCACCGCTACTGAGAACCAGAAGCCCCGATCCAGGCGGGCCTCAGGGCCTCTACAGCGCCCCCTAACGTGTTGTGATTTTTGCCTCTCGCATTAAGGTGGCTGGTTGCCATGTAGTTTGTAGTAGTGGCATGCCCTTTGGTACGCATATGTATCTCACCAAGCCGGACAAAAATGTAATGCCAATGCATTAGCCACGCCCTACAGGAAGTGAGGTTATTTCACTTTTGTGCGAAATGCATGGCCACGAAGACGGCGCAACTCCTCCTAGACCGTTCATAGGAACGTCACCAAAATTGATACACATCATCTACAGACATGGCTGACAAAAGTTGCTAAATACGTTTCACGTAGGGTAAACCGTTCAGAAGTTATACGTCAATAATTTTTCAATGCAGAATTTTACATGCTTAAAAATTCATAAATCTTCTAATTGCTCAACACTGCTCTTACTTCACACGCAAATCACTCATTGGGCTTCTGACATCTGACCCAATTTCTGTGATGTTTCGCCACTGGGGGCGCTATTTTTGGGCAAAAAATCCAATCTTTCCTCAAATTTGGTCAAACTTCATGGCCACCCTCTGACTACCTCCCATGTCATGTATACCACATTTTGGGAATTTTCGTCCATGGGGGGCGCTGTTTTTGGCCCACGCAATTGCTTCAAAACGGGTTTTTGGTAAATAATTCCATAATGCTTTTCCTTCACACCACTACCTTGTGATTGTACGTTGCTGTTGTAGACACTTATTTTTCCAACTCATTATCGCTCATGTACAGCATAGCGCCACCTACTGACATGGGAAAAACCAAAAAATTTATTCTTCAAAAATCTATATCTCATCTTCTATTTACTCAATTGTCATCAAACTTCATACGCAAACTCTTCATAGCTCACCTGACATATACACCAAATTTTGTGCACTTTCGCCCCTGGGGGTGCTGGTTATGGCAGAAATGATATTGCAGCTTCTGAGTTGTCAAACTTGGCAAGCAAACTCTTTACAGGACCCTTATTGGGGCGCTTGCCATGGTCGACAACGCACGAAATTTGGCTCCTTTTTCTTAGACTGCCACCGCAGGCGGGCCTCAGGGCCTCTATAGTGCCCCCTAACGTGTTGTGATTTTTGCCTCTCGCATTAAGGTGCCTGCTTGGCATATACTTTCTAGTTATTATTATTAGGGCCCGAGCACCGTGCAGTGCGAGACCCTATTGTTTTTGAAGGATTATTAGGGCCCGAGCCCTATGGGCGAAGGCCCTATTGTTCTTGTAAGAGTTCACTATTATTAGGGCCCGAGCCCGAATGGGCGAAGGCCCTATTGTTCTTGCAAGAGTTCACTATTATTAGGGCCCGAGCCCTATGGGCGAAGGCCCTATTGTTCTTGTAAGAGTTCACTATTATTATTCTTCCGTCTTCTTCTTCTTCTTTATTTTTCTCCGCTGTTGGACCATTTTCGGGGCGCTTGCCATGGGCGAAAACGCACGAAGTTTGGCACCAGTTCCGAGAATTGCCACCGCTACTCAGAACCAGAAGCCCAAACTTGGCCGGGGCTCAGGGCCTCCATAGCGCCCCCTAAGTCGTTGTGATTTTGGCCTCCCGCATTAAGGTGCCTGGTTGCCATATAGTTTGTAGTAGTGGCATGCAATTTGGTACGCATATGTATCTCACTAAGCCGGACAAAAATGTTATGCCAATGCATTAGCCACGCCCAACAGGAAGTGAGGTAATTTCACTTTTGTGCGAAATGCATGGCCACGAAGACGGCGCAACTCCTCCTTGACCGTTCATAGGAATGTCACCAAAATTGATACACATCATCTACAGACATGGCTGACAAAAGTTTCTAAATACGTTTCACGTAGGATTAGCCGTTCAGAAGTTATGCGTCAATCAATTTTCGATGCAAAATTTTACATGCTTAAAAATTCATAACAAATCTTCTAATTGCACAAAACTGCTCATACTTCACACGCAAATCACTCATTGGGCTTCTGACATGTTACCCAATTTCTGTGATATTTCGCCTCTGGGGGCGCTATTTTGGGGCTTAAAATCCAATCTTTCCTCAAATTTGGTCAAACTTCACGGCCACCCTCTTACTACCTCCCATGTCATGTATACCACATTTTGGGAATTTTCGTCCATGGGGGGCGCTGTTTTTGGCCGACGCAATTGCTCCAACACGGGTTTTTGGTAAATAATTCCATAATGCTTTTCCTTCACACCACTACCTTGTGGTAATGTCTCTTGCCGAAGAAGCTGTGGAAGGTATTTCGCGGGGACGCATGCCCCCTCCCCCCTTGGCCGCTGGCGCGAGGGCCCGTCAAGGCCGCTTGCGGCTTTAATTCTTCTTCTTCTTCCGTCTTCTTCTTCTTCTTTATTTTTCTCCGCTGTTGGGCCATTTTCGGGGCGCTTGCCATGGGCGAAAACGCACAAAATTTGGCACCAGTTCCGAGAATTGACACCGCTACTCAGAACCAGAAGCCCAAACTTGGCCGGGGCTCAGGGCCTCTATAGCGCCCCCTAAGTCGTTGTGATTTTGGCCTCCCGCATTAAGGTGCCTGGGTGCCATGTAGTTTGTAGTAGTGGCATGCCATTTGGTACGCATATGTATCTCACTAAGCTGGACAAAAATGTAATGCCAATGCATTAGCCACGCCCAACAGGAAGTGAGGTAATTTCACTTTTGTGCGAAATGCATGGCCACGAAGACGGCGCAACTCCTCCTAGACCGTTCATAGGAATGTCACCGAAATTGATACACTTCATCTACAGACATGGCTGACAAAAGTTACTAAATACGTTTCACGTAGGATAAACCGTTCAGAAGTTATACGTCAATCAATTTTCGATGCAAAATTTTACATGCTTAAAAATTCATAACAAATCTTCTGATTGCTCAAAACTGCTCATACTTCGCACGCAAATCACTCATTGGGGTTCTGACATGTTACCCTATTTCTGTGATATTTCGCCACTGGGGGCGCTATTTTTGGGCAAAAAATCCAATCTTTCCTCAAATTTGGTCAAACTTCACGGCCACCCTCTTACTACCTCCCATGTCATGTATACCACATTTTGGGAATTTTCGTCCATGGGGGGCGCTGTTTTTGGCCGACGCAATTGCTCCAAAACGGGTTTTTGGTGAATAATTCCAGAATGCTTTTTCTTCACGCCACTACCTTGTGATAGTACATTGCTGTTGTAGACACTTATTTTTCCAACTCATGCTCGCTCATGTACAGCATAGCGCCACCTACTGACATGGGAAAAACCAAAAAATTTATTCTTCAAAAATCTATGTCTCATCTTCTATTTACTCAATTGTCATCAAACTTCATACGCAAACTCTTCATAGCTCACCTGACATATACGCCAAATTTTGTGCACTTTCGCCCCTGGGGGTGCTGGTTATGGCTCAAATGATATTGCAGCTTCTGATTTGTCAAACTTGGCAAGCAAACTCTTTACAAGACCCTTATTGGGGCGCTTGCCATGGTCGACAACGCACGAAATTTGGCTCCTTTTTCTTAGACTGCCACCGCTACTGAGAACCAGAAGCCCAGATCCAGGCGGGCCTCAGGGCCTCTATAGCGCCCCCTAACGTGTTGTGATTTTTGCCTCTCGCATTAAGGTGCCTGGTTGCCATGTTGTTTGTAGTAGTGGCATGCCCTTTGGTAGGCATATGTATCTCACTAAGCCGGACAAAAATGTATTGCCAATGCATTAGCCACGCCCCACAGGAAGTGAGGTAATTTCACTTTAGTGCGAAATGCATGGCCACGAATACGGCGCAACTCCTCCTAGACCGTTCATAGGAACGTCACCAAAATTGATATACATCATATACAGACATGGCTGACAAAAGTTGCTACATATGTTTCACGTAGGGTAAACCGTTCAGAAGTTATACGTCAATCAATTTTCAATGCAGAATTTTACATGCTTAAAAATTCATAACAAATCTTCTAATTGCTCAAAACTGCTCATACTTCACACGCAAATCACTCATTGGGGTTCTGACATGTTACCCAATGTCTGTGATGTTTCGCCACTGGGGGCGCTATTTTTGGGCAAAAAAACCAATCTTTCCTCAAATTTGGTCAAACTTCACGGCCACCCTCTTACTACCTCCCATGTCATGTATACCACATTTTGGGAATTTTCGTCCATGGGGGGCGCTGTTCTTGGCCGACGCAATTGCTCCAAAACGGGTTTTTGGTTAATAATTCCATAATGCTTTTCCTTCACACCACTACCTTGTGATAGTACGTTGCTGTTGTAGACACTTATTTTTCCAACTCATAATCGCTCATGTTCAGCATAGCGCCACCTACTGACATGGGAAAAACCAAAAAATTTATTCTTCAAAAAACTATATCTTATCTTCTATTTACGCCATTGTGGGTGTAATGTCTCTTGCCGAAGAAGCTGTGGAAGGTTTTTCGCGGGGACGCATGCCCCCGCCCCACTTGGCCGCTGGCGCGAGGGCCCGTCGAGGCCGCTTGCGGCTTTAATTATTCTTCCGTCTTCTTCTTCTTCTTCTTCTTCTTCTTCTTTATTTTTCTCCGCTGTTGGGCCATTTTCGGGGCGCTTGCCATGGGCGAAAACGCACGAAATTTGGCACCAGTTCCGAGAATTGCCACCGCTACTCAGAACCAAAAGCCCAAACTTGGCCGGGGCTCAGGGCCTCTATAGCGCCCCCTAAGTCGTTGTGATTTTGGCCTCCCGCATTAAGGTGACTGGTTGCCATATAGTTTGTAGTAGTGGCATGCCATTTGGTATGCATATGTATCTCACTAAGCCGGACAAAAATGTAATGCCAATGCATTAGCCACGCCCAACAGGAAGTGAGGTAATTTCACTTTTGTGCGAAATGCATGGCCACGAAGACGGCGCAACTCCTCCTAGACCGTTCATGGGAATGTCACCAAAATTGAGAGACATCATCTACAGACATGGCTGACAAAAGTTACTAAATAAGTTTCACGTAGGATAAACCGTTCAGAAGTTATACGTCAATCAATTTTCACTTCAAAATTTTACATGCTCAAAAAATTCATAACAAATCTTCTAATTGCTCAAAACTGCTCATACTTCACAGGCAAATCACTCATTGGGCTTCTGACATGTTACCCAATTTCTGTGATATTTCGCCACTGGGGGCGCTATTTTTGGGCAAAAAATCCAATCTTTCCTCAAATTTGGTCAAACTTCACGGCCACCCTCTTACTACCTCCCATGTCATGTATACCGCATTTTGGGAATTTTCGTCCATGGGGGGCGCTGTTTTTGGCCGACGCAATTGCTCCAAAACGGGTTTTTGGTAAATAATTCCAAAATGCTTTTCCTTCACACCACTACCTTGTGATAGTGCGTTCCTGTTGTAGACACTTATTTTTCCAACTCATAATCGCTCATGTACAGCATAGCGCCACCTTCTGACATGGGAAAAACCAAAAAATTTATTCTTCAAAAATCTATATCTCATCTTCTGTTTACTCAATTGTCATCAAACTTCATACGCAAACTCTTCATAGCTCACCTGACATGTACGCCAAATTTTGTGCACTTTCGCCCCTGGGGGTGCTGGTTATGGCGGAAATGATATTGCAGCTTCTGATTTGTCAAACTTGGCAAGCAAACTCTTTTCAAGACCCTTATTGGGGCGCTTGCCATGGTCGACAACGCACGTAATTTGGCTCCTTTTTCTTAGACTGCCACCGCTACTGAGAACCAGAAGCCCAGATCCAGGCGGGCCTCAGGGCCTCTATAGCGCCCCCTAACTCGTTGTGATTTTGGCCTCCCGCATTAAGGTGCCTGGTTGCCATGGAGTTTGTAGTTGTGGCATGCCATTTGGTAGGCATATGTATCTCACTAAGCCGGACAAAAATGTAATGCCAATGCATTAGCCACGCCCAACAGGAAGTGAGGTAATTTCACTTTTGTGCGAAATGCATGGCCACGAAGACGGCGCAACTCCTCCTAGACCGTTCATAGGAATGTCACCAAAATTGATACACATGATCTACAGACATGGCTGACAAAAGTTTCTAAATAGGTTTCACGTAGCATAAACCGTTCAGAAGTTATACGTCAAACAATTTTCACTGCAAAATTTTACATGCTTAAAAATTCATAACAAATCTTCTAATTGCTCAAAACTGCTCATTCTTCACACACTAATCACTCATTGGGCTTCTGACATGTTACCGAATTTCTGTGATATTTCGCCACTGGGGGCGCTATTTTTGGGCAAAAAATCCAATCTTTCCTCAAATTTGGTCAAACTTCACGGCCACCCTCTTACTACCTCCCATGTCATGTATACCACATTTTGGGAATTTTCGTCCATGGGGGGGCGCTGTTTTTGGCCGACGCAATTGCTCCAACACGGGTTTTTGGTAAATAATTCCTTAATGCTTTTCCTTCACACCACTACCTTGTGGTAATGTCTCTTGCCGAAGAAGCTGTGGAAGGTTTTTCATGGGGACGCATGCCCCCCCCCCCCCCCCCCCCCGGCCGCTGGCGCGAGGGCCCGTCGAAGCCGCTTGCGGCTTTAATTAGGGCCTGAGCCCTATAGGGCGAAGGCCCTATTGTTCTTGTAAGAGTTCACTATTATTATTCTTCCGTCTTCTTCTTCTTCTTCTTCTTCCGTCTTCTTCTTCTTTATTTTTCTCCGCTGTTGGGCCATTTTCGGGGCGCTTGCCATGGCCGAAAACGCACGAAATTTGGCACCACTTCCGAGAATTGCCACCGCTACTCAGAACCAGAAGCCCAAACTTGGCCGGGGCTCAGGGCCTCTATAGCGCCCCCTAAGTCGTTGTGATTTTGGCCTCCCGCATTAAGGTGCCTGGGTGCCATGTAGTTTGTAGTACTGGCATGCCATTTGGTACGCATATGTATCTCACTAAGCCGGACAAAAATGTAATGCCAATGCATTAGCCACGCCCAACAGGAAGTGAGGTAATTTCACTTTTGTGCGAAATGCATGGCCACGAAGACGGCACAACTCCTCCTAGACCGTTCATAGGAATGTCACCAAAATTGATACACATCATCTACAGACATGGCTGACAAAAGTTACTAAATACGTTTCACGTAGGATAAACCGTTCAGAAGTTTTACGTCAATCAATTTTCGATGCAAAATTTTACATGCTTAAAAATTCATAACAAATCTTCTGATTGCTCAAAACTGCTCATACTTCACACGCAAATCACTCATTGGGCTTGTGACATGTTACCCAATTTCTGTGATATTTCGCCACTGGGGGCACTATTTTTGGGCAAAAATTCCAATCTTTCCTCAAATTTGGTCAAACTTCACGGCCACCCTCTTACTACCTCCCATGTCATGTATACCACGTTTTGGAAATTTTCGTCCATGGGGGGCGCTGTTTTTGGCCGACGCAATTGCTCCAAAACGGGTTTTTGGTAAATAATTCCATAATGCTTTTCCTTCACACCACTACCTTGTGATAGTATGTTGCTGTTGTAGACACTTTTTTTTCCAACTCATAATCGCTCATGTACAGCATAGCGCCACCTACTGACATGGGAAAAACCAAAAAATTTATTCTTCAAAAATCTATATCTCTTCTTCTATTTACTCAATTGTCATCAAACTTCATACGCAAACTCTTCGTAGCTCACCTGACGTCTACGCCAAATTTTGTGCACTTTCGCCCCTGGGGGTGCTGGTTATGGCAAAAATGATATTGCAGCTTCTGATTTGTCAAACTTGGCAAGCAAACTCTTTACAAGACCCTTATTGGGGCGCTTGCCATGGTCGACAACGCATGAAATTTGGCTCCTTTTTCTTAGACTGCCACCGCTACTGAGAACCAGAAGCCCAGATCCAGGCGGGCCTCAGGGCCTATATAGCGCCCCCTAACTCGTTGTGATTTTGGCCTCCCGCATTAAGGTGCCTGGATGCCATGTAGTTTGTTGTAGTGGCATGCCATTTGGTACGCATATGTATCTCACTAAGCCGGACAAAAATTTAATGCCAATGCATTAGCCACGCCCACCAGGTAGTGAGGTAATTTCACTTTTGTGCGAAATGCATGGCCACGAAGACGGCGCAACTCCTCCTAGACCGTTCAAAGGAATGTCACCAAAATTGATACACTTCATCTACAGACATGGCTGACAAAAGTTACTAAATAGGTTTCACGTAGCATAAACCGTTCAGAAGTTATACGTCAATCAATTTTCAATGCAACATTTTACATGCTTAAAAATTCATAAAAAATCTTCTACTTGTTCAAAACTGCTCATACTTCACACGCAGATCACTCATTGGGCTTCTGACATGTTACCCACTTTCTGTGATATTTCGCCACTGGGGGCGCTATTTTTGGGCAAAAATTCCAATCTTTCCTCAAATTTGGTCAAACTTCACGGCCACCCTCTTACTACCACCCATGTCATGTATACCACATTTTCGGAATTTTCGTCCATGGGGGGCGCTGTTTTTGGCCGACGCAATTGCTCCAAAACGGGTTTTTGGTAAATAATTCCGTACTGCTTTTCCTTCACACCACTACCTTGTGATAGTGCGTTGCTGTTGTAGACACTTATTTTTCCAACTCATAATCGCTCATGTACAGCATAGCGCCACCTACTGACATGGGAAAAGCCGGTAATTTTATTCTTCAAAAATCTATATCTCATCTTCTATTTACTCAATTGTCATCAAACTTCATACGCAAAATCTTCATAGCTCACCTGACATGTACGCCAAATTTTGTGCACTTTTGCCCCTGGGGGTGCTGGTTATGGCAGACATGATATTGCAGCTTCTGATTTGTCAAACTTGGCAAGCAAACTCTTTACAAGACCCTTATTGGGGAGCTATTATTATTAGGGCCCGAGCACCGTACAGTGCGAGACCCCATCGTTGCCATATGTCCAATTCTGTGCTTTGTCGCCATTGCGGGAGTAATGTCTCTTGCCGAAGAAGCTGTGGAAGGTATTTCGCGGGGACGCATGCCCCCGCCCCCCTTGGCCGCTGGCGCGAGGGCCCGTCGAGGCCGCTTGCGGCTTTAATTATTCTTCCGTCTTCTTCTTCTTCTTCTTTATTTTTCTCCGCTGTTGGGCCATTTTCGGGGCGCTTGCCATGGGCGAAAATGCACGAAATTTGGCGCCAGTTCCGAGAATTGCCACCGCTACTCAGAACCAAAAGCCCAAACTTGGCCGGGGCTCAGGGCCTCTATAGCGCCCCCTAAGTCGTTGTGATTTTGGTCTCCCACATTAAGGTGCCTGGTTGCCATGTAGTTTGTAGTAGTGGCATGCCGTTTGGTACGCATATGTATCTCACTAAGCCGGACAAAAATGTAATGCCAATGCATTAGCCACGCCCAACAGGAAGTGAGGTAATTTCACTTTTGTGCGAAATGCATGGCCGCGAAGACGGCGCAACTCCTCCTAGACCGTTCATAGGAATGTCACCAAAATTGATACACATCATCTAGAGACATGGCTGACAAAAGTTACTAAATACGTTTCACGTAGCATAAACCGTTCAGAAGTTATACGTCAATCAATTTTCAATGCAAAATTTTACATGCTTAAAAATTCATAACAAATCTTCTAATTGCTCAAAACTGCTCATACTTCACACGCAATTCACTCATTGGGCTTCTGACATGTTACCCAATTTCTGTGACATTTCGCCACTGGGGGCGCTATTTTTGGGCAGAAAATCCAATCTTTCCTCAAATTTGGTCAAACTTCACGGCCACCCTCTTACTACCTCCCATGTCATGTATACCACATTTTGGGAATTTTCGTCCATGGGGGGCGCTGTTTTTGGCCGACGCAATTGCTCCAAAACTGGTTTTTGGTAAATAATTCCATAATGCTTTTCCTTCACACCACTTCCTTGTGATAGTACGTTGCTGTTGTAGACACTTGTTTTTACAACTCATAATCGCTCATGTACAGCATAGCGCCACCTACTGACATGGGAAAAACAAAAAAATTTATTCTTCAAAAATCTATATCTCATCTTCTATTTACTCAATTGTCATCAAACTTCATACGCAAACTCTTCATAGCTCACCTGACGTGCGCCAAATTTTGTGCACTTTCGCCCCTGGGGGTGCTGGTTATGGCGGAAATGATATTGCAGCTTCTGATTTGTCAAACTTGGCAAGCAAACTCTTTACAAGACCCTTATTGGGGCGCTTGCCATGGTCGACAACGCACGAAATTTGGCTCCTTTCTCTTAGACTGCCACCGCTACTGAGAACCAGAAGCCCAGATCCAGGCGGGCCTCAGGGCCTCGATAGCGCCCCCTAACTCGTTGTGATTTTGGCCTCCCGCATTAAGGTGCCTGGTTGCCATGTAGTTTGTAGTAGTGGCATGCCATTTGGTACGCATATGTATCTCACTAAGCCGGACAAAAATGTAATGCCAATGCATTAGCCACGCCCAACAGGAAGTGAGGTAATTTCACTTTTGTGCGAAATGCATGGCCACGAAGACGGCGCAACTCCTCCTAGACCGTTCATAGGAATGTCACCAAAATTGATACACATCATCTACAGACATGGCTGACAAAAGTTACTAAATACGTTTCACGTAGCATAAACCGTTCAGAAGTTATACGTCAATCAATTTTCAATGCAAAATTTTACATGCTTAAAAATTCATAACAACTCTTCTAATTGCTCAAAACTGCTCATACTTCACACGCAAATCCCTCATTGGGCTTCTGACATGTTACCCAATTTCTGTGATATTTCGCCACTGGGGGCGCTATTTTTGGGCAAAAAATCCAATCTTTCCTCAAATTTGGTCAAACTTCACGGGCACCCTCTTACTACCTCCCATGTCATGTATACCACATTTTGGGAATTTTCGTCCATGGGGGGCGCTGTTTTTGGCCGACGCAATTGCTCCAAAACTGGTTTTTGGTAAATACTTCCATAATGCTTTTCCTTCACACCACTACCTTGTGATAGTGCGTTGCTGTTGTAGACACTTATTTCTCCAACTCATAATCGCTCATGTACAGCATAGCGCCACCTACTGACATGGGAAAAACCAAAAAATTTATTCTTCAAAAATCTATATCTCATCTTCTATTTACTCGACTGTCATCAAACTTCATACGCAAACTCTTCATAGCTCACCTGAAATATACGCCAAATTTTGTGCACTTTCGCCCCTGGGGGTGCTGGTTATGGCAAAAATGATATTGCAGCTTCTGATTTGTCAAAGTTGGCAAGCAAACTCTTTACGGTATTTCGCGGGGACGCATGCCCCCGCCCCCCTTGGCCGCTGGCGCGAGGGCCCGTCGAGGCCGCTTGCGGCTTTAATTATTCTTCCGTCTTCTTCTTCTTCTTCTTCTTCTTCTTTATTTTTCTCCGCTGTTGGGCCATTTTCGGGGCACTTGCCATGGGCGAAAACGCACGAAATTTGGCACCAGTTCCGAGAATTGCCACCGCTACTCAGAACCAAAAGCCCAAACTTGGCCGGGGCTCAGGGCCTCTATAGCGCCCCCTAAGTCGTTGTGATTTTGGCCTCCCGCATTAAGGTGCCTGGTTGCCATATAGTTTGTAGTACTGGCATGCCATTTGGTACGCATATGTATCTCACTAAGCCGGACAAAAATGTAATGCCGATGCATTAGCCACGCCCAACAGGAAGTGAGGTAATTTCACTTTTGTGCGAAATGCATGGCCACGAAGACGGCGCAACTCCTCCTAGACCGTTCATAGGAATGTCACCAAAATTGATACACATCATCTAGAGACATGGCTGACAAAAGTTACTAAATACGTTTCACGTAGGATAAACCGTTCAGAAGTTATACGTCAATCAATTTTCACTTCCAAATTTTACATGCTAAAAAATTCATAACAAATCTTCTAATTGCTCAAAACTGCTCATACTTCACACGCTAATCACTCATTGGGCTTCTGACATGTTACCCAATTTCTGTGATATTTCGCCACTGGGGGCGCTATTTTTGGGCAAAAAATCCAATCTTTCCTCAAATTTGGTCAAACTTCACGGCCACCCTCTTACTACCTTCCATGTCATGCATACCACATTTTGGGAATTTTCGTCCATGGGGGGCGCTGTTTTTGGCCGACGCAATTTCTCCAAAATGGGTTTTTGGTGAATAATTCCATAATGCTTTTCCTTCACACCACTACCTTGTGATAGTACGTTGCTGTTGTAGACACTTATTTTTCCACCTCATCGTCGCTCATGTACAGCATAGCGCCACCTACTGACATGGGAAAAACCAAAAAATTTATTCTTCAAAAATCTATATCTCATCTTCTATTTACTCAATTTTCATCACACTTCATACGCAAACTCTTCATAGCTCACCTGACATATACGCCAAATTTTGTGCACTTTCGCCCCTGGGGGTGCTGGTTATGGCAGAAATGATATTGCAGCTTCTGATTTGTCAACCTTGGCAAGCAAACTCTTTACAAGACCCTTATTGGGGCGCTTGCCATGGTCGACAACGCTCGAAATTTGGCTCCTTTTTCTTAGACTGCCACCGGTACTGAGAACCAGAAGCCCAGATCCAGGCGGGCCTCAGGGCCTCTATAGCGCCCCCTAACGTGTTGTGATTTTTGCCTCTCACATTAAGGTGCCTGGTTGCCATGTAGTTTGTAGTAGTGGCATGCCCTTTGGTACGCATATGTATCTCACCAAGCCGGTCAAAAATGTAATGCCTCTGCATTAGCCACGCCCTACAGGAAGTGAGGTAATTTCACTTTTGTGCGAAATGCATGGCCACGAGGACGGCGCAACTCCTCCTAGACCGTTCATAGGAACGTCACCAAAATTGATACACATCATCTACAGACATGGCTGACAAAAGTTGCTAAATACGTTTCACGTAGGGTAAACCGTTCAGAAGTTATACGTCAATCATTTTTCAATGCAGAATTTTACATGCTTAAAAATTCATAACAAATCTTCTAATTGCTCAACACTGCTCATACTTCACACGCAAATCACTCATTGGGCTTCTGACATGTGACCCAATTTCTGTGATGTTTCGCCTCTGGGGGCACTATTTTTGGGCAAAAAATCCAATCTTTCCTCAAATTTGGTCAAACTTCACGGCCACCCTCTTACTACCTCCCATGTCATGTATACCACATTTTGGGAATTTTCGTCCATGGGGGGCGCTGTTTTTGGCCCACGCAATTGCTCCAAAACGGGTTTTTGGTTAATAATTCCATAATGCTTTTCCTTCACACCACTACCTTGTGATTGT
Organism: Neoarius graeffei; assembly: GCF_027579695.1. NCBI lineage: Eukaryota > Metazoa > Chordata > Actinopteri > Siluriformes > Ariidae > Neoarius > Neoarius graeffei. Next base: position 36,054,832 of record NC_083586.1, read on the forward strand.
ACGTTGCTGTTGTAGACACTTATTTTTCCAACTCATAATCGCTCATGTACAGCATAGCGCCACCTACTGACATGGGATAAACCAAAAAATTTATTCTTCAAAAATCTATATCTCATCTTCTATTTACTCAATTGTCATCAAACTTCATACGCAAGCTCTTCATAGCTCACCTGACATATACGCCAAATTTTGTGCACTTTCGCCCCTGGGGGTGCTGATTATGGCATAAATGATATTGCAGCTTCTGATTTGTCAAACTTGGCAAGCAAACTCTTTTCAAGACCCTTATTGAGGCGCTTGCCATGGTCGACAACGCACGAAGTGCGAGACCCTATTGTTGCCATGTGTCCAATTCTGTGCTTTGTCGCCATTGTGGGAGTAATGTCTCTTGCCGCAGAAGCTGTGGAAGGTTTTTCGCAGGGACGCATGCCCCCGCCCCCCTTGGCCGCTGGCGCGAGGGCCCATCGAGGCCGCTTGCGGCTTTAATTTCATTTGATGTTGATGCTTCCTCCCACATAAGAAAAACATGATGCTTTGTGAATTGGTTAGTCTAAATTACTCCTGGGAATGTGTGTACGTGTTTGAATTTGGGTGTTAGACGCCCTGTGTTAGATGCCAGCCACCAACACCCCCACCCCCTGTTCATGTGCCATGATAAAGTGCTACTGGAAATGACTGTGGTATTCCTGATGCAATATCAATGAATTTTTTTTTTTCAAAATTAAAATCAACTAAGTGCATCCATATTTACCCACGTCAAGCTAAAATAGAATAATTTGTGAATTTGATATCTCAAAAAAGAACAAGATCATACATACAGAAGAAGTTCATCCTTGAGTCACACTTTTCCCCTGATTATACACAAGCCCTGGATTTAAATCAGCTGATGTTCTAGAGTTTGCTGTGGTTTAGGTTGTTGGCAGAGTCTCTTAGGATTCATGTCTGGTAGGGTAGCACTTAATATTGGTGGTTTGGTCGAAAATAGGCCTCGGTGATTTGGCCACAGTCCAGTATGAGAGACATTATTATTATTATTGTGCTTATTATTTCTAGAATACAAATGTTGTCTCATGCATCACTAATTCAAACATTTATCAAGTCTAAAGTATTCAAAACATGCTTTCAATAAGAATATAACATTGCTCCCATTGCTCTGACTTTGTTTTTGTTGTAGAACAGATTTAAGCCACGAAAGTCCATCAGATATCAAAAGCAATATGTACCTGTACATATAAAACTGGGAGTGCCACCATGTATAAGGTCATCATTGTCAGGCAATATGAAGGGACACCTCTGCTGGACCTCAAGACAGTACTGTTCACATGGGATCTTGCGGCTACAGCTGGACTGATTGCTCTGGAAATACTGAGCGCAGAGCCACGGCTTGTACACCACCTACAAACAGACACAGACAGTATTAGAACAACTCTGAACTAAAAGTGTGAAGCTTGTCTCACTTGCAATTAAAACAAAAGTTCTTACGCATCCTACAATGCATACATTTCATTTGGGCTGCTATTTGTAATAAATGTATACACTATTTGAGGAGTTTTACCTCTAAGAAGGTATAAATCACAAAGGGGCAGACTGTTACAGGAAAATAATCAATGACAAAGTGATGGGATCCAATAACAGCATGTACTGAAGCGTTTTATTCCTTTTGCACCACAGGAATTTGAGAATACTAAGCATTACTGATTTATTAAAGAATGGCTTGTCATGGTTCTGAGAAACTGAAAAGTGCAAACGCTGTTTCTGTTCTGAAGACTTTCCCTTGGTGGAAAAATTACTGACTGTTACAAAGTGTTGACACTGGAGACTCCTTCCAAAAAATGTTAAATAAAAATCTCATTATCAATATCAAGATCATATCAGTAATTATTATACATACAGGACACTATTTTGATGGAATAAAAACATGTATTCTACAACCCCAATTCCAAAAAAGTTGGGACAAAGTACAAATGTAAATAAAAACGGAATGCAATAATTTACAAATCTCAAAAACTGATATTGTATTCACAATAGAACATAGACAACATATCAAATGTCGAAAGTAAGACATTTTGAAATTTCATACCAAATATTGGCTCATTTGAAATTTCATGACAGCAACACATCTCAAAAAAGTTGGGACAGGGGCAATAAGAGGCTGGAAAAGTGAAAGGTACAAAAAAGGAACAGCTGGAAGACCAAATTGCAACTCATTAGGTCAATTGGCAATAGGTCATTAACATGACTGGGTATAAAAAGAGCATCTTGGAGCGGCAGCGGCTCTCAGAAGTAAAGATGGGAAGAGGATCACCAATCCCCCTAATTCTGCGCTGACAAATAGTGGAGCAATATCAGAAAGGAGTTCGACAGTGTAAAATTGCAAAGAGTTTGAACATCTACAGTGCATAATATCATCAAAAGATTCAGAGAATCTGGAAGAATCTCTGTGCGTAAGGGTCAAGGCCCGAAAACCATACTGGGTGCCCATGATCTTCGGGCCCTTAGACGGCACTGCATCACATACAGGCATGCTTCTGTATTGGAAATTACAAAATGGGCTCAGGAATATTTCCAGAGAACATTATCTGTGAACACAATTCACCATGCCATCCGCCGTTGCCAGCTAAAACTCTATAGTTCAAAGAAGAAGCCGTATCTAAACATGATCCAGAAGCGCAGACATCTTCTCTGGGCCAAGGCTCATTTAAAATGGACTGTGGCAAAGTGGAAAACTGTTCTGTGGTCAGATGAATCAAAATTTGAAGTTCTTTATGGAAATCAGGGATGCCGTGTCATTCGGACTAAAGAGGAGACGGACGACCCAAGTGGTTATCAGCGCTCAGTTCAGAAGCCTGCATCTCTGATGGTATGGGGTTGCATTAGTGCGTGTGGCATGGGCAGCTTACACATCTGGAAAGACACCATCAATGCTGAAAGGTATATCCAGGTTCTAGAGCAACATATGCTCCCATCCAGACGACGTTTCTTTCAGGGAAGACCTTGCATTTTCCAACATGACAATGCCAAACCACATACTGCATCAATTACAGCATCTCAGTTTAAACATTTGATATGTCATCTATGTTCTATTCTGAATAAAATATTGAATTTTGAAACTTCCACATCATTGCATTCCGTTTTTATTTACAATTTGTACTTTGTCCCAACTTTTTTGGAATCAGGGTTGTATTCCCTTCTAGCAGGTTCCATTCATTAGGTTTGATAGCATGCGATATTGTTAGCATATCGCTTATCCTGAGTGTATTACGTCACTCTACCCAAAGGAGAATGAACATTATGGTTTATGATACTGCATGGTTGTCAAGACAACATGATGTCACACTTATGTGATACGTCTTACATGTAAAACTTCCACGCTAGCGAGTGACTGTGACAATTTGTAAACAAACATGGTCGCCAGGTTTGCTTTGTTAAATACAGAAGATTTTGAGCGAATTTTGAAAGAGAAAGACGCGTTGAACACCCGAAAGGAATGTGTATAATAATAATAATAATAATAGGGCGGCACGGTGGTGTAGTGGTTAGCGCTGTCGCCTCACAGCAAGAAGGTCCTGGGTTCGAGCCCCGGGGCTGGCGATGGCCTTTCTGTGTGGAGTTTGCATGTTCTCCCCGTGTCCGCGTGGGTTTCCTCCGGGTGCTCCGGTTTCCCCCACAGTCCAAAGACATGCAGGTTAGGTTAACTGGTGACTCTAAATTGACCGTAGGTGTGAATGTGAGTGTGAATGGTTGTCTGTGTCTATGTGTCAGCCCTGTGATGACCTGGCGACTTGTCCAGGGTGTACTGCGCCTTTCACCCGTAGTCAGCTGGGATAGGCTCCAGCTTGCCTGCAACCCTGTAGAAGGATAAAGCGGCTAGAGATAATGAGATGAGATAATAATAATATTGGCTGGCTTTTTTTTAGTGGTATATCAGATATACTCCATTCCACTCTTCAACTTGTTCAATATCATGCAAGCTGAATGGAATGTATCTGATACCACTATGTATCTGATGTATGTATCTGATATGTATCTGATACCACTGATACCACTCAGCCAATATTATTTAATTATTATACTACATACGGGCCACTTTTTCCATGGGATAAAAACATGTATTCTATTCCCTTCTAGCCAGTTTATTGATGCCATGCAATACTGTTATCATATAGCTTATCCTCCATGTATTACACCACTCTCCCCAATGGAGAATGAGCATGCAATATTGTTATAATATTGCATGTTGTCAAGACAACATGACATCACCGGGAGAGACAGAAGACAAGGTTAATTCAGTGCTCGGTTTAAGCACTAAATAAATAAACTGAAACTAAAGATGCACTGAACACCTGAAAGGCTACCAAAACTTAATCCTTCATGCATATTTACAAGAGAAAAACATACCAATGGACATCGAAAAACTGGAAGAGACATGTCGGAGATGTAAAACTTCGGCACTCGTGAGTGACTGTAACAGTTTATTCACAAACATGACCGTGAGGTTTACTTCATTAAAAGCGGAAGATTTAAAGTGAAAGACGCACTGAACACCTGAAAGGCTACCAAAATTCTCATCTCATTATCTCTAGCCGCTTTATCCTTCTACAGGGTCGCAGGCAAGCTGGAGCCTATCCCAGCTGACTACAGGCGAAAGGCAGGGTACACCCTGGACAAGTCGCCAGGTCATCACAGGGCTGACACATAGACACAGACAACCATTCACACTCACATTCACACCTACGGTCAATTTAGAGTCACCAGTTAACCTAACCTGCATGTCTTTGGACTGTGGGGGAAACCGGAGCACCCGGAGGAAACCCACGCGGACACGGGGAGAACATGCAAACTCCACACAGAAAGGCCCTCGCTGGCCACAGGGCTCGAACCCGGACCTTCTTGCTGTGAGGCGACAGCGCTAACCACTACACCACCGTGCCGCCCGCTACCAAAATTTCCCTGGATATTTTTCATGCATATTTACAAGAGAAAAACATACCAATGGACATCGAAAAACTGGAAAAGAGAGCAATAGCAGAAATATAAAGTTCTACTTGGAGGTGAGGAAAAGTGATGGAGACTTTCACAAGAGGACTTTACTCATGGACTTCACTCCGCAAAGCCCTTTTGTTTTGAACAACTGCAATGTAACAGTTAACTCCGACCAAAAGTAACTTTGAACTTGAACTGTCTACCTGTATATAGCTTGTATATAAGTTTGGTTATTGTTCAGGCTTTTTGGACTTGTACCATTTTTATTGTTAGAGCTTTGACTTTGTACATGTACAACCCCGATTCCAAAAAAGTTGGGACAAAGTACAAATTGTAAATAAAAATGGAATGCAGTGATGTGGAAGTTTCAAAATTCCATATCTCATCTCATCTCATTATCTCTAGCCGCTTTATCCTTCTACAGGGTCGCAGGCAAGCTGGAGCCTATCCCAGCTGACTACGGGCGAAAGGCGGGGTACACCCTGGACAAGTCGCCAGGTCATCACAGGGCTGACACATAGACACAGACAACCATTCACACTCACATTCACACCTACGGTCAATTTAGAGTCACCAGTTAACCTAACCTGCATGTCTTTGGACTGTGGGGGAAACCGGAGCACCCGGAGGAAACCCACGCGGACACGGGGAGAACATGCAAACTCCACACAGAAAGGCCCTCGCCGGCCCCGGGGCTCGAACCCAGGACCTTCTTGCTGTGAGGCGACAGCGCTAACCACTACACCACCGTGCCGCCCCAAAATTCCATATTTTATTCAGAATAGAACATATATGACATATCAAATGTTTAAACTCAGAAAATGTATCATTTAAAGAGAAAAATTAGGTGATTTTTAAATTTCATGACAACAACACATCTCAAAAAAGTTGGGACCAGGCCATGTTTACCACTGTGAGACATCCCCTTTTCTCTTTACAACAGTCTGTAAACGTCTGGGGACTGAGGAGACAAGTTGCTCAAGTTTAGGGATAGGAATGTTAACCCATTCTTGTCTAATGTAGGATTCTAGTTGCTCAACTGTCTTAGGTCTTTTTTGTTGTATCTTCCGTTTTATGATGTGCCAAATGTTTTCTATGGGTGAAAGATCTGGACTGCAGGCTGGCCAGTTCAGTACCCGGACCCTTCTTCTACGCAGCCATGATGCTGTAATTGATGCAGTATGTGGTTTGGCATTGTCATGTTGGAAAATACAAGGTCTTCCCTGAAAGAGACGTCGTCTGGATGGGAGCATATGTTGCTCTAGAACCTGGATATACCTTTCAGCATTGATGGTGTCTTTCCAGATGTGTAAGCTGCCCATGCCACACGCACTAATGCAACCCCATACCATCAGAGATGCAGGTTTCTGAACTGAGCGCTGATAACAACTTGGGTCGTCCTTCTCCTCTTTAGTCCGAATGACACGGCGTCCCTGATTTCCATAAAGAACTTCAAATTTTGATTCATCTGACCACAGAACAGTTTTCCACTTTGCCACAGTCCATTTTAAATGAGCCTTAGCCCAGAGAAGACGTCTGCGCTTCTGGATCATGTTTAGATACGGCTCCTTCTTTGAACTATAGAGTTTTCGCTGGCAACAGCGGATGGCACGGTGAATTGTGTTCACAGATGATGTTCTCTGGAAATATTCCTGAGCCCATTTTGTGATTTCCAATACAGAAGCATGCCTGTATGTGATGCAGTGCCGTCTAAGGGCCCGAAGATCACGGGCACCCAGTATGGTTTTCCAGCCTTGACCCTTACGCACAGAGATTCTTCCAGATTCTCTGAATCTTTTGATGATATTTTGCACTGTAGATGATGATATGTTCAAACACTTTGCAATTTTACACTGTCGAACTCCTTTCTGATATTGTTCCACTATTTGTCGGCGCAGATTTAGGGGGATTGGTGATCCTCTTCCCATCTTTACTTCTGAGAGCCGCTGCCACTCCAAGATGCTCTTTTTATACCCAGTCATGTTAATGACCTATTGCCAATTGACCTAATGAGTTGCAATTTGGTCCTCCAGCTGTTCCTTTTTTGTACCTTTAACTTTTCCAGCCTCTTATTGCCCCTGTCCCAACTTTTTTGACATGTGTTGCTGTCATGAAATTTCAAATGAGCCAATATTTGGCATGAAATTTCAAAATGTCTCACTTTCGACATTTGATATGTTGTCTATGTTCTATTGTGAATACAATATCAGTTTTTGAGATTTGTAAATTATTGCATTCCGTTTTTATTTACAATTTGTACTTTTTCCCAACTTTTTTGGAATCGGGGTTGTACATTGGATTGACAGAACATTGAATTACATTCGATCAGAATCAGCATTCAATATTGGTAATTAACACCCCCACACCTCCATTCTTAACTTTTTGTAAAATCTATAATTGTTCCATCAAATGTGTATGTATAATAATAATAATAATAATAATGGCGGTACGGTGGTGTAGTGGTTAGTGCTGTCGCCTCACGGCAAGAAGGTCCGGGTTCGAGCCCTGTGGCCGGCGAGGGCCTTTCTGTGCGGAGTTTGCATGTTCTCCCCGTGTCCGCGTGGGTTTCCTCCGGGTGCTCCGGTTTCCCCCACAGTCCAAAGACATGCAGGTTAGGTTAACTGGTGACTCTAAATTGACCGTAGGTGTGAATGTGAGTGTGAATGGTTGTCTGTGTCTATGTGTCAGCCGTGTGATGACCTGGCGACTTGTCCAGGGTGTACCCCGCCTTTCGCCCGTAGTCAGCTGGGATAGGCTCCAGCTTGCCTGCGACCCTGTAGAAGGATAAAGCGGCTAGAGATAATGAGATGAGATTATAATAATAATAATATTGACTGGCTAGTCTTCGACTCGTTCAATATCATGCTAGCTGAATGGAATGTATCTGATATACCACTCAACGTCAGCCAATATTATTTAATTATACAATTTCATTTTAATCCATTTATTCCGAATTAATATTACCATGAATTATATGAATGAATCAATACCTCCTGACCAATCAGAATTTCGGATTTAACAGCGGTTTTGGTATAACTGCTTTCTCTATAGGGCAATAAAATCACATTCACAGCTCAGCCTACATGCAGTATTCAGAACGAACAGAAGATGGAGCGGTGGTATAAAATATACGTTCGTGCACGAGCTTCTTTCTTATCACATGAATCTCACTCAAAACAGCTCTGTTGGTTTTGTCACCTCAAAGAGAGTCACATCAGGTTATTGAGGTCATTATGGCACAAGAAAACAAATCATCCTGTTGTTGCGTCACTGTGACATTAGATCTGTAATCATCCTGCCCACCACACACGCACTCACACATTGCACGTTGAATTAACACATATTACTTCACATGGTCCTTTTCTTTTCACCAAGGCTGCATGTAAGATGGGAGTGAAAGGGGAGGGGAGTCGAGTGGGCAGTGCACGGGGTGACAGCACTGTAAGAATAGCTCCAGCTCATTTATTTTGCCCTACATAGTGCACCCAGCACAAGCTGCTGTTAAGTAAAGCGAAAGAAGGCAGTGCAGAAGGCAGTGCATCCACAAATTGAAGTGTGTGCTGATAGAAAAGGAGAACAATAGAAGCCAAAAAGCAGGTCATCATTAGCACTGTCTGGCTGTCAGAGAATCCTGAGATACGGTCTGATTTGTGAGGGTTGGTTTCACTTGCCTCTCGCTCTCTCGCTCTTTCTCTCTATTTCACACACATACAAATACACACACGCACGCACACATTTTGCTCTGAATACTTCAAGAAACAAGCTGGCACAAGCCTGGAACAAGAAATGGTTCGCCAGAAGGGGTGTGTGCTAGCATCTTCAAATTGCCTCCCAGAGGGAAACTTGTGAGTTTGTCTTGTGTCTATTTTATGCACAATTTCAGAGGTCATGTGTCCTTTGGGGCTGTAGAAGCTCAGTGGCTAAAGACTTACAGTACCTACGGTATATAACCAGAAGATTGAGATTTTTAAGTTGGTGAGGTTGACAGGCGTGTGCTGTAGTCAGAGGGGTACCTGTAGCCACTGACTTGTCCTTCCTCATCTGGGCCCTTGACCAGCACCCTTGATGCACCCTGTATTCTGACTCTGAATTTTTTTTTAGTGTGTCACAGTGCAGCATTACACTCTCTGATGAAAGCTCTATCTGCCCTCTTCCGCATACTTGAGCTCACAGATGCCCATGATTGGTCATGGTCACTGTGATTCACGGGAGAGAGTATGCCATCCAAATTTGCTCCATTGGACTTCCAGCCATGGATGGCTGTGGCATGACACTCACGATGTCCTAACAATAGATTGAATGATTTTCTGTTGTGTCAATCAGGAGCAACATTTTTTCGTCATAGAACTTGCAAATGCATAAAATGTAGCAGCATCTGTAATAATAATCTCATCTCATTCATCTCATTATCTCTAGCCGCTTTATCCTTCTACAGGGTCGCAGGCAAGCTGGAGCCTATCCCAGCTGACTACGGGCGAAAGGCAGGGTACACCCTGGACAAGTCGCCAGGTCATCACAGGGCTGACACATAGATACAGACAACCATTCACACTCACATTCACACCTACGGTCAATTTAGAGTCGCCAGTTAACCTAACCTGCATGTCTTTGGACTGTGGGGGAAACCGGAGCACCCGGAGGAAACCCACGCGGACACGGGGAGAACATGCAAACTCCACACAGAAAGGCCCTCGCCGGCCCTGGGGCTCGAACCCAGGACCTTCTTCTGTGAGGCGACAGCGCTAACCACTACACCACCGTGCCGCCCTTGTAATAATAATAATAATAATAATAATAATAATTTCAACTTATACAGCGCCTTTCTCACACCCAAGGTTGCTTTACAATTACAGAAAAAAAAGTCCACCAAAAGAGGGTCAGGATGTAATTCCAGTGGCGTAGCAACCCACAATCCCACCAAAAGGTGCACAAAGGTATGTCCCAAACCAATTCCACCACCACTGCGACGCCACCAAGCAACATCGCTCAGAACACCGCACCAAGCACAGAAGCACCGCCACACAGAGCGCTGGACAACCGTGATATTAAAAAAAGCAATGAGCTCACTTTAGTCCATATCAAGGAGCACAGGCATCACCCATAGCAGCCCAAAGCCTGAAAAGAACCGACGGCCAAAACTGGGGCCGGAGCTACACCAGAACCGGCGGACAAACCATTCAAACAAAGAACATTCATATAAAGAACAAACATCAAACCATACAATCACAAAAAGAAAAACAAAGGGAGACAAAAAGGAAAAAGCTCCAGTGAGAAGCGGCAGCCGAAATGCACACAGCATACTCTCAACCGGAAACGGAAACTTCTAATGGTTTGAGAATGTTAAGGGTGTTATACTACTACTAATAATAATAATAAAATTATTTCTAATGTGCTTTTCAAAAAGCAAAGGAGACAATAAATCATAAAGACAAAAATGAGGAAAACAAGAAGAGAGGACAACAGAAATTAACAAGCCCAAATCAGTATGAACTAAGTCATAGGAATAGTGAGCATTTGGGCAAAAACAAGTAGGTTTTGAGACAGGATTTAAATAAGAGTGGGATTGTTCGATAGTTTGAGGCTGGGAGTTCTAGAGACGGGGTGCAATTTTGAAGAAAATTCAATTCCCGAAGCTGTAAAGTTTGGATGGAGGTATGGAAAGCAGACCAGATGAGGATGACCTAAAGTTACCTGGTGGTTTGTGTGAACAGAGAAGGTTAGACATATAGGAGAGAGCAAGGTTATTGTGGGCTTGGTAAGGTGATATAATAAGCAACGATCATTCGCTGAAGGCGAGGTGAATATCGGTGAATAATAACCGAGACGAAATCGAGCCTGAGGCAGATAATTGTTTTAGTACAAATACACAGGTGATTATTAAAAAATCATATTAAAAATAATTATAATTTATTTCACACTTAGGGCAGCATGGTGGTGTAGTGGTTAGCACTGTCGCGTCACAGCAAGAACGTCCTGGGTTCGAGCCCAGCGGCTGGCGAGGGCCTTTCTATGTGGAGTTTGCATGTTCTCCCTGTGTCTGTGTGGGTTTCCTCCGGATGCTTCGGTTTCCCCCACAGTCCAAAGACATGCGGGTTAAGCTACGTAACTGGTGGCTCTAAATTGACCGTAGGTGTGAATGTGAGTGTGAACGGTTGTTTGTCTCTGTGTCAGCCCTGCGATAACCTGGTGGCTTGTCCAGGGTGTACCCGCCTCTCACCCATAGTCAGCTGGGATAGGCTCCAGCTTGCCTGCGACCCTGTAGAACAGGATAAGCGGCTACAGATAATGGATAGATGGATGGTTGGATGTTTCACACTTCAAAAGAAGCATGCAAGTGTAATGCACGAAGGCTTGTGTCACTTCTCTATACCGACTCACATAAAATACTTTGCTCTGAAATCGATAAAATAAATCACAATTCCACCTTACCTTTGAATAGTTTTAGACCAAACTAAATAACATCTTTAGTGCTTTTAGGAACAGCATTTTCTTTCATCATTTTGAATTCTTCCTCACTTACAGTGACAAAGCGATTGGCCGTCATTTTGCCAAGTCGCTCGAGGTGATTATCGAGAAATAGTCTGAGTTTCTCGACCAATCAGCATACGCAATTTTGTATAATCACCTCCATATTTATACTAATTTACTTTAAATGTATTCTTTTTCATTTATTATTTACTGAAAGAACTTACTTTTCTTCTTCTGATGATCTTAAAGAAATTCAGATGCAACTTCTTATTGATTATGTAACTTGTAGAACATTTCAAATATTTTAACACAATTACGTTGTGATACACAACATGGTGCAGTGATTAGCATTGTCGTCTCACAGCAAGAAGGTTTTGGGTTTGAACCCCATGGTCGACGGGGGCCTTTCTATGTGGAGTTTTCATGTTCTCCCCGTGTCTGTGTGGGTTTCCTCCGGGTGCTCCAGTTTCCCTCATAGTCCAAAGACATGCAGATTAGGTAAAATACCCAGCCACTGGGGTTACACAAGCCAGTGCATACTTAGTGCTGGTCCCAAGCCTGGATAGATTGGGGAGGGTTGTGGCAGGAAGGGCATCTGGTGTAAAATCTATGCCAAATCATCCCATTCTCATTATCTCTAGCCGCTTTATCCTTCTACAGGGTCGCAGGCAAGCTGGAGCCTATCCCAGCTGACTACGGGCGAAAGGCGGGGTACACCCTGGACAAGTCGCCAGGTCATCACAGGGCTGACACATAGACACAGACAACCATTCACACTCACATTCACACCTACGGTCAATTTAGAGTCACCAGTTAACCTAACCTGCATGTCTTTGGACTGTGGGGGAAACCGGAGCACCCGGAGGAAACCCACACGGACACGGGAAGAACATGCAAACTCCACACAGAAAGGCCCTCGCCGGCCCCGGGGCTCGAACCCAGGACCTTCTTGCTGTGAGGCGACAGCGCTAACCACTACACCACCGTGCCGCCCTATGCCAAATCAAATATGCAGAAAAGATCCGCTGTGGCGACCCCTAATGGGAGCAGCCAAAAGAAGAAGAAGAGTAAGTTGTGATAGATACATGACTAAAATGTAATTTTTTTTGTTGTAACTTATAATGGGTTTCTAATGGAGAAGGACGTTTCAAGCAGCAGATGTTAAATGGATTCATACATTAATGCATTTTTTTAAGTATATTAATGGTTATTTTAAGGTAAATTGTTAAGTGTCATAGCAGACCAGGGCTGGAAAAGACACTTTTCTCAGTGTTATAGATGTGAAAGTTTTGCGTATAAAGGTTTTTCGTTTTTTTTTTTTTTTTTAATTAATGTTTGAAGTTATTTGTATAAAGTATGCATGGGGTTCTTATGAAAGCCCATTTACCTGTGTTTGATATTTATTTTTATTGAACTTTTACCTTTACCTTACATTAGTGCTGTCAAAGTTAACGCGATAATAACGCGTTAACGCAATCTCAATTTAACGCGATTTAAAAAAATAGTGCCGTTAACGCAAATTCTAATTTGGCCCTGCGAGTCACCCGTAGTTCCTGTTGAGGCTTGTCGCGCGCTGCTTCAATAAGAGTACGTGTGAGTGATGGAGAACATAGACATATAAACATCCTCGCCGCCATATTGGATGGGGCAAAGTGGAGAATAAAGATGCCTCATTCATGTGCTGCGTTTAACTGTACCAACAGGTTTACCGTCCAAACGAGATCACATGAGATTACCTTTCACAGGTGAGACTGGAAAAATACTTTTCAATACTGTTCCTTCAGTCTTCAGTTTCCCAGCTCATCTCCACCGGGTAGGTGTAGAGTTATAAGCAGTGAGCATTAGATAATACAGTGCCACATTATGATGAACGTTTTTGAATGTATGATGAATGTTTTTATTTTTGTTATCTGTTTTTTTCTTCTTTTATGGCAAATACTTCTCTTCAAAAGAAACTAATGAAGAGTAAAATAAAATTTTTTTTTATTTTCACAGTGATATGCACTTTATTTTTCATCCCTTGGTTTTCTCATCTAATATGGAAGTTATGGATGTCAGTGGCTGTGACAAGACGTGTTATGCTCTGCAATAAAAAAAAACAAAACATTGGTACAAAGCAAGCCCATTCACTTTTTTATGCTGATAAGAGAATTACAATGGTTTTTCATGTGACAAAAATGTGAGATTAAATTGCGATTAATCGCGAGTTAACTATGACAGTCACGACATTAATCGCGATTAAATATTTTAATTGCTTGACAGCACTACCTTACATACATTTGTAAATGTAATTTCATTGGGACACACATAACACCCCGATCATGGAGTCACCCATATGTTAAGTGATGTATGGAGCAATACAATGGCTAATAAAACTGCAATATTACACAATAAACATTATAATATTTGAGCAAATAATAACATGACTGTGCTTTAATGAGACAACGAATGCACAGACTAAATCGTAGGTGCTTAAGAAGGCAACTAGACTTGCTTGAAGTTCTTGAAGGTGCTTCACCTCTCATCCGAAAGGCTTCGGATGAGAGGTGAAACATTTTCAAGAATTTCAAGCACGTCCAGTTGCCTTCTTTAGCACCTACGTCAGGTCTATTCAAATAGCGGCCCGGGGGCGAAATTGGCCCGACTGAAATTTAATCTGGCCTGCGGCAGATTTTTTTAAAACAAAACAAAAAAACATATCTACGTATCTGCCGCGGCGCACAGTTTTCTCTACCGCTCTGGCACAGACCAGAGTACAGGTCGTCTCCATGGTGACAAACACTCATTCTTGCGATGTGACACTCCATGCAGCTACAGCAGTGGCAACATGGTGCTGTCCAAGCAACGTCGCAAAGTTGACAGAGAAAACCGTAAATTTCAAAGTGAATGGACTGAAAAGTACTTATTTACTTTGCAAACTATGGCAAGCGATAGACCTGTGTGTTTATTGTGCAACGAATTCGTAGCTGTGGCCAAAGAGTACATCGTGAAGAGACATTTTACAACAAAACAGGCTTCATTTTCTGAGCAATACCGAGAGAGCTCCGAGGAGAGACGAAGGAGAATAGACAGACTTCTTTTGAACAAAGTCACCGTGCAATTGGTGGCTTTTGCACAGAATAAGAGAGAGCTTTTATTGCATCTCTATGAGTGGCGTGGATACTGACAAGAAAAAAAAAGACCCTTCACCGAGTCGGAGACTATTAAAGACTGCATGCTGGCGGTTGGGCGGCACGGTGGTGTAGTGGTTAGCGCTGTCGCCTCACAGCAAGAAGGTCCGGGTTTGAGCCCCATGGCCGGCGAGGGCCTTTCTGTGTGGAGTTTGCATGTTCTCCCCGTGTCCGCGTGGGTTTCCTCCGGGTGCTCCGGTTTCCCCCACAGTCCAAAGACATGCAGGTTAGGTTAACTGGTGACTCTAAATTGACCGTAGGTGTGAATGTGAGTGTTAATGGTTGTCTGTGTCTATGTCTCAGCCCTGTGATGACCTGGCGACTTGTCCAGGGTGTACCCCGCCTTTCGCCCGTAGTCAGCTGGGATAGGCTCCAGCTTGCCTGCGACCCTGTAGAAGGATAAAGCGGCTAGAGATAATGAGATGAGATGAGATATTATGTACCTTAGTATAGTATATTTTAATTGCCTTTAGCTGATATCAATTTTATGTCAATTGTCCGTCCGGCCCTCACAAATTTTGTAATTTTCTAGTTTGGCCACCCTGCAAATGTATTTGAATAGCCCTGACCTACGGTTTACGATGACCTGGATGACTGACAACCTTCACGGACATAACGCACAGACTAAGTCTTAAAAAGGTCTGCAAATTCCAGAGCTACAAATAAACCCAAATCCTTCAAACATCATACCCAGTGATAGACCCAGGTCAAAAAGTTCAATCCTCATGTTGTATCTTCTGGGATTCAGAGTGCAAATGAAGCACAGTAATGCCAGAGAGCACTGCAATTATCGACTGTGTGTTCTCCTGTGACTGCTGTGCCCAAAGCTGAGGTCAGAGGTTACAGAGGCATTTCTTTGGCTCAGAGGACCATCATGCATGATGTCCATAGTATAAATCAGATATGAAGAGCAAAAGAAAGAAAGAGATGCAGAGATTCAGGGCTACTGAGGAATACAATTGGCCAACACTTAACAAGCATGACCATGGTAGATAATGCAAATTAAGCTGACCTGTGGGCAAGGAGAATGATAGGGGACTCTGTGGGTGAGTGGGTGCACATGTCTGTCTCTCTCTCTCTCTCTAGTGTGTGTGTGTGTGTGTATATATATATATATATATATATATATATATATATATATATATATATATATATATATATATATATATATATACTAATTCTCTGCACTAATAGCCCCTAGCTGTTAGCATCTAGGGTTCTTGGTTTGATCCTGAGCTCTGTTTGCATGATTCTTCCAGGTGCTCCATTTTCTTCAGACTGTCCAAAAGCATGGCAGTAGGTGCTTTGGCTACTCTAAGGCTACGTTTACACTAGACCGTATCTGTCTCGTTTTCTTCGCGGATGCACTGTCCGTTTACATTAACCCCCCTGAAAAAGCGGGGAAACGGGAATCCGCCAGCGTCCACGTATTCAATCTAGATCGTATCAGCTCCGGTGCTGTGTAAACATTGAGAATACGCGGATACGCTGTGCTGAGCTCTAGCTGGCGTCTCATTGGACAACGTCACTGTGACATCCACCTTCCTGATTCGCTGGCGTTGGTCATGTGACGCGACTGCTGAAAAACGGCGCAGACTTCCGCCTTGTATCACCTTTCATTAAAGAGTATAAAAGTATGAAAATACTGCAAATACTGATGCAAATACTGCCCATTGTGTAGTTATGATTGTCTTTAGGCTTGCCATCCTTCCACTTGCAAGTAATAAGTGATATGCGCTGGGATCTCACACACAGCGGCTCAGTCCCGAATCGTGGCTTGTTCACTTCACTCGCGCGCTCTGTGAGCTGCGCAGGGCCGGAGTGCACACCCTCCAGAGGGCACTCGCTGTTCAGGGCGGAGTGATTTGGAGCGCAGGATGCCTGCGGAGCCGAGCGTATCCGCGTATTGGTGTTGCTGTGTGCACGGCTAACGGTTTTAGTGTAAACGCGAATCATTTTAAGAACATTAATCTGATGATCCGCTGATTCGACGTAATGTAAACGTAGCCTAAATTGCCCCTAAACGTGAATGAGTATTTGAAAACTGTGCCCTCCTCGATTAATGGTACTCCTTCTAAATATTAGTAAAAAGGGTTTGAAAAAATCCACTTTTGGGTGAAGTGGCTTCAGATCACACTGAAAAAAAAAAAGAAAAATCCAACCTTTAATTGAAATCAATTTATTCAGAGAAAAACAAATCCCTCATCAAGAAATAACTTTTTTCAACAAAATCACTAAATATTTATTTCAATTAAATGTTGGAGTTTTCTTTTTTCAGTGTGAGATGAAGCGACTTCACCAAAATGTTGGCTTTTTCAAACCCTTTTTACTCATCTTTATAAGGAGTGCCAATAATTGTGGAGGGCACCATATGTGTGTGTGGAGACTGGAATCACATCCAGCATGTATTCCCAACCAGCATTCTTAGGAAATCCTCCAGATCCACTGTGATCCTGACCAGGATAAAGCAGTTACTGAAAATGAATGAATGTTGGCATCAACCTGTTTGAAATGTTGTTTGCAAGAACTTGTGTATACTGCATAAATCTTTTGTCTATAGTGTGTCGTATGAAAGAAATATTTGCTTTTAATTATTTTCCTCCGAATCTATGATTATTGCTGAAGTTTACATTCATTTATGTTTATCTCTAGCGTTCTAACAAATATTAAACATGATTTAGGTTCTGCATATACCTTTTATCAAAAATATGGATGGTAAAAGATGATTATAAACTTCTCATCTCATCTCATTATCTCTAGCCGCTTTATCCTTCTACAGGGTCGCAGGCAAGCTGGAGCCTATCCCAGCTGACTACGGGCGAAAGGCGGGGTACACCCTGGACAAGTCGCCAGGTCATCACAGGGCTGACACATAGACACAGACAACCATTCACACTCACATTCACACCTACGGTCAATTTAGAGTCACCAGTTAACCTAACCTGCATGTCTTTGGACTGTGGGGGAAACCGGAGCACCCGGAGGAAACCCACGCGGACACGGGGAGAACATGCAAACTCCACACAGAAAGGCCCTCGCCGGCCACGGGGCTCGAACCCGGACCTTCTTGCTGTGAGGCGACAGCGCTAACCACTACACCACCGTGCCGCCCGATTATAAACTTTTTTTTTATAAATTGTTTCATATTATGTGTGAAATATACTTTTTCTGAAAATATTGCATTTTTCATTGCTTGTGTTTTGCTCTGGTGTGTCACTGTGAGAAAATACACCAAGGTCAGAGATGATAGCACTCCCAAACACAGGCAACATGAGGCATCCTCCTTTTCTCCTACAAATACTAGACCGGGTCAGTCTGTAGATTTGAGCTGGTGAAACATTTTTGAAGTTTTACTGTTCTGATGATTCTTCAAGCATGTAATAATTACCGGTTTCTTATAAGTAGTTCCTGACTCATTGTTGCATCGAAGAAATTTGTGCTGTGGATGGCCAGGATGGTACACTAACACTTTTCTGATGAGTGTTACCATTATTTATGAACCAACAAAGTTGACTGGGTTCCTTTCTTTGAAATATAGGAAAGAAGGAGTCAGAAGTAGTAAGAATTAGGCATGTAACGATATATAGTGCAATGATAAATTGTGATTATAAATGTATTGATTTAAATCAATGAAATTAAAAAAAATTATTTAATTACAGATAGTTTTTTTTCCTATCTGTAAGTGCATTGCTTAGACAGCAGAGGGCAGAATAATGTACAATAACGGGAATACATGTGACTTCACCTTCGGCGTAAGTAAAACGGCTCTAATGCCATGAAAGCGCGCGTATACACACACACACACACACACACACACACACAGATTTAAACTGTTAAAGAGCTGTCATACAAATAGATTTAATAAGAAATCAGAGCTCTCTTTTTAAAGACTGCCAAAAGCTTTAAAAAGAGAGAAGCAAATGGAGGTAGGACAAATCTTCATCACAGTTTATAAAGAAAAAGCCTATATTTTAATAACTTTTTTCATTTTTAATAAAATTAATTAATATTTTAGTTAATAGGCTATTATATTTTATATTCTATTTCCAACCTTTCCAAATGTGGGGGTTTTATATATATATATATATATATATATATATATATACACACACACACACACACACACACACACACACACACACACAGATACAAGGGTAAGTCAAAAAGTTCTAAGACAAATGAAAAAATCTTTATTTATGAAAATAACAAAGCTATTTTTCTACATATCCTCCTCTAAACACTTCTGCAAGTAATGTTTCCATCGGAGAATTCCTTCTTTGTATTCTTTTGAATTCCTTTTGAAATTATAACATCTGTCTTAGAACTTTTTTACTTACCCTTGTGTGTGTGTGTGTGTGTGTGTGTGTGTGTGTGTGTGTACACACGCACACACAATGAATATCTAACTTGATAAAAAAAAAAAAAAATATATATATATATATATATATATATATATATATATATATATATATATATATATATATATTGCATTTTCTTTTGGTAACAAGTTTCTTCATTTTTTTTTCAACATTGTGGGAAAATTGAATTGTGAACCCACTATTGCAAATCAAATCGAATCATGAATTGTGTGGATCATTAAATACCTACTAAGAATGTGATAGAAGAGACATCACACACAATCTTTCACTGATCAATAAATGACGTGCCACTGCTGATGTCTAAAGATGTTTCAAGAAGTACATTCAATAGATCATACACTCAACTACTGAGGAGCAGAAACACTGCAGTCTGGTGACAGATGGATAGTTAGGGAGAAATTATGTGCAAAGAGAACCCTGGAATTCTGCCAACAACACGCATGTATTTACTGGTGTTCAACTGAGCATTGTGAACACACACACACACACACACACACACACATACACACCTGTAAAAGAATGACATAATAAGAACATAGAACATCCTCTATAAGATGAACCAAGTTTGGTAGTTTCTCTTAGGTGTGTGTGTGTGTGTGTGTGTGTGTGTGTGTGTGTGTGTGTGTGTGTGTGTGTGTGTGAGAACATATCTCACATGCTCAATGAAACTTCATTAACCATAAGTTTCTCATTAATGATTCAAATCTAATTAGACTGCTTCCGAGAATCATTACAATGCATCAATGGTAACTAATTACATGAAAAAAAAGACTTGCCACGTTATTACGAAACATGATTAGATTAAGAAACCTTGAGTTTTTGCAGCATGACTGTAATTGTGAGGCAGTGAGTGCATGCACCGGGGACAACTGCCATGTTGGAGAACAACTGGGATTAAGACAACTATCAACTACAGTGTGGGTGAGAGCATAATATTATTTAAGGATGAGTTACAGATTTTATGAGGAAATGAGATGTTCTCCATGTGCGAAGGCCTGTGGCTAATGGATGATGATTTATGGCTAACAGATCAAGACTCCTTTCTTTTTCACAGTGACCTACCTCTAAACACACATGTATAAACTCTGTAATCACCAAAAGCAAATAGTTTTCACAGAAATATGACTTGGTTAATCAGAAAGAATAAACTGAAATACTAATGAGAAGTTGCTTAGATAATTAATCAGATCATCTGGTGTCCCTCAGGAGAGGATAAGGATAAGATTCCCTTTACTGAGTGCTGGGTCTTCCTTATTCTGCTTTAGGAAGCTTTTTTCCTAGCTGGGAGAATGAATATTATATATATATATATATATATATATATATATATATATATATATATATATATATATATATATATATATATATATATAATTTTTTTTTTAATTTTTTTTTTTTCTAGCCACATTCACTGGATATGAGCAATTGCATGCTCTGATTGGCTCCTCTTCTATTAGGATATTAGCTCATATTCTGTGAGTATAGAAAAACAAAATGGCGGAGCACATCAATTCAGATATATCACTTTGTTATCAAGTATTTGATGGTAGACTGCCTTTCAGATTTCTCAAATTTAGGCCACAAAAATAATTTTCCCCAACACCCAATTATTTGTTTTCGTGGACTGAAAGCTACTGAATTTGAATCACAGACTTCCAATTTTATTACTTTTTTTCCTAAAAGAACAATTAATTTAGAGCCACGTGACCCTAAATTCGCCACCATTTTTTCCTTGCCTCACCGTGACCCAATTCAAGATATTATGTCATGTATGACATGGTGGGCTTTCCCCGTTCATGCAAGGCATTGTGGTATACAAATATGAAACAGGAGAGAACAATGGCGGACGTGAGTGTGCGAATGAAACGTGAAAGACTGACTACAGTAACGGAAAGTGAGAAGAAAAGATGTTATGTTGCGAAGGAAAGGAAACGCAGGACCAAACTAATAAATATCGGCGGTCAGCGAGCACCTCGCTGTGATCAGCTGTTCGTTTAGCGACAGAATGATGTAACTGTCAGTGCACGGTTGAAGGTAAACCTGCGCATGCACACACGGACTTCCTCTGTCTGTTTGACTGCGCGAAGCGAGCGATTTCATGCAAATTATTTGCTTGGGAATCCCCTCAAATTAAATAACTTCCCAGCCACAGAATGGCCTGATATGTTTTAAGATATTACAAAAATAAACATATATCACATTGACCAAATTTCAGAGGGAATTAAATTTCACCGATTTTATGAAATCAAAAGGCCGTATTGCTTTGAAAGAAACAGACATCGCTAAAAGAATATAGTCATCCCCCCCCATTCCAAATCACCAAAAACCCTCAAGAAGAAGAAGAAAATGGCGGACCATGTTACTGAACCAACTGAGGACAAAATAAAAACTCTACTCAAAAACAAAACCCCCCAAAAAATAGAAAAAAAAGCAACAAAATATGGCATAAAATTATTTGATATTAAGAACGTATCTTTTTTAAAAAGAATTATTATTAACGCATGTTTCACAAATTGCAACTGTCATTTCACCGGTTTGTTTACATTCTAAGCGGAAATGATTTTGTCAGACGTTTTGTATAAAGTTTTGATTTATCGAATTTGCAAAAAATAAAAATGCCCTGTTTCTCAAAATCCAGTGAATGTGGATAAACAGTTATTCCACTCAATCCATACATGGCTTCTAGTCAACTTGGTGCTATGCACATCTTCAGCTATCAGCTCATGTACAATTTGAGTTTGTGGAATAACTGTTTATATATATATATATATATATATATATATAGTCATTTATCTTCAGAACCTGTTTTATGTTGCTTCGGGTTGTGGATCCATGGCCTCTCTGGGAACACTGGATGTGAGGCAGGAATATACAATGAATGGAACACCAGTCCATCAGAATTATTATTATTATTATTATTATTAATTTTAGAGAAGCCCGTGCAGCCATTGGCATGTTTTGGGAGGGGGAGGAAAGCACAGACCACAGAGGAAACCCAAACAGACATGAGGAGCAGATGTGAAACTCCACGCAGGCATTAAATAAAGCTCAGGATCAAACCAGGAGACCGAAAGCTTTGAAGAGTCAACACCATCCGCTGCCATAAATGAAAAATAGGAGAATGAAAATCTGATGTAATTTTGTGAAATCTTCCAATCCCTGAAATAAACACTTACAAACATATATTTTCACTTCAAGTAATTTGATCATACTCTTCTGTTGTTTGAACATGCCCTTTTCTGTCTTCTCTTTCCTCCTCAGAGCCACATGTTGATCACACTTGCTCGTCGCCTGTCCAGATGGGAGCCGAGTGAACAGCAGGCACTGCACTACAGACTCACTTGTCTGTTCTGGATGATATCCAAAACTTGCCTGTGAATACACACACCCCTTTCCTCCTGCTGCATTTTCAGGGTAGTGATTGTTAGTGAGTGAGTGTCCATACCTATTCTACATGAGCAGCCACACATCAGAAGGTCGCAGTGGTTGGCAAAATGTCATAGCCAGCAGATTTTTATCTTTTATGTCATTATTAGTTGAAATAGAAAGGCATCTTGCTGTTAGACCTGTCAACATGTACAGTGGGAGGAGGGGTGGGAGTTGGTAGATGGAGGATGGGATGGTGAGAATACAAGGAACTGAATGGTGGCGGGCTTCAAAGAGCTTAGAAAGGTGTGCAACAGAGAATTCCCTCAATTAGGTCGTAATTAATATGGAAGATCAAAGCAGCCTTCCCTCCCTTGTTTCAACACCGTCACTTAAGCCGAGGAGATCGTATTCCTCCCTGCTCTATCTGTTTATCTCGCTCCTCATGTCTGCGGAATATTCAACAGTTTGAATAATGCTGTATTAATCTAAATTCTAATTGCATTTCTAGAGTTGCATAATGCTGTCAAATATTTGTCAAGGGTAAAAAGAGCTGTTGTGCACACACACACACACACACAGTCAGTGGTACATTTAAGTGGATTTTTGTTCAAACAAAGCAGGATGAAAAAGTGCAGCTTTCACGGGGGTACAACTGTGGGTCTGAGCTTTGATCATGAACTTTAATTCCTGAAAACAACACTGTCGGAGATCCAACAGTCTGGTGCAACTTTCAAATACAAACAGTGCTGTGGGATTCTGGTAATATTTATAGCATTATAGATAAAGATATTGTAGCAATCAGTAGATGCACGGAGTTGTTTTGAGTTTTTCTCAGCCTAGATATAAATGTGTTTCTGCAGAGATGATGGGTTTTGTCATATGCATACACAACGGGCCCAAATGTGTGAGTCTGTTATAAATTACCTGTTGTCACTGTACGTATTTTCGTGACACACAGCACTATTGAAAATAATAGGACTTTTGCAATGTTTTCACAAATTGTATCTCAGTAAACACATCATAATTTGAATGTGTTACATTCAAATAATTAAGCGATGATGTACTGTACAGTATGTTTATCTATAGCGCTAGTCGAAAGTCACACTTGGAAGATGGCTCTGGACACTTACAGTTTTACTATGATGGCTTAAGACTACAATGGCCTTGAAAACTTTAGGACTGCAGTTGTCATGAACAGTTTTGCACTCAAGTCTCCATCAGTGAACAGTTGATAACTTCAACAAAACAGACTTCATGTTAAAACTATAATGAATTTCCTGGTTACACAATTACACTTTTTGACCATATATGGTAGGACAGTTATAGAAGCGAGTTATTTATAATCATGCTATTTGTTATCACCCAAATGAGGATGGGTTCCCTTTTGAGTCTGGTTCCTCTCAAGGTTTCTTCCTCATGTTGTCTCAGGGAGTTGTCCTTGCCACTGTCACCTCAGGCTTGCTTATTAGGGATACATTTATTAGTTCATAGGTTTATAATCTTTATTTTTCTGTTATAGCTGCTTTGCAACAATGTCTATTTTTAATAGTGCTATCCAAATAAATTGACTTGACCTGACTATAGCTACTCCATCATAAACAAATAGAAATACAGAAGGTTTTAGATGTGACAATGTCTGTGCATAGATTTCACAGACAATAATAATAATAATAATAATAATAATAATAATAATAATGTACTTAACAATAATTCAAAATGACATATTTGTTGGCATCAAGCTGACAAACTATACTTTACAACTTGATAAGATAAAATACAAAGCTAGGTGTTGTGCTAATAGAGCTCAATAATGCTAAAAACAAAGTGGCAAAATCTATCAAATAGAAGTCATTCAAAAATGCTAACGCTGATATAAATTAGCTTTAATTAACCTATCTATTCAAAACATGACTAATAATATGTAATAGATATGTAATAGTGTATTCATTGTAAATAATATTCAAAAGTTTTGCATATTTACCCCAAAATACAGTTAACACAGATGTTAATTGAGATAATGGTAATCTAGCCCTCACAAACAAATATAACTGGAAGGGCACACAGTAGAGTTCATACTTCCACCAAGCCACATATTATCAATATCAAAATCAAACCACTTGAACCCAGGATAATACTAAAGATGTACACCAAATTTCATCAAAATCCACTCACTACTTTTTGAGTTATGTTGGAAAAAGACAAAAGAAATACCTGGATCCACATACATATCTGGATCTTGACTCCACATCCATAACCAGATTTGCATCAAAATTTACTAATTTATTCCTTGGCTTATGACTCACCTTTCCACCAAATTTCATCAAAACCTGTTCACTACTTGTTGGGAACAGTCAAACAAACAAATGGAGGCAAAAACATAACCTCCTCCAACAAAGTTGGGATGTAATAATACAAAAATATATCCAATTGGTTATTTATTGGTAATACAATATATATTTACCCGCAAAAACATAAATGCAGACACACCTTAGCACAATAGCATGGTTTCCTGGCTTTCAGTCATTACTAGAAACATTAGCATTTCACACTGAAGTGTTTCTTTAAGTCAGTCCACCAGCCTACTCTCATTAATTGGACTCAAGTGGACTCGCTGACACTTGTGGCTTTTCACTGACACTGTTTGACTTACAAAAGCACTCAAAGATGCCCTACTAGTACAGCAAAATAAAGTGAAAGGCCATAGAGGAGACCGCTTTTGTTTTCCAGCCCTTAAGGGCAGAATATTGCCATTCAGTGTCTGGGTCAGAGGAAAATGATAATGAGATAAATGTCAGATCTTTAAAGGCTGTGGTTTCTTGCCTTTCACACAACAGTCAATGTATACATACCGAGCTGACAATCGATATTGGGTTTAATATTTGGGTCTTTCAAGGATTTCTGTCAATATCCTATTCAAGCTACAAATGTGCTCAATGGAGGGAGGCTTGGTTAATATTTACCAACTCCTCTATAAGAATCAGTTCTATCAGAAAGTATGTTACAGTCGGGGAATCGGGGCTCACATTTGTTATATTTATGTATCATATTTGGATAGTTCGAATTATTATATTATGTACCCTTTAAAATATGACTACAACAGCCTTGCAAAGATACTGTAACACTCATACTGATGCTGTGACTGTCACACTCCTATTCAGTGATTACTTTAAAAGGCAAAAAGGCCATGTAGCCTGTGGCTAACACAGGGTACATCAGCTAGTGTAGCTGCGATATGTATAGCTAATGTTATTGCAACTAACAAGCTAATTCGGCTAGCAACATTGTGAGTAGTTTGCATTTTATAAACCGCCAATTACCCTCTTAAACAATCACATTTATACTGTATCATAAGCTCTCAAACATCACATATTTCTGCACAAGCAGAAGTGTAGTGACTTGTGAGCGCTAAACATAATAGCTAATTAAGTCTATGGGCAAACCTACAGTATCCTCCTCAGGTGTTCTGAAGTCAGCTAAGAAACAGGCATCACTGATGAGTGAGTAGAGTCCATTCTGCCACCCCATTATCAGGACATCATTGTTTCTATATTAAATTGATTCAATATATTCAATAGGTTGAATTGACAAATGGAGATGCCATGTGTGAAGTTAAAAAAAAAAAAAACTTCCCAAACTACATTTTGGGGACTGAATGAATTTTATGTTGCTTTCCATACCACAATGAGTTCCAATTGGCCATGTTAAAAGCAAAGAAAGATTTGTGTTGCTTTTATAAATTCATTGCTTAAACATAAAAAAATAATAATAAATAAATAAAACATACATCTTGGTTTTAAGCTGGTATTGCTTGCTTGCTTTGCATCTGTAGACTCACTGGAGGCTAGCCAGTGCTAAATACAGCTGATAACCCACTACCTGCTGCAATAGTTTCTTTACTGTAGGTCTACGCATAATATCAGACCACACGAAACAGCTGAGACAAGTGTTCCTGGAGGGCTTCTAATAAGATAGCATCACATACTGTTTTGTAAAAATGCTTAATACCTCAATTTGTAGCTCCACCATTTCTCTATAAACAACCTTGCACCCTCGTACCTGACTGATCTCCTCCATCGCCACTCCCCCACCCGCCGACTACGCTCTGCAGATGCCAACCTCCTCACTCCCATCACCACGTCCAAGTACCGGACCCTCGGAGACAGAGCCTTCGCCATCGCTGCCCCCACCCTCTGGAACTCCCTCCCCCTGGTCATCCGTAACTCCGATACACTACTTTCCTTCAAGCGCCATCTCAAAACCCACCTGTTCAAGACTGCATATGACACTTGACACGTCACCTTCCTGCAGATCACCTTCCTATTTACAGTATCTGTTGTGTGTGTGTGTGTGTGTGTGTGTGTGTGTGTGTGTGTGTGTGTGTGTGTGTGTGTGTGTATTTTTGAACCTCCTGTAAAGCGTCTTTGAGTACCATGAAAAGCGCTATACAAAACAGATGTATTATTATTATTATTATTATTATTATTATTATTATTAACTGCTGCATTTCATTCTTTGATTGGTGAAAATTAATTGGTTGCTAATTTGGCAAGCACTTGTGTGTGCTGTCTACAGCCCTCCTTCCATACAAATGCACAAAGAATAAAGGAATGATGTGAGAGTACTGTCCTGTCTTTCCTTAGCCAACTGTTTACCAGTTTATGATGGTCACCCTAACTAGTCTTTGCTGGTTTTTAATCTACCAGCTAATGATAGCCTTCCTACTCTCTCAGAAATATGCAGTTGTGGTCAGAAGTTTACATACAGCGACATGAATATCATCTTGGATATAAATGTCATGGCAATATTTGGGCTTTCAGTAATTTCTTTGAACTGTTCTCTTTCTGTAGCAGAATGATTGTACAGCATACATCTTTAATAAATAAAACACTAGAATTTGGTGCATAAGTTTTAATTTTCTTTGGGTTTTTTTTTAAATCAACACAGGGTCAAAATTATACATACAGGGTCAAAAAATTTACATACACTCACTTAGTTTATTAATTCAGAGGTGCTGAAACTTCCAAAATGTCTCTTATCGTGCCAAGGCCAAGGTCTCTTAACTTCCTGTTAGTGATCATGATTGACTACAGCTGGTAGCTTCTCTGTGCCTTCATAAAAAGTGTTTGTTTACAGCACTCATTGGATTGACCAACACACAGTAAAATGGGAAAGTCCAAGGAGCTCAGTGCAGATCTGAGAATGAGGATCACAGATATACACAACTCCAGAATGTCTCTTAGAGCCATTTCTAAACAACTGAAAATTCCAAGATCAATTCAAACAATTGCATCTAAGTTATTGTGAGGTGTAGTCACTTTGCCAAGCCACTTTGCTTCAAGAAAACCCAAACTGTCACCCTCAGCTGAAAGGAAATTGGTTTGGGATGGTCAGGAACAACCTGGGAACCACCATGGCACAGTTCTGCCATGAACTGGAAGCTGATGGATCATTGTCTACAGTTCAGATCACCATGGACTAAGAGGCTGCTATCCAAGAAATAACCCCCTGCTCCAAAATTGACACCTTCAAGCTTAACTCAAGTTTGAAGTTGACCACACGGACAAAGAAAAAGCCTTCTGGAGGACAGCTGTGTGGTCAGATGAGACAAAGATTGAGTTGTTTGGCCACAATGACCACCATGTATAGAGGGACACTGTACCAGCTGGTGGTGGTAGGATCATCATGCTCTGAGGCTGTTTTACAGCCAGTGGAACTGGTTCAGTGCACAAAGTGGATGAAATAATGACGAAGGAGGAGTACCTTAGAATTCTTCAGCATAAACCATCAGAAACTTGAACACGACTTGGGAGTTACAACAGGACAATAAACCCAGACACGCATCAGAGCTGGTTGTGGAGGATAAAGCAGGCTAACATTAAGCTTAAAACAAATCCTGACTTCAACCCTATTGAAAATATATGGACTGTGTCATATATTTGAGTCATACACACGTCTGACGTGTCAACTCACTCAAAACGGATAGTACTGTAACTGCGTGCTTATAAGTCAAGTCCATGCCAAGAAAAAAAATTAATTGAACTCTATCAATTCTATCATGAAAAGTCGTGAAATATCCAACCAGAATTCTGCCAGAAGCTTGTTCATGGTAAACAAAAATGTTTGGTCAAGGTGAATCTTGCGAAGAGACATTTTACCCAAATATTAGGTGTGCTGCATGTATATTTTTGACCCTGTATGTATAATTTTGACCCTGTGTTGATTTCAGAAAACCCAAAGAAAGTTAAAACTTGTGGTCAATCTAGCTGCTCAAATTAACACTGTCTCTCTTGGTGCATCAGTCAGAGACTGTAATATAAAGGACAGCCTAGACAATCAACTGAATACCTTATTGTACAGTTATACACACATACTGTGACTTTCCAACAAGGTTATGCATATGTAGGTTGTGACTACATTTATTCTGTTCTTCCTCTTCTTTCATCTAACTCTGTCAATATATTTCTATACATAAGTACAAACACTCACCAGCCTCTGTGTCTTTGAATCATCCACTACTTTAACTCCTTGATAAGACAATAATGTGAAAGAATTTGTATAATGTAGTGGGGACATTTTCATAGATTACCCATTTGGGGCCACATTCACCACTTTGTTATTAGTACTGGGGAAGGAATAAATGCTATTGGGAAAATACCACAAGTTCTAAAGTTAAGTATTCTGTTGGATGAGAGCAAGTGGAGTTTGAACAACATAACTAGTGTTACCTATGCCCTGTATTGGTTGATACCGTAGCTGGTAACATTTAGTCTTAGATCCTGCCGTGTTCATGTTTATCATATTTCATGTTAGATCCTTGCCTTCATTATCCTAGTTTCTCTAGTCAGTTGGCTTAATCATGACCTTTTGGTAATCATTAATCCTTCTCTGTTAGCTCTTATAGCTCTAGACGCCATTGTAGTTTTGCTGTGAATCTTCCTTCCATCCATCCATTATCCACAACCACTTATCCTGTGCAGGGTCACGGGCAAGCTGGAGTCTTTCCCAGCTGACTATGGGCTAGAGGCGGGGTACACCCTGGACAAGTCGCCAGATCATCACAGGGATGACACATAGAGACAAACAACCATTCACACTCACATTCACACCTACAATCAAATTAGAGCCACCAATTAGCCTAACCTGCATGTCTTTGGACTGTGGAGGAAAACCGGAGCACCCGGAGGAAACCCACGCAGACACGGGGAGAACATGCAAACGCCACACAGAAAGACCCCCAGCGGCCACTGGGCTCAAACCCAGAACCTTCTTGCTGTGAGGTGACAGTGTTAACCAATACATCACCGTGCTGCCAGCGCTGAATTGTCTGTATTTGATTTCATTCTATATTTGGTCTATGTTTATCTCATCTCATCTCATTATCTCTAGCCGCTTTATCCTTCTACAGGGTCGCAGGCAAGCTGGAGCCTATCCCAGCTGACTACGGGCGAAAGGCGGGGTACACCCTGGACAAGTTGCCAGGTCATCACAGGGCTGACACATAGACACAGACAACCATTCACACTCACATTCACACCTACGGTCAATTTAGAGTCACCAGTTAACCTAACCTGCATGTCTTTGGACTGTGGGGGAAACCGGAGCACCCGGAGGAAACCCACGCGGACACGGGGAGAACATGCAAACTCCACACAGAAAGGCCCTCGCCGGCCCCGGGGCTCGAACCCAGGACCTTCTTGCTGTGAGGCGACAGCGCTAACCACTACACCACCGTGCCGCCCATCTATGTTTATGTTCTTAATAATATATAGAAACTATTAATAATATTTTAAATCCTATATTTCAATTCCTATTGTGTCATATGTAAGTTTGTTTTTAATAGATAGTTTAGTTTAGAAGTTGTGAAGTTTTTTTCAGTAGTTCATTTGTAAGAATTATTATTTTAGTATTGTTAAGCGCTTAGAACAATTAATGATTTAGCACTATATAAATAAACTTATTATTATTATTATTATTATTATTAGGGCGGCATGGTGGTGTAGTGGTTAGTGCTGTTGCCTCACAGCAAGAAGGTCTGGGTTCGAGCCCCGTGGCCGGCGAGGGCCTTTCTGTGCGGAGTTTGCATGTTCTCCCCGTGTCCGCATGGGTTTCCTCCGGGTGCTCCGGTTTCCCCCACAGTCCAAAGACATGCAGGTTAGGTTAACTGGTGACTCTAAATTGACCGTAGGTGTGAATGTGAGTGTGAATGGTTGTCTGTGTCTATGTGTCAGCCCTGTGATGACCTGGCGACTTGTCCAGGGTGTACCCCGCCTTTTGCCCATAGTCAGCTGGGATAGGCTCCAGCTTGCCTGCGACCCTGTAGAACAGGATAAAGCGGCTAGAGATAATGAGATTATTATTATTATATTCTCAAATAACATTCCTTTTAAGTACACTATTTGGCCAAAAGTATGAGAACACCTGACAATCACACCCACATAGTATGTGGTTCTTCCCCAAAATTTGAAGCACACAGTTGTAAAAGTCTTTGTATGCTGTAGCATTAAAAATTCCCCTTCGTTGGAACTAAGGGACCCAAACATGTTCCAGCATTGCAATGCCCCTGTGCACAAAGTGAGGTCCATGAAGACATGGTTCACCAAATTTGGTGCAGAAGGACTCAAGTGGCCTGCACAGAGCCCTGACCTCAACCCCACTGAACACCTTTAAGATGAACTGGAACACTGACTGCACCACAGGCCTCCTCACCCAACATCAGTACCTGACCTCACTAATGCTCTTGTGGCTGAATGAGCACAAATCCCCACAGCCACATTCCAAAATCTAGTCAAAAGCCTTCCCAGAAGACTGGAGATTATTACAACTGAAAAGGGGGACTAAATCTGGAATCAGATGTTCAAAAAGCACATATGGGTGAGATGGTCAGGTGTCCACATACAATATATTTGCCAGTACAGTGTATACTATATGAAGAGTTATCCTACTTCCACTTATTTTGGTATAGTTTTATGCAACAGAGTCCATATAGGTCAACTATAAACAGAATGAAGACAGTACTTGCATTGAAATCAACAAAGAGACAAAATGACAATGTTCTTCACAGTTGCATGCATACCTACCTAACTATGAACTACTCCTGAGATAGTGAGTTCTTCTACTCTCTGGACCTACCTGATCCATCTATGCCGCTGTTTCTCAAAGTGTGGCCCGCGGACCCCTGGTGGTCCATGAGTTGATGTCTTAAAATATCACATTTTATCAGTGTTTCTCAAATCACCCGTGTGACTCCAAAAGCAAAGTTCTGAGTAGCACAGATGAGTTGTTTTCTATACTGAATAAAGTCCTATGTAAATTCAAATAGTAGCCTATTATTTGAATTTGTCTGACATTAAGCAAGCCAACGGTTTTGTGACACTGCCTATAGCTACGTCAGTTTAGGTTACACTTTCATATCAACGTCACCTCTGAATGTGGAGGGAATATGGAATGCGGAGAAATGAGTAACCAAATTAGACTTGGCATCAAACTGTCAAAAAGATAACGGCTGAAGACCGGGTCAGTCAAAAGAAAAGCACAAGAAACATCCGACATGAGCAAGGACAAAGTGTAAAGACGTGATGATTCTTTGTTTGAAAAAACAAAGCAGCACAACCAGATCAATGTGGCCCCCAATATGAGATTAAAACTGTCCAGTTTGGAGCCAGACATTGCTTCCACTGATGTATCAGAATAAGCAGCACCATTCTTCCTATCAAGATAAGGACAACAATGAGTGAGTTGGCTATACTAGTTATAAAACTGTCATTTCATTCGTGTGTAATTTGTAATATACTATTGAAGTAGGCTCATTGTTTTTTGTTTGGGATATTTAAGGGGTTAGGTGATCCACAAATTTTTTTCCAGCTGATAACATCATTCGCCCGTGCTTGACAATCAGTATTAAGAAAACTGAAGTCATGTACCAACCAGCTCCAGACAAGAGTTAAACCAGTCCAGTCATCACTATCAACAACGCACCTCTCAAGTCTGTAGACAAGTTTTGTTATCTGGGCAGTATTCTGTCAAACTCTGCAACCATAGATATTGAGATCACACAGCACATCCCTAAAGCTAGCGGCTCATTTGGACTGCTAAGACATAGACTGTGGGATGAGCATAGTGTAAGACTGCGTACAAAAATCAATGTGTATAAAGCAGTGGTTCTCACTTCGCTCTTGTATGGCTGCAAGACGTGGACAACCTACCGTTGCCACATCAAACTTCTGGAGCAGTTTCAACAACACTGCCTGAGGTCCATCTGTGGCATTAAGTGGCAGGACAAGGTTTCTAATGTCGAGGTCCTAGAGCATTGTGGTGTCCCCAGTGTGGAAAGCCAGATCATCAAGGCACAGCTTCGCTGGGTAGGACATGTCTGCAGAATGGCAGACACGAGAATACCTAAAACGCTTCTCTTCAGTCAACTGAGCTGCGGAAAGAGATCAGTGGGCAGGCTGAGGTTGAGATACAAGGACACGCTCAAACACAATCTCAAGAGATGTGGAATCAACCCTGACGCCTGGGAAAGCACTGCTAAAGTCCATGCGACATGGCGCAGCACTTGCAGCGAGTGCATCCAGGTCTTTGAGGAGAGGCGAACTGGTCTACTTACCATAATGAGAAGCATGCCAAGAGGAAGGCCACTAACACCACTACCAGCCCTTTGTACCAGTGCAGCATGTGTGACAGGGCTTGTGGCTCTAGGATTGGTCTCTTTGCTCACGAAAAGAGTCATCACTAGTGTCACCAGATACTTATGCATTGCCTTCAACACAAGAATCCATCATCATCATCATCATCATTGTTTTTTGTTTGGGATATTTAGGGGGTTAGGTGGTCCGTGAAGTTTTTTTTTTTATGGATAAAGTGGTCCTTGGTCTGAAAAAGTTTGAGAAACACTGATCAATGCTGATGCCCTACTTCTGGTTGGAGTTCTCATCACCTCACTGCTGCTGAGGATGGTCCCATATGGACAGCCTAAAGATGCACAATTGCCATGAAAACTTTGGGATTGCAACTGCGATGAACAGTCTTGCACTGGAGTCTCCACCAGTGAACAGTTGATAATCAAAATAGACTTTATGTTAAAACTATAATGAATTTCCTGGTTACACAATCACACTATTCAGTGTTGCCCAGATGACGATGGGTTCCTTTTTGAGTTGGGTTCCTCTCAAGGTTTCTTCCTTATGTTCTGTCAGAAAGTTTTTTCCTTGCCACCATCACCTTCTGGTATGCTCATTAAGGATCAAATTTTCTAATTCATATTTGTAAAATTTATATCTGTAATTTATATATGTCTGTAAAGCTGCTTTGTGACAACATCTGTTGAACTGAATTGAATAACATGATGTGTTTCTGAAAGAGCCATTAAATTCTGTTGCTGCTTGGTGTGAGAGAACATTATTACAATATGATTGCATTTGTTAAATAGTTCTGAAATGCCTGGAAAATA
Organism: Neoarius graeffei; assembly: GCF_027579695.1. Classification (NCBI taxonomy): domain Eukaryota; kingdom Metazoa; phylum Chordata; class Actinopteri; order Siluriformes; family Ariidae; genus Neoarius; species Neoarius graeffei. The sequence continues at coordinate 36,088,650 of NC_083586.1, forward strand.
ATGGCATTGTTCACTTCTTTCCAACATTCTAAGAATGTTAAGGGAACCCATTAACACTCAGATTCACTGCTTTTCTGTTTACTAAACAACGCGTCTCATGGCTATGCACAACAGGGGTTTCCTATTGGAGTGAACTTCGTGACATAAATAAAATCATTAATGGAGCAAAACCAGTAATGATGACTTTTTATTTAGTAAGAAGACTGGCAAGACATTTTCTTCACGCCTACATATCATTGCAGTTCATGTGTGTAATGATGTAAAAGCACTTTTATATACGTACTTCACAGTCATGGTGATGGTCATGCTCACTGTCAATTACCTCATCACCATGGCCAAGGCTAATCATGCACACAAAAACGCCTACACATCACACCGGCTATCTCATTATGAGGGGGAAAAAAACTGTCACATTCCATGAGCTCACAGGCCCTTTGCCATGGAACAGCTAAGCCTGGCACAATATTGCCAGACATATTCAAACCTTATGTTTAAATTATTTTCAATCCCACATATACACTCCCATACAAGCACTTGAACATACATGATACGAGTGTTTTCTAATCTTGCCCTTTTGTTTTCCTTTTCTCTGTTGTATCCCTTTGTTCATGAGCTCCTGTTCCATGCATTTGCATTTAGATTGAAAAGCAGAGCCAATAGTTTCCCCTTCTCACTCATGCACGTGTGTCTGTGTGTTTGTGAGTATGTTTGCGAGTACATGAGAGAGAGAGAGAATGTCCCAGGCACGCTCAGATCCGTTGTTTCCCTCGAGATCCTTCTTCCAACAATGAGCTCATGTGCGAATCGCTAAGCCTCCACTCTCCGTGTCTCTTTCTCTGTCTCTTCCTCACATCCAGAGAGAACCGGAAGTATACACACTCTCTAAGATCAGTGGGCAACAATTCATCATTTGAAGAACCCAGCAATTATTAAAAATTTAACACACTCTGATCAATGATTAATTAATAGGTGACTGCTAAAATTCTGTGAATTCTCTGCTGTATTTATCACACTGAAATGGTTTAAAATTATTCCTTCATTTCTTACTTTCTTCACTAATGCTCTGTTTAACCAAACTAAGGCTGGAAGTAAACTATATAATAACAAAGACTCAAAAAAATATATACAGTTAGGTCCATATATATTTGGACACTGACACAATTTTTTTTTTTACTTGTTTACTGAAGCATATTCAAGTTATAGTTATATAATGGACATGGACATAAAGTCCATACTTTCAGCTTTCATTTGAGGGTATCCACATTAAAATTGAATGAAGGGTTTAGGAGTTTCAGCTCCTTAACATGTGCCACCCTGTTTTTAAAGGGACCAAAAGTAATTGGACAATTGACTCAAAGGCTATTTCATGGGCAGGTGTGGGCAATTCCTTCGTTATGTCATTCTCAATTAAGCAGATAAAAGGCCTGGAGTTCATTTGAGGTGTGGTGCTTGCATTTGGAAGATTTTGCTGTGAAGAAAACATGCGGTCAAAGGAGCTCTCCATGCAGGTGAAACAAGCCATCCTTAAGCTGCGAAAACAGAAAAAACCCATCCGAGAAATTGCTACAATATTAGGAGTGGCAAAATCTACAGTTTGGTACATCCTGAGAAAGAAAGAAAGCACTGGCGAACTCATCAATGCAAAAAGACCTGGACGCCCACAGAAGACAACAGTAGTGGATGATCGCAGAATAATTTCCATGGTGAAGAGAAACCCCTTCACAACAGCCAACCAAGTGAACAACACTCTCCAGGAGGTAGGCGTAACAATATCCAAATCTACCATAAAGAGAAGACTGCATGAAAGTAAATACAGAGGGTTCACGGCACGGTGCAAGCCACTCATAAGCCTCAAGAATAAAAAGGCTAGATTGGACTTTGCTAAAAAATATCTAAAAAAGCCAGCACAGTTCTGGAAGAACATTCTTTGGACAGATGAAACCAAGATCAACCTCTACTAGAATGATGGAAAGAAAAAAGTATGGCGAAGGCGTGGTACAGCTCATGATCCAAAGCATACCACATCATCTGTAAAACATGGTGGAAGCAGTGTGATGGCTTGGGCATGCATGGCTGCCAGTGGCACTGGGTCACTAGTGTTTATTGATGATGTGACACAGGACAGAAGCAGCCGGATGAATTCTGAGGTATTCAGAGACATACTGTGTGCTCAAATCCAGCCAAATAATAATCGGCGTTTCATAATACAGATGGACAATGACCCAAAACATAAAGCCAAAGCAACCCAGGAGTTTATAAAAGCAAAGAAGTGGAATATTCTTGAATGGCCAAGTCAGTCACCTGATCTCAACCCAGTTGAGCATGCATTTCACTTGTTAAAGACTAAACTTCAGACAGAAAGGCCCACAAACAAACAGCAACTGAAAACCGCTGCAGCAAAGGCCTGGCAGAGCATTAAAAAGGAGGAAACACAGCGTCTGGTGATGTCCATGAGTTCAAGACTTCAGGCAGTCATTGCCAACAAAGGGTTTTCAACCAAGTATTAGAAATGAACATTTTATTTACAATTATTTAATTTGTCCAATTACTTTTGAGCCCCTGAAATGAAGGGATTGTGTTTAAAAAATGCTTTAGTTCCTCACATTTTTATGCAATAATTTTGTTCAACCCACTGAATTAAAGCTGAAAGTCTGAACTTCAACTGCATCTGAATTGTTTTGTTCAAAATTCATTGTGGTAATGTACAGAACCAAAATTAGAAAAATGTTGCCTCTGTCCAAATATTTATGGACCTAACTCTGTGTGTGTGTGTGTGTATATATATATGTGTGTGTGTGTGTATACTGTATATCAACCTGCAAGCCTGTAAAGCTCCTTATAAAGCATCCATATTTTAAAATTATGCAAATATTCACATATTTTTAATGATCATATGTTGTAGGCTTTTACTGGAGGCCAGCACTCAACACATTCACGAAACTATGCTTTTGTAAACATTTGTGGCAGCTTGTATTGTTTATAAGTTAGGAAGTGCAAGAGCAGTCAGTCATGGCTTTTCCTATAACTTCATACACATACTGTATAATCTAATAAAATCTCTCTCACTGTTAGAATTCCTATCTTTTTTTGTCCTATAAATCTTTGTTTGTGGAAAATTTCAATATGAATTATTTATCCGATTTATTACCCATTTTCCAAGCTTCTTCTTCTTTTGGCTGCTCCCGATTAGGAATCACCACAGCAGATTTTTCGTCTCCATTGCTCCCTGTCTTCCGCATCCTTCTCTACCACACCTGCCACTTTCATGTCCTCTCTCACCACATCCATGTATCTCCTCTTTGGCCTTCCTCGTTTTTGTGTGCCTGGCAGCTCCATCCTCAACATTCTCCTTCCCACATGCTCTGCATCTCTTCTCAGGATGTGCCCATACCATCTCAGTCTCATCTCTCTTAGCTTAATTCCCAAGCTCTCCACATGTGCTGTCCCTCTGATGTGTTCGTTCCTTAACCTGTCCAACCTTGTCACTCCCATCACAAACCTTAACATCCTCAACTCCACCACCTCCAACTTTGCCTCCTGTCTCTTCGTTAAGGGTACGGTCTCCAATCCATACATCACAGCTGGTCTCACTGCTGTCTTATACATCTTACCTTTCACTTTTGCTGGGACTTCCCTATCACAAATGATTTCCGAAACCTTTCTGCAACTGCTCTACCCTGCCTGCACTCTCTTTTTCACCTCACTATCGCAGCCCCCATTTTCCTGCACAGTTGACCGCAGATACTTGAATCCAGCCACTGGGGGTGCATAAGCGTACTCTTGGTGCCGGTCCCAAGCTCGGATAAATTGGAGAGGGTTGCGTCAGGAAGGGAATCCGGCGTAAACTGTGCCAAATCTAACATGTGGTTTGAAAAGAATACCCATTTTCCAAGCACTGAACACATTTTTGTGGCTACTGTCTCATAGAGGCAGAGCGAGGCAGTAGCCACTATGTCATCGTGTTGTAAGAATGTAAGAACGAGTGTAGCAATAGCGCACTGCGCATACGCATAAGCATTACAATCACCAGAACTGCGAATCGTGATCTCACGATACAAACAGTTCATCTCGCGTTATCAAAGGTATACAAGAACAAGTGGTGAAGCCTCTGTCATCATGTTGTAAGAATGAGTGTAACAAGAGCGAAACTTCGTAACCAATCAGCACGTATCCTGATCAAGTTCGATTGCCCGTTCTACTTCTTGATAAACTTTGGAACCAATCAGAACCAGAAACAAAATAAGAGAAACCTTGTTATAACTTCGCAGTATCGGAAGATAATCGGCAGATAAAAAGATAAACGAAATTCACCTCGTGGTTCGCCAAGACTACTGATTTGATCTCAAGTAAGTGGTGTTTATTTTAAGAAAATTTGCCTTTTAATTATCACAGCTTTTGTTTGGTCCTTCTGAAAAGTCAAATGAAAGGTTTTGTAAGTTTTTTTGAGCTTTTTGGCAGATATATTGAAAAGACAATGTCAAACTTCTGTTATTCTCTTTAATTTTTTTTTTAGTCACTACACTTGTGAAACAAAATGTGTTCATTAGTATTAAATAATGCTTCTAAGACAATTCATGAACAAGTGCTTTTTTTTTTTACTATTTTGAAAATAGATATAGTTCACGGCGGCATAGTGGTGTAGTGGTTAGCGCTGTCGCCTCACAGCAAGAAGGTCTGGGTTCGAGCCCCGGGGCCGGCGAGGGCCTTTCTGTGTGGAGTTTGCATGTTCTCCCCGTGTCCGCGTGGGTTTCCTCCGGGTGCTCCGGTTTCCCCCACAGTCCAAAGACATGCAGGTTAGGTTAACTGGTGACTCTAAATTGACCGTAGGTGTGAATGTGAGTGTGAATGGTTGTCTGTGTCTATGTGTCAGCCCTGTGATGACCTGGCAACTTGTCCAGGGTGTACCCCGCCTTTCGCCCGTAGTCAGCTGGGATAGGCTCCAGCTTGCCTGCGACCCAGTAGAACAGGATAAAGCGGCTAGAGATGAGATGATATATAGTTCACAGCATTGTATTTTGAGCAAAACACAGTAAACAAAATTGGTAACCAAAATACTACAAGCCCTGATGCTGCTCACAGCTTGGTGACGCTTGCAAGAGATGAGGTGCGTGTAATTGATAACATGTATATATGCGATATTTACTGTATGGACATGGTATCAGAAAACTATTTTATTTATAAGTAGTAGCCACATGTACCCATAGGGTACCTATTTTTATTACTTTGCATGACATGTAACTTTACTCAAATGCAGCATGAAGACTTTCTAACATGGAAACGCCAGCAAAGAGCTGAGTTCTCAAAAATAGTAAAAACAACATAGTGATGCCACAACAGGAATTAAAAGCCTGAAAACTATGGAAGAGAATAGCAGAAGCAAGTCAGATTAAATACGCTGTTGGCCATTCAGGCTGATGAGGAGGCTCTGAGTTATAATGTGTCATAACTGAGAAAACACAGGTGATAAACAAAAACAAAATCTAATTTACTTTTGGAACAGTACTGAAACATGAAGAAAACAGTATTTCAAACCATGAAGAAAAAAATCCCTTTGTAATGCAGTAAACAACAATAAAATAGTAAACAATGATACTGATTTTTTGTGTCTTAACTGTTAATAAACTTAATTTTAGTCATTCTATTTATTTCACAGCCCTGTTGATTTCTCAGATCTGATGGTCAAAAGGCGTTGATTATATTTCTATAACAGAACAGCGCTGACAGCAATACTGGCTGTAAATCAAATCATAGGTTTATATTAACACACTTGGTCTAATATGTTAACATTAGCAGAGTAACATTTCATTCACAGGTAATTGTCTAAGTTTACAAATAAACAGATTAAATAATAAATTATTATTTAACAAATAAAAATGTATAATCATGATGGTGAAGTTTTTCAGTAAGGAGACGTTTATTTTAAATATATGGAAGGAGTCTCAGCTCTTTGTAAAACTGCATTACATTAATGGCGTTTACCAAATGCTCTTATCCAGAGCAACATACCCAGAGCAGCCTGGGGTTAGACCACTTGCTCAAGGGCACTTCAGCCATTCCTGCTGGTCCAGGGAATCAAACCAGCAACCTTTTATTCCCAAACCTGTTTTTCTAACCATTAAGTCGTAGTTTACATGTATATGATCTGCCATGGGATAGTCTTCAGGACTTTGATTCCTTGTTTAATTTTTTTGTTTCATGAACTTCAAGAGAGAGAAAAAACAAAGGTAAAGGAATGACTGCTTATAGTTGTTATAACTGTTAAGTGATAACAGGACCTATCTTGTCTCATGGAAGTTCCACAACAGTAAATATAACTATAAATTGTTTAAAATGTTTATCAGTGGGCGGCACGGTGGTGTAGTGGTTAGCGCTGTCGCCTCACAGCAAGAAGGTCTGGGTTCGAGCCCCGTGGTCGGCGAAGGCCTTTCTGTGCGGAGTTTGCATGTTGTCCGCGTGGGTTTCCTCCGGGTGCTCCGGTTTCCCCCACAGTCCAAAGACATGCAGGTTAGGTTAACTGGTGACTCTAAATTGACCGTAGATGTGAGTGTGAGTGTGAATGGTTGTCTGTGTCTCTGTGTCAACCCTGTGATGACCTGACGACTTGTCCAGGGTGTACCCTGCCTTTCGCCCGTAGTCAGCTGGGATAGGCTCCAGCTTGCCTGCGACCCTGTAGAACAGGATAAAGCGGCTACAGATGATGAGATGTTCATCAGTAAATTATCAATATAAATGCAATCTTTAGTAAATTGCTGTGGTAAAAGAGGAAATTATAAATCAGCTTTGGAGTGTGGAGTGTTAATTAACTCTAGTTTGTGTCAGGCCACTTTAAGTCACATATTATTGTGGCTTCATTTCACTTGATACTGCCTTCATATCACTTTGCAAGCAAAAATTGGTTTGGCAAATATTTATGATTTATTACTTACTAGCAGGTTACCCAGTGTTACCCGGGTTTTGCAAAATTCTGGGTTGCCCCCAGACTTCCATGTCAAATTTGTTGAAGATCCATGGTGATGTTAACCCAAGACAAACAAAAATCCAAACATCCACCACCCAGGGGCCCACTATGGGCCCAAATATGGAATTTCTGAGTTCTGCCAAATTGTGGCTATCTCCTGTACCTACGTGCCAAGTTTAATGAAGATTTGTCAAGAGTTTGTGTTGATAATTGTAACGTGAAAGGCATTCAGGGAGGGGGTGGGTGGATGTCGTGCCCTCCAGGGACCTCCATGAATTTTGTTTATACAGGTATCTGTAAAATTCCGGGTCATCCCTCGACCTAGTTGCCAAATTTGGTGAAAATCCGTCAAGAAATGGTGACGTTAGCTCAAGGCAAACAACCAAACTTTGCCGCTTATTATATAGATGGGGTTGCTTGTATGAACATTAAACATGTACAGTCTATCCTCAGCTGGACTAACCCATTAATGCTTCAACAAGGCCACCTGGTTAAGTTTGTATACATTTTTACCAACAAAGTAATCACGGCAAGCGTGGCTATTTAACCATTTCTTGCAGTACACTGGTGTTCCAGTCCGCAAGCGAAATAGAAATCAACTCATCAGACATTTTCAATCAATATAAACAAATGAATTATTTTATTTCCTCGAGTCTATTATAAGATTAGTCAAGACACTGCTGGGTTTCTGTGTGTAGAGTACTGTGACACTGTGTTTAGCTGCTGGTGAGCGGGGTGATAATAAAGTTGAAGGGTGTGAGCCCCCTGCTGGGCAAACAATTCACATCTCTCCACAATAACACAGGTACAATGCACAGCACACCTAAAGCTTTTTTGATAGTAAAACACTCTATACAACTGCCAAAATAAAAATATAACATTTAAACCTATTAAGCTAGGTTATAAAAAGAAATACTTATGAAAATTTCTGAAGTCCTGAGTGTTCAAATGCTGTTCATAGACTTCAGTTCAACATTCAACACAATCATCCCTCAGCAGCTAAGTGGAAAGCTGAGCCTGCTGGGCCTGAACACCTCCCTCTGCAACTGGATCCTGGATTTCCTGACTGCAAGACCTCAGTCAGTCCGCATTGGGAGCACAACTTCCAGCACCACCATACTGAGCACTGGGGACCCCCAGGACTGTGTGCTCAGTCCACTGCTTTTCACTCTGCTGACTCACAACTGTGCAGCTACTCACAGTTCAAATCACATCATCAAGTTTGCTGATGATACGACTGTGGTGGGTCGCATCAGTAAGAATGACAAGTCAGCATACAGCAAAGAGGTGCAATGGCTATCAGACTGGTGCAGAGTCAACAGCCTGTCTCCGAACGTGGGCAAAACAAAAGAGATGGTTGTTGACTTCAGAAGAACATGGAGTGATCACTCTCACTGAGTCTATTGTCAGTGTGTCCTACTTTAAAACTGTTCCTACTTTCCTACATAAAAAAACACATTATATAATTTACTACAGTATATTTGCTGGCTGATAAAAGTCCAACAAGAATAGCAATATTAATCTGAAATCATTTTGAACCAGATCCAGTCATACTGTAAGGCATTCATAGTCACAAATCCATCACTTCATGAATACTTGCTTTATCAATATGTTTCATCATACACTCACCAGCCACTTTAACGGGAACTTGTTGTTGATTCTAAGATTCCTGTTCTTGGCTGGCAGGAGTGGAACCCAATGTGGTCTTCTGCTGTTACATGCAGAGATGCTTTTCTGCTTACCACGGTGTAAAAAGAGATGGTTGTCGACTTCAGAAGAACACAGAGTGACCACGCGCCACTGTACATCGACGGCTCACTTGGGGAGAACGTCAACAGCACCAAATTCCTTGGTGTTCATCTGGCAGAGAACCTCACCTGGTTCCTCAACACCAGCTCCATAGTCAAGAAAGCCCAGCAGCATCTCTACTTCCTACGTAGGCTGAGGAAAACCCATCTCCCATCATCCATCCTCACAATATTCTACAGAGGGACTATTGAGAGCATTCTGAGCAGCTGCATCATGGTCTGGTTTGGGAATTGCAGTGTCTTGGATTGCAAGACCCTACAGCGGATAGTGAAGACAGCTGAGAAGATCATCGGAGTCTCTCTTCCCTCCATCACGGATATTTACACCACATGCTGCATCCGAAAAGCTACCAGCATTGTGGCTGAGTCCACATACCCCTCACATAATCTCTTCGCCCTCCTGCCATCTGGAAAAAGGTACCGAAGCATTCGGGCCTTCATAGCCAGACTCTGTAACAGTTTCTTCCCACATGCCATCAGACTTCTCAACTCTGAGGGACTGGACTGATAACACTCGGACTGTTCAACACACCACTCACACTGCAGTCTTTGCACAGTGGACAATAAAGCACTATTGCTTTACAACGTTTACAACGTCTCCCACACACACAAGGTTTACATTTATTTATTCCCTTTTCATATACCACCTCAATATGCACACTCAACTCTGCACTTTATGTTGTTTGTGTCGTTTATTGTCTGCAGTGTTGCATTTGTTGTACTTTTGCACTTGATGTTGTATTGTAGATTGTAGTCCTGTGATGTTTAATGTAGCACCATGGTCCTAGTCTAGGTTATGATTAAAAGAACAAACTATTATTTTAGATGAGGCATGCAGGGTTTTCTTGTAAACTGATTTGTGCACATATCTGTATTTTAGTCCTTTTGCTAGCTTTAAAAAATTGAGCACAGGGGTGAAACCATCATCGTGCTTTTACCACGTAACTCTTCAGAGCATTTTTTATCACAAAGGGTAAATGCTACAATTAAGTGTAAAGTTTCACATTTATTATGCTTGGGAGGACTTTTTTTATTGAAGAAACCATATTGTGACAGTTTACTGCATGCAAAACTTACAGACTTTTGTCATTATTAATTAACTTGGATATATAGCATTTTGTGAAAAAATGGTCAAATGGATTTATAGCATTTTGAGGAAAAAAATTAAAATCATAATTTGTTTCATTTTGCATGAATTAAGGATTTTATCAGAAAGTCATATGATTTAGAGTAGTTTATAATAAACTTTTCAAATAACATTATATCAGTTTCCTTTTTCAATAATGCACAATAAAAAATGTTTTTTTTTCTCAAATTAGCAAAACTGGATAAAAAGCATTTTGCGATGAAAGTCTTCTCTTTTTTTTTAAAGCAAAGGGTCGTCTCACACCAAATATTGACTTTGTTTCATTTATTATGGCTTACTGCTGTTAGTATTTTTTTTAATGTTGAAAAATTTCATTTCATTATTTTTTAAGTCATTTTTGGTCTACAGCATTTCTTTACATGTGCCTAAGACTTTTGCACACTATTGTCTCATCTCATCTCATCTCATCTCATCTCATCTCATCTCATCTCATTATTTCTAGCTGCTTTATTCTGTTCTACAGGGTCGCAGGCAAGCTGGAGCCTATCCCAGCTGACTATGGGCGAAAGGCGGGGTACACCCTGGACAAGTCGCCAGGTCATCACAGGGCTGACACATAGACACAGACAACCATTCACACTCACATTCACACCTACGCTCAATTTAGAGTCACCAGTTAACCTAACCTGCATGTCTTTGGACTGTGGGGGAAACCGGAGCACCCAGAGGAAACCCACGCAGACACGGGGAGAACATGCAAACTCCGCACAGAAAGGCCCTCGCTGGCCGTGGGGCTCGAACCCGGACCTTCTTGCTGTGAGGCGACAGCACTAACCACTACACCACCGTGCCACCCATGCACACTATTGTATATCTGCCTAATCCTGTGCTCATATCTCACTTCATCAAGCTCGCACTTCACTTCCTGTTCTTTTATAGATTACTGTTGTATGGACTGCCTGTGCACACAGACATGATGGACAAGTAGTACACTTTGTTGAAATGTTTATTTGCTGAAAGGGAGTGAGTGAAGTGCCCTTTAGAAAGAAAATTAAACAATACAGCTGTTTAATAATTATTAATGATCATATAAACAAAAGTAATGAAAATAGTAATGAGCCTATTTAGCGAAATTTAGCCAATTTCTTTTTTCAGTTATGTTCTGGATTTCTCATCAATGAAACATTTCCATTCATTCTGGATTGTGGCTTACTGGCTGTTGTAGTAATTAAATTCAATGTACATTCACCTTTATGTTAACATGGAGAAACCCAATCAAGGAATTTACAGTTTATAATAATTCAGATGTTATAAATCTAAATTGATCAGATTATGTTTACTCAATTTATTCTCTTATTGAGCTAATACAGTAATATCCAGTACACCATCTAAAGGTTCCACCTAGTAACCGAAAGTGCTCTTTGGTTTGTCCTGCTTGAGGGAACTGTTAAAGCGTCTATATAGAATCTTACAACAAGGTATAAAAAGAGACAGGCTGTTACCCATCCAAAGAACCCTGCCAAAAAGATTTTTTTTTCTGAGTGTAGTGTAAAAAAAAAAAAAACACTAGAGCGGCGGCTACAATTATCGACAGTCCATAATTATCGACACCTTTTCAGATTTACCAATAAAAACTATTTTACAAAGGTGAGTTTCATTTACAACAGTTATTATTGGTTAATTAATTAACCGGAAGACCCGCCTCGCCCTTTGAGCTTGTCGTCTGATGACACAGCTCGTTACCTGAGATGGTATTATTTTTATCACGATCAGCAATTTGAGGAAAACCCGGACGTTATCATCGCAGGTAAGCATGGTGGAAAGATCATGGACATCTTTTTACTTCTCAAATTCACCGATATTTCATGATCTCCTCCTTATCGAAACCTACTTTGTTTCTTCCTCTTTCATTTGGCAGTCGCCATTTTGTATCTAAACGCGCATTTGAGAAGTCACGTGAGGTGTCAATAATAGTGATCGCTTTCACCGGTGTCCACCATTTTTGACACCCTGTGGAATTAAGCCACATGTCACATTTACAACTGTTAGGGATCGATCTTTGTGTAACATTGTTGAAGTAGATGAAGTACTTTAAAAAATACAAGTGCTGTGATTTATTATATATTTTTTTCTGATTCATAACAGAATGGAATGTTTATACAGTATGTTTATTGCAGTATACTGCAATAAATAGAATTAGATCAGAATTAAATTCCTAGCATATATTTAAAAAATTACATGCTTGTAATATTCAGATTTTTCTATTCCATTCAGAATGTTTTTTTTTTTTTTTTGCAGTTTGTTGTAAATATCTGCCACATATTACAATATCAGTAGACATTTTATATTTTCGTTCGAGGAATGACATGCGATCTTTGACCTGGATTTTCATGTGGATACAATGTCAATTTCCTGTTGACATTTATTGGTAAACAACAAAACTAGAAATTAATACAAACAACGAATGGTTAACAAAGTGATCGACGAAAAGACTTAGAAAGTGGAACAAAAAGAGTTTCTGACACAAGTTAAACATTATCAGTTCATTTGTTTACAAATATTAGAATTACTTCCTCATTTACGTAAGCACTGACATTCATATATTTATATAGAAGATATTTTGTACAAAATATAAGTCTATGTAAAACAAATTTTAAATAAAAACTATGTTTTGTTAACTTAATACCACATACCGATTATTTTTTATTTATAAATAATCATCTGGATGTCAATAATTGTGGAATGGTGTCGATAACTGTGGACAAAGGCATCGATAATTGTGGAACAGTGTCACGTGATCTGATACGCGAAATAATCAGGAATCAACTCTTTTTTTTCCCAGTGGAAGTTTGCATAACTATTCATGAATAATTTACATATTAAAAGTATTTTCTACTTTTGCAGTGGCCAAAAGATCATTAAGGTGTCTATAATTGCTCTAGCAAGAAATTTTTTTTTTTTTTTAAAAATGCAACACTTTACTCAGTTGACATTTAATATTTAAACCTAAATCAAAGCTGTCTCTAAAATCCTCAAGCCCTATTTGGCTTATTTTGCAAAATGCCATATATTTCATTCAAATAATAATAATAATAATAATAATAATAATAATAATAATAATAATGTATACTGTGTAAAGAATAAAACCTTTCAGGATGTGCTGTTATAGGAATAATGGGCAGAATGTGCAGAAGTGTTTTATTCCACTTATAGTATAGTAATTTAACAACAATTCTAACACTAGATCATACTTTTTATGCATCCATCTATGAATCCATCCAAGATTCTCATTAGCACACTATGTCAAGAACGATTGGTTGAATGTTTTTAGGATTTATAGGGAATTATCTTTGGAACCAACTGATGACCTGATCAGATTTTGGAATTGATCCAAAGAGGATTAAGGTCAAATGTCTGAGAGAGTTTTATTTTAATGGTACTTCTGGCATACAAATTAGTAACAAGAAGCACTAGACATGGTGTTGGCTTGCTGGAGAGACTTGGCATCCCCAGTGACAGAGATGGCATCGAATTCTATTTGTTATCCTCTTCTTTCAGCTGTTCCCGTTTGGGGTTGCCACAGCGGATCATCATGGTCTGCATATTTGATTTGGCATAGGTTTTTACACCGGATGCCCTTCCTGACGCAACCCTCCCAAATCTATCCTGGCTTGGGACCGTCACTCAGTATTCACTGGCTCGTGCAACACCAGTAGCTGGGTATTTTACCTAATCTGCATGTCTTTGAACTGTGGGAGGAAACCGGAGCACCCGGACGAAACCTACACAGACACGGGGAGAACATGCAAACTCCACACAGAAGGGCCCCTGTTGGCAGTGAGGTTTGAACCCAGAACCTTCTAGTTGTGAAATCACGGTGCTAACTACTGCTCCACCATGCCACCCACAGTGTTATCCATTTATTGTTAAATGTTTAATGCTGTGGAATCTTTGCAAAATAAGTTAGTACCTGTTATCACTTACATTATAGCAGCTCTAAAGAGTCATTTCCTCACCAGCCTCTCTCTCATTCTCTCTCGAAGTTAATAAGAAAAAAATGCATATTTTCATATTACAGTGAAAACACAAAGTCCTGAAGACTCTCTTGTGTCAGAAAACATGTCTGACTTTTATAAAGCATTGACAATGGAGACTGCTTCCAAAAATGCTCAATAAGGGCTCCTGAGTGGTGCAACAGAAAATTGTTTGTCTTGTCATCTAGAGATTGAGAGTTTGAATCCTGATGATGGCATAGCCATCCATAGCTGGGACAGTGCAAAATTGGCTGCAATCTCAGGGAGGAAGGAGTGGCATACACTTTCTCCCCATCAGTCACAGCAGCACTAGCCAATCATGGGGATCTGTAAGCTCACGCATACAGAAGGGATTGGATAGCAGTTTCCTCCAATAATGCAATTGGCTATCTACACCTGCCTCGGAGGAAGCATGTAATAGCCTTTGCCCTCCCTGGTTGGTAGCTGTTGTGTGAGGGATAGATGCCTGATGAGTTGAAGTGGGCCATGATTAAATTAGGGACAAAATCAGGGAAAATGCTAAATAAATATCTCCTCACAAGGAAAATTTAGCATATCAACAATCACACACATTTTTACACACAAATCCCTGTATACTTACTATAGAGGTGAAAACACATTACAATGAGTGCATTAATATACACTTTGTCTGAGCCATGCTGTAAAAAAAAATGAATCAAAATGAATCTTCTGACCAATCATAATTAAGTATAGTGGTGCTTGAAAGTTTATGAACCCTTTAGAATTTTCTATATTTCTGCATAAATATGACCTAAAACATCATCAGATTTTCACACAAGTCCTAAAAGTAGATAAAGAGAACCCAGTTAAACAAATGAGACAAAAATATTATACTTGGTCATTTATTTACTGAGGAAAATGATCCAATATTACATATCTGTGAGTGGTAAAAGTATGTGAACCTCTAGGATTAGCAGTTAATTTGAAGGTGAAATTAAAGTCAGGTGTTTTCAATCAATGGGATGACAATCAGGTGTGAGCAGGCACCCTGTTTTATTTCAAGAACAGGGATCTATCAAAGTCTGATCTTCACAACACGTGTTTGTGGAAGTGTATCATGGCATGAACAAAGGAGATTTCTGAGGACCTCAGAAAAGCGTTGTTGATGTTCATCAGGCTGGAAAAGGTTACAAAACCATCTCTAAAGAGTTTGGACTCCACCAATCCACAGTCAGACAGATTGTGTACAAATGGAGGAAATTCAAGACCATTGTTACCCTCCCCAGGAGTGGTCGACCAACAAAGATCACTCCAAGAACAAGGTGTGTAATCATCAGCGAGATCACAAAGGACCCTAGGGTAATTTCTAAGCAACTGAAGGCCTGTCTCTCACATTGGCTAATGTTAATATTCATGAGTCCACCATCAGGAGAACACTAAACAACAATGGTGTGCATGGCAGGATTGCAAGGAGAAAGCCACTGCTCCCCAAAGAGAACGTTGCTGCTCATCTGCAGTTTGCTAAAAGATCACGTGGACAAGCCAGAAGGCTATTGGAAAAATGTTTTGTGGACAGATGAGACCAAAATAGAACTTTTTGGTTTAAATGAGAAGAAGTGTTATGTTTGGAGAAAGGAAAGCACTGCATTCCAGCATAAGAACCTTATCCCGTCTGTGAAACATGGTGGTGGTAGTATCATGGTTTGGGCCTGTTTTGCTGCATCTGGGCCAGGATGGCTTGCCATCATTGATGGAACAATGAATTCTGAATTATACCAGCAAATTCTAAAGGAAAATGTCAGGACATTTGTCCATGAACTGAATCTCAAGAGAAGGTGGGTCATGCAGCAAGACAACGACCCTAAGCACACAAGTCGTTCTACCAAAGAATGGTTAAAGAACAAAGTTAAATGTTTTGGAATTGCCAAGTCAAAGTCCTGACCTTAATCCAATCAAAATGTTGTGGAAGGACCTGAAGCCAGCAGTTCATGTGAGGAAATCCACTAACATCCCAGAGTTGAAGCTGTTCTGCACGGAGGAATGGGCTAAAATTCCTCCAAGCCGGTGTGCAGGACTGATCAACAGTTACCGGAAACATTTAGTTGCAGTTATTGCTGCACAAGGGGGTCACACCAGATACTGAAAGGAAAAGTTCACATACTTTTGCCACTCACAGATATGTAATATTGGATCATTTTCCTCAATAAATAAATAGCCAAGTATAATATTTTTTGGGCTTTTTTCACCTTTATTGGATAGGACAGTGTAGAGACAGGAAATGAGCAGGAAAGAGAGACAGGGAGGGATCGGGAAATGACCTTGGGTTGGAATCGAACCTGGGTCCCCGGATTTATGGTATGGCGCCTGAGCCACGACGCCCCCCAAGTATAATATTTTTGTCTCATTTGTTTAACTGGGTTCTCTTTATCTACTTTTAGGACTTGTGTGAAAATCTGATGATGTTTTAGGTCATATTTATGCAGAAATATAGAACATTCTAAAGGGTTCACAAACTTTCAAGCACCACTGTATTCAACAGCATTAACTCAGACAGTTGTGAGTAGTGGACTGTTGTAGTATTATTTCTGAAGAATGATTCAAATGAAGTCTAAACATTACAAGGTCTTTTATCATCTTTTACACTATTACGATTTGTCATTTCTGTTGACTTTATGCCACTTTTATTATACACTGTCTGGCCATAAAAGGGTGGCCATTTGGATTTAAATAAGCAATCACTTAAGAGCATTTGACTGGATAATTACTGTAGTGATTAATATGTTTCAGCTGGCAACAATTCTTTGAAACCCTACCTCATGCAGTAAGCAGCTTCTCATTTCTTAAACAACCATGTCGGATGGTGTATCATGTGGTCTTGGAAAAGATGTTATTCTGTCAGAACCACTTTCATCAAGGAACATTTACATTGCAATATTTACAACAGTTGGCTCTGTTCTGGGACCTCCCTGCCCGTCCATGTGCATATGTGGAAAGCCTTGGGGCAGGGAGAGCACACCTCCCTGCCCTAACATGTGCCTACATAGAAAGGCTAAAGCAGGGAGAGCCACAGCAACCCCCAGGGTACAGAACAGAGCAGGCATCGATGACAACAGAGATGACATTGATTAAGTTTGGAATATGGGACCTCTCTGCCCTTTCACGTGTCTATGTGGAAAGCCTTGAGGCAGGGAAAGCACCTCACTGTCCTTCCATGTGCTTGCATGGAAAGGCTAAAGCAGGAAGAGTGGCAGCAGCAAAAATGGCATGGATTAAGGGACCTCCCTGCCCTTCCACATGCCTACATGGAAAGCCTTGAAGCAGGGAGAGCAGCTCCCTACCCTTCCATGTGCCTGCATGGAACGGCAAAAGCAGGGAGGGCAGCAGCAGTGGAAATGGCATGGATTAAGGGACCTCCCTGCCCTTCCATGTGCCTATGTGGAAAGCCTTGAGGCAGGGAGAGCAGCTCCCTTCCCTTCCATGTGCCTGCATGGAATGGCTAAAGCAGGAAGGGCAGCAGCAGTGGAAATGTCATGGATTAAGGGACCTCCCTGCCCTTCCACATGCCTACATGGAAAGCCTTGAAGCAGGGAGAGCAGCTCCCTACCCTTCCATGTGCCTGCATGGAACAGCAAAAGCAGGGAGGGCAGCAGCAGTGGAAACAGCATGGATTAAGGGACCTCCCTGCCCTTCCATGTGCCTATGTGGAAAGCCTTGAGGCACGGAGAGCACCTTCATGCCCTTCCATGTGCCTACAAGGAATGGCTAAAGCAGGAAGGGCATCAGCAACAAAAATGCATGGATTAGGGATCTAAGCTTCTTTGACAAGGGCCAAATGCAATGGTTAGATCACTGGGTCAACACATCTCCAATTTTCTAGGTCATGGGGGTGTTCCTGGTATGCAGTTATCGTCATCTATCAAAAAGTGGTCCAAGGAAGGACAATCAATGAACCACAAAAGAGCACCTGCACAACTGCTGAAAAGTTAATGCTGGCTATAATAGGTGTTAGAATGAACAGCGCATCACAGCTTGGGCTGTGGAACTGCAGAGTGGTCAGGGCACTCATGCTAACTCCTATCCGCCAAGGAAAGTGCCTACAATAGGCATGTGAGCATCAGAACTGGACCATGGAGCAATGGAAGAAGGTGGCCTAGACTTGGTTGTGAGTTGGCATCAATGATACAGAAATGACATTGATTAAAGTCAGACAGCATGAAAGGGGAGGAGTTGGGGTGGAGGTGGGTTGCAAAAAGGCTTGCAGAGGAAGCAGCAAAGGTAGGCAGGTTAAAGCAGCTTAAATAAGGTGCTCTATGAGAGATTTGCCAATAGAATGCGTAGAAGAGAATCAGTTGAGCTGATGTGGGCTGGCTTGAGATTAGCTGCAGTCAGCTAATGTAGCTGGGATTGAGGGCTGAGCTTGGCTTTGTGGCCTGTCAGAACTACACTCAATTTCTGTCAGAACCACTTTTGTCAATGAACAATATTTACATTGCAATATTTGCAACAGTTGTGTTTGGTGGGTGGCTCTGTTCTGGGACCTCCCTGCCCTTCCACATGCATACATGGAAAGACTAAAGCAGGGAGAGCCGCAGCAAAAAAAAAAACCAAACACCATGCCAGGCAGACCTCCCTGGCCTTCCATGCTTTCATGGAAGAGCCAGCAGGAGGAGCTTGCTGAACTATTAAGTAGGAAGCAAGTTAAACTAAGATGCAATATGATGAACCGTCAACTTCATGGAAGATATGTGGTAATCTTGACTGACCATGATCTTAAACAATCGGTGAAGTCAAATCATACAAAATCAAAAGTAGAACTCACGGCTGTGTTTAATAGTGACAGTAAGGGCATTTCTCTATGCACACAAGAACTCACAGGATTGGAACTAAACAGCTGTGTAGCTATAAGGAAACCACTTGTTAGTGAGACTAATCAGAAGAAAATGGTTCAATTTGCTAGAGAGCACAAAGATTGCACTCTAAAGCAATAGAAAAAGGTCATGTGGTCTAATGAGTCCAGATTGGCCCTATTCCTGAGTGATGGGTGTGTCAGGGTAAGAAGGGAAGTGCATCAAGTGATGCACCCATCATGCATAGTGGCCACTGTATAGGCCTCTGGAGGCAGTGTTATGATCTGGAGTTGATTCAGTTGGTCAGGTCAAGGCTCAGCAATGATATCCATCCATCCATCCATCCATCCATCCATCCATCCATCCATCCATCCATCCATCCATCCATCCATCCAACCATTATCTGTAACTGCTTATCCTGTGCAGGGTTGCGGGCAAGCTGGAGCTTATCTCAGCTGACTATGGGTGAGAGGCGGGGTACACCCTGGACAAGTCGCCAGATCATCGCAGGGCTGACACATAGAGACAAACGGCAATTGACTAACCTGAATGTACTGACTGACCAGGTTATCACATCAATGGATTTTTTTTCTTCCCTGATGGCATAAAATTAGGGCCCAAATTATGAGAGAGTGGTTCGGGGAGGATGAGGAATAATTTTCACACATGAATTGGCCACCACAGAGCCCCGACCTTAACCTCACTGAAAGTCTTTGGGATGTCCTGCAGAAAACTTTACAGTGATTCGACTCTCTCATCATCAAAACAAAATCTCGGCAAAAAAATTAATGCAACTCTGGATAGAAATAAATGTTGTGACATTGCATAAAGTAGTTGAAACAATGCCATGGTAATTGCACAAAGTAATCAAAGCTAAAGGCAGTCCAATGAAATATCAGTGTGTGCAACTCTTTTTTTAGGCAGTGTATAAGGAAAATGTTAGTGTAATAATGCACATACAAAATTATTTATCAACCAGGATCATTGAATGTGCTTTCCAATGAAGGTACCACGCCTTTAAATTTGATACCTGGTGGGTGCGTAAGTTCCAATAGAATAACTAGAAACAAACAAAGGGAACTCGCACACCTATACAGTATGCCGATGTAATAATGTACTTGTATTGCATATTAAAACAAACAAAAAGTGCTACCCAAGTGAAAAGTGCAAACGTTTCGGTCACAATCAGACCATCCTCAGTGCAATTAAAAATAAAGACACGCCCATATATAGACAAGGCCACGTACACGGAAGACAGGTGGTAGACCTACAACCAAGCTTGAATACAGGTTAGGGTGCATAGATAAAGACATCCTCTCATCAGTACCGTTCCTGTTATGATTTAACTAATGACATAATTTATAGTCATAATAGATGTCATAAGAAAAGAAAATAACAACAAAAATAATAACGCTGTTCAGGCTGCAAAAAGACATGGAACAAATAATACTTTGAAAATGTGAACCTTATTACTGAAACAGACTAATTGGACAATAAATAATGAATTATAATTTTTTATAAAAGTATGTAAAGAAATAATTTTAGGATCCACCATGACCCAAACCAGGATAAAGCAGTTGCTGAAGATTAATTAATTAAGCAGTTAAGTAAGTAATGATTTTTGTATTAGTGTACTGAATCTTGCCATCTACAAAATGTTTTAGCTTGAGTGACTTTTTTTATAACTTTCTTAAAATTTACTGTGTTACATAATAAATATAATTAAACATATCCTGTAAATCAAAGCGGTTCACTGAGAATAATTATTAAAAATGATTTTGCAGCTGTTTGATTATATCAAGAAATATACTAAGAATCAATGTTGTGTTTAATGGCTACTTATATGGAACCCTGTGATTTTGAAGTCTAGCGATTAATTGCAATATTTTCAAATAATCCTGACCAGCATACATAACTGTAATTAGGAGATTGTGTAATAACTGTGACAGACTTTAGCATTATTCTTCCTAAATTCCTCATTAAATGGATTCCTAAGAATGTTCAGTATGGCTTGTCTCTTTTCTTAATAATATTGACATTATAATATTGGGTTATAAGCTTTAATAGAAAGGCACAGCACTCCTATAAAAATGAATATCTGTGGTAGGCCAATAGCTATCTGCCTGAACTTACAAGTTCTCTTACCTGACAGGAATGTTTCTAGCTATTGAAAAGACCGGGGCTAAGTCAAGTTTTCCTGGGGCTTGCGTTTTTTAAGGGAGATTGTCACAGATAGATTGGTGAGGTTATATCTAACTTTACAAGAAATATCACCCACACACATTCAGAGGTTATGACATCGTTATTAGTGATTTTTGCACTGCTCTTTAAATTTTTGTACTTCACTTCAGCTTTTGTCTCCTTATTATTAAATTATCAACACCCATAATGTCTGAGGAAACTGACACATGTGTCAACTGACTATTAAATATCACTAGTAAAATTTATCATCAGTTAAGTAAACATATATAATTTCTCACTCACATACAGTATCTCTCCTTTAGGACCACAAAGACAAAGTCTAAGCTACATTATTATGTTACAACCTCCAAAATTCCAGATGACGTCCCATCTCACAAGACTATTATCATATTAATATGTCTTCAAAGTTTCTCTCACACATGCACACACATAAATACCATTTTCTCTAATGCATCCAGGCTCAGTTGACTGCAGCAGCTCATTTGCTGTGTCTGGACAACGCAAGTGTATGTTGACATTAATAATGTGTGGCAAAACAAAAACAAAAAAATAATAATTTTATCCCAATATGTGACTAATATGCCAAAGGCTGGGACAGTACAGTGGTGTAGTGGCGAGCACTGTTGCCTCACAGCAAGAAGATTCTGGGTTCGAGCCCAGTGGCCGACAGGGGTCTTTCTGTGTGGAGTTTGCATGTTCTCCCCGTGTCTGTGTGAGTTTCCTCCGGGTGCTCTGGTTTCTCCCACAGTCCAAAGACATGCAGCTTAGGCTAACTGGTGGCTCTAACTTGACCGAAGGCGTGAGTGATTGTTTGAAAGAAAGAAAGAAAGAAAGAAAGAAAGAAAGAAAGAACAACTTTATTCATCACACACTTGTGAAATTTCCTCTTTGCATTTAACCCATCTGAAGCATTGAACACACACATGCACACACACGAGCAATGAGCACACACACATACCCAGAGCAGTGGGCAGCCATGCTAACAGCGCCCAGGGAGCAGTTGGGAATTAGGTGCCTCGCTCAAGGGCACCTCAGCCCAAGGCCGTCCCATATTAACCTAACCTGCATGTCTTTTGGATTGTGGGAGAAACCAGAGCACCTGGAGGAAACCCACGCAGACATGAGGAGAACATGCAAACTCCACACAGAAAGGCCCTTGCCGGCCGCTGGGTTCGAACCCAGAACTTTCTTGCTTTGAGGCAACTGTGCTAACCACTACACCACCGTGACACCCGCAGCATAGCTGTTTCTGTGTCAGACCTGGCGACTTGTCCAGGGTGTACCCCGTCTCTTGCCCATAGTCAGCTGGGATAGGCTCCAGCTTGCCCGCAACCCTGCACAGGATAAGTGGTTACGGATAATGGATGGGTGGGATGGATGCCAAAGGCTGGCTATGGTGTGGTCGGCTGGCTGGTTCCGTGTCGACTACATGCAGCATTAAAACGTGATTAAATCATGTCAGGGCAACTAATGGTGTCTACAGTATATGAACACAAATTGTTGTTGACCTGTTAAATAAACTTAGTCAGGGCAAATAGACCACCACTATAGATATTCATTAAAGTGCTGGAACTTTGAGCTTGCTTGGCACACTAATCATACAGACCCTATGCTGTCAATTCAAAATAACCAGGCTACACGGAGCATTTTTTGTGCATCAACACAATTCGATAGGTTATATTGTTGATTCATTCTATATACACACCCCCGGTTGATGACTTACCATCTGTTTTCATTTTGAAAAATTCAACAATAGTGGATTTTTTAAAGTCATCTTCCAACCAGTTCTGAATGTTCTTCTGTTGGCAGTTACCAAAATTTTGAATGTGCACTGTGCAGTGCTCAATTATGTCCCCCCTCCCTGATTCACTTGTGTTCCCCCCTCTGTCTTCGGACACTGCATGTCAAGTTCTGATCTGTTTCGGTCAGTTTTCTATTAATTTCTTACTTTTTGGAGGGCAAAAATACCTAGGGCTATAGCCCCGAGTGATAGGGCCTAACGACGTCACTATTCCCTGCTATAGCTGGCATCAGATTTAGCAAATATCTGGTTTTGGCAGAGCATGAGGAACCGGTAATTAAATTCCAGTTATGTGCGAGCGTATCGTCTGTGGTGGCAGCTCCGTTTATCCTCCCTAACAAGGCACAGAGAAAGATGGAGCAGAGGAAAGGAACAAATGTCTCAGGGGGGAGAAAATGGAACTGGAAATGGCTGAATTGTTGGGAGGAAGCCAAATTACACTGGATCTCACTGGTGGATCAGTTGTGGCTACAGCCCCGTATAATGTCTACACAAATATTGCAAGTAGGTGTGTGATGATGTACAGATATACTGTGATTAGGACATTTTATATTCTGTATATCAATGACATTAAGTTATGGTATACTGGTATAGATGAAAGATGCACCACATGCCTGGTGTCATGATTTCTTCTCACTGTTTCCATGTTTCATGTATTGTGCATTTCTGATCATGGATAACTGAAGTGATGCTATTTTGAACCAACACTGAACATCTCATCTCATTATCTCTAGCCACTTTATCCTGTTCTACAGGGTCACAGGCAAGCTGGAGCCTATCCCAGCTGACTATGGGCGAAAGGCAGGGTACACCCTGGACAAGTCACCAGGTCATCACAGGGCTGACACATACAGTAGACACAGACAACCATTCACACTCACACCTACGGTCAATTTAGAGTCACCAGTTAACCTAACCTGCATGTCTTTGGACTGTGGGGGAAACCGGAGCACCCGGAGGAAACCCACACGGACACGGGGAGAACATGAAAACCCCACACAAGAAAGGCCCTCACCGGCCACGGGGCTCGAACCTGGACCTTCTTGCTGTGAGGCGACAGCGCTAACCACTACACCACCGTGCCGCCCCAATACTGAACATGGGGACATTTATTTTTGTTTCTGTGTGAATTATCAGTTTAACTGAAAGGTACATGGTACGGTTACCTCACGGTTCTGGAGCTCCCAATTCGAGCCTGGACTTTCTCATGTCCATGTGGGGTTCTTCCAGGCTTTCTAGTTTCTTCCTACCTGGAAGTTGGATTGGTTATGCTAAATAGCCACTAAGTGTGATTATGTGTGTTAACAGTGTCCTGTGATGGACTGGCAAACCATCTAGGATGTATTCCCATATTCAATGTCCCCAGGATAGGCTCCAGATAGCAGCTACTGAAGATGAATGAATAAATGAATGAATGAATGAATGAATGAAATCATCAGGATTTTAACTTGTAAGCTGTTCATAGCAGTGCAAAACATTAGACAGTTACACCATTCAGAAACTTTAGTTGATGTACTTTAAATTAGCTTTTGTATAGTCCAGCATTATTCATTTCTTTAAAAGTTACAGTACATAAAATGCAAAAATAATATAAACTTATATCAATCAATATTCTAAGTTCCTAAAGCTGAGATTCTTTTCGGCAGTTAATTTTTCCCCTCCTCCTTCACTAAAGCCATTTATTAACATAAGTATTTACATTGGATCTTTAAAAAATGACAATAACTTGAAAGGTTCTTTTTGGTTGTTTCTCTAAAGAAACATTTAAACAGTATCTTTCTTTCACGAAGGGTACCAAGTACCTTCAGGAATGAATATTTTGAAGATTTTATATAGCTTTTTCTGCTGTTTAATTACATTTGAGAAATTTGACAGTCATTTAATGCTTAATTTCTGACAATATAAACTGATAACCATTGATAACATTTATACCTCCACCAACTTTGTTGGAGGAGGTTATGTTTTCGCCTCCGTTAGTTGGTTGGTTGGTTGGTTGGTTGGTTGGTTGGTTGGTTGGTTGGTTGGTTTCCAACGTAACTAAAAAATAGTGAACGGAGTTTGATGCAATTTTGAGGAAAGGTGGGCCATGGGCGAAGGACCAACTGGTTAGATTTTGATGCAAATCCGAATATGTGGCTTGGCAGAGGTATGCATTCTACCAAGTCCCCTTTCTAATTATTTAATTTTATATATTCCATTCATCCATTAGCTGTAGCCGCTTATTCTGTTCTACAGGGTCGCAGGCAAGCTGGAGCCTATCACAGCTGACTATGGGCGAGAGGCGGGGTAAACCCTGGACAAGTTGCCAGGTTATCGCAGGGCTGACACACAGAGACAAATAACCATTCACACCTACGATCAATTTAGAGCCACCAATTAGCCTAACCTGCATGTATTTGGACTGTGGGGGAAACCGGAGCATCCGGAGGAAACCCACGCAGACACGGAGAGAACATGCAAACTCCACACAGAAAGGCCCTCGCCGGCCGCTGGGCTCGAACCCAGGACCTTATTGCTGTGAGGTGACAGTGCTAACCACTACACCACCGTGCAAATTTTAATATTGCTGGGCTCGAACCCAGGACCTTCTTGCTGTGAGGCGACAGTGCTAACCACTACACCACCATGCTGCCCATTTATATATATTATTTATATTTATTTTTTGATCTGTTAAGTTGGTGTCAGTGACAAAATTTTAATATTGCACTGACATCTTTTTTGTGTTTTTCCTGCTCTAACACATCCAGTATGAGCCATTTCATAAGGGGCAGGGGGATTGACAGACACCCGAGATGTTCACCAGAATTTACAATATATTGAAGTAGCCACTAGTTTATGGATGCTTTCAATACATGGTACCTTTAAAGAGAAACTGCATTTCATTCATTAATATATATATATATATATATATATATATATATATATATATATATATATATATATATATATATATATATTCAATAACCACTGCGGTGAATCTGGAGCCTATCCTGGGAACACTGGTCATGAAGCAGTAATACATCACAGGGCACCCTGGAAACATGCATTCACACTCATTCATACCTAGGGGCAATTTAGAGTCACCAAGTGAGTACCAGTATGTTTTTGGGAGGTGGAAGGAAGAACCTAGAGAAACCAGAGGAAACCAACATGGGAGAACATATGACACGCCATACAGACAGTAACCTGAGCTATATATATGCAATGTTTTATACTCTGGCAAATAAGCAACACATCATTTTAGTTCTTCATTAACCTGGTGCATCTGTAATGTTTTATTTGTAATGTCCATTGCGAATACTGAATATTTTTGGTTCATATGCTGCATTTTTCAAGGAATAATGTGTTTCAAGGAATAATTTGTAAAAAAAAAAAGAGACCCATGTTATAAACAGAGTGTATAAATACAAACAATGGTGCAGAAATCTCAGGATATGAATTCCTGTGCACAGGCCTGGTCATGTATTACATTTGTCTTGGGTTATTTGTATTACTTTTGGACCTTGGAAAGTTGCTTTATAAATGAAAATGAAAAGGACCAGATGTGAAATCAATCCTATTCATGTTTTGTTTCAATCATAGCGGAAACATAAATTGTAGTAAAACCTATAATTTATACCTGTTTCAGGGTTCTAACTAGGCCTTTTCAGCATATCGGGCCGATACGCAATGTTTCCTTACCGCTACGCCCACAATATTGCTGACACGCCTGTAAAAGTTGCTGCTACACTAATAAAAAGACTTGTCAATCTTGAAAACGTGGTCTTTTGTTTAATTTTCTCTTGTTATCCCCACGCGGTGGTGACAGCGTGCCGCCATGCAAATGCTCTACATTCGGACCTATTCCACTCCCCGTCCACGTAAGCGCCCAGTGCATGGCTGCCCGAGTAGTTCCGTGTGGAGATTGTCACTGATCATGCTAGTCCAGTTTACCTCCTTCCTTATGCTGTATTCATGGTAAAGTGCCATCCGTGTTAAGAGGCACTTATGCGCCATGCACGTAATACGTGCCAGTCCCCGAGTTAGATCTGGATAGTCATGTATTGTAATTGAATAGCTGAAGCTGAAAATAAAGCTGACACTTGGTGAACATCAACTGGTTGTTTTATTCTTATTCCATAAATATGTCACCAATATAGTTGAATATTAATAAGTCTTCGATAAGTCTTCAATCAAAAATAATCACAGCAACTTTTGGCAAAAAAAAAAAATCTCATTAGTAATAGGCATATAAGACGCTCGCTGGCTGTGCTGTAAAAATTGTGCATACAGACGCTCATCTAAGTTTCCAAATCTGTCATTGCTTAACTCCTGAATATTTTCTATTGTGAATACTATCATTAAAAAGCTTATCATTTCTTCTTTCCAAAGAAATTCATCTTGGCAAGCTCTGTTCAGGGCAGCACAGTGGTGTAGTGGTTAGCGCTGTCGCCTCACAGCAAGAAAGTCCGGGTTCGAGCCCCGTGGCCGGCGAGGGCCTTTCTGTGTGGAGTTTGCATGTTCTCCCCGTGTCCACGTGGGTTTCCTCCGGGTGCTCCGGTTTCCCCCACAGTCCAAAGACATGCAGGTTAGGTTAACTGGTGACTCTAAATTGACCGTAGGTGTGAGTGTGAATGGTTGTCTGTGTCTACTGTATGTGTCAGCCCTGTGATGACCTGGCGGCTTGTCCAGGGTGTACCCCGCCTTTCGCCCGTAGTCAGCTGGGATAGGCTCCAGCTTGCCTGCGACCCTGTAGAACAGGATAAAGCGGCTAGAGATAATGAGATGAGATTTTGTATTCAGTATACAGAAATCTATGTGCCTGCCAATTTCCATGGAAATACCTTGAAAAATAAAAAAAGTTATTAAGAAAAAACATTTGATCTCCTTCATTAATGAGGCCCATTTTGGACCATGTGATCCTCATACAGAATATTATGGCAGTTTTCTAAAAATTAAGCCGTTTCTTCAATCTTTGATTTGTAATATTTCAAGAATAGATAAACATTTTAATTCTGTAAAAAAAAAAAGTATGTTGTTCAGCATTCAATTGTGAATTCAATGAGACCAGTTTCAAGCAATTTGGACTGAATTTAAATTTTCACTTAATCTGCCTATTAATATTACCAAAAAAAGTGTGACTTTCAGAGAGGCCTGCAAGTACCAGGAAATGCACTAGAATGCATCTCCGAGCATGTAGAACCCGTGAGCTTTCAGGGGCCTGAGACAGCCCCCGAACTCCCACCCCTTATGACTAGACCCACTCATTACTACTTACTCAAACTTCCGCTGGAAAAAAAAGAGTTGATTCCTGATTACTTAGCGTATCAGATCACGACACCGTTCCACAAATATTGACACCTTTTCTACAGTTATCAACATCTTTCCACAATTATCGATATTCAGTTGATTATTTTTAAAAAAAATGATCAGTATGTGGTATTAAGTTAGGGGTCATCCATAATTTTCATCAATATCATGAGTCTACAAAGAATAGACTTTTGAGCAACCCCCCCCCCCCCAAAAGTGTACATTAGCGGACAAAAAAACGATGATGGATCTACGTGGAATAGGAATTCAAAATAAAACCATGTCTTGTATTACTGTTTATTAAAATCGGATGACAGGACAATGCAAAGATTCACAAGAGAAGAAAAGAAGACACAAGACGGGTCCAGAAGTTTTCATAGAAAGCAGGCGATTCATTTTTCAGTCGCCCCAGGATTTCGCGGGCCTTTTTTGTGATTGTTGCGGGCTAAAATGTCTGATGTTGCGGGGTGTGGCAGCAGGGGCGTGGTCAAGCACCGGTCTGTGACAGGAGGGCGGAGTCAGGGAAGGTGAGTGGCAGATTCACTACACCTGAGAGCAATTAACCTGTGTTTGTGTCTTCCCAATGACCGCGCCCTACTTAAGGAGGGAGAGCGAGAGCAGAGGGGCTCTTGCTGAACCTGACGCTGAATGTGTGTGTGTCTGAAAAGTGCACATAATTATTAGGCTGAAAAGTGTAATAATAAAACGAGCTGTCAAACCTGATCTCTGTCCTGCCGTCCTCTGTGCTCCACCCACGAACACTGAACCGCTACAGTGGTACCGAAACCCGGGACCTGGAGCACAGCAGCCTCCCAGCCCCATGGAGTCCTCCCCGTTCGCGGAACTGATCCACGCCCTCGCCACGGCCCAGCAAAGCCAGCACCAGGCGCTACTCACCCTTCGAAAGGAGCAAGAAGAGCGGTTCGAGGCCCTGGTGTTGGCCCAACAAGAAGATTGCCAGGCGTTCCGGCACCTCCTCGCGTCGGCGGGGCCCACCAGCGCTCCTACCGCGGGCCCGTCTCCCCTCACCGTCACCAAGATGGGCCCGCAGAACGACCCCGAGGCGTTCATCACGCTCTTTGAGCAAATCGCCGAAGCCTCGGGGTGGCCGATGGAGCAGCGCGTGGCGCGCCTCCTCCCCCTGCTCACGGGAGAAGCACAGCTGGCCGCGCTACAGCTCCCCGCCGACCGCCGGCTGGCCTACGTGGACCTCCGCCGGGCCGTCCTCCAGCGCATGGGGCGCACTCCAGACCAGCAGCGCCAGCGCATCCGCGCGCTGCGCTTGGAGGAAGTCGGCCGGCCGTTCGCGTTTGGCCAGCAGCTCCGGGATGCCTGCTGGCGGTGGCTGAGGGCCAACAACCGCGACGCCGAAGGAATCCTCGACCAGGTGGCGCTGGAACAGTTCGTCGCGCGCTTGCCAGCAGGAACCGTGGAGTGGGTCCGGTGCCACCGCCTGGCGTCGCTGGATCGAGCAGTCGAGCTGGCGGAGGACCATTTGGCGGCTGTACCGGCGGCAGGACAGCAGATGGCGGCATCTCTTCTCTCCTCTTCTCTCTCTCTCTCTCTCCCCCTCCTCCTGTGTCCCGTCCTCGCCCCATTCCCCCTCCGCGGAGGCGGGGGCCGGCACCACCCCAGCCGGCCCGCCGCACCGCGGTGCCCTCCCGTTTCTCCCTTCTATGTCTGTCTCTCCCCCACCTCAGGTGAGTGAGCCCCAGATCACCAGTGCAGAGGGAAAGCCCGGGCTGGTTTGCTGGTGCTGCGGGGAGCCGGGCCACCTTCAACAGCAGTGCACAGCAATGGAAGTGGGCGCGGTGGTTCGGATCCCCGACGCGCCAGAGGCCGCCCTCGATCGGGCCGGAGCGTATCGCATACCGGTGAGTATCCAAGGGGCTACATATCAGGCGTTGGTGGATTCGGGTTGTAATCAGACCTCAATTCGCCAAAGCCTGGTTCAAAACGAGGCATTGGGGGAGCACAAGGGGTGAAGGTGTTGTGTGTGCATGGGGATGTTCACAGCTACCCTTTGGTGTCGGTCCACATTATTTTCAGAGGGGAAAAATTTATAGTGAAGGCGGCGGTTATCCCCGCCTTACCCACTCTCTAATTTTGGGGACTGATTGGCCGGGATTTCGGGGTTTAATGACATGCCTAATAAAGAGTGGGTCCTGCCATTTAACAGGGGGAGGTCCCGGTGCCGCTTTGGCGGGAGCAGCTGTCGCAGAGCCGTCTACGTCATCTCCGCGTCAGAGTGAGGAGCCGCCGGTTCCTCCTCTCTCTATTGGGGAATCCCTTGCGGATTTCCCATTAGAACAATCACGAGACGAGACTCTGCGACATGCTTTTGACCAAGTGAGAGTAATCGATGGTCAAACGCTCCAGCCGAACGCCACCCCGTCCTTCCCCTACTTCGCAATTATGAAGGATAGGTTATACCGAGTGACGCAGGACACTCAAACTAAAGAGCGTGTCACGCAGCTTTTAATTCCGAAGAGCCACCGGGAATTGGTATTCCAGGCGGCTCACTTTAATCCCATGGCTGGACACTTAGGGCAGGATAAAACACTAGCCCGAATAATGGCCCGATTCTATTGGCCGGGGATTCGCGGCGATGTCCGTAGGTGGTGCACGGCATGCCGCGAATGCCAGTTAGTAAATCCAGCGGCCATTCCAAAAGCGCCTTTGCGCCCTCTTCCATTAATCGAGACCCCGTTTGAAAGAATTGGGATGGATCTCGTCGGGCCATTAGATCGGTCAGCACGAGGGTACCGCTTTATATTAGTTCTGGTGGACTATGCAACACGATACCCAGAAGCAGTGCCTCTGCGCAATATCTCAGCACGCAGTATTGCAGAGGCGCTCTTCCGCGTCATCTCCCGAGTTGGAATCCTGAAAGAGACTCTGACTGATCAAGGCACTACATTTATGTCACGGACACTGCGCGAACTGTATGGGTTATTGGGGATTAAGCCGATCCGCACCAGCATGTATCACCCACAAACGGACGGTTTAGTAGAACGGTTCAACCGCACCCTCAAAAATATTATTAAAAAATTCGTGAGGACGCACGTAATTGGGATAAGTGGCTCGAACCCTTGCTGTTCTCAGTGCGAGAGGTTCCCCAAGCCTCCACGGGGTTCTCCCCGTTCGAATTATTATATGGGCGTAAGCCGCGCGGCATCCTAGATGTGCTGCGGGAAAATTGGGAGGAGGGACCTTCACAAAGCAAGAATGAAATTCAGTATGTTATGGACCTGCGCGCAAAACTCCACACGCTCACCCACCTAACTCAGGAGAATTTGCGGCAGGCCCAGGAACGGCAAGCCCGCCTGTACAACAACGGTACGCGCCTTAGAGAGTTCACTCCGGGAGATAAAGTACTCGTACTGCTGCCCACGTCGAGCTCCAAATTGATCGCCAAGTGGCAAGGACCCTTTGAGGTCACACGGTGAGTCGGGGACGTCGACTATGAGGTGAGGCGAACGGACAGGGGTGGGGCGCTACAGATCTACCACCTCAATCTGCTTAAACTCTGGAACGAGGAGGTCCCCGTGGTGTTGGTGTAGGTGGTTCCGGAGAAGGCGGAGCTGGGGCCGGAGGTTCAAAAAGGGGGATTGGCATTACGTACCTCTCCGGTCCCCTGTGGAGACCACCTCTCCCCGACCCAACTCACGGAGGTCGCCCAGTTGCAGACCGAGTTTTCGGATGTGTTCTCGCCCCTGCCCGGTCGCACTAACCTCATAGAGCACCACATCGAGACACGCCCGGGGGTGGTAGTGCGTAGCCGCCCTTACAGGCTACCCAAACACAAAAAAAAGGTGGTTCGGGAAGAACTTCAGACCATGCTCGAAATGGGCATCGTCGAGGAGTCCCACAGTGACTGGAGCAGCCCGGTGGTCTTGGTACCCAAGGCCGACGGGTCGGTCCGGTTCTGTGTGGACTATAGGAAAGTCAACGCGGTGTCTAAATTTGACGCGTACCCAATGCCTCGTATTGACGAGCTGCTCGATCGACTAGGCACGGCTCGCTTTTATTCGACACTGGATTTGACGAAGGGATATTGGCAGATCCCCTTGACTCCACTATCCCGAGAAAAAACGGCCTTTTCCACACCGTTTGGGTTACACCAATTTGTCACACTTCCGTTTGGGCTGTTTGGGGCGCCCGCTACGTTTCAGCGGCTGATGGATCAGGTCCTCTGCCCCCACGCCACCTATGCGGCCGCCTATCTGGATGACATCATTATATATAGTAATGACTGGCCGAGGCACTTGGAACATCTAAGGGCCGTCCTTAGGTCGCTGAGGCGAGCGGGTCTCACAGCTAACCCAAAGAAGTGTGCGATTGGGCGGGTGGAAGTACGGTATCTGGGCTTCCACTTGGGCAACGGGCAGGTGCGTCCCCAAATTAACAAGACCACAGCGATTGCGGCCTGCCCGAGGCCCAAGACCAAAAAGGGGGTGAGACAGTTCCTGGGGCTGGCTGGCTATTATCGTAGGTTTATACCTAATTATTCGGACGTCACCAGCCTGCTGACTGATCTCACTAAAAAGGGGGCACCAGATCCGGTCCAGTGGACGGAGCAATGCCAGCGGGCTTTTTCAGAGGTAAAGGCTGCACTGTGTGGGGGGCCACTTCTACACTCCCCTGACTTTTCTCTCCCCTTTATGTTGCAGACCGATGCGTCGGACAGAGGGCTGGGGTGGTTTTGTCCCAGGAGGTGGAGGGGGAGGACCGCCCCGTCCTGTATATAAGCAGGAAGCTGTCGGTGCGTGAGGGGCGCTACAGCACCATAGAGAAAGAGTGTCTGGCCATCAAGTGGGCGGTCCTCGCCCTCCAGTACTACCTGCTGGGGCGCCCTTTCACCCTCTGTTCGGACCACGCGCCCCTCCAGTGGCTCCACCACATGAAAGATGCCAACGCGCGGATCACCTGTTGGTATCTGGCACTCCAACCCTTTAATTTCAAGGTGGTCCACAGGCCGGGGGCGCAGATGGTCGTGGCGGACTTCCTCTCCCGCCAAGGGGGGGGGAGTCGGCTGCAGGCCGGACGGCCACCCGGCCTGAGTCGGGCAGTGGGGGTATGTGGCAGCGGGGGCGTGGTCAAGCGCCGGTCTGTGACAGGAGGGCGGAGTCAGGGAAGGTGAGTGGCAGATTCACTACACCTGAGAGCAATTAACCTGTGTTTGTGTCTTCCCAGTGACCGCGCCCTACTTAAGGAGGGAGCGCGAGAGCAGAGGGGCTCTTGCTGAACCTGACGCTGAATGTGTGTGTGTCTGAAAAGTGCACATAATTATTAGGCTGAAAAGTGTAATAATAAAACGAGCTGTCAAACCTGAGCTCTGTCCTGCCGTCCTCTGTGCTCCACCCACGAACACTGAACCGCTACATGGGGTTTTTTCCAAAATATTGCGATGAAAGTTGCGGTGTTTTTTAGGTTTTTGTTGCGATTACATTGCGGGAGGA
This sequence comes from Neoarius graeffei, assembly GCF_027579695.1. NCBI lineage: Eukaryota > Metazoa > Chordata > Actinopteri > Siluriformes > Ariidae > Neoarius > Neoarius graeffei. The sequence continues at coordinate 36,122,099 of NC_083586.1, forward strand.
AGTGAAAGTTGCAAGAAATTGTTGCGATTTTCTCTTTTTGTGATTAAAATTGAGTGATATGTTAAATATTAAGTTATTACTGAAAAACTATTGATTAAAAAACAAAGACACTGAGAAATGGTCCTATAAACAACTTTACCAATATAAAAGATTACCAGGACTACAAAAATGCAGAAAAATAGGCTTTACTTATCCAAATGCACCTGTTGGTTCAAAAGTTAAAGTGCATAGAACCTCACAGCACAACATGAAGTTACCTTAAAATATAATATAAATGCCTCAGCTTTCATGTAAGAAAAAAAAAACTATTAATACTAGTACTGTGTGCAGGCAGTCTCTCCTGAAGACTAAATTAAACAATAATTATAAACTAATAAAATAAATGGCTCAGGCTTCATAGAAGAAAAAAAACAATTTGAACAGAATCTCACAGTGTGATGCTGAAGCTGCCTAAACAATGGAAAATAAAATACCATTATGGCAAAAATGTTGGCATCCATTAATTTCTTGTATTAAGTAAAAAAATACTGTAAAGTGCACACAGTCCTTCACTGTAAACATAACACACTCTCAGTAGCAGAATTTAAGCCTATATAAACACTGACTCGCACAGGCTGCTTCTCTTGAATGTATACACGGAAGTAAGCAGTGTTGCCAGATACTGCTGACGTTTTCCAGCCCAAAATATGTTCAAAAGCCACCAAAATGCACTTGAAACCCCCCAACTGGGCGGTAAACCGCCCAATCTGGCAACACTGGAAGTGAAGTTTGTCGACGTCACCTCAAGACGACGCCAACGATTGGTCAAATTTGCGGGAAAGTTGCGGTGATTGGATATAATTGCAATACCGCCCTGAGTTTGCAGGGACTGGTTGAATTTGCGTTGAAGTTGCAAATCGCAACATCACGAAATCCTGGAGGGTCTGATTTTTGAAAATTAGGAACTGTCTTTTTAAGGAGAGCTATTGCCTTTTGGCTTTGAAACGTTCATTTTTTATTCTTTCCAAGCAGCCTGTCCTGCCCTAACTGCCTCCTGCCGCTTCTCAGATGAATGCAGGAAACAATAAATGTTTAAAAACTGCTCGTACTCATTTGAAGGAGTCTTGTGAATAGCGGTATTTCTGCTATTCGCAAATTTGTAAATGCGGTCAAAATCTGGGTCAGCCATTGTTGTTGTATTGAAGAAAGAAAGCGTGTAGAGCTTGCTGGTAACACCCATAGACATATAAACATAGACGCCGCATTGAGCTGGTGGCCTGTTGCTGGGATACGTCAGCGTGTCCGCCGTATTGGATGTGGCAAATCTTCCCCGTAAACCAATGCAAGTAAATGGACTGAACTTCATAAAGCCCCTTTCTACAATAATATTTAACTCGATGCCTTTTATTCACTCATTAAGACACACACGTATGCATTTGGGAAACAAACAGGCATCAAAACAACATATATAACTTTTAATGTGATGGTTATAAATAGTGTGCGAAATACCCTGTACACTGCAAACTAGCGACAGATACGCGATAGATAGCTCAGGTAAGCTAATCAGTCAGCATACCATAGCAAGCTACCAAAACCTGAGGCCACAATAACCAACCTACAAGACTGAATATGATAAATGATGGAAATAGTGGAAAAACTGGAAATAGTGAATGAAAATAAAAATTTACTGTTTTATTTATTGAGTCACCACACAGACCTACTCTCGTTGAATAAAGTGAGCTGAATGACTGCCAAACTGAGTTCGGTCAGGTTCTAACGTCATACCAAAACAAAATACATCACTGATTCCTTCACATTCAGAAAGGTTAAAAACATTCATCATACGTTCAAAAACGTTCATCATAGTGTGGCACTGTATTATTTAATTCTCACTGCTTATAACTATACACCTACCCGGTGGAGATGAGCTGGGAGACTGAAGACTGAAGGAACAGCTCCCTCTCTGATCCTGACTGTCTGACCTGTTCTGTCAAAATCCTCCGTTCTGAAGTGTTCACTGCAGAGCATGGATGACGGAGTAGCAGAAAACCCTTCCCGTCGCACAGCTGTCTCCCACTGCTTTTTCATGTCTTTATTTTTGGGAAACCTACATAGTATGTGAAAAGTTAGCTAAGCAACTAACAACAATCAGCGTAGTTACGAAGGAAATACTTCATTGTTTGGAGACAGGTTTCACCGAGCGGCTATTATGCGCGAGACTTCATATTAGCCACAAAGTCAGAAAAATCTGTTCGTAAAATTACGTTATAATGACCAAATACAATGAAAAGTATTTTTCCAGTCTCACCTGTGAAAGGTAATCCCATGTGATCTCGTTTGGACGGTAAACCTGTTGGTACAGTTAAACGCAGCACATGAATGAGGCATCTTTATTCTCGGCTACTGTCTAGACGCTATACCAGAGACGGTTGAAGAATCTCCACTTTGCCATATCCAATATGGCGGCGAGGATGACGTATGATTCTACGCAGAATGCGGCGTCTATGTTTATATGTCTATGGTAACACCGATGTGGCATGAAATTTTTAACATGACGGCCGCCAATTCGCACATTGACGGATCATAATTTTTTCATTTTTAAAAAGTGTACGCCTGGTCATTAACCCCCTCCCCCCACGTACGGTTTGTACGCTCGTGATAATAATGAAAATTATGGATGACCCCTTAACAAAACGTAGTTTTTATTTACACTACCGTTCAAAAGTTTGGGGTCACTTTGAAATGTCCTTATTTTTGAAAGAAAAGCACTGTTCTTTTCAATGAAGATCACTTTAAACTAATCAGAAATCCACTCTATACATTGCTAATGTGGTAAATGACTATTCTAGCTGCAAATGTCTGGTTTTTGGTGCAATATCTCCATAGGTGTATAGAGGCCCATTTCCAGCAACTATCACTCCAGTGTTGTAATGGTACAATGTGTTTGCTCATTGCCTCAGAAGGCTAATGGATGATTAGAAAACCCTTGTACAATCATGTTAGCACAGCTGAAAACAGTTTAGCTCTTTAGAGAAGCTATAAAACTGACCTTCCTTTGAGCAGATTGAGCTTCTGGAGCATCACATTTGTGGGGTCGATTAAATGCTCAAAATGGCCAGAAAAATCTCTTGACTATATTTTCTATTCATTTTACAACTTATGGTGGTAAATAAAAGTGTGACTTTTCATGGAAAACACACAATTGTCTGGGTGACCCCAAACTTTTGAACGGTAGTGTAAAATTTGTTTTACATAGACTTATATTTAGTACAAAAATATATTTTATATAAATATATCGATGTTGGTGCTTACGTAAATGAGGAAGTAATTCTAATGTTTGTAAACAAATGAACTGATAATGTTGAACCTGACAGAAAATCTTTTTGTTCCACTTTCTACCCACTTTCTAAGTCTTTTCGTCGAATCTCAGGGTATCTGCACATTTTTCAAGTACAAATTTAAAGACTTTTAAGACCTTTTCAAGACCTCTAAATGGAAAAATTAAGACTGTACCATGGCAAAGAAAATGATAAATGATAAACAACTTAAAACTGTTTTCTGCAATAGTTTTTTTTTTTTTACTAACTTCAAGAAGAATGCACACAATTGGTGAACAACAGGGTGCATCAATGCCAACTGTTAGACATGCAAACAGCTGAAGCAAAGTCGTGTGTTCTGGGCCTGCAGAACTACTGTAGCAGCAAGGAGAAGACTGGTGTTTACTGGAGAAAACACCATGAATCATTTCAAAAACGAAAACAATAAACGGCAAGTAGAACCAGCTGAACAACCTTAGCCGGCATTATTTCAATCCCCAAAGATTATCTTTGATGATGTGTGATTTTGTGTCCGACAGCAAAATCAGTCTGAGTGTCGTACAGTATACAGCTGGCTGAGGAAGTTCTCGAGTATCTTCTGAATTATAGCAGGTAACAGCATAAACCTGTTTATGCAGTCATACAGTCATCAGAGCGTTACATTAAACACAGAAAAACAACTGTCACCTTTCATAACCATTATCAATATTAATCAATGTGTTGTAATAACTGTAATTATCATCAGTGCAATTGTTATATCAATGTTCATTATTCAAAAATAATCATTAATTATATATAATCCATTAATAATTGTTTGTATTACTACTAATAATAATAACTACTTTTTTAATAATAATTTAAAAAAATTAACTCAATTTTAACATTTTAATAATCACTACTTATTACCTATATTAATTAATAATTAATAGAGTAGCAATTATTATAATTCAGTATTATTAATTACTACTTAATTAATAAGCAGTGATTATCAAAATGTAATTTAATAATTAGTAATTATTATCAACTATTAAATTATACTAATAAATAATAAGTAGTGATTATTAAAATGCTATAAAATTGAGTTATAAGATTAGTTAAAATTATTATTAAAAAAGTAGTAATTATTATTATTATTATTATTAGTAGTAGTAGTAGTAGTAGTAGTAGTCGTAGTGATACAATTATTCATGGATTATAGGTAATTTGTTTTTAATAGTGAACATTGATATAACAACTGAACTGATAACATTAATAACAAACAAGTATTACTAGTCGTATTATTGTTTATTATTAGTAGTACAGTTATTTTATATCAATGTTCACTATTTTAAAAAATTATCTATAATCCATGAGTATTGTTTGTATTCTACCAATTACTACTTTTTAATAATTATTTGTAATAATTTTTAATAACTTAATTTTATAACATTTAATAATCCCTAGTACTTATTAATCACTAATTCATAAGTAGTAATGATTAATAATCAATAATAATTACTATTACTACTAATTATTAGTGGTTGTTAATATTATTCTTATTATATTAAAAAACACTTGTAGATGATAAGTAATAAAACTAAAACTTTTTGTACAAATTATTTATATTGTACTATATTTAGAATTATTGAATTTTCTGGAGTTCTTTTTGAGTTTTGAAATAAAGGTTGTTTATATATTTATATTAAACTTTGCTTATTGTACTATGTTAATTATGTAAAAAATGATGCTAATCATTATTATTAGTATTACAGTATGTCCTAGAAGTCCCATTTTCTACCTGACTCTTGTGCGCATGTGCGAACCCCCCTGCGTTTCACTCCGGAGCGCTTGACCTCTAACACACACACACACGCGCGCGCCTCGTGTCGGTGAAAAACCAGTTTCCCAGTCCGCCGTGTCCCCAGCGCTGTGTTATCGTCTTTAAACACATTTGTGCGATCCAGCGCTTTTTATCGCAAACGAGTCTTCTCCTTATTTTGGGGGTATCTGTCATCCCTCGACTACTTGTCGTTAAACAGACATCTTCCCATAATTATCTACGCTTTCTAGCGCCCACATAAGCTACCTGCGCCTCTCTCACTCTTCACAACCACCACACCACACCACACCGCCTCCAGTAGCCTCCTAACGTTAATTCTTGCTCTACGGAATGCACAGAACGCACAGAACCAATGCTGCCCCCAAAAGGTACGCTGGTCACTTTTAAAATTATGGTTAAAAAAAAAAATACCCAAACTGGATGGAGACATTTCACTCGTTCGGTCCAATATTAAATTTAATACCTCCCTTTCGAAAATTCCAGTCATTCCAAACAATTTAAGACGTTTTTAGGCCTTGAAAACCGAAAGCTGTATTTAAGACTTTTTAAGGACCCGCGGGAACCCTGTAGATCACATTTTGTTAACCATTCGTTGTTGTTTGTATTAATTTCTAGTTTTGTAGTTTACCAATAAATGTCAACAGGCGATTGACATTGTATCCACATGAAAATCCAGGTCAAAGGTCGCATGTCATTCCTCGAACCAAACTATAAAATGTCTATTGATATTGTAATATGTGGTAGAGATTTACAACAAACTGCAATAATATTTTCTAAATGGGATAGAAAAATCTGAATATTTCAAGCATGTATTTTTTTTAATACATGTTAGGAATTTAATTCTGATCTAATTCTATTTATTGCAACAGGATTCCAAATACTCTATAAACATTCCATTCTGTTATGAATCAGAAAAAAAATTATAATGAATCACAGCACTTTTATTTTTTTAAAGTGCTTCATCTACGGTACTTCAACAATGTTACACAAAGACTGATACATAACAGTTGTAAATGTCACTTAATTCCACAGAGTGTCGATAATGGCGGGCACCAGTGAAAGTGATCACTATTATCGACACCTCACGTGACTTCTCAAATGCACATTTAGATACAAAATGGCGACTGCCAAATGAAAGCGTGAGAAACAAAGTAGGTTTTGACAAGGAGATCATGAAATATTTGATCAGTAAAAATATCTCCATGAGCTTTCCATCATGCTTACCTGCGATGAGAATGTCCAGGTTTTCCTCAAATTGCTGATTGTGATAAAAATATTCCATCTCAAGTTACGAGCTGCGTCATCAGACGACAAGATCAAAGGGCGAGGCGGGTCTTCCAGTTGATTAATTAACCAATAATAACTGTTGTAACTGAAAATCACCTTTGTAAAATTGTTTTTATTGGTAAATCTGAAGAGATGTTGATAATTATGGACTGTCGATAATTGTAGCCGCTGCTCTAGTTAGTAATCAATATGACTGTGTACACAGTTTGACTAGAAATAGTCTATACAATGAAACTGCTTCAATTACACATTGATTTCTGCTAGGGCTAAGGGTGATCCAACTGAAAATAACTGCTAGCTGTAAGAGCAAACAAGTAATATTAAAGTGGAATTCCTACACAAACTCCTGTTCATGTAGTATTTGGTAGCATAGTATGGCATCTCTTCCCAAAGCCATAGTGTTTTGGAAGAGATTAATATTATTGTTGCAGCTACATCCATCCATTCATCTTTCATCTGTAAAATATCCAGCATGCATCATGCATACACTATCTGTATAACTAAGGGTCTGGTGTTTATGAATAAAACTCCCAGCCAATATTTAGATGTGAAAAAACAACTTGTCATGTAGAACAATATAACTTTACCTCTATCAAAGACAACAACTTAATTGCAGAATTCTTGGTTTGGTAAATACTCCAAAAGGTAAAAGTTAAAGGTGCTTTTTTTTTTCACTGATTCGCATAAACTTTGCAAAACATGCCTCGCACATTGGATTCTCAATCTTTTTGTCCAATGACCCCATTTTCAGGGATCGCAATTTACATGACCATCATTTTGTTGAATATTTTCATGAGCATAAACCCCATTTTACACCAAAAGCATCACAACTCACACATTCATTATTGTGCTGTCCATTTTTGCTGTTTTTTTAATAATTAGTAAAAATATAATGTGCATATAACTGCAAATGTTATCAATATGCATTGCAACAGTATACTGTATGATCACATATCACAGGTTTCTTAATTCAATGAGATTTTCACTTCTGCACTCTGTGACAGTTAGAATATTTTAACTGACCCCAGAATAGGAACCATTACAGTAGGATACAGACCAAAATATCACTCATTATTCACCATAATCTACAACCTCGCAAAAATATACTTACTTTTATTTTAAATAGCTGCTGTTGCATGCTGCCAGTAGTGTTGTAGTTAAAACCACATAAACCAAGTCATGACCAAGACAAAGTGAAATGAGACCAAGACAAGACCAAGACCAAAGCAGGACAAGACCGAGTCAAGACCAGGACCAGACCGAGTCAAGACCAGGACCAGACTAGTATGTGTGAAGGGGGATGGAGGGGGGAGGGGTGACAGCCATTAACAGGAAGAAAAACTTCAAATTAGCAATGAGTCACATTATTGGGCACATTTGAAGCAGGAAATTTTACATCCAATCACAGTAACAATATTAACAAATAAATCAGATAATGCACAAGCCATTTAGTGAAATCCCTGCAGCTGTGGTCTTGACCGATCTTGAAATAAAGTCCCAAGTCCTCTGTCTGAGACTGAGACAAGACCGAGTAAAAATACGGTGGATTCTGAGACAAGCCTGAGACCTTCAAAAAGTGCCAGTGTCAGTTATAAAGGCAATTTTGATTATCATGGCAGTATGTTGAGATCTGCTCTAAAATAGATGCTCCAAATGAAGACTAATGGAACTTGAATAATAATAAGCTGACAGTTTTAATTATTATTACTGTATATATGGGATAAATCAATTTTATATGCATAGAACTACAGTGCTCAGTGTAAATGAGTACACCCCCTTTGAAAAGTAACATTTTAAACAATATCTCAATGAACACAAACAATTTCCAAAATGTTGACAAGACAAAGTTTAATATAACATCTGTTTAACTTATAACAGGAAAAAGTAAGGTTAATAATATAAGTAGATTACACATTTTTCAGTTTTACTCAAATTAGGGTGGTGCAAAAATGAGTACACCCCACAACAAAAACTACTACATCTAGTACTTTGTATGGTCTCCATGATTTTTAATGACAGCACCAAGTCTTCTAGGCATGGAATGAACAAGTTGGTGACATTTTGCAACATCAATCTTTTTCCATTCTTCAACAATGACCTCTTTTAGTGACTGGATGCTGGATGGAGAGTGATGCTCAACTTGTCTCTTCAGAATTCCCCAAAGAAAGTAATTTCTTTACACCACAAAGGTGATGGCTACAAGAAGATCAGCAAAGCTTTACTTATCAGTCAGAATACTGTTGTGGCAGCGGGGGCGTGGTCAAGCGCTGGTCTGTGACAGGAGGGCGGAGTCAGGGAAGGTAAGTGGCAGAATCACTACACCTGACAGCAATTAACCTGTGTTTGTGTGTGTCTTCCCAGTGACCGCGCCCTATTTAGGTAGGGAGAGCGAGAGCAGAGGAGCTCATCCCCGAACTAGACGCCGGTTGTGTGTGTGTGTCTGTTTGGTGCAGATTGTTCACTGAAAAGTGTGGCAATAAAGCCTATTTTGAACCTGATCTCTGTCCTGCCGTCCTCTGTGCTCCACCGACGCATACTGAACTGCCACAACTGTAGCAAAAGTGGTACAAAAATTTAAGAAAGATGGAACTGCAACCATCTCACAGAGATGTCTAGGTCGTCCATGGAAGTTAACACCTCGCCAGGAGCATCTTCTGATGAGAAGGGTTGAAGAAAATCGGCATGCAAGTTCACTGCAGTTATCTAAAGAAGTAGAAAGCCAAATTGGGGTGACTATTTCCCGTGACACAATACAGCGTACACTGCAGAGGAATGGCATGCATGGATGCCGTCCATGAAAGAAGCCTCTCCTAAAGCCCAGGCACAAAAAAGCCCGCCTAGAGTTTGCCAGGGCCCATGCTGACAAAGATGAAGACTACTGGGACTCTATACTCTGGAGTGATGAGACCAAGATAAATGTTTTTGGAACTGATGGCTTCAAAACTGTATGGCATCGCAAAGGTGAGGAATACAAAGAAAAATGCATGGTGCCTACAGTGAAACATGGTGGTGGCAGTGTCCTTATGTGGGGCTGCATGAGTGCTGCTGGTGTCGGGGAGCTGCATTTCATTGATGGCATCATGAATTCACAGATGCATTGCTCTATACTGAAAGAGAAGATGCTACCATCACTCCGTGCTCTTGGTCGTCGTGCACTTCTCCAACATGACTAAACACGCATCTAAGGCCACTGTTGGATTGCTGAAGAAGAACAGGGTGAAAATGATTCAGTGGCCGAGTACCTACGGTATGTCTCCTGATCTGAACCCAATCGAACACCTATGGGGAATTCTGAAGAGACAAGTTGAGCATCACTCTCCATCCAGCATCCAGTCACTAAAAGAGGTCATTGTTGAAGAATGGAAAAAGATTGATGTTGCAAAATGTCACCAACTTGTTCATTCCATGCCTAGAAGACTTGGTGCTGTCATTAAAAATCATGGAGGCCATACAAAGTACTAGATGTAGTAGTTTTTGTTGTGGGGTGTACTCATTTTTGCACCATCCTAATTTGAGTAAAACTGAAAAATGTGTAATCTAAGTTATATTATTAACCTTACTTTTTCCCGTTATAAGTTAAACAGATGTTATATTAAACTTTGTCTTGTCCACATTTTGGAAATTGTTTGTGTTCACTGAGATATTGTTTAAAATGTTACTTTTCAAAGGGGGTGTACTCATTTATGCTGAGCACTGTACATGATACGTAAATAATGGTTGGTTAAAAAAAAAAATTCTTGCCACTCCATCTACATCTCAGGCAACCCTAGGTGAGGTCACAATCCCAAAGTTGAGAACCTATGGTATGGCATATATAGGAAAACTTTATTTTATGTACTTTCCTGCTAGATGTTAAGCCTAAAGTTGTTTAAGTTCCTCTTGCCTCCAACTGCTTTTCTGTCTGCTGCAGTTCTTCTGTATGCTTTGGCTCTAACATGAGAGGTAGCAGTCACAGCAGAGGGCGATCTGCAGACATAGCTGTGGAGCCCCCTAGGAAGTAAAAGCAAGCTATCCTTTGCTGCATTGATGAAGCAGGAACAGAAGCCCAGTCCCCAGAACAGGAAGAGTGAGTATTGGAACAAAGAGTGAAAGGAGCTGGCTGCAGGCATGAGACAAATGTAAGCACTGTTAGAGGAAATGCAATAGCACAGTGAAGTGCAGAATTCAGAGGAGTTTAGTCCAGTCACACGTACAGAGATGATTCTAGAGTTTATGCCTGGTTCAGCCAACAATAAGTGCAAACAATGGGAAAATAGTAATATTTCTTCAGCAGGAATGTAAAAGGAACAGTCATTTTTGTGTGTTTGTACTGATATGTGCATGCTTATACACCTACCTTTACCAGTGGTGAACCATGACTATTAGAGCTGGGATTTCATCTCAGCCAAAACTTAGCCAGACACCAAAAAAGCAACAGGGCAAAGGATTTTGCAGGGGATTAGCAGCAGGCTGCCAGGTCGCTCCGTTGTATGTAGTTGTCGATGTTGATTTTAAAAGTAACTAAGTAAATTTCATAGGGAAATGAATACTTAAGTATGAGTGAAAAATACTGTGGTGAGTGGGTGTAGAAGAAGAGTCTGGAGACCATACATGTCAACCTTTGGTTAATCAAACCTGTATAACCAACCTCCAAAATCCGTATTTCCCTTATAAAATCCGTATAAGATGCAAATTAAAATAATTTACCTAAAATTTGAATGATAATTAACAATGATACATCCAAGTTACTTTTTATTCAATATTAATAACAATAAACCTTCAGAATGAATACAAAGCTCCAATGTTTGACAAAAACACAAAGTGTCACTCTAATGTTCTGAATTGTACTCCATGACAGCTTTTTTTAGCGCTCTGCACCAATACCTCACTAGGCTGCATGTCACAGCAAGTGTCTGTGTTGATCTTGCCGGAGTGCCCATTCAGAATCTTTTCAGTCGCTACTGAAAGTCGCTCAGGTGGAAAGACGCGTTTCAAACAAAATGTTACTTCCCGGTTGGCGGGATTCTCGCAATGCGGTGTGCGCATGATCAAAAGTGGAACGAAGTCTCGCTACCACAAGATAACGCGCGATTTCATAAGACTCTTTACTGGCTGTTTGTGCTTTCTGTGGTGTACAGTACGTTTGTAAATGTTATGCGCTCTTTTATCATCGTAGGAATTGATTATAGCTCTAAATAACAGTATTGTATAGGAACGAAGTAAAAATACTTCACTACTGTACTTAAGTACATTTTGGGAGATTTTGTACTTTACTTGAGTTTTCAAATTTTTGAGAACTTTCACTTTTACTTCACTATATTGTTTAACTTAATTGCATACTTTTACTCCGATACATTTTCAAAGAGCCGTTTAGTTACTCGTTACAAAAAAAGAAAGGAAAAAAAAACGTGTTTTAACCCCACTGACTGCAACGAAGTCAGGATGTGCCTGGGCTTGTTCACCACTTGCGCATGACAACCAATAGGCTACACCTGTTGGCTTCACGCAGTAAGCAGAAAGCTAGCTTCGCAATCAACAGCCCTGATGGAAGAGGAGACGGAGACAGCAGCTACTTCGGCTACAAATGAAGAGGAACCTGATGATGAGCACCCCTGGCCGTATTTGAACACAATATTCTCTTACGTTGATGTGAAGGATTCGTCCTATCGAATGAAGTGCCTCTTATGCCTTCCAAAAAACGTGGAAATTCTATCTTATAGAAACTCCCCGTCCAATCTAAAGAAACACATCGAGGTTTTCTCAGGTTTTTCAGTTTTCTCCAAATTACTTTTTTCTTTTGATTATTATGGCAGCAATTGGTCATGTATGCACCTCCATAGTTTATAAAGTGCAGTAACAGTAGCAGCTTTTTTATGTTTTTTTTTTAATGGTGTGATGTATGCCAAATTTCCAGTACTTTCTTTTAGTTTAAAAAACAAAGGAAAAAAATGAGAAAAAAAAGTGTCAAAACTGTGGTCTCCATCTTCAGATGCCAGATAGGCAGCTTCATTTTTCTCCCAATTTATTTTTTTCTTGTTTATAATGGTTGTGTGTGCACCTCTATTTTCAGCAGTGTAATTGCTTGTCATGAACCATTGGTGACAAATTACCTTCAGTTTACCAAAATATTAAAAAATATTACAAATTCAGATTGCCTTTGCTTGTTTACTTTTACGTGTACTTTTAATTACATTACTTGAGTACATTTATTTTTGCATTACTTGTCATACTTAAGTGCAAGAAATGTCACATACTTTAAGACTTTAACTCAAGTAACATTTCAGTCAGTGACTTTGACTTTTACCAAAGTCATTTATTGGAAGGGTACCAATACTTTTATTTGAGTGTTATTTCCCAGTACTTTATACAACACTGCTAAATAAATATTGAAGTTTTTTTAAAGAATCCGTATAACTTTATTTGTACGCCCATATACTACGTTTATTGAATCAAATCCGTATAAAATACGGACATTCCGTATAGGTTGACATGTATGGGAGACAGAAATCTTAGGCCCTGTCCACACGGCAACGGATTCAGGTGAATCTGATAAAATTGTTTATCGTTTCGGCCTGGCGTCCACACGGCACCGGCGTTTTGGGTGCCCCAAAACGAAATCTTTTGAGAACGGGTTCCAGAGTGGAAAGATCTGGCAACGGCGCCATTGTGAAGTTGTCTGGATGAGTAGAACGGATTTGTTTACGATGACGTCACAACCACATGTGCTTCACGCCGGGTAGAAGTGTAACGAACTCGATGCGAGTTGTCAACAAATCCTATAACTTGGTTCATGAAACGCGCTTACAAAATATTTTCACTGTGAATATTTATTGTGTAATGGTGCAAAGTGAGAGAGAGAGAGAGAGAGTCAATCCCGCCAGCAAAAATAGGGAAAAAAGGAGCGATCTCACCTCTTCAGATGTTGGTTTAAGTCCTACAATACATTCCTCAAAAAGGGCGTAGAAGAACAAATTAATCCATCAACGTGTAGCATTCAATTTATTCCGGACCATTAAAGACGCCGCCTTCTGCGTAGAATCATACGTCATCCTCGCCGCCATATTGGATGGGTCAAAGCGGAGAATAAAGATGCCTCATTCATGTGCTGCGTTTAACTGTACCAACAGGTTTGCCGTCCAAACGAGATCACATGGGATTACCTTTCACAGGTGAGACTGGAAAAATACTTTTCATTGTATTTGGTCATTATAACATAATTTTACGAACAGATTTTTCTGACTTTGTGGCTAATATGAAGTCTCGCACATAATAGTTTATGCGCATGCGTCCTTACTTCTTCTATTGTTGTGGTGTCTCCGATGGGACCGTCTTACAGCGCACCTAGAGTTGTGGCATGTGTATTGCATCGTTTTCAGCAAGCGTTGCGTTGCCATATGTACCTGATATTTTACTGATCCGTTGCCCATGTGGACGCGATATTTTTTTTTAAAATCTCGTTGCCGTTGTTGTGTGGATGTAGCCTTAGTTTCTCGGTTGTTAACCTGTGCTACTTGCTCTCAATAGCACTGGCTTGACTGCTTTATTAGCATTTGCTAACACTACTGATGAACGCTACACCAGCTAGAAGGTGACTTCACTGCTGTGCTGACGGCGCCAAGTCAAATCTGATTGGTTAATTCATCTGTCACTTCCTACATAAACATACATTGCCATGGCCTTCTGTCCCAGCAATGAAGTCCTAACCAATGAGTGAGCCAGCTCTAAACTCTTCTCAGCCTAGAGACAACAAACAAAAAAAATCTCCATCTCTATTTTAATGTTTTCAGGACAGTAACCCTTTCATTTCTGAAGCACATTTGATAGAAACTCCTCCACTTTAGGTAGCAACTCCCCCCTGACCTGGAGTAGGCACTCCCTGTTTCCGGCTGAGCACCATGGCCACGGACTTGGAGGTGCTGATCCTCATCCCAGCCGCTTCGCACTCGGCTGCAAATTTTAAAATCTCGGGGTTTTGTTCACGGGTGAGGGTAAGGGGGAGCAGGAGTTGGACAGAAGGATTGGGGCAGCGTCAGCAGTGATGTGGATGCTAAACCGGTCTGTTGTGGTAAAGAGAGAGCTGAGCCAAAAGGCAAAGCTCTCAATTTACTGGTCTATAGAGTATATATATAGAGTCTATAGAGTATATAATAGAGTGGTCTATTCCCACTCTCACCTATACTGTAAAAAATGATTTGTTGTTTTAACTTAAAAAAGTTAGTGCCCAGGCTGCCTTAAAATTTTGAGTTCGCTGAAATTCATATAGTAAGTTAAATTGTTGTAAACTTACTATATTAATTTCAGTGAACTCAAAATTTTAAGGCAGCCCTTATGGTCACTCTGGGTAGTGACTGAAAGAATGAGATCGCGGATATAAGCGGTAGAAATGAGCTTTGTCCGCAGGGTGGCTGGGCTCTCCCTTAGAGACAGGGTGAGAAGCTTGGTCACTCGGGAGAGACTCGGAGTAGAACTGCTGCTCCTCAACATCGAAAGGAGTCAGTTGAGGTGGTTTGGGCACCTTGTTAGGATGCCCCCTGGACGCCTCCCAAGGGAGGCTTTCTGGGCATGCCCCACTGGGAGAAGACCCCGGGGCAGACCCAGGACACGCTGGAGAGATTACATCTCTCGGCTGGCCTGGGAACGCCTCGGTATTCACCCGGAAGAGCTAGTGGAGGTGGCTGGGGAGAGGGAAGTCTGGGCTGCTCGGCTTAGGCTGCTACCCCCACGACCAGATCCAGATAAGCGGTAGAAGATGGATGGATGGATTTGATAGAAAATGAGGCCAAATTAGAATTAGAAGAGAATAATTCTAATGAAATTATGAAAAAAAATGAAAGAAATTAAAGAATGAAAGAAAGATAAGCGGTAGAAGATGGATGGATGGATTTGATAGAAAATGAGGCCAAATTAGAATTAGAAGAGAATAATTCTAATGAAATTATGAAAAAAATGAAAGAAATTAAAGAATGAAAGAAAGATAAGCGGTAGAAGAAGGATGGATGGATTTGATAGAAAATGAGGCCAAATTAGAATTAGAAGAGAATAATTCTAATGAAATTATGAAAAAAAATGAAAGAAATTAAAGAATGAAAGAAATTAAATATAACATTTGAAATGCTGATATGCTTGGGCCTTCTCTGAAGGCCTAGAAGGCCCTGACAGTTCCCCTCTGACCTTTACATCTGGAATTTAGCAGTGTTTGCTGGTATGCTAGGATAAAATTTGAAAGGTTGAAAAGGTTAAATTCATTAACATAAATTACTGTTCCACAAAACAGAAACACCGCAAGGGTAATTTCTCTCGAAGTAACAGACACTGACTCATCGTATGCCATGCAAAGGGGGGGCCAAAGGGGTTTTAAAAATCCGTTCATGGAGGTTGCATCACGAAAGAAACCTAATGGTCCTTATTATACTACTTACAAGCTCCCTTTCAGGTTGTGTTCACACTTTTCTAGACTCAGGACTGTTTGAACCCCAGAAAACCATGCCTGAGTCTCTTGAAAACAGAGGTCTGCAGTTCTCTTCAATAGTGCAATCAAAGCAAGCCATGTTCAGGGAAGCATGCCAAGTAATGTGGTTGGTTCAATATAAAACATAAAATATACAGAATATAAAACCAGACTTTCATTGGACTGCAGCACTGTAATTAGTTGACAATAAAACACACACTAAGCTTATGGACTTGTGCCCTGCCTTTGTGTACTACATGTTACAGACTCAGGATAAGCAAATCACACCTTCAAGCAAATTTTGAGCAAGTGTGTCAGCTTGGGAGAAGAAAAAACAAAACAAGCCACTGATGTAGCTGCCTTCATTCAAAAACAGTTACGAACTGTCTGGCAATTCACACACATATCGATGGATTCATCAGAAATGTTTGCTTAAAGGAACGAATACTGACAGAGAAACAGTGTGTGCGATTTTCTGATGGTTAGGGTGTCAAACTGAAAGCCAGGAATCAACTGTGTCAGCGAATATACAACAGCCAGGATCCCAATTACATCTGGCACATCAATATTTATGGTAAATTAAAACAATATGACACAGAAATAAATGGATGCATAAATGGCTTCATGAAGATTATATGGCTTGACGCTTGAAGAAATCAGCAATGGCCCACATGTAATTGTGGGGTGTTATATGACTGCTGTTACAGAGATTGAGTGATGCCTTAACTGGGAAGATTGGCACAAATGGCTCAGAATAGAAAATACAGTGGCTTTCACTATTGAAGCCATTACATTCAATTTCAAACATCTTTGAGAGCCTGAAAGATGATGGGTATTTTGCCATTACATATCTGGACAAATCTATGGTCCAGTTTTTCTTTCAAATCATGATTCAGGTTAGGATTTTTTTTTAACAGATCCCCAATTGATGCCCATTAATTATGCATGCAGCACCTTAGCAGTATGGAGTAGAGGTGTGTATTAGGACTGGGATCCTGCAAGATCCAACAAAAAACTTTGCAAAATGGGACAGTTTTTAGTCAAATATGACTAAAATGTTTATTTAAAAAGTTTACTCACATGATGAAGATGTCTTCAACTCATGACAGAGAATAATCTATTTAGGTCGGACCACATCTATGCAACAGTGGATTTATACACTCACCGACCACTTTATTAGGAACACCCATCCACCGGGTGTTTTATGCAGTTCTCTAATCTGCCAATCCCTTGACAGCAGCACAAAGCATCAAATCATGCAGATACAAATCAAGAGCTTCGGTTAAAGGAACAGTCCACCGTATTTCCATAATGAAATATGCTCTTATCTGAATTGAGACGAGCTGCTCCGTACCTATCCGAGCTTTGCGCGACCTCCCAGTCGGTCAGACGCGGTCAGACGCGCTGTCACTCCTGTTAGCAATGTAGCTAGGCTCAGTATGGCCAATGGTATTTTTGGGGGCTGTAGTTAGATGCGACCAAACTCTTCCGCGTTTCTCCTGTTTACATAGGTTTATATGACCAGTGATATGAAACAAGTTCAGTTACACAAATTGAAACGTAGCGATTTTCTATGCTATGGAAAGTCCGCACTATAATGACAGGCGTACTAACACCTTCTGCGTGCTTCGGCAGCGCATTGATACGGACCTCAGATATCAATGCGCTGCCGAAGCGCGCAGAAGGTGTTAGTATGCCTGTCATTATAGTGCCGACTTTCCATAGCATAGAAAATCGCTACGTTTCAATTTGTGTAACTGAACTTGTTTCATATCACTGGTCATATAAACCTATGTAAACAGGAAAAACGCGGAAGAGTTTGGTCGCATCTAACTACAGCCCCAAAAAATACCATTGGCCATACTGAGCCTAGCTACATTGCTAACAGGAGTGACAGCGCGTCTGACTGCGTCTGACTGACTGGGAGGTCGCGCAAAGCTCGGAGAGGTACGGAGCAGCTCGTCTCAATTCAGATAAAAGCATATTTCATTATGGAAATACGGTGGACTGTTCCTTTAATGTTCACTTCAAACATCAGAATGGGAAAAATTATCTCTGTGATGTTCACTGTATCCGATGGACTGATTTGAGTATTTCAGAAACTGCTGATCTCCTGGGGTTTTCACACACAACAGTCTCTAGAGTTTACACAGAATGGTGCGAGAAACAAAAAAAACATTGAGTGAGCGACCAGTTGTATGGGTGGAAACGCCTTGTTGATAAGAGAGGTCAGAGGAAAATGGCCAGATTGGTTTGAGCTGCCAGGAAAGATATAGTAACTCATATAATCACTCTTTACAACTGTGGTGAGCAGAAAAGCATCTCAGCATGCAACAGCAGAAGACCACACTGGGTTCCAGTCCTGCCAGCCAAGAACAGGAGTCTTAGAATCAAGAACAAATTCTTATTAAAGTGGCCGGTGAGTGTACAATAGAATGAGACAGCTTTTTATGGACACAGACAGAGAGTTACAATCAAGATTATTTCACAGATTTCTGCACAGTTAAACACATTCTCTCTTTCATAAGTCGAATAAGAATGAATTATTTATCTAAGTGCACTTAATTTAATTGTGCAGACATATGTGGCATGATCATCTCATCTCATTATCTGTAGCCGCTTTATCCTGTTCTACAGGGTCGCAGGCAAGCTGGAGCCTATCCCAGCTGACTATGGGCAAAAGGTGGGGTACACCCTGAACAAGTCGTCAGGTCATCACAGGGCTGACACATAGACACAGACAACCATTCACACTCACACCTACGGTCAATTTAGAGTCACCAGTTAACCTAACCTGCATGTCTTTGGAATGTGGAGGAAACCGGAGCACCTGGAGGAAACCCATGCGGACACGGGGAGAACATGCAAACTCCACAGAAAGGCCCTCGCCGGCCACGGGGCTCGAACCCGGACCTTCTTGCTGTGAGGTGACAGCGCTAACCACTACACCACCGTGCCGCCCCATGGCATGATCATATTAAGTATTAAGATAACATTTTTAATGGCAACCAAAAAACATGCACAATTGTCTACTTCCATGGCTGTACACCTTCCGACTGCAGCTCATTCCAGAAACTATGCAACCAGTGTTCCCCATTCTAGACCAGTTTCTATTGACAGACCAGACCTCCTGTCCCAGAATGAATAACTGTAGCAAAACAGACCCTGTCCATATGGGTCTGGCCCCTGGAAGCAAACCCAGTATACTGGCATGCTCACAAAGGGTCAGACACATACTTGCATTAAATTGTATGCATTAAAGAGGAAGTTTTTCTCATTAGATTATAAACCACTAGGCAACAAATCCCCTAGCTTGCACCATGAACAACATTTTGGAGTTTTTGCAGAGTCAGCTAGAAGGATCGCTTTCTGGATCTGGATCTAAAGACAGCTTAGACCATTGGGTAAAGGAAATGATTACGCAAGCAGACTTTCTTCGGTGACCTCCTGGGCAGCACTACAAGAACTGTTACTTGCAGAGAATTGTGAAGTAGTGATATGGCGTTCACCATTTTCCTTTGCTCGACTTTACAGACTGAATGGATCCGTCTACATCAGTATGTTGAGTTTGAATGATTCTCACCCTCAACAGAGATATGGAAAAGTGCACTATCGGGACATGTTCCAAAACTTGTGATGTCCTCTGCTAGATCCAAAAAGGAGACCTCTGGCGAATGGGTACAAAAGGAAGTAGTATAGAAGGCAATGTATGTAGAACCAAATGTATACTTGGGTTGTTAAGACTGGTCAGAAGATGTGCATAAATAGCAGGGACCATTTATAGGCTGCCCATGTAGGGTCACAATCCCACAACTTACTGATACTCAGCAAGGAATCTCAGCTGAGTGGCAGCCCTCCACTTAAATATAGAACCACTGTTACATATGGTTCTTTACATTTGCTTTTTGTGTCAGTGATCTGTGGCTTTCTTTTGCATTTGCGAGTAAGGCTGTGAGCAAAAACATTTTCTTCTATTAATGGTTACATTTTTCATTTTGGGTGAAGTGTAGAAGGACAGCACAGTGGTGTAGTGGTTAGCACTGTCGCCTCACAGCAAGGAGATCCTGGGTTCGAGCCCAGTGGCTGACGAGGGTCTTTCTGTGCGGAGTTTGCATGTTCTCCCCATGTCTGCATGGGTTACCTCTGGGTGCTCCGGTTTCCCCCACAGTCCAAAGACATGCAGGTTAGGCTAATTGGTGTCTCTAATTTGACCATAGGCGTGAATGGTTGTTTGTCTCCATGTGTCAGCCCTGCGATGACCAGGTGACTTGTCCAGGGTGTACCCTGCCTCTTGCCCATAGTCAGCTGGGATAGGCTCCAGCTTGCCTGCAACCCTGCACAGGATAAGTGGCTACAGGTAATGGATGGAAGGGTGAAGTGTAGTACTAGGAAAGGAATTAGATCCTATATGTCTAAATCAGTGTTTTAATTAGCCAATATCTTGAAACAAGTGTTTGAACAATAGCAGCCATTCAAAATCTATTTAAAAGTCCATTGTATATAATTACAGCATATACAATGGTACACAATACAATTGCATGCATTTAGGACCTCTGTTCAAGGACTCATAAATGGGGTTTCTGTAAAACATCTATCTTTATCTCACTTCCAATTTCTTCTTCAGGTATTACATTGGCAAGGAAGACCACACCTCATGCATAATGAATATGCATGAATACATGTAGCTCTAACCTCATCATTATTGATGGTCATGAAAGCGAGCAACCTTTCAGGCTTCAAAGAGGAACATCAGTGGATGAGATGTGGTTAATTGGTCTCACATGCTCAATATTCACTATATTCATCAAACTTTTTTTTTTTTTAATCTAGGAACACATGTTGTGATGAGAATTAGATCTAGACTCCAACTAAGATGAGAACTTGCTTGCTCAGTAAGTGTTTATCACTAAGCCAAAGAAATAATTACTGGGAGCTAATTATTCACACTATAAACAAGGCTGTTCTTGTCCACACTCAAATGGGAGACTAGAATATGGCCAGAAAACCCACATCAAAGTAAACTCAGCACCAGTGTCTTACCCAAAGCACCTTGCAATTTTTAGCAAAGCCAAATCAGATGGGTTTGTTGAAAGAAGAGAATGACAAGATGGATGCAGCAACATTAACACCAATGAAAGGGTTCTAAAGTATATTTCACTCAAGTGTAACAACAGAAATGATGACAGGGCAAAGGGGGGACCAGAAAACTTATTGTCAAGCTTGCATCAAGCAAGTCTCACAGCAAAGATCTGAACTAGATTCCATTTGAACCAGAGTTGAAAACCACACCAAAGGCAATCATGGAATAGTGGATGCTTTTGTAGTTTTTTTTGTAATTTAGTTGATGTGTTTTATATCAGGCAGCACGGTGGTGTAGTGGTTAGCACTGTCGCCTCACAGCAAGAAGGTTCTGGGTTCAAGCCCAGTGGCCAATGGGAGCCTTTCTGTGTAGAGTTTGCATGTTCTCCTGTCTCTGCATGGGTTTCTCAGGGTGCTCTGGTTTCCCCTACAGTCCAAAGACCTGCAATGTTAGGATAATCGGTGGCTCTAAATTGAACGTAGGTGTGAATTATTGTTTGTCTCTATGTGTCAGCCCTGCGATGATCTGGCGACTTGTCCAGGGTGTACCCTGCCTCTCCCCCATAGTCAGGTGGGAGAGGCTCCAGCTTACCTGTGACCAGGGCTTTACATTAGCATCCGCCAAATGCAGGTAAAATTTGGTTTTGGCGGGTAATGACTTTAGTCTCAAAAGCCATTTTGGCGGGTGGTTTATTCTGTGGTATGACAATATATTTTAATTGTAGTTTTCACTGAAGGCATCTGATATAATAAACGCATTGCAATGTAATATTATGCGCCTACAACTCCCATGAGCACCTGCATAAACATTCTGACAACATGTAAGAATTGTTTAGAACGTTCGTTAACGTCTCAGATAAAATCAATGATATGGTAACCTGCGGTTAATGAACGAAGCAACAAAGTTGCTGACGACTGACAAGCGCACTATGTGGAGGTATATACAGTAGCTGGAGTTTCAAACCCTGCTGCTCAGGAAAAAAGGGGTAGAGATGAACCAGGCCGGAGCAGCATTTTAAAATCACCGAGGTCCGTAATGCGCAAAGCGCACGCCGAAAAATTTTCGACATATTTAAATGAGAGGGGTGAATTACACATCACACAAGAGGTCTCATCTCATCTCATTATCTGTAGCCGCTTTATCCTGTTCTACAGGGTCGCAGGCAAGCTGGAGCCTATCCCAGCTGACTACGGGCGAAAGGCGGGGTACACCCTGGACAAGTCGCCAGGTCATCACAGGGCTGACACAGACACAGACAACCATTCACACTCACATTCACACCTACGGTCAATTTAGAGTCACCAGTTAACCTAACCTGCATGTCTTTGGACTGTGGGGGAAACCGGAGCACTCGGAGGAAACCCACGCGGACACGGGGAGAACATGCAAACTCCGCACAGAAAGGCCCTTGCCAGCCACGGGGCTCAAAGCCGGACCTTCTTGCTGTGAGGCGACAGCGCTAACCACTACACCACCGTGCCGCCCAGATTGGCTAGTTCATAGCAAAATCGAAAATACCATGTACTGCGAAGACTGTAGAAAGTCTGGCAAAGACAGGCACCAGCAATTTTAAACTCGAAACTATAAAGGACCACGAAAAGTCAAATGCACACATCGGTACTATAACATCAAAACCGGCGAAGACGGCTGGTTCACTACAGGACAGCATTGCTTTCAAGTCCCTGGCTGTCATGAAGTCGGCTGAGCTGGAGAGGATGGAGCTGCTGGTTAGAAACGTTCACGCGATTGTAAAAAAGTTGCTTTTGCCCCAGCTATCAACTTATGGCCTGCTGGAAGCCTCAGGTCACGAAGACCATTTTTCATGGACCATTCAGACTCATCTGATGATGAATGTAATGAGGACATTTAATGTCTCTCTCTACACATGTTCACACACACACACGCACACACTATTAATAGATAATACATAATATACATAATAATACTTGATAATACACAATACTTGCATATCAAAACATCAAATGTTTTTCAATGATAAATGTTTTGAATTGGACTTTTAATATTAGAATCAGTTCAGTTGTACTGAATGTTATTTTTCATATTATACGATATTTCATATTGTAAGGGGCTTGAATTTGAGTTCAATAAACAGAATATTCTGTTTATATTTTTGTCTGAATTGGCTGCATGTTTTCATATAGGGAGCTACCTGTAGAGATATATTATACACTGCCATTCATAATTAAATCTAGATCTTCCAAACTTTAACATATCATGGTGAAGAAAAAACTGCGATTTCCTGGCAACAAAATTGTGGCTAGTGAAAAGGCTGAATGACTAGTGACTCGGGAAAACCACTAGCCACAGTGGCCGGTGAGCAAAAAAGTTAATGTAAAGCCCTGCCTGTGACGCTGCACAGAATAAGCTGTTACAGATAATGGATGGATGGATGGATGGATGGATGGATGGATGGATGGATGGATGGATGGATGGATAATGTTGCTGAGGCTCGACCTGGCCAACTGAATCAACCCCAGATCATAACACTGCCTCCAGAGGCCTATACAGTGGCCACTATGCATGATGGGTGCATCACTTGACTAAGCTTCCCTTCTTACCCTGACACACCCATCACTCAGCAATAGGGTTAATCTGGACTCATCAGACCACATGACCTTTTTACATTGCTCCAGAGTGCAATCTTTGTGCTCTCTAGCAAATTGAAGCACTTTCTTCTGATTAGTCTCACTAGCAAATGGTTTCCTTATAGCCACACGGCTGTTTAGTTCCAATCCTGTGAGTTCTCGTCACATTGTGCATAGAGAAATGCCCTTACTGTCTCTATTAAACACAGCCATGAGTTCTACTTCCGATTTTGTATGATTTGACTTCACCGATTGATTAAGTGATCTCTGATCATGGTCAGTCAAGATTTTTTTTTGACCACATGTCTTCCATGAAGTTGATGGTTCACCACTATCCTTCAAGGTTTTAATGATGTATTAAACAGTTCTTAACCCAATTCCAGTAATTTCAGCCACCTCTTTAGTTGTTTTCTTTGCTTAATGCAGACCAATAATTTGACCCTTCTGAAACACAAATCGAGTTTAGCATGGTTCTGACAGGCCACGATGGCTCAGTCAAAATAGATGTTTTATATCAGCTGTGTTCACTAAGCTTGTTAAAATAAACACGGCTATTACACATGTATTTCTCCACAAAACCAACCTTAACAGCTGTTTCTATCATATGGTTTTCTACACCATATATGTATACCAAATGTGTGTTATTCTATATAGTGAGTGTGCATAAAGTGTATGTAGATGGCTAACGGGAAACCATTTAGGATTCCTCAGTAGCTAGCTCCACTGAAGTTTAGCTAAGCTGGCATTTAATTCCATTTCAGTTCACAAGTAATCATCTCACTCAGGGGCTAAGCTGATGCAATAAGGAGCTTATGTGTAGCCTGTTCTGTTTTCACAAATTTATGTAGGTAATCCAGAATACACCAGACCTCCTCTGTGGGTTTTTTTTTTTCATCATACTGTCACGTTATAAAGTTTAAAAGTTCTGACTGCAAAGTTGAATTCTGGGCAAAATGTTCTATTTCTATTGCTGTTGGAGTTTCGAGATGTTTCGCTGCTGCACACACTATGTATCCTATGTGTAAATGTTTTGCCGAGATAAAAAGCATCACACATTTTATGATTCCGGAGATTGCCGAAGCAAGTGAGCAACAGTATCACATGACCACTGTGGGGCATGTTTGACCTACTTTTAACCAAAACAAGTTGGTATGGGCAAACATGGTGAACTTGGCTCTCCCGCCAGCTAAAAGCCAGTGGAAAAGAAAAGGAAAGCATGCTTAGTGAGTGCAACTGCAAGACAGAGCAAGATTAGATTACATAATTTTTCTAGGCAGATAACTAAATCATTCTAACTAGCACTTAGTCATCTTAGCCTTAAAATTAATGTGCTCGAATGCCCTGTAGCAAGTATGGAGTTATAAACCTAATGTTTTGATCTTATAAAGAAACAAACAATAATACAAAAGCAGTAACAGAGAAAAAATATATTTCATGGATCTATTCATGAATGTCAACCACAAATTACACAACTGCGACTCAAAACTCTCCAAGGTCGATGCAGAGTCACGATGTTTTCCGTATGTCGCCATCTTGGTGTGATGCAGTTCCATAGTTATGCTAATTATTTAAAGCTCCTCACGTTCGGCTGTTTCCGTAGGGCTATACTGTTTACCTCAAGAGGGAGGATATTCAGTCCCAAAACGGAGAACAGCGACCCTCAGCACATCAGAATGATCATATCTTGTCCGCATGATATTGTTCTTGCATGACATAGTAAAATGCCATGCACAATAAAAAATTGAAAATTTCAGATGACTTTACAGTCAGCACCTTTAAGTAAAGTTTAAACATTACTTAAAAACGTTAGTCAGGACTCTCACCCAGACATGGTGGCCTACTATATATCTGCACATGTTCACTTGCAACTGACAATGGAGAGCTCTACCACATTCACTTAGTGTATGATGGTTGTAGTGTAAGAAAACCTGGATCAGAGAACCTGGTTCAGCAAAACCAGTCTATATCCAGAAAGTCCTCTTCTAAACTGGTCTAAAAGTCCTAATATTAGTGTTTCTGTATTCCAGCTCTTGCAGCATCTG
This sequence comes from Neoarius graeffei, assembly GCF_027579695.1. Taxonomy (NCBI): domain Eukaryota; kingdom Metazoa; phylum Chordata; class Actinopteri; order Siluriformes; family Ariidae; genus Neoarius; species Neoarius graeffei. Next base: position 36,147,656 of record NC_083586.1, read on the forward strand.
GAGCAGTGATTTTCATGTGGCTAAGTACTGAGGAGTTGTGAAACTTTTGTGTCCAGTAGTACTGCATTATTAATCAGGTGAGGTGATTTCCTATACAACTCCACAATCTTTGTAATACTCCTGCAATCAACACAATACCTGTTTAAGAGCTTGTCGTCTTTAAAACCCATGAATGTGACTGTACCATTGAATTGCAAGCATTCTCACGTTTAGAACCTGCTTCTAATGCTTTGTAGAAATGCTTTGTGAATTAATCTTAGACCAAACTAAGGCTACATCCACACGACAACGGCAACGAGATTTTTTTTTTAGCGGGTAAAAAAAATATCGCGTCCACATGGGCAACGGATCAGTAAAATATCAGGTCCATATGGCAACGCAACGCTTGCTGAAAACGATGCAATACACATGCCACACCTCTACGTGCGCTGTAAGACGGTCCCATCAGAGACACCAGAACAATAGAAGAAGAAGTAGGATGCATGCGCATGTAACGGGTTTATTTTTTTCCACTTGCCATTGTGTGTAGTGGTGGGGAAATTCTGCGCTGGCCCTTTAAGAGTGCAGGTAGTTATGGGAACGAGGCACTGGCCTCTTTCAGTTCATTTTGGAAATGTAAGCGCCAGTGCCACTGGATGTTTGCAGCCCATCCTCAACAGTGTATTTGTGTCTCATTTCTTCAGAATAAAAAGACTGGTGAACAACACAACGCAACGTCTGTTACACGCATAAACCCCTTCTTCTATCCGGCGTGAAGCATTCACAGGAACAAACACACAACAACAAGAAGATGGCTGCGACTACGCGAGGAAATCGTGCCTTCTGTGTGTACAAATTAGTTTTATTAGTGTGCATAGTTTTATATAACTTAATTTTCTTATTGTGTGTGAACATTTTGAAAAGCATTTTTATATAATTTATATAACTTTTTATATTGTGTGTGACCATTTTGAAAAGCAGTCTTATCCAATAAAAAAAAGAAATTCAAGAAATGGTTCAGTTACTTGTTTATTTAAAAGAAAAGCTGTATACAAAAGTGAATGCAATGCAGTGGTTCATACAAAACAGTCTGTTGAAGGGTCTTCTGACCCTTTTCCCCTCTGCCTCCATTATAGTCAGGTAACTGTTGCTTTGTGTGGAAGGCTGTACTTTCTGTTCATCAAAGCAGGTGTAAATTGTCTGTCTGGCAGGTCAGTCAGGTTAATGTGTAAACAATTTCAATTTCTGTTACGAATGATGCGCGCAAGAGTGCTGCTTGTTCTAGTCATGTGGTTGTGACGTCATCGTAAACAAATCCGTTCTACTCATCCAGACGACTTCGCAACGGCGCCGTTGCCAGGTTTTTTCACTCTGGAACCCGTTCTCAAAAGATTTCGTTTTGGGGCACCCAAAACGCCGGTGCCGTGTGGACGCCAGGCCGAAACGATACAAAATTTTATCAGATTCACCTGAATCCGTTGCCGTGTGGACAGGGCCTAAGATTTCTGTCTCCCATACATGTCAACCTAAACCAGTTAAATCTCAGTCAAAAGGGCTTATGGGAAAACCTGCTTCCACTGCGAAACACTGTAAATGTGTACACTAATATCTAGTCCACTATACAAATGTGCCACTAAGATTGCTGCCTCCTAAAATAGTTCCCTATATGAGTAATAGTGAGTGGATCCAAATGCTTCTATACAGATGAAGCCATCATTAACCCGTAGCACCAATGTAAAGAAAAGGTATGGATAATGTGCAACTCACACATTGTTAGTTACATTTTCAGAGTCAGTGATCTCTAAACCCATTTGAGATCATGGCTTTTGGAGGGCAGCATCCTTAAACAAAAACAAAATACACATACTCAGCTGCACACACAAACACTAATTAAAGGGTTGGGGAAAACAAGGAGATCACAAATGACTTCTCCACCCCCTGGAGCCCTGAGTTGAGTCACTGCTTCCTTTAATGAACTGCAGAACACACGCACACACAAAATTAAACCCATTCAAACATACGCTGATGTGACACTCATGGATAAAACCAGAAAGAACATCACATCAAACCACACCCTTCTGCACTCATCATCATACGAAATTGTCTTTGAGCATCACCATTGGTTCTATTTATAGATCATGTTAATTTGGCTGCAATTTATGAATGTGAATAGTGGACCAATTAGCTATAGCTCAGGTTCAGTGATTATTCTAAGACTGTCCTTTCTAGAACTCATTAACTTCAACCTTCTTCTTTTTTCAGCTGCTCCCGTTAGGAGTCGCCACAGCAGAAGCAGATCTGTTCCGCATATTTGATTTGGCATAGGTTTTTCACCGGATGCCCTTCCTGACACAACCCTCTCCAATCTATCCGGGCTTGGTACCGGCACTGGTGCAACCCCAGGCTGGGTATTTTACCTAATCTGCATGTCTTTGAACTGTGGGAGGAAACCCATACAGACATGGAGAGAACATGCAAACTCCACACAGAAAAGCCCCCGTCAGCCGTGAGGTTCGAACCCGGAACCTTCTTGCTAACTACTGCACCACCATGCCGCATTAACTTCAACCACATTCAATTTAAATGGATATCTGCTAGTGACATTCTTTCTTATTATTATTATTATTATTATTTCTTTTTTCTGATAGGGATGAACGTAGATGCAGCGGGCAAGTAATTTAAGGCAAACATACAAAAAGAAATCCAGGAAAAGATATATATGTTATTTACCAGCTGGGAGGTCTGTATTGTGAAATACCGTGACCAAGGTCTTGAAAATACTGAGCGAGGCCCTCTGGGCCGAGGTCAGTATTCAAGGCTGAGGTCACGGTATTTCACCATACGGACTGACCTTAAGCTGGTAAATAATATATTTATTTTTTTCTTTCCCAAATTCTAACAGAAAACAAGAGCGCCCAAAAGGGAAAGCCGAGCCGAGCTAAGCCGCCACTTTGAATCCTCATTCAAGGCTGTAATGCAAATGGCTTCCTCCTCGGTATACAAGTGCACTTCCATGGCATGAAAAAAACTACATTTTGCCGCCTATGTAGTCCCCTATTTATACAAAATTGAGTCATTCAGGATTCAGCCATGCTTTTGCTCGGCGTTAGCAAGTTACAGGTTTTTAGCTTTCTCCTGAAATGTTTTCTTTTCCTTCTTCTTCCTCAGGGTAGTAAAACTCGCTTTCGCTGTGAACACTGTCATTAGCACTATCCATGCTGTAAAATTAATGCTATTTTCCTGAGAAATGCTGGCAAAAATGTATAAGATTTTTGATAATCTTATAAATAAATCTTATTAAAAAAAAGATAAATGTTGACAAAAAATGCTACTATGTTTGTTGTTGTTGTTGTGAATGAGCAAGTCGCCAGAGATCCATAAGTGGGGTCCGTAACTGGGGTCCGTACCATAGGATATGGACCCGCTCACCAGCCAATCAGAGCGCAGGATTTGATGGAAACCGGACCACGAAAAAAATAAAACCATGTTATTCAACTTATGGTGAAGGAGAGCACATAGATAATTGGATAAATTATTTATACGTCCAGAAATGTGATTTTGTTGTTCTTTTTAAGTAAGTTCTACTGAGGTTCAGGGCTAGTATCTCAAGGAAAGAGAGGTATAAGATCGTAAGATAAATGAAAATTTAACTGGCACTCTAATAAACTAAAAATGTAGGGCCTGACAAAAAAAGAAGAATGGCAGTAGCAAATTTTACATTGATAATTATTTGTCTATCTCTGTATTCATACACTTAAGGTGTGAGTCTGTGTGTAATGGACTTACTCTCAGGGACATTCAGAGTGATTCCCATCTCAGGCCTCATTTGATAGGCTCTGGATTCACCACAACCCTGACCAGGATAAAGCAGTTACTGAAAATGTATGATTTAATAAATTAATATACTTATACACAGTGCTATAGTTTTAGTCACTGAAGATGATGCAAGTACTGAATACTTATAGACGCCACTATGGACAGTCAATAAATCTTACAGCGACATGAAAGGCTCCTGCAGCCTGTGCATGTTTGGATGCACTTTGGTTTTATTAAGAAGCCTCATGTCTCATGAATTACATATGAGTGACATGCTTTGTGAGCAGCACTAGGCCTGAATAAAATTTTATGGAAACACAACAAATCGATCTTGAGGTATTCATACAGGCCACAAAAGGCATCGATCCATGTCAGCAACGATTCAACACAGTGCACAGTGACAAATTAAATCCTGATTCTGAATGTAATAATAATAATAATAATAATAATAATAATAAATGCAGTGGCTCATATCATTAGTAAAGATTGAAACATGTTAAACAAGTTGTCTTCTGTCATTCCCACCCCTTTATTCATTCCACCTTATTTATTCCAGCTGTCATTTTGTTTTGGCCTCTATTTGACTATTATGATATCAGGATGCATCACAATGTATCAAATCATGAGCTAGTTGGTCACACCCATTCAACCTTCAGACAGCAACCATTCTAATCTAGTCACTGTGTACAAAACAATCCCTATCTAATTTTATTTGTAGCAGAGAGCACAGAACATTTCACTTAGAGAAGACACAAGATCAGTAAATTCTGGACCGTCTAATGACGCAGGCTTTGATTAGGGTACGCAGGTGAAGAGCATACAAAGTTGCTACTCAAGACCTAAAAAAAGAAGCATTCCATATTTCGAGGGGACATCTGACAATCAGTGATAAACTGTGGACATCTTAGAGTATATGTTTTATCCTCAGGCATATGAAAGGCAATTTGTACAATACATTGCTTTATTAACTTTAATAGAGATGTTACATGGCGGCACGGTGGTGTAGTGGTTAGCGCTGTCGCCTCACAGCAAGAAGGTCCTGGGTTCGAGCCCCGGGGCCGGCGAGGGCCTTTCTGTGTGGAGTTTGCATGTTCTCCCCATGTCCGCGTGGGTTTCCTCCGGGTACTCCGGTTTCCCCCACAGTCCAAAGACATGCAGGTTAGGTTAACTGGTGACTCTAAATTGACCGTAGGTGTGAATGTGAGTGTGAATGGTTGTCTGTGTCTATGTGTCAGCCCTGTGATGACCTGGCGACTTGTCCAGGGTGTACCCTGCCTTTCGCCCGTAGTCAGCTGGGATAGGCTCCAGCTTGCCTGCGACCCTGTAGAAGGATAAAGCGGCTACAGATAATGAGATGAAATGAGATGAGATGAGAGATGTTACATTCACAATTCTCAAATGTAAACAAAAGAGTGGCTTCAAATTCAAGTTCTCAAAATATCTCAGCATGTACACGATCTAGCCAAAATGATGTGAACAATGGAACATCACAACTACTGCTTGGTGAACATATGGTGTCTTGCAAAAGTATTCATCCCCCTTGCTGTTTGTCCTGTTTTTTGTTTTGTTTTGTTTTTTGTATTACAAAATGGAATTAAAATGGATTTTTGCAGGGTGAGCACCATTTGATTTACACAACATGCCTACCACTTTAAAGGTGCAAATTATTGTTTTATTGTGACACAAACAATAATTAAGATGAAAAAACAGATATCTGGAGTGTGCATAAGTATTCACCCCCTTTTGTATGAAACTCCGAAATAAGAGCTGGTCCAACCAATTCACTTCATAAGTCACATAATTAGTTGATTAAGATCCACCTGTCTGCAATCAAAGTGTCACATGATCTGTTACATGATATCTGTATAAATCAACCTGTTCTGGAAGGACCCTGATTCTGCTACACTACTAAGCAAGCAACATGAAAACCAAGGAGCACTCCAAACAGGTCAAAGTTGTGGAGAAATATAGATCAGGGTTGGGTTATTAAAAATATCCCTAACTTTGAATATCCCAGGTAGCACCATTAAATCCATTATAGCAAAATGGAAAGAATATGACACCACTACAAATCTGACAAGAGAAGGCCGCCCACCAAAACTCACGGACCGGGCAAGGAGGGCATTAATCAGAGATGCAACAAAGACACCAAAGATAACACTGAAGGAGCTGCAAAGATCCACAGCGGAGATGGGAGTATCTGTCTATAGGACCACTTTAAGCCTTACACTCCAACGAGTGGGGCTTTATGGAAGAGTGGCCAGAAAAAAACCCACTGCTTAAGAAAACACATTTGGAGTTTGCCTAACAACATGGAGCAAACTCCCCAAACACATAGAAGAAGATTCTCTGGTTAGATGAAACTAAAATAGATCTTTTTGGCCATCATGGGAAATGCCATGTCTGGCACAAACCCAACACCCTGAGAACACCATTCCTACAGTGAAGCATGGTGGTGGCAGCATCAATGCTGTGGGGATATTTTTCATCTGCAGGGACAGGAAAGCTGGTCAGGACTGAAGGAAAGATGGATGGCACTAAATATAGGGCAATTCTGGAGGAAAACCTGTTTGAGTCAGAAGTTTGAGACTGGGACAAAGGTTCACTTTCCAACAGGACAATGACCCGAAACAGACTGCTAAAGCTACACTGGAGTGGTTTAAAGGGAAACATTTAAATGTCTTAAAATGCCCTAGTCAAAGCCCAGACCTCAGTCCAACTTGTGGCATAACTTGAAGATTGCTGTACACCAAAACAGCCCTTCTAACTTGAAGGAGTTGAAGCAGTTTTGCCTTGAGGAATGGGCAAAAATCCCAGTGGCTAGATGTGCTAAGCTAATAGAGACATACCCCAAGAGACTTGCAGCTACAATTGCAGCAAAAGGTGGCTCTACAAAGTATTGACTTTAGAGGGGTGAATACCTATGCACACTCCAGATTTCTGTTTTTTTTTTCATCTTAATCATTGTTTGTGTCAAAATAAAACAATGATTTTCACCTTTAAAGTTGTAGGCATGTTGTGTAAATCAAATGGTGCTAACCCCCCAAAAATCAATTTTTAATCCAGCTTGTAATGCGACAAAACAGAACAAACACAAAGGGGGATGAATACTTTTGCAAGACACTGTACCTTTCCAAAACAATGGGTATTCATATGGGGTTGCACCTCCACAACCACCCTCCAATTTGGGAAAAGCCAACATATGGGTGTGATGGTCATATGTCCACATACTTTTGGCCATACAGAGTACATTGAATATTAGTTTATGAGTTAATGAAGATGTTCAAACATGTCAACCATTCTATTAATTTTAAAGACATAATGCATCTGCAAGGCAGGACAGTGAGACCCCGGTTCGAGCAGAGGGGTTATTCGATGGAGTGCACATATTTGAGGTGCTACCTGTCAGTCCTGGTACTTATACCACACAATCTATTATGCATTTGACAACATACAGTATTTGATTTTTGTGTAATGGGAGGCGCAGTGGTACAGCGAATCCCATTTCCTCCTGACAGCTCCAGAGTCTCTGGTTTGATCCTGCGCTCAGTTAATATCTGTGTGGAGTTTCAAAAGCATACCAGTAGGTGGATTCACTATGCTAAATTACCCCAAGGTGTGTGAATGTGTGTGTTTGGTGCCATGCAATGGACTGGCAATCCCAACCAAGGTGTATTCTTGGTGTCATGTTCAGTGTTCCTGACATAGGCTCTATATCCACTGCAACCCTGAACAAGATAAAGTGGTTCCTGAAGATGAATGAATGAATAAATAATGTATCTCAAGATTCATTTCACCTCAGCTCTTTTTTATCTGCCGAATCTCTCACTCCTCAGGTAATTTTTCTGCTTTTTGCTTGAGTGCAGCAAGCATGTGTGCAAATACGGAGACAGATACTACAATGGCACAAATGATCCTTGCTGGTCCAAATATTTAGCCAAAGTGTTATTTTATGTTCTGTATTTTCCCTTTCATCAACATATAACATCTTCATTATATTATTGATTTGTGTTTATTTTTTCCTTTAGCATTCTCCAGCATAGGGCTTACATTGTCCATCATATGATTTTTGATGGACATGTCATTACTGTCTCTATCAATTTACTGTCCTGAAGGAAAGGGTTAGTAATGAATCCCTTTTTTAATTTTCTCTTAAGAAAATGAGCAATTATTAAATAGTAAAAAAGTCTGCAATGGAAAAAGAATGATAAAATATACATACAATGGTGCTTGAAAGTTTTTGAACCCTTCAGAATTTTCTATATTTCCTGCATAAATATGACCTAAAACATCATCAGATTTTCACACAAGTCCTAAAAGTAGATAAAGAGAACCCAGTTAAACAAATGAGACAAAAATATTATACTTGGTCATTTATTTATTGAGGAAAATGATCCAATATTACATATCTGTGAGTGGTAAAAGTATGTGAACCTCTAGGATTAGCAGTTAATTTGAAGGTGAAATTAGAGTCAGGTGTTTTTAATCAATGGAATGACAATCAGGTGTGAGTAGGCACCCTGTTTTATTTAAAGAAGAGGGATCTATCAAAGTCTGATCTTCACAACACATGTTTGTGGAAGTGTATCATGGCACGAACAAAGATGATTTCTGAGGACCTCAGAAAAAGCATTGTTGATGCTCATCAGGCTGGAGAAGGTTACAAAACCATCTCTAAAGAGTTTGGACTCCACCAATCCACAGTCAGACAGGTTGTGTACAAATGGAGGAAATTCAAGACCATTGTTACCCTCCCCAGGAGTGGTCGACCAACAAAGATCACTCCAAGAGCAAGGCATGTAATAGTCGGCGAGCGCACAAAGGACCCCAGGGTAACTTCTAAGCAACTGAAGGCCTCTCTCACATTGGCTAATATTAATGTTCATGAGTCCACCATCAGAAGAACACTGAACAACAATGGTGTGCATGGCAGGTTTGCAAGGAGAAAGCCACTGCTCTCCAAAAAGAACATTGCTGCTCATCTGCAGTTTGCTAAAGATCATGTGGACAAACCAGAAGGCTATTGGAAAAATGTTTTGTGGACAAATGAGACCAAAACAGAACTTTTTGGTTTAAGTGAGAAGCATTATGTTTGGAGAAAGGAAAACACTGCATTCCAGCAGAAGAACCTTATCCCATCTGTAAAACATGGTGGTGGTAGTATCATGGTTTGGGCCTGTTTTGCTGCATCTGGGCCAGGACGGCTTGCCGTCATTGATGGAACAATGAATTCTGAATTATACCAGAGAATTCTAAAGGAAAATGTCAGGACATCTGTCCATGAACTCAATCTCAAGAGAAGGTGGGTCATGCAGCAAGATAACGACCCTAAGCACACAAGTCATTCTACCAAAGAATGGTTAAAGAAGAATAATGTTTTGGAATAGCCAAGTCAAAGTCCTGACCTTAATCCAATCGAAATGTTGTGGAAGGACCTGAGACGAGCAGTTCATGTGAGGAAACCCACCAACATCTCAGAGTTGAAGCTGTTCTGTATGGAGGAATGGGCTAAAATTCCTCCAAGCCGGTGTGCAGGACTGATCAACAGTTACCAGAAACATTTAGGTGCAGTTATTGCTGCACAGGGTCACACCAGATACTGAAAGCAAAGGTTCACATACTTTTGCCATTCACAGATATGTAATATTGGATCATTTTCCTCAGTGAATAAATGAGCAAGTATAATATTTTTGCCTCATTTGTTTAACTGGGTTCTCTTTATCTACTTTTAGGACTTGTGTGAAAATCTGATGATGTTTTAGGTCATATTTATGCAGAAATATAGAAAATTCTAAAGGGTTCACAAACTTTCAAGCACCACTGTATCCATTTGAAGAGGATAAACAGGCTCAAAACATGAAGTATGAATGCTAACTTTGTAAACATTGTCTTTTGTGCATTTTCTTGATCATACTATCTTGTAGTCTATCAGGAAAAAAATACAGTTTACTATCCAGTATAGTAATTTATGTCAAGCATCTACAACCCCGATTCCCAAAAAGTTGGGACAAAATACAAATTGTAAATAAAAACGGAATGCAATGATGTGGAAGTTTCAAAAATTCCATATTTTATTCAGAATAGAACATAGATTACATATCAAATGTTTAAACTGAGAAAATGTATCATTTAAAGAGAAAAATTAGGTGATTTTAAATTTCATGACAACAACACATCTCAAAAAAGTTGGGACAAGGCCATGTTTACCACTGTGAGACATCCCCTTTTCTCTTTACAACAGTCTGTAAACATCTGGGGACTGAGGAGACAAGTTGCTCAAGTTTAGGGATAGGAATGTTAACCCATTCTTGTCTAATGTAGGATTAAAGTTGCTCAATTGTCTTCGGTCTTTTTTGTCATATCTTCCGTTTTATGATGCGCCAAATGTTTTCTATGGGTGAAAGATCTGGACTGCAGGCTGGCCAGTTCAGTACCCGGACCCTTCTTCTACGCAGCCATGATGCTGTAATTGATGCAGTATGTGGTTTGGCATTGTCATGTTGGAAAATGCAAGATCTTCCCTGAAAGAGAAGTCGTCTGGATGGGAGCATATGTTGCTCTAGAACCTGGATATACCTTTCAGCATTGATGGTGTCTTTCCAGATGTGTAAGCTGCCCATGCCACATGCACTAATGCAACCCCATACCATCAGAGATGCAGGCTTCTGAACTGAGCGCTGATAACAACTTGGGTCGTCCGTCTCCTCTTTAGTCTGAATGACACGGCGTCCCTGATTTCCATAAAGAACTTCAAATTTTGATTTGTCTGACCACAGAACAGTTTTCCACTTTTCCACAGTCCATTTTAAATGAGCCTTGGACCAGGGAAGACGTCTGTGCTTCTGGATCATGCTTAGATACGGCTTCTTCTTTGAACTATAGAGTTTTAGCTGGCAACGGCGGATGGCACGGTGAATTGTGTTCACAGATAATGTTCTTTGGAAATATTCCTGAGTCCATTTTGTGATTTCCAATACAGAAGCATGCCTGTATGTGATGCAGTGCCGTCTAAGGGCCCGAAGATTGCGGGCACCCAGTATGGTTTTCCGGCCTTGACCCTTACGCACAGAGATTCTTCCAGATTCTCTGAAACTTTTGATGATATTATGCACTGTAGATGATGATATGTTCAAACTCTTTGCAATTTTACACTGTCGAACTCCTTTCTGATATTGCTCCACAATTTGTCGGCGCAGAATTAGGGGGATTGGTGATCCTCTTCCCATCTTTACTTCTGAGAGCCGCTGCCACTCCAAGATGCTCTTTTTATACCCAGTCATGTTAATGACCTATTGCCAATTGACCTAATGAGTTGCAGTTTGGTCCTCCAGCTGTTCCTTTTTTGTACCTTTAACTTTTCCAGCCTCTTATTGCCCCTGTCCCAATTTTTTTGAGATGTGTTGCTGTCATGAAATTTCAAATGAGCCAATATATGGCATGAAATTTCAAAATGTCTCACTTTCGACATTTGATATGTTGTCTATGTTCTATTGTGAATACAATATCAGTTTTTGAGATTTGTAAATTATTGCATTCCGTTTTTATTTACAATTTGTACTTTGTCCCAACTTTTTTGGACTCGGGGTTGTAATCATTTGGTTGAACCATGATGTGTTTTTGTATTTTGACTGGAACAAATAATTGTGTATTGTCCTGCACAGAACCATCCACAAGGCAACATGGATTTCACCAGATGGAAAGACAAAGAACCAGACAGACCATGTTTTGGTGAATAGGAGGTTCAGGAATTCAGTGGAAGACACAAGAGTATACAGATCAGTGGATGTAGGAAGTGATCACTACTTGGTGTGTGCAACTGTGAAACTAAGGTTAAGGAAAGCCCCAGCACGGAAGAGTAACATCAGGGTGAAATATGATACATCAAAATTGAAGGAAGAAGACGTGAGGAGCACATTTAGCATCAAATTGAGAAATAGGTTCCACCATTGGAGCAAGAGGGTGAAGAAGGGAGAGTGGAAGAAGAGGCAGATGCAGAGGACGAAGTGGAAAGGGACTTCAGTGTCATGAAGAAGGCATTTTTAGAGGTTGCGGAGACGGTTTTAGGTAAGCCTCGGAAGAAGAACAAGCCATGGATCAGCGGAGAGTCATGGAGTCTGATAGACGAAAGACAACAGATGAATGAGAAGATCTTGAGCACGCGGTCGGAAAGAGTAAAGGGGCAGTTGAGAAAGAAGTACAGAGAGAAAGACAGAGAAGTGAAGCGAAGTTTGAAAGTGGACAAAAAGAAATGGTTAGAGGGCATTGCATCTGAAGCTGAAGAGGCAGCGCGTAGCCAGCATATGAAGACTTTATATGGTTTGACAAAGAAGCTATGCAATGAGAGACCAAGGCATAGTGCTGTGGTGTTGGACAAGGATGGGAACCTTCTCAGTAAGAAAGAGGAACTGCAGAAGCGGTGGACAGAACACTTCAAGGAGGTATTGAATAGGGAACAGCCAGATAATCCCATAGGACCCGAGGATGAAGTAGGATTTGAATTCAGAGAATTGATAGAGGAAATAGCCATCAGTGAACCAACTATTGGAGAAGTAAAAGATGTAATAACAAGGCTAAAGAACAGAAAGTCGCCGGGTATTGATAACATCACAGCGGAGTTGCTGAAGGCAGACACAGACTTCTCGGCCAAGCGAGTGCATGGACTACTTGGAAAAGTGTGGAGTCATGAAACTATCCCACATGACTGGAAGAAAGGGCTAATAATAAAGCTTCCAAAGAAAGGAAATTTGAAGGAATGCAAGAACTCAAGAGGTATCACGTTATTGTCCATTGTAGGGAAGATACTTGGAAGAATTGTTATTGACAGGATACGGAATGGTGTTGACAATAGGTTAAGGAAAGAACAGGCTGGCTACAGAAAAGGAAGAGGAACTATAGAGCAAGTATTTATACTGAGAAACATCATAGAGCAAGTAAATGAATGGCAAGCAACTCTGTATGTAAATTTCATAGACTTTGAAAAGGCGTTTGATTCCGTTCATCGTGAAAGCTTGTGGGTAATAATGCAAAAGTATGGAATTCCGGAGAAGATTATACGCATTGTGAGGCTATTTTATGAAGATTTCCAATGTGCGGTTGAAGATCAGGGTGAAAGTGGAGAGTGGTTTAATATTGTTTAATATGGTTTAATTTAATAACAGGAGTGAAACAAGGTTGCAATATGTCAGGTTTCATGTTTTTACTGGTCATGGACTGGATACTACGAAGAACAGTTGGAAAAGGTGAAAATGGAATAAGATGGAAATTTACAAGCAGACTTGACGACCTAGACTTTGCGGATGATATAGCATTGCTTTCCTCCACTAAACATCACATTCAGGAGAAGACAGCAAGACTGGATGGTGAGGCCAGGCGAGTGGGATTAAGGATAAATTGGGACAAAACGAAGATGTTGAGGATAAACGCAAAGCAACATGGAAAGATTACAATCAATGGAAAGGAGATCGAAGATGTCAGCGAATTTACTTACTTGGGAGCAAAAGTCTGCAGAGAGGGTGGGGGGATGAAGGATCTCAGAAATAGGTTATTGAAAGCAAGGAGTGCGTACACTAAGCTGAAACATGTATGGAACTCAAAGATGATCATGAGAAGAACAAAGATAAAACTCTACAAGTCGTTGGTACTTTCGGTTTTGTTGTACGGTTGTGAGACTTGGAAGATGAATAAGGAGGATGAAAAAATGTTAGACGTATTCCAACAGAAGTCCTTGAGAAGGATCCTGAAGATTCGCTGGGAAGACCATGTGACGAACAAAGAAGTGCGGAGAAGAGCAGGCATACAGCAATTGAGCTGTGAAGTGAAGAGGAGGCGATGGAAAATGATTGGACACGTATTGAAGCAGGACAGAGAGAACGACTGCAATGTAGCATTGACCTGGGCACCAGAAGGCAAAAGGAAACAGGGAAGACCAAAAACAACATGGCGAAGGACTGTGGAGAAGGAGAGAGGTGAGGCGGGGTGGAGGACCTGGGAGGAGGTGAGGTCAAAGGCAGCGAACAAGGAAAAGTGGAAAAGTGATGTGAAGGCCCTATGTGCCACCAGGCATGAGGAGGACAGGTAACAGGTATCAAAGACAACAACTTAATTGCAGAATTATTGGTTTGGTAAATGCTCTCCAAAAGGTAAAAGTTAAAGGTGCTTTTTTTCATTGATTCGCATAAACTTTGCAAAACATGCCTCGCACATTGGATTCTCAATCTTTTTGTCCAATGACCCCATTTTCAGTGATCGCAATTTACACGACCATCATTTTGTTGAATAATTTCACGAGTGTAAAGCCCATTTTACACCAAAAGCATCACAACTCACACATTCATTGTTGTGCTGTCCGTTTTTGCTGTTTTTTATATTTAATAAAAATATAATGTGCATATAACTGCAAATATTTTAAATATGCATTGCAACAGTATACTGTATGATCACATATCACAGGTTTCTTAATTCAATGAGATTTTCACTTCTGCACTCTGTGACAGTTAGAATATTTTAACTGACCCCAGAATAGGAACCATTACAGTAGGATACAGACTGAAATATCACTCATTATTCACCATAATCTACAACCTCATAAAAATATACTTACTTTTATTTTAAATAGCTGCTGTTGCATGCTGCCAGTAGTGTTATAGTTAAAATCACCTAAACCACGTCAGATTCAACGCTACTGTCAGATGTCATCTTATGCCTATTGTGTCTCCAGTAAAACTCAAGGTGTTTGTTTTAGTCAAACTTTAGGAATTGATGTTGTTACATGACAATCAACACTTTTTGCATGTTATGGTAAATACAATGCTGTTGGATATCTCACATGTCAGAATGTCCACCCTATAATCTCACAAGACCTAACAGAGTGGACATTTTGGAATAAATTTGGTCATTGCACAATATGTGAGAAGCAGACATTAAAAAATTGGAGCTATACTCTCAGCTTGCAGAGTAACACTCAGAAGTGATGTCAGTATCAGGATATGATCAAAACAGATCTTCATTCGAGAAACAGTAACCATACATAACAGGGTGAATGACATGCAAATATTCCTTGTTGGCACTATTAAAATCAACCCAGTTGTGCAAAACAAGCTACATAAATCTAAATATCTAAGAATTTATTGCTCAATTAGGTATTTGATGTTCCATGGCTATATACTGTATATAATGATTCCCCCACATGAAGCTGAGGTAGAGGCTATGCCAAGATTCTGATCTTGAAACGCAGAAGCAACAGCTTCAGAAAGTTAGAGACAGTCAAGGCAATCTCATCTCATCTCAATATCTCTAGCCGCTTTATCCTGTTCTACAGGGTCGCAGGCAAGCTGGAGCCTATCCCAGCTGACTACGGGCGAAAGGCGGGGTACACCCTGGACAAGTCGCCAGGTCATCACAGGGCTGACACATAGACACAGACAACCATTCACACTCACATTCACACCTACGGTCAATTTAGAGTCACCAGTTAACCTAACTTGCATGTCTTTGGACTGTGGGGGAAACCGGAGCACCCGGAGGAAACCCACGCGGACAACATGCAAAATCCACACAGAAAGGCCCTCATTGGCCACGAACCCAGACCTTCTTGCTGTGAGGCGACAGCGCTAACCACTACACCACCGTGCCACCCTACAGGCAAGGCAATATGATGATTAAAATATTAAAATACATGAGCAAGAAAAGAGGGCCTTGAGAAAGGAATGAAAGGAAGTGAATGGAATAGCCATACCTAGAATGTTTCAGAATATTCCCTCAGCAAGCCCAGGCAACTTTGCCCAAAGGCCTCAAGATGACAGAACTTTGGAGTGAGGCTTATCTCAAATTTACTTCAATTATATATTGTCAAGGTGGCATGGTGATGTAGCGGTTAGCACTGCCGCCTCACAGCAAGAAGGTCCTGGGTTCGAGCCCAGCGGCCAGTGAGGGCCTTTCTGTGCGGAGTTTGCATGTTCTCCCCGTGTCTGCATGGGTTTCCTCCGGGTGCTCCGGTTTCCCCCACAGTCCAAAGACATGCGGGTTAGGTTAATCGGTGGCTCTAAATTGACCGTAGGTGTGAATGTGAGTGTGAATGGTTGTTTGTCTCTGTGTCAGCCCTGCGATAACCTGGCGACTTGTCCAGGGTGTACCCCGCCTCTCGCCCATAGTCAGCTAGGATAGGCTCCAGCTTGCCCACGACCCTGTAGAACAGGATAAGTGGCTACAGATAATGGATGGATGGATGGATGGATGGATGGATGGATATATATTGTCACTTTTGTATAGCAAAATCCTCACCTTAAACTTAATCAATCCCAAAGTGTTGCAAAGCCTTAATTTTAACAACCCATTTGAAGTTTTGAAATTTTATAAATTTTTTATTATCCATACTATAAACAAAAGCACATGGGCGGCACGGTGGTGTAGTGGTTAGTGCGGTCGCCTCACAGCAAGAAGGTTCCGGGTTTGAACCCAGCGGCCGGCGAGGGCCTTTCTGTGTGGAGTTTGCATGTTCTCCCCGTGTCTGCGTGGGTTTCCTTCGGGTGCTCCAGTTTCCCCCACAGTCCAAAGACATGCAGTTAGGTTAACGTGGGGTGGCCTTGGGCTAAAATGCCCATGAGCAAGGTACCTGACCCCTGACTGCTCCCCGGGTGCTCTAGTGTGGCTGCCCACTGCTCTGGGTGTGTGTGCGCGTGTGTTCACTGCTTCAGATGGGTTAAATGCAGAGGATGAATTTCACTGTGCTTGAAGTGTGCATGTGACAAATAAAGGTTTCTTCTTCTTAAAATTAATGTATAACCACATCACTCTTTGTATACAATCCCCCACTGTATAACTGTATAATCACATTGTATAATCTCCAACTGTAATATATATATATATATATATATATATATATATTTAGGCACTGCTTAAAAGTGGAGCTCCTGATGAGTGTATGAGTAAAATATTTGCAAGGACACAAAATAGTGAATAGTATAATAATATTATAGCATATGAGCCATCGAGTTGTACAGTGTAGTGTATTTTGTGAAAATAAATTATTGCATTGTCTTGTGACAGTGATACCAATAATGAGATACGCATTGCAGTTATGAATGCATATTTATTCCTTTCTTTGACACTGCATGCCATGAGGCAGAAACAACACTACGACATTTATTCTGGTGTGACTCTGCTGGGTGTCTGGTGGATAACAGTGAACCATTATTTGACAGGCATTTACCTGATGTTCTTATCCAGAGCAGCATACAACAGGACCCTGGGCAGTCCGAGGAGCAGTTGGGGGTTAGGTGCCTTGCTCAAGGGCACTTCAGCCATTCCTGCTGGTCCAGGGAATCAAACCAGCATGTTTTTGGTCCCAAAGCTGCTTCTCTAACCTTTTAGGCCATGGCTTCCCTGGGTGAACCAGCGCTTTGACTTTACATCATGACTATATATTTATGATCGAATATCAAACTTGATGTGTCAAACATTTGTCTGGTTACATCTCTCATGTCCACGGGCATTGGAGTTTGGAAGCGTGTGGCCAGACTGCAATTAGGACTAATTAGCATGCACCTGTTACTGATTAGAGCACAATCACAGTGCATACATATAAGGATTCTCAGTAGCGCACAGACTTTGCAAAAGCCTTGTATTTGGTATCGCTTTTCTGGTTTTGACCCTGTTTGTGTTTTTGGACTGTGAGTATTGTATTACCCCTGATATCCTGTCTGGGCCTCACTTGACCACTGCCTGTTTATCGACTCTGCCTTTGTCTACATTTTGGATCTATTTGCTTTCAATAAAACTCTTCCTGCATTTATATTAGTCTATCACCATTACATGACAGGAACTGTCAATTATCCAACAAGCTAGTAGACTAATAAAACTGTTTTAACTAGTTTTATATGAAACTGTTGTGAATATTTTCTGTAAAATGTGTTAATAAATAATCCCATATTATTTTTTAAAAAGCAAATTTATAAGCACTAAATAAAAACCTATTGATCTTATGTAAATAAAAATACAAATTTCATTGTCCAGTGGTCAAGTGTTTATGAGATGCGTTGCCTTGCATTTACAGTTGGGTTCCCTGTGGTGGTATACGTACATCGTTCATCATATGTACATCGTGCGGTCAAGTCATCAAAAATCAAGATGATGCATTACCATATTCTCTTAATTATGGGGCTCTACTCCACTATAATCACCCACTGTATAATTGCCCACTGTACAATCGCCCATTGTACAATCACCCACTGTATGATCACGCACTGTATGATCACACACTGTATAATCACAATCACCCACTGTATAATCATGCACTGTATAATCACACACTGTATAATCACATACTGTATGATCACACACAGTATAATCGCCCACTATATAATCACGCACTGGATAATCACACACTGGATAATTTCTCACTGTATAATCGCACACTGTGTAATCACACACTGGATAATCACGCACTGGATAATTCCCCGATGTACAATCACACACTGTATGATCACACACTGTATAATCACACACTGTACAATCGCCAGCTGTATAATCACACACACACTGTATAATCATGCACTGTATAATTCCCCACTGTATAACCATCCATTGTATAATCGCTCACTGTATAATCACACAATGTATGATCACGCACTGTATAAATCACACACTCTATAATCGCCCATTCTATAATCACACACTGCATGATCACACAATGTATGATCACACACTGTATAATCGCTCACTGTATTATCATACACTGTGTAATCACACACTGTATAATTCCCCACTGTACAATCACACACTGTATAATCACACACTGTATAATCACCCACTGTATGATGACACACTGTATGCTCACTTGCTGTATAATCACTCGCTGTATAATTCCCCAGTGTATAATCACACACTGTATAATCACTTACTATATAATCACACACTGTATAATCATGCACTGTATAATCACGTACACCATATAATCACTTGCTGCATAATCCCCCAGTGTATAATCACACACTGTATAATCGCTTGCTGTATAATCACACGCTGTATAATCATAAACTGTATGATCATGCACTGCATAATCACACACTGTATAATCACTTGCTGTATAATTACACACTGTATGATCATACATTGTATAATTCCCCACTGTACAATCACACACTGTATGATTGCCCACTGTATAATCACACACCGTATGATCACGCACTGTATAATCATGCACACCATATAATCACTTGCTCTATAATCACACACTGTATGATCATGCACTGCATAATCACACACTGTATAATCACTCACTGTATAATTACACACTGTATGAGCATACACTGTATAATTCCCCACTGTATAATCACACACTGTATAATCACACTGTGCATTTTTTTCATACAATTAATACAAATGCAGCTGTAACTGATTTGAATTATGCTAAATCAGGCTGAAATGCTAATATCATTGTAAAAAGAAGGTTACAAACACTCTGAGCAGTTTGGTCTGTTTTACATTTCCAGTCGCTTCACTTTTGATCCTTGAGTGTTCTATGTAAAAAATAATGACCATATTCACTATCATGAACCTTAAGACAGAGAAAACAGCTGAGGATCATTGTGAGTAGGAAAACTTTAGAATTACAATACAGCACAGTTTTTTCCCCAGGTGTTTGTTTGTTTGTTTGTTTGTTTGTTTGTTTGTTTTCCAGTTAAATTCTAAATGCAGTGTGAATAAATTATACAACACAATATCTGCCTTTCGCCCATAGTCAGCTGGGATAGGCTCCAGCTTGCCTGCGACCCTGTAGAAGGATAAAGCGGCTAGAGATAATGTGATGAGATGAAGAACACAATATCTGCACAACCTTGGATATAAATGTATAAACTTTAATGGAACGATCTGAATTTAAAAACTGAGTTTAGCTATGTGGCTGAATCTGACCGTAACAATGTAGTGTCTATTGAAAAGTAGTCCTTTTTTCAGAAGCATAGAAAATCTAATAGAACAGAAGCCATACCAGTGGAAATAAAAACATATTTATTTTTGAGTCTTGCTCAGCCACTTTGGATTATGCAGGCAGAAAATCACGAGACAGATGTGCCCTGTTTGTACTTACTGTCTGTGTCAAGAATGATTTAACATTTTTCAAAACCTTCACTATGATATTTAAATAAATGTCATTCTATAAGCTTTTTAATTTTTAAGAATATGTAAAACAATTGCATGTCAGTTCTATGCATGTAAATGGAAAATGGAATGCTGATTATATGGCTTTTAAAGTTTTTATTTTATTGATTACAAAAAAAAAATCAAGACGTCTGTTGCTGAACGGGAGGCATTTCATAGAATGCCTGTGTCTTGCATTTCTAATTTCCTTGGCAAGATGATAAAGATGCTCTACTTATATAACCTTCTAATAAAATCTGTACTTGTTTGAAATGTCTGCTTCCATAACATCAAAGTGAGCCTACTGAATCAGAAACCATCATGTTTAAGTATGATTGGGAGTAAATCGCTTTGTTCAGTGGATTATTAAGTTTTCCAGTATAGCATTCTCACATGGTTAAACAGCTGATGAAATTATTTGGAGACATCTTCATATATGTATATACCTATGCAGTGAAAGCATTTGTATTTGTAATATTTGTAAGTGCATACTGTTTAAGACTAGTGCTACAGGGTCTATCCACTGACACTATATTTGAACAAAGGTTCTCCACCGTCGAACGTTTTTGACAGCCTTGAGATCTAAACCTTTTTCACAGATCTACAAAAGGAATTTATTTCCGATTCTAATTCATATCTTTTTTTTGTCATGTCTCTTTCATATTTTCTCTTCCTTTTCTTATCCACACCTGTCACATGCCAGGCAGAAATATGGAGAGAAAAGCAGACGTGACAGCAGTTGGTGAGAGGCGGATGGCGATAAGACTCATTTCCTGAAACAACTGGGGTAGAATCATAGCAATGCATAATATATTCTTAATCAAAGGAAATAAAGAATTGAACAGCATGTCTACATGATGTTTTTTCTCCACCATTCCAATTTCTTAAGCAAAGGGAGGGTAATAAGAAAGTTGTTTAATTATTCAGTAGATTGAATCTACTGCAAGACAAATGGCAGAGTTTAATGCTTGCAGCATATTTCTGTCTTCGTCTAATAAAGGGCTCTGATAGCCCAAACAGTAAACAGAAACTTTTGTGCAAACTTGTCCAAAAAAATCTCATGGCTGGTTATTCTGCTGTAAATCTTTAAACCTGATATACAGTGGCTTTAGACCAGATTCTCTATTTATAAGGGAAATGGTACAAATTAATTGCACTTAAGTTAGGAAGTGAATTTTTTTTTTAAACTTGCTCTTTGCAATGTTGCACGGATATTAGAAGAAGAAGAAGAAGAAGAAGAAGAAGAAGAAGAGAAGCAGAATGAACAGTTTCAATATCAGTGGTTGGCAGCACGGTGGTGTAGTGGTTAGCGCTGTCGCCTCACAGCAAGAAAGTTCTGGGTTCAAGCCCAGTGGCCGGCAGGGGCCTTTCTGTATGGAGTTTGCATGTTCTCCCTGTGTCTGTGTGGGTTTCCTCCGGGTGCTCTGGTTTCCCCTACAGTCCAAAGACATGCACTTAGGTTAACTGGCTACTCTAAATTGTCCATAGGTGTGAATGGTTGCTTGCCAAGCCTGGAAATGGGAGGGTTGCGGCAAGAATGGCATCCGGCATAAAGCTATGCTCCAATTACTATGATGTGTGAATCAATAGGGTCCACATGGCAACAACCCCACATGCATAAGTGGGACAAGCTAGAGGAAGTGAATGAGTTTCAATATCAGTGGCTGTGCAAGTACAATGTGATTGGGAGACTGCTAGGTTTCATAAACAGTTTAATACTCAATGTTTACGGTCACAGGGCTATAACATTGACATAAGCTCTTCATGACAACTGACAAACATTTATAAAGGCTTGTTCTGTTTTACACAAAGACTGATATCTTAGTCTGGCTGTCATATGATGTACTATGACATTTTTCATGAGTCATGTTACAACATCATGACTTTGTAGGTCCGGTACTTTTGGTTTGTCAGAGTCACATAATGATGATGTGTTATAGCTTGTCAAATGAGGTTAATTAGAAAATTGAACAAAGGTCAGTACTTCCAAAAATTGCTCTGCAGTAGGGATGTAGGGATCTCATCACTGAGGCTGATGTGATACTCATCTTGATGCATTGCCAATAATCCAATACATTAAGGAGATATATAAAACAACTACCAATACAACACTATATGATCCACCCCCATTGCGATGCAGTGCGAGTCTACACAATCAGACTGTGATCCAACACAATCCGATTCAACACAATACAATGTGATGCAAAAGAATATCATGCTATGCATTTCAATATGGTCGCTTTTGCCACTCTATAATAATCCTCCATGTGAAATCAAAAAGGATCTGCCATGGGAAAGGACTTTTATTTTGAAATTACTTTGGTGTTACCACCATAGAGTCTCATGTTCTTGCACCATATACTCTTGCATGACTCGCCTGGACACACCTCCAACTCGCGACACTTGGTCAAAAGAGACTTGATGAGAAGTACCCACTGACAGCAGTGGAGATGAGAGAGCGCGACTGAGAAACAGTTTAGAGACGAGGAATCAATCTAAATATAAAATTAATGGTCAAAAATGACTGGTCACATTTATAAATAATAAAGGCACAAGGCCTCTACTAATAATTGCTTACTAATAAATCAGATTTTTCTGATGCAAAGATGTTCGAAACAATGCGTCTTAATTTCATCCCAAATTGTATCATATCATGAACTTTTAAATTGGCGCACTGATGCGAATCAGTGTATCTTACCATCCCTACTCTGCAGTGCCTCCTGATCTTGGCACTTAGTGATTATATTGGCATGCTATATAATACTATGACATGTTGATAATTTGTTGGTTAACGCTGTATTTCTGTTCCTCTTGTGAGAAGTTAGTGGTTGTCTGCCATGTTAATATTGCAGGGGGACATTTCTTCTTCCAGCTTGTCCCACTTATGTGTGTGGGATCGCTGTCATGTCCTTGACGTGTCATATTAATTGGAGCATAGTTTTACGCTGGATGCCCTTCTTGCCACAATCCTCCCATTTATGGGCTTGGGACCAACCATTCACACCTATGGACAATTTGGAGTAACCAGTTAAACTAACTGCATGCCTTTGGGGGAGATCAATGCAAACCCACGCAGACACGGGTAGAACATGCAAACTCCATACAGAAAGGCACCCGTTGGCCACTGGGCTCAAACCCAGAAGAAGCGACAGTGCTAACCATTACACCACCGTGCCACCCGCAGGGGGACATTTCTTGAGCAGTTTAAACTGCATTTAATAAGACACAAAAATTAATTTCAGACATAAATGATAACGTAGATTTTACATTTTAGATGTTAGATTTTACTGTTAGCTCTAAAAAACAAGACAAATACCTTTTTTTACCCAAAAACATTCAATGTAATAACAGTCAATGTGCTATTTAAAAAATCCAATGTAGAAGGAGTGGATACAGCAAAAACAGGACTCAAAGTTCTAGAATACAACACAGCGATGCCAAGTTGTAGCACAGGCTTAGCTTGGCTAGTTAGAGACCTATGAGATGAAGCAAGATGGCAGGACTAACAGCATTATGAACCTTATCTGAGTAATAGTGTATAGATGAGGAGGTGAGAGAGCTGGACAGACTAAAGAACTAAAGTTCTGCTGCATCAGTGTCTTTAGGTGAGATTAATTCCCACTGGTGCCACCAGTAGCAGCTTGTGACCATAGATTCTGTTCAGGCAGGAGGATATTAATAACAACATAGCCTCAAGCAAAATTAAGTCAGGATGCTATCACACTTGACTTATGCTACAGGCTAGTATCTGTTGAATTTTTAGAGTAACTTCATAATAAGTCAACAACATGTGAGAGTACTTCAAAAAGTTATCAGCCTCACCCAGAAAAAAGGGGTGTAACTCCCATCTTGGGGTATAACTGTATACTATAAAGCCTTATATCACTGTTCGGAAAAACTCAAATGAAAGACGAAATCAAAGAAAAAAGGAGAGGAAGACTTCGAGCCGGCATGCTGTTGCTCCAGGACAATGTGTCCGTCCACACAGCACAGGTGGCAGGGGCAGAAGCAGGCAAATGTAGCTTTGAACTGTTGCCCCATGCACCTTACTCACCCGACCTGGCACAATATTCAGAGTGATGACGAAGTTATCCATGCTGTTGAGGAGGATCTGGACACTTAAGATGTGACCTTCCTCGAAGGGATAGCGAACCTTGAACTTCGGTGGACCAAGTGCATTGAAGTTAAATTAAAGGAGACTATGTTGAAAAATAATGCAAGAACAATCTTTCTCCTGTGACGTTTTCTGGGTGAAGCCGAGAACTTCCTGAAGTACCCTTGTACGGCCATTCAGCACACAGTCTAGCAGCTCATTCATCTTGAATGTACCTTTGTTCAATTTTGTTTGATACAGCAGGTGTTTCCTGTGTGCAAGTGTTAATATAATTAACAAATAATCCATCCATCCATCCATTATCCATAACCACTTATCCTGTGCAGGGTCGCAGGCAAGCTAGAGCCTATCCCAGCTGACTATGGGCGAGAGGCAGGGTACACCCTGGACAAGTCATCAGATCATTGCAGGGCTGACACATAGAGACAAACAACCATTCACATTCACACCTACGGTCAATTTAGAGCCACCAGTTAACCTAACCTGCATTTCTTTGGACTGTGGGGGAAACCGGAAACCCACGCAGACACGGGGAGAACATGGAAACTCCACACAGAAAGGCCCCTGTCGGCCACTGGGCTCGAACCCAGAACCTTCCTTCTGTGAGGCAACAGTGCTAACCACTACTCCACCATGCCGCCTTAACAAATAATGGTTTCACCAAACTTCCAGCCCAACTACATCTCAACTGTCACACAAAACACCTGAAATTAGGCACAAAAAAAAGCAGTCCTGAAAAAGGGATACATATTTTGTCTTCTTTTATTCACTGTCTTTGTTTGGAGAGAGGGTTACCATTTTGCACACACATTTCTGAATTATGGGTATTATCAACTCCAAAATCATGCTTTCCCTCTCCC
Source organism: Neoarius graeffei (assembly GCF_027579695.1). NCBI lineage: Eukaryota > Metazoa > Chordata > Actinopteri > Siluriformes > Ariidae > Neoarius > Neoarius graeffei. The sequence goes on from NC_083586.1 coordinate 36,172,559, forward strand.
AATCTTTGTAACATATTTAAGCAGTATCACACAAGCGAGAGTGCGGTTATACTGAATAGGCCGTCGGTAATCACAGCCATACATATATTCAATAGAACTGCACTCTGGCTTGTGTGATATTACAACAGTTCTGTAAACAAGAATTTAATATTGAGTAAGTGACTTTTCAGATTCAATATGGCTAAATCTTCTGTTTATTTTTGCTCCTCTAGCACTTTATACCACATCGGCTAGCTGGCTAGCTAGCTCACATTGATTTGTACATTCTTGCTAAAAATGCTACCAGTAAAAATAGGTGTCCCTGCTTTCTTTTCATCTTCACCTGATGAGCTTTAATATGTGAAGTCAAAAGTTATATTCTTGAAAAGTATCACTGTGTCACTGGTCATGTCACTAACACTACTGTACTGTAACGCTACTCCCAAACTAGGAAGTGAATATTTACGTCACGAACACAGACAAGTGGTGTTTATAATCATATTATCTGTTATCACCCAAGTGAGGATGGGTTCCCTTTTGAGTCTGGTTCCTCTTAAGGTTTCTTCCTCAAGAAGAAACTCAGGGAATCTCAGGGAAAAGTCTCAGGAAGTTTTTTCCTTGCTACCATCACCTCAGGCTTGCTCATTAGGGATGAATTCATATGTTTAAAATTTATATTTTTCTGTAAAGCTGCTTTGCGACACTGTCTATTGTTAAAAGCGCTATACAAATAAAATTGACTTGACTTGGAATGATGCACGCAATTCCTATGTTGTTATAGGAAATATAGGCACTCTTGGAATGCTGCTTGACCAATCGAATTAATGGACCAGAACTATCTGTTGTGTAATTTACAACAGAAATGGTTCTGTACATTATAGACATGCTATTTGCACTTTATTAGGTCCATTTATGATTTTTTAAAATAAAACAAGATCAAGCAATCTGGCAACCCCATTAACAGTTCCAGCCCATCTGTTGTTTCTCCCCAAAGCATGGAGCAGCGTGGTTCCTGCCCACTGGACCTCCATTCGCTCTTGGTGCAATTGCCATTTTTACTTCTGCATACAGTAATAACTATATGGAAGCTAAAAGAGGCAGTGAACAATATCTAGAAAATCAGCTTATATCTGTCAAATAGCAACATTCTTTAAATTGTTGGTCACTTAGTATTTCCATGGGATTTAAGGGGTATGGAGTTGTGAATGAGGACTCTATTAAAATTATTACTTGTTGAATGGCTGATGTAATTGGTAGGGTTCTGGCACTGTCATTGGGTAGTCATTGTGGGTAATGCTTGGTTCACACATTGGCCTTTGAACCTTGCATATGTATGGCGTATCAGGACACGTGGCAGTAAGAAAGGAACATCACAGCATCGCCAGCTTACGTAGCTAATACTCTAGGATGCGTAACATGATCTCCTTGTACGCCAGGGTGTGGCGTATTTTTAAGCCCGCACTTAAATATCTGTAGCACACACATAGCAGCTTTGATACCTCATGTGTACGCCGTAAAAACGAAAGCTACACAGCAGTGAGGCAGCGGGAACGTTGCTTAAACACCTATTACACCGTGCAAACACTTTAGTTGACATGTGTCTGATGAAGGTGGCTCCGGGGCTGGCTGGGTGGATGCGGCTGATGTCTTCCCTCTTCCCTTGGCCTTCTTGGGTCCTGACTTCTTTACTAGCATGATGCTTTCTTGACTGTAACAAATGACAACAAATGCAGCGTGGGGCCCCCTTTCATACCCACCTGAGAACGCCGCAGATACACCGCAGGTATATATATATAGCAGCAATGTCACACATAAGAAAGAAACGCCACGCCAACAAAAGCAACAAAATGGTTATGCCGCAGCAACGCATCATACGCTACGCATATGCCTCAGTATGCCATAATTTTACATCCCTTGTACCCCATACAAACCCCAGATACGCCACAGAAACGTCACACATACACCGTGTACATCACAGGACTTTCATTTTCAACAAAATACGCCTCATTTATTGGCGTTTGACCCACATGCCGCTTACGTGGCAAGATACAAGACAGTGTGATAGTAGCCTAATGTAGGAGACCATTAGCCAAAGTGAAAAAAGATTAACTTGTTGATATTGTTGTGAGTTTAACCATAAAATAAAAATTTTGACTGAATAAAGATCACATATTGGTTATAATATTGATATGCAAGTCATCCTTTAATATTGTCGTATATAAGATTTCTTCCTCTCTGGGAGATAAATGCGATTGCAAGTTATTTAAGGAAGAAAATTTCATTCTGTGGGTTATACTGCACTCTTCTCCACAATACAGATTCATCTCATGGCTGAGAATATAGTCAATACACATTCAGAGAGAATTCAGAGCTCCATCCCAAACCACATAATGTGCACTAAGTACTGTGTCTAAATAGTAATGAAACCTGTGGTACAACGACAAGCTATGAAGTACAGGAGCACGAAGTTTTAGAAGAAGAAGAAGAAGAAGAAGCCTTTATCTGTCACATATATAGATTAGAGGGTGGCACGGTGGTGTAGTGGTTAGCACTGTTGCCTTACAGCAAGAAGGTCCTGGGTTTGAGTCCAGTGGCTGACAGGGGCCTTTCTATGTGGAGTTTGCATGTTCTCCACGTGTCTGCGTGGGTTTCTTCCGGGTGCTCTGGTTTCCCCCACAGTCCAAAGACATGCAGGTTAGGCTAAATGGTGGCTCTAAATTGACCGTAGGTGTGAATGTGAGTGTGAATGGTTGTTTGTCTCTATGTGTCGGTCCTGTGATGACCTGGTGACTTGTCCAGGGTGTACCCCGCCTCTCGCCCATAGTCAGCTGGGATAGGCTCCAGCTTGCCTGCGACCCTGTAGAACAGGATAAGCAGCTACAGATAATGGCTGGATGGATGGATGGATGGATATACATTAGAGCACAGTGAAATTCTTTCTCTGCATTTTAACCCATTTGAAGCGGTCAATGCACACACAAGTGAGCAGTGAACACACACATACCCAGAGCAGTGGGCCGCTGCGCTACAGCGCCTGGGGAGCAATTGGGGGTTAGGTGTCTTGCTCAAGGGCACTTCAGCCATGGATGTAGAGGAAGGGGAAAGTGCTGTTCATTCACTCCCCCAACCCATACATTTTCCTGCTGGTCCAGGGAATCAAACCCAAAGCTGCTTCTCTAACCTTTAGGCTATGGCTGGCTATTGATAGATGGGCGTAGATGCTGCCCAAGTATTTGTAACACCAAGAGTATAATTACTGTACTTGCTTACATTACGCGCCACAGTTACTTAGTATCAAGTGAAAGACAAAAACCTCTCAATTACTCCATAGTAAGCTCATTGAGTGCTCAATTTCCATGCCTGCCAGAGGACGATGGAGGCAAACTGTCCCTAGTGTAGTGAACAAAACTATCACCTCTGGTCTGGTCTTTGGGCAGCATGGTGGTGTAGTGGTTAGCACTGTCGCATCACAGCAAGAAGGTTCTAAGTTCAAGCCCAGCGGGCTTGAGCAAGGCACCTAACCCCTAACTGCTTCCTGGGCACTGTAGCATACTGCCCACTGCTCTGGGTATATGTGTGTGCTCATTGCTCATGTGTGTGTTCACTGCTTCAGATGGGTTAAATGCAGAGAGGAATTTTACTGTGCTTAAGTGTATGTGTGAAAAATAAAGTTGTCGTTCTTCTTCTTCTTCTTCTTCTTTTCCAATGTGTGTAAGTTTACTGTGTAAGTTTAGTTCTATGTGTGTTTTATTATGTAATCTGTGTATGTCAAAAATGTTAGATGATTCACTTAAGCCCCGTATGACCACTTTTATAATACAGAATAGAACACAAACGCCTCTCATTATTCACTAGTCGGCTATCATGAGTGAGCGATACAACTTCACAACAGGGTAACGATCCAAATTCTACAACGAGGTGTCAGGGAGGGGGAAAAAAAAGTTTTAAAACCAGTGTGAAAAGGCCAGTGTGAATGAAAACTTTTTGTTACGTAAACAGAATTTTCAAGTGTAAAACAGTCGGTTCTCTAATGAAATTTATACATGCAAAAGTTTAAATAAATAAATAAGAAGTCTTTGGATCATGCACAAAATCCCTGGGATGATAGGCTGATCAAAGATGCTTCTGTCATGACTTTGTTTACAGAAATACAGCACAATGGTAACTATATTGTTATTTCTGATTTCATTATATTGGTACACCATCACACTCTTTTCCTACGGACACAGTGTGTATATATACCCTATTGATTCACATGTCATATTAATTGGAGCATAGTTTTACACTGGGTGGCACGGTGGTGTAGTGGTTAGCACTGTCGCCTCACAGCAAGAAGGTGCAGGTTCGAGCCCTGTGGCCGACGAGGGCCTTTCTGTGCGGAGTTTGCATGTTCTCCCCGTGTCCGCGTGGGTTTCCTCCGGGTGCTCCGGTTTCCCCCAAAGACATGCAGGTTAGGTTGACTGGTGACTCTAAATTGACCGTAGGTGTGAATGTGAGTGTGAACGGTTGTCTGTGTCTATGTATCAGCCCTGTGATGACCTGGCGACTTGTCCAGGGTGTACCCCGCCTTTCGCCCGTAGTCAGCTGGGATAGGCTCCAGCTTGCCTGCAACCCTGTAGAACAGGATAAAGCGGCTAGAGATAATGAGATGAGATGAGATGAGATGAGATGAGATGAGTTTTACACTGGATGCCCTTCCTGCTGCAACCCTCTCATTTATTGGCTTGGGACACAACCATTCACACCTATGGACAGAGAGTAGCCAGTTAACCCAAATGCATGTCTTTGGACTGTGGGAGAAACCGGAGCACCCGGAGGAAACCCACGGAGACACGGGGAGAACATGAAAACTCCACACAGAAAGGCCCTCGTTGGCCGCTGAGCTCGAACCCAGAACCTTCTTGCTGTGAGGCAACAGTGCTAACCACTACACCACCGTGTCACCCTATATAAATATATATGTATATAACTAAAAGTATTGTGGGATTATTTCCTGGATTATCTTCCAGGATTATTTCTGGGAAAAAACAGGAAATAATAACTATATTATAAATAATAAACCACATCTTTTATTATAGCTTGGCTCTTGGTCTCCTAATTGTTGTCTTTTTACTTCTGATGAAATTGCAGTATTTTGATGGTCGTCCAGAAAGATTTCAAACAGTATCGTCCACTAGAGTACCAGCAACAAAGCCAAAAAAAAAGGTCATTCTTCAGTGAAACTCCTAGTGCATTTTGCTTTCTATCCAATTTTCAAGCTGCCTTTTAAAGTTTTCCAATGAAGTAATGAGTTTTATTTTATTTGGCAGTCAGTCCCTCCCATGTTTTTTTTTTTTTTTTAATAAAAAGCAAGCTACTGGTTAAAGAAAGGAGAGGGAAAAAAAAGCCAGATGAATCAGTGTCACCATGTTCTGTCAGAGAGCATGTATATTTAGTCATGGGATTCTCTCTCTCCCTCACACACACACACACACACACACACACACACACACACACACACACACACACACAATAGGAGACAGATTTCACCTTTCCACCTGCTAGTCTATCCAGTGTGAACACACATTTTACAAGCTTCTATTCTAAGATTTCATCCTCATTCTTTAACAGTACATTATTGTAAAATACCCAAAGCTCTCTCAGACACGCTTATAAAAAGAAGCTGTCTAGGGGGAAATGAATCACTGCACAAGTAAAATGTCTACGCATATTTTAGAACCTTTATCATTCTACAATACTGAATACAAGATCGTGGAATTATAAGGTTCTCTCTGATGTTGCTCTGAATTTTAGCTATTTTGTTATTTCTTGCTTCTTCATTGCTCTTATTCTCGAGGTGTTTTAAAAGTAAAGTGGTAAACGACAAGTATAAATGTAAAATTTGTAACATTTGGGTGTGGGTCATGTACAAATACTGTAGAGCGTTTTTCTTATAAAATCCTGTTTTGAGTTTGTATCTGACAGTAACGATAGTCTTTCTCTTATTAGGCACTATTTTGAATCAAAAATATCGAAAAGCTGAAAGAGTACCAATAACAATGAGAATTAATAAGCATTTTTTAGTTACGTCTACAAATTCAATTCAATTGATTAAGTACAAAACGTTTTTAATGTATTTGAGTTCAACTGTAAATAAAAGCGGCAGCACAGTGGTGCAGTGGTTATCTGGGTTCGAACCCGGCAGCCGACGGGAGCCTTTCTGTGTGGCGTTTACATGTTCTCCTCATGCCTGCGTGGGTTTCGTCCAGGTGCTCTGGTTTCCTCCGTCAGTCTAAGGACATACAGCTTCAGTCAACTGGCTGCTCTAATTTGCTCATACACTCACCAACCACATTATTACGTGCACCTATACACCTGCTGTTTTATGCAGTTATCTAATCAGCCAATCCCTTGACAGCAGCACAATGCATCAAATCATGCAGATACAAATCAAGAGCTTCAGTTAATGTTCACTTCAAACATCAGAATGGGAAAAATTGTGATCTCAAAGTGTGACTTTCACTGCGGCATGGGTGTTGGTTTGAGTCAGTTGAACTGGTTTGAGTATTTCAGAAACTGCTGATCTCCTGGGGCTTTCACACACAACAGTCTCTAGAGTTGACACAGAATGGTGCAAAAAACAAAAAAAAACACTGAGTGAGCAACAGTTCTGTGGGTGGAAACAAACATCTGATTGATAAGAGAGCTCAGAGGAAAATGGCCAGATTGGTTCGAGCACCCAGGAAGGATAGCAACTCTTTACAACCGTGGTAAGCAGAAAAACATCTCGGCATGAAACAGCAAAAGACCACATTGAGTTCCACTCCTGCAGTCAAGAACAGGAATCTTACAGTGGTGCTTGAAAGTTTGTGAACCCGTTAGAATTTTCTATATTTCTGCATAAATATGACCTAAAACATCATCAGATTTTCACACAAGTCCTAAAAGTAGATAAAGAGAACCAAGTTAAACAAATGAGACAAAAAATATTGTACTTGGTCATTTATTTATTGAGGAAAATTATCCATTATTACATATCTGTGAGTGGCAAAAGTATGTGAACCTCTAGGATTAGCAGTGAATTTGAAAGTGAAATTAGAGTCAGGTGTTTTCAATCAATGGGATGACAATCAGGTGTGAGTGGGCACCCTGTTTTATTTAAAGAACAGGGATCTATCAAAGTCTGATCTTCACAACACATGTTTGTGGAAGTGTATAATGGCATGAACAAAGGAGATTTCTGAGGACCTCAGAAAAAGCATTGTTGAGGCTCATCAGGCTGGAAAAGGCTACAAAACCATCTCTAAAGAGTTTGGACTCCACCAATCCACACTCAGACAGATTGTGTACAAATGGAGGAAATTCAAGACCATTGTTACCCTCCCCAGGAGTGGTCGACCAACAAAGATCACTCCAAGAGCAAGGCGTGTAATAATCAGCGAGAACAAAGGACCCCAGGGTAACTTCTAAGCAACTGAAGGCCTCTCTCACATTGGCTAATGTTAATGTTCATGAGTTCACCATCAGGAGAACACTGAACAACAATGGTGTGCATGGCAGGGTTGCAAGGAGAAAGCCACTGCTCTCCAAAAAGAACATTGCTGCTCATCTGCAGTTTGCTAAAGATCATGTGGACAAGCCAGAAGGCTATTGGAAAGATGTTTTGTGGACGGATGAGACCATAATAGAACTTTTTGGTTTAAATGAGAAGCGTTATGTTTGGAGAAAGGAAAACACTGCATTGCAGCATAAGAACCTTATCCCATCTGTGAAACATGGTGGTGGTAGTATCATGGTTTGGGCCTGTTTTGCTGCATCTGGGCCAGGACGGCTTGCCATCATTGATGGAACAATGAATTCTGAATTATACCAGCAAATTCTAAAGGAAAATGTCAGGACATCTGTCCATGAACTGAATCTCAAGAGAAGGTGGGTCATGCAGCAAGACAACGACCCTAAGCACACAAGTGGTTCTACCAAAGAATAGCTAAAGAAGAATAAATTTAATGCTTTGGAATGGCCAAGTCAAAGTCCTGACCTTAATCCAATCGAAATGTTGTGGAAGGGCCTGAAGTGAGCAGTTCATGTGAGGAAACCCACCAACATCCCAGAGTTGAAGCTGTTCTATACAGAGGAATGGGCTAAAATTCCTCCAAGTCGGTGTGCAGGACTGATCAACAGTTATCGGAAATATTTAGTTGCAGTTATCGCTGCACAAGGGGGTCACACCAGATACTGAAAGCAAAGGTTCACATACTTTTGCAACTGACAGATATGTAATATTGGATAATTTTCCTCAATAAATAAATGACCAAGTATAATATTTTTGTCTCATTTGTTTAACTGGGTTCTCTTTATCTACTTTTAGGACTTGTGTGAAAATCTGATGATGTTTTAGGTCATATTTATGCAGAAATATAGAAAATTCTAATGGGTTCACAAACTTTCAAGCACCACTGTAGAATCAAGAACAAGTTCCTATTAAAGTGGCTAGTGAGTCTAAGTGTGAATGTGAGTGTGAATGGTTGTTCATCTCTGTGTTAGCCCTGTGATAGACTGGCAACCTGCCCAAGGTGTACCCAGCTTCACACCCGAAATCAGCTAGGATTGGCTCCAGCTTCCACTACAATCCTGACGGATAAGCGGAATAGATGATGGATGAATGGAAATAAAGGAAATATTACTTTAAATAACAAAGTTGTTTTAATCTGCACTGGTCAGTATGGCAGTACATAGGTTTATAATTAAACTGTATGGTCTGCCTTTCTTATTTTTAAAATAAGAATACTGTTTGAGCCATTAAAAGAAATACTTTATGTTAATGATGTTTATTTTTAAATTGTCCTGTATAAAATTCTATGAAACATTTTACTGAAAAAAAAATCCTCACTTCAATTTGAATGATCACAGCAAACGAGTTCAATAAAAAAAAGCAATGCTGTTATTGGAAATCTAAAAAGTTTCAGGCAGTTCTGTTATTCTATCATGCAGCACACACACAAATAATCATCAGACTAGCCTTGTACATTAGAGGAGCTGGATCGGTCAAGCAGGATACTGCAGCGGGATTGTGTCTGGATGATAATACACCGCAGATAGAACTTGATAATACCAAATAGTATCAGGTCAAAACCAATAAAACCTTTTTTATATACTTTAAGCAATATTTTGGTGTAAGACATCTCATATAGAGTACATTTAGTGACAGAGATAGAAAGTTATAATGCCATAACTTCGTATTTGGATAACATAAACTAAAGAATAAACAAAAGATACAATAAGATCAAGTGGAAAAAAAAAGAAAATCTTGAAAAATAAAATTTAGAGGTAACATTATAAAAATGTATGCATAGTATAAATGATAGAATATAAATAGTGAATCTATATAGTATGCATACAATTTTGAGGGCAGCACGGTGGTGTAGTGGTTAGCGCTGTCGCCTCACAGCAAGAAGGTTCGGGTTCGAGCCCCGTGGCCAGCGAGGGCCTTTCTGTGTGGAGTTTGCATGTTCTCCCCGTGTCCGCGTGGGTTTCCTCCGGGTGCTCCGGTTTCCCCCACAGTCCAAAGACATGCAGGTTAGGTTAACTGGTGACTCTAAATTGACCGTAGGTGTGAATGTGAGTGTGAATGGTTGTCTGTGTCTGTCAGCCCTGTGATGACCTGGCGACTTGTCCAGGGTGTACCCCACCTTTCGCCCGTAGTCAGCTGGGATAGGCTCCAGCTTGCCTGTGACCCTGTAGAACAGGATAAAGCAGCTAGAGATAATGAGATATACAGTTTTGGTCAGAGGTTTACATACAGTGACATGAATGTCATCTTGGATACGAATGTCATGGCAATATTTGGGCATTCAGTAATTTCTTTAAACTGTTCTTTTTCTGTGGCAGAATGTACAGCATACATCTTTAATAAAAAAAAAAAAAACACTAGAATTTGGTGCACAAGTTTTAATTTTCTTTAGGTTTTTTTAAATCAACACAGGGTCGAAATTATACATACTGGGTCAAACATGTACATAAACTCACTTAGATTATTAATTCAGAGGTGCTGAAACTTCCAAAATGTCTCTTACCTTGCCAAGGCCAAGGTGTCTTAACTTCCTGTTCGTGATCATGATTGACTACAACTGGTAGGTTCTCTGTGCCTTCATAAAAAAAGGTTTGTTTACAGCACTCATTGGATTGTCCAACACACAGTAAAATGGGAAAGTCCAAGGAGCTCAGTGCAGATCTGAGAAAGAGGATCACAGATGTACACAACTCCAGAATGTCTCTTGGAACCATTTCTAAACAACTGCAAATTCCAAGATCAGTTCAAATAATTGTATCCAAGTTATTGTGAGGTGTAGTCACTTTGCCAAGCCACTTTGCTTCAAGAAAACCCAAACTGTCACCCTCAGCTGAAAGGAAATTGGTTTTGATGGTCAGGAACAACTTGGAAACCACCATGGCATGTTAGCCTGTAACATTAAGCTTAAAACAAGTCCTGACTTCAACCCTATTGAAAATATGTATATGGACCATGCTTATAAGTTGAGTCCATGCCAAGAAAAAAAAAATAATTGAATTCTACCAATTCTACCATGAAAAGTTGTGAAGTAGTCAACCAGAATTCTGCCAGAAAGTTGTTCATGGTAAACAAAAATGTTTGGTCAAGGTGAATCTTGTGAAGAGACATTTTACCTAAATATTAGGTGTGCTGTATGTATATTTTTGACCCTGTATGTATAATTTTGACCCTGTGTTGATTTCAGAAAACCCAAAGAAAATTAAAACTTGTCCACCAAATTCTAATATTTTTTTAAATTAAAGATGTATGCTGTACAATCATTCTGCCACAGAAAAAGAACAGTTCAGAGAAATTACTGAAAGCCCAAATATTGCCATGACATTCATATCCAAGATGACATTCATGTCACTGTATGTAAACTTCTGACCACAACTGTACATCTAAAGCTATATTAAGGTGCAAGAGGTACAGTATATTGTGATGCAGTTCTATACAGTGTACTGGTTATGTATACAGTATTATCCACAGAAGAGGTAGTTACAATTGCCGTATTGTGCCCAGTGCAGATAATGCATACATGTACAATGATGTGTCGATAAAAAGACGGATTATAGTGCTGAGTTGTACGATCTGATGGCTGCTGGGAGAAATGATCTGATAAGTGATGAATGTAAGCATAACACTTAGATAGAGATTCCCTCGTGTGTAGCATCAGGCACTCAGAACACACACGCAGACACATTTTCATGTTTGATGACTATTGGTAAAAGAGAACAAAACAATGGCATTTGAACGAGCTACTCAAGCAAGCGTGCGCTGGGTTAGAGCAGTAATGTCAGTTTGAAGTCAACTGTTGACATTTTGTACTTGTTTATTCATACGGTAGTACAATAGACTGAGCCTTGATAAATGTGCCTCTTCTTGTTGATACAGAAATATTTCACAGACGATTGTGGAGGATCAGGAAAAGCTTATCGCATGTTTTATAGCAATAATCACAACAAAATACTGACATACAAAACTCATGTATAAGCCTGACATAATTACTCTATGCTCTGGATAAAGATACATGAACAGTACGGTAAATGCTCGTTTATACGTTTGCTCAGATCAATCGTAAAGAATGGCCGTGTGTGACTTGCATTATAAATATAATTGCATCATTGCAGAAGCATAAAACACCCAAAATAACTGGAAGCACAAGTCTTCATTAGACAGATTATTTGCTCTGGGGATCAGCTGACAGCTTAGCTGACAGCTTGGAGAAAAGCTGATGCATAGCTTTTGCTGTTTATCCAGCTATTATTAGAACTCCGAAAACTCCTAAATTAGAAATTATAGGACTCCTTGTTTTTCTATTGAACCACTGCTAACACACTGCTAACACTGGATGGAGACTGGATGATGACAATAAACATAATAGATGATGTATCTGTATCAGAAGTGTATGATGACCTGTATCTGTGTTTATATTCAGATGTAAAACTGAAGTGGGCGTGGCCTAAACAGAAAGATTTTTGTTGTTCATGTTAAAAATAAAACTGTAACACTCTGCTCGCAGAAACACCAGAAAACTAGAAGAGAACACAGGAGAGTCCATACCTCCGCCAAGCCACATATTATCAACAACAAAATCAAATCACTTGAACCTAGGATAATAGTAAAGCTGTAGACCAAATTTCATCCAAATCCGTTCACTACTTTTTGAGTTACATTGGGAAAAGATAAATGAATCCTAGAGCCACATACAGTGCCTTGCAAAAGTATTCATCCCCGTTAGTGTTTGTCCTGTTTTGTTGCATTAGAAGCTGGAATTAAAATGGATTTTTGGAGGGTTAGCACCATTTGATTTACACAACATGCCTAGCACTTTAAAGGTGCACATTGTTGTTATTTTTTTTACTATTGTGACACAAACAATAAGATGAAAAAACAGAAATCTGGAGTGGGCATAGGCATTCACCCCCGCAAAGTCAATATTTTATAGAGCCACATTTTGCTGCAATTACAGCTGCAAGTCTCTTGGGGTATGTCTCTATTAGCTTAGCACATCTAGCCACTGTTTTCCTCAAGGAAAAACTGCTCCAACTCCTCCTATTTAGATGGGTTGTGTTGGTGTACAGCAATCTTCAAGTTATGCCACAGATTCTCAATTGGGTTGAGGTCTGGGCTTTGACTAGGCTATTCCAAGACATTTAAATGCTTTCCTTTAAACCACTCCAGCGTAGCTTTAGCAGTATGTTTAGGGTCATTGTCCGGCTAGACCGTGAACCTTCATCCCAGTCTCAAACCTCTGGCCGACTCAAACAGGTTTTCCTCCAGAATTGCCCTGTATTGAGTGCCATCCATCTTTCCTTCAGTCCTGACCAGCTTTCCTGTCCCTGCAGATGAAAAACATCCCCACAGCATGATGCTGCCACCACCATGCTTCACTGTAGGGATGGTGTTCTCAGGGTGTTGGGTTTGCGCCACACATGGCATTTCCCATGATGGCCAAAAAGTTCAATTTTTGTCTCATTTGACCAGAGAATCTTTTTCCATGTGTTTGGGGAGTCTGCCACATGCTGTTAGGCAAACTCCAAATGTGATTTTTTTTTTTTAAGCAATGGCTTTTTTCTGGCCACTCTTCTATAAAGCCCCACTCTTTGGAGTGTACGGCTTATGGACAGATACTCCCATCTCCGCTGTGGATCTTTGCAGCTCCTTCAGTGTTATCTTTGGTGTCTTTGTTGCATCTCTGATTAATGCCCTCCTTGCCCAGTCTGTGAGTTTTGGTGGGCGGCCTTCTCTTGTCAGGTTTGTAGTGGTGCCATATTCTTTCCATTTTGCTACCGTATAATGGATTTAATGGTGTTCCCTGGGACATTCAAAGTTTGGGATATTTTTTATAACCCAACCCTGATCTATACTTCTTTACAACTGTGTCTCTGACTTGTTTGGAGGCTCCTTGGTTTTCATGTTGCTTGTTTAGTAGTGTTGCAGAGTCAGGGTCCTTCCTGAACAGATTGATTTAAACAGACATCATGTGACAGATCATGTGACACTTTGATTGCACACAGGTGGAATTTACTCAACTAATTATGTGACTTATGAAGTGAATTGGTTGGACCAGCTCTTATTTCGGGGTTTCATACAAAAGGGGGTGAATACTTATGCACACTCCAGATTTCTGTTTTTTCATCTTAATTATTGTTTGTGTCACAATAAAAAAACAATGTGCATCTTTAAAGTGGTAGGCATGTTGTGTAAATCAAATGGTGCTAACCCTTCAAAAATCCATTTTAATTCCAGCTTGTAATGCGACAGAACAGGACAAACACCAAGGGGGATGAATACTTTTGCAAGGCACTGTACATATCCAGATTTGCATCAGAATCTATTCGTTTGTTCCTTGGCCCATGACTCAGCTTTCCTCAACATTTCATCAAAATCTATTCACTATTTTTTTTAGTCATGTTAGGAACAAACAAACAAACAAACAGAAGCAAAAACATGACCTCCTCCAACAAAGTTGGCAGAGGTAACCGAGGGGAAGGGGAAAAAAAGTAGAACTGTCATCACAAGAATTGTCACCATGCTCTGTTCTCAAGTTGATTGCAATATTTATATAATTAGTCTCAACCAGAAACTGGTTTTGTTTGCCTTTTTTTCCACTGGTTGTTTTTAATCCTGCTTGCACAATTATTATTTTGATTTCATTTGTACCATGTCAGTTTCTCACGAACTGTACTTGGTCCTATTTCCCAGAATAGCCCAGGAAGTTACTAAGAGGGAAAGAATGAATGCTATAAATGCATTGCACTCATGGGGGACTCGCATTCATGTTAATGACTGTGCTTTTCCTTTGTCCCACTCGCTTATGCCTGCATGAAAATAAAATCCTTATGCTTGCGGGACTTTTTCGTTGCATCTCGCAGGATCCCAGTCCTGATGCACAGATCTAACCTAAACCAGCTTACTAGGAAGTTTTCTCAAAAAAAAATTACATTTGTATTTGTTTAGAACCTACATTGTATTATCTGTTCAATCTAAGTAATGTATTCGTATTCAGTTACATCCTTAATCTGTATGTACCCACATATAGGAGTGGCTCAAATCTGATCTGAAAAGATTATTGTGCTCACCCAGCTCAGAGGAAATCACACTGTTATCATATTTCAGCAATATGGTGTCAACTTAGGCCAATAGACACTACTAAGCTGCTGCTTACATGTACAATAGTGGACGTATAATTATTATGCGTACTTCTGACATAAACAGGCAGAACACCACAGTCTGATACACAGCCACCTCCCAAATGTCATAAATACAGATTTTTCTATGCCCATGGAAATGTCAGTGTTCTCTTTTACCCCTCTCTCTCGCTCTCTCTCTCACCTTTGCAAGCTTTTTCTTTTATTATGTCTAAATAGTATTCATTTATTCCACCAGATTCAAATGAGACGCCTGGTGATCCAGAGAGGCTTAGCAACTCACTTGCTGTGTCTCCTTTATTTTGCCTTGACAAAAGATATCAGATCAAACATAGTGCCGAGGCCCATTTGCTTAGACCAGGCTCCTTCGTTAAGACTTTGACACAAGTACGCAGGAAATTAAGAAATGGAGAAATGCTTGTTTGTTGGTGTGTTTTTGTGTGTAGGGGAAGGGGGTGATACAAATTGCAACTAAAAGCAACTTGGCTTAGAAAGCTGGAAACTGGTAATCAGTTTGTGCCTCTGGACAGAAACCAGATGATCTCAGGACAAATATGTGCAGGTTTAGGTATATTAGATTATTTTATTGCAATGAGAAACGTATCGTGGGCCAAAACTGTGGGCAGTCTGACTGAAGATTTTTCTAACATTTTGAATATGAACCAAAAGTGATCCAAATCACGCCATATGGAGCTTTTTCGTCTAGCACTCGGCCAGACAAATATGAGAAGCAATCATATATTGGTTAGGGCGCAGATAAATTTTAACCGTCTCCAGAAATATAATGACATTGATTTGTTTATTTATTTGACTTGTTTTAAGATGAAATGTAAAAGAATTTTATTTTAATTAAAGTTTTTTTTTTTTTTAGTCTGATATGGACAAGTTTTGTTTTTTTTTAACTATATAGATTTACCTGAAACCACTATATACATGATTTAATTTTATTTGGTATATTTTTATATGTTTTAAGTCATGTATAATTGTTTGGTCTCTGCCAAATGATCATAAAACCATAAAACCAACACTAAGAAGTAACAGATGTAAAACAGTAAACTATAAAATGCATATTTTATAGTTTACTGTTTTACATCTGTTACTTTTTAGTGTTGGTTTTATGGTTTAATTGTTATCGCTGTATTTGGACCTGCAGGGTCTGTTGATGATGAATGAATAAATGAAATGAAAAGGAAATAGATGAAATGAAATAAATGCAACCAAACAGAGGGGAACCGTCAGGGCCTTCTAGGCCTTCAGAGAAGGCCAAAACATATCAGCATTTCAAATGTTATATTTAATTTCTTTCATAATTTCATGAGAATTATTCTCGTCTAATTCTAATTTGGCCTCATTTTCTATCAAATGTACTTAAGAAATGAAAGGGTTACTGTCCTGAAAACATTAAAATCGAGTTATCCAATGAGATATTTTGTTTGTTGTCTCTAGGCTAAGAAGGGTTTAGAGCTGGCTCACTCATTGGTTAGGACTTCATTGCCGGGACAGAAGGCCATGGCAGTGTATATTTATGAAGGAAGTGACAGATGAATTAACCAATCAGATTTTGATTTCTAGTAAGAGGAATCAAAAAATGATCACCCTAGGCCTGCTTGAAGGCCAACGCGAGCTTAACTGCGAGTTGGCGCCATCAGCACAGCAGTGAAGTCACCTTCCAGCTGGTGTAGCGTTCATCAGTCGTGTTAGCAAATGCTAATAAAGCAGTCAAGCCAGTGCTATTGAGAGCAAGTAGCACAGGTTAACGATTGAGAAACTAAGATTTCTGTCTCCAGACTCTTCTTCCACGCATGCTTGCTAAAGTATTTTTCACTCAGACTTAAGTATTCATTTCCCTGTGTAATTTACTTAGTTACTTTTAAAATCAACATCAACAACTACATACAACGGAGCAACCTGGCAGCCTGCTGATAATCCCTTGCAAAAATCCTTTGCCCTGTTGTTTTTTTAGTGTGTCTGGCGAAGTTTGGCTGAGCTGAAGTCCCAGCTCTAATAGTAACGGTTCGCCACTGCAATCAACAATATTTAATGCTTTTGCAGCATATCAGTTTTGAGTGGTGAGTGATTTGCCAGAGAACTTCTAAGTCACCCAGCCTGGATCGCAAACAATCCTAATGGCTGCTGGAGGCATTTTAATGGTGCAGGCAAGTTCATGTGTTTAATATATTTCATAACAACTTGTAAAAAAGATATTGCAGGAGTATGTTAATAACTGTAAAGGAAATCACTTCAGCTGTTAAGTAATGACGTACCACCAGAGATTATGCAAGTTTACACAACACTCTGCTACTTGTACGCATTAAAATTGCCATTTTGCAGCAAAGCTGAACTTCAATTATCATCAAAATACTTCAAACAATACATGCCTTCTCCAGATTGCTATTAATTACAGTAGCCTGTAAGGGCAAAACACATTAAGAAACACAAACGGCAAACCAGTAAACACAACAAAATAAGAGAAATGACAGCAAAGGCAAAACACAATGGCAAAACTGAAAACACGACGGCAAATAGAGAAACATGATAACAAAACCAAAAAACATGACAATAAAGGCAAAAACATGACAGACAATTCAGAAACACAACAGAAAAAAAAACACAACAACAAATATGGACCACCACAGCAAATTCATAAACATGACAAATCAGAAAACACAACAGCATTAACTGAAAACAAAAAAGTTGATGTCCTTATTAAACATTACATGCTTGTTGCTGATTGGCGACAGTTTGAAAGACTACAGAAAAAGGAGAGCTGGAAATTTCGATTCCTTTTTCCTTGTGATTCTCATACACCATGTTCAAACCATCCACAAGTCAGTGATGCTCGGTCAGGACCTACCTAAACCTTTGTGTGCTTTTGAATTTGTTGTAGTGTTTTTGGTTTTGCTGCAGCGTTTACTGATTTGCTGTTGTGTTTTTTTGGTGCAGTTAATGTGTTTTGCACTTGTAATTAACTATTCAACCATTTTTCATAAGTGAATATCTGTGGAATATCTATAGGCTGATGTAAAGATCTGCATGGAGATCTATGAACACAATGTCATCCATCCATCCATTATCTGTAGCCACTTATCCTGTGCAGGGTTGCAGACAAGCTGGATCCTATCCCAGCTGATTATGGGTGAGAGGCGGGATACACCCTGGACAAGTCGCCAGATCATCGCAGGGCTGACACATAGAGACAAACAACCATTCACACCTACGGTCAATTTAAAGCCACAAACTAGACTAACCTGCATGTCTTTGGACTGTGGGAGAAACCAGAGCACCCAGAGGAACCCACGCAGAGAACATGCAAACTCCACACAGAAAGGCCCTTGTTGGCCACTGGACTCGAATCCAGAACCTTCTTGCTGTGAGGCAACAGTGCTAACCACTACACCACCATGACACGAGTGTTGACATCAATACTCTAAATGTACGTTCAATTACAAATTCTGTCACATACTCACTTTGCAGAAAGGATATCTGACATGAGCATTTAGATGATTGTTGTCATATATGTAATCATTTTCATTTGATTTTTTAGGACATTGATGCACTGGGACTTCATTTATGAGTTTACCGAGCATGCCGCTACAACATTAGAAAATTACTGTCGATATTTATTCATGAAACATTCCATCATTGTCGATCCAGCTTTTATTCATAGTTTATGAAGTCCTCAGTACAAATTGGTCTCAACAGTTTTGTGAATAGGTTTAAGACACTTTTAGAGCTACTTAAGAGAAGCATTAAGGGTAAGATAAGATTGTCTTGTATGATACTTGAGGTTATGGTCTCATCAAGGTTGAGCTGCTGTTTTGGTAGCTCTGGAACTTAATTTACCAGATTCTTAATGTGAATATATAATGCTTGAGGGAAAAACAATGCATACGTTGATGCTACTGACATTAAACACATTTGGCTACAAATTTTTTATATCTATTATATTGGGTCTGAACTCATCTCAATTAAATTTAGGTCTTCAAAATTCTGCATATATTATTTCTACATATGAACAAAGTATACACTCAGTTATAATTGAACTAATGAAGACATGCCATGCCCTTCACGATTATTGGCACCCTTTGGAAAGATTAGTAAAAAGGGTTCGAAAAAAATCCACCTTTTGGTGAAGTCGCTTCATCTCACACTGAAAAAATGAGAAAAATCCAAACTTTAATTAAAATAAATTTATTCAGAGAGAAACAAATCCTTCCTCAAGAAATAATTATTTTCAACAAAAACACATGTGCCACTATTATTGGCACCCCTGCATTTAATAATTTGTATAACTCCCTTTTCCAGTAAAACAGCACAGTCTTCTATAACATTTTAGAAAGTTGGACATAGAGTAGGGCATCTGAGATCATTCCTCTTTACACAATCTCTCCAGCTCACCCAGGGTCCTCTGTCTTCTCTTGTGCTCTCTCCTCTTCAGTTCACCCGAAGGTTTTCAATAGGGTTCAGGTCAGGGGACTGAGATGGCCAGGGCAGAAGCTTGATTCTATGCTCAGTGAACCATTTTTGTGTTGATTTGGACAAATGTTTCAGATCATTGTCCTGCTGGAAGATTCAATCACGACCCAGTTTTAGTTTCCTGACAGAAGCAGCCAGATTTTGATTTAAAATCTCCTGGCATTTCATGGAGTCCATGATGCCATGCACCCTAACAAGGTTTCCAAGGCCTTTGGAGGAAAAACAGCCCCAAAACATCACAGAACTTCCACCATATTTTACAGCTGGATAGGATTCTTTTCATTAATTTCCATCCTTCTTTTTACACTAAACCCACCTTGAGTATTTATTGCCAAGAAGCTCCATTTGTGTTCCATCAGACCACAGAATAATGGGTCGAGTCAAAGTTGTAGTAATGCTTCATAAACTTCAGGTGCTCATGTTTGTAGTTAACTGACAGAAAAGGCTTTTTTCTGACAGACCTTCCAAATAATCTGTTGGGATGGAGGTGGAGTCTGATGGTGGATTTGGAGACTTGGAAACCCCAAGGTTTTACTTTGTCTTGTAATCTACCAACAGTGATCCGTGGGGATTTTTTGCCTCTCTTACCTCACTGTACGTGGGGTTGAAATAAACTTGGGTCTTCTTCCAGGCGAGTGTGTAACAGTTCCAGTTGGTGTCCACTTTTTTATTATTGCCCTAACAGTAGAAATGAACATTTTCAGGTGAGTCGCTATTTTTTATAACCATTCCCTGACTAATGAAGGTCAACACACTTCTCCCTCATTTGGTTTGTGTGTTCTCTGATCTTTCCCATGTTGATGGATGACTAAGGGAATTTGGCCTCTGTGTCACCTCATATTTGTTCCCCAGTTAATCAAAAAGTCATGGATTACAGCGTGAAAGTTCCTACACACTCCAATCAACTCAAAAATGTACAATTTAAATGGGAAACATGCTTCAGTTACATTGTGTTCACTATAATTCCCAGGGATGCCAAGAAAAGTGGCACGTGCGCTTTTGTTGATAATAATTATTTCTTGATGAGGGATTTGTTTTACTCTGAATAAATTTATTTCAATTAAAGGTTGGAGTTTTCATATTTTTAACAGTTTATGATGAAGTGACTTCACCAAAAGGTGGATTTTTTTCTAACCCTTAGGCCACGCTTAAAATCACTGATATTGCATTCATTCTGATGTCTGATGTAAAGAGTAACTGCAGCTTTTGATTTGTACCTCAATGCTTTTATGCACTGCGCTGCTGCCACATGATTAGCTTATTGGATAATTGCTTGAATGTGCAGGTGTAGTACATGCATTCTTGTTAATGTGGCCGTATATGTACATGTATATACTGTTACAGATAGATTAAAGCATTACACATGGTTTTTGCTTCTGAAAATACACAAGTGTTTCTTGACAGATGTCAGAGGATGTTTTCCCTCAAGTAATCTCATCTCATTTCATCTCATTATCTCTAGCCGCTTTATCCTGTTCTACAGTGTTTTCCCTCAAGTAATACAAAGTAAAAAGTATGTGAACCCCTTGGAATTTTGTATATTTATGTCTAATTCCTATATACAGTGGTGCTTGAAAGTTTGTGAACCCTTAAGAATTTTCTATATTTCTGCATAAATATGACCTAAAACATCATAAGATTTTCACACAAGTCCTAAAGGTAGATAAAGAGAAACCAGTTAAACAAATGAGACAAAAATATTATACTTGGTCATTTATTTATTGAGGAAAATGATCCAATATTACATATCTGTGAGTGGCAAAAGTATGTGAACCTCTAGGATTAGCAGTTAATGTGAAGGTGAAATTAGAGTCAGGTGTTTTCAATCAATGGGATGACAATCAGGTGTGAGTGGGCACCCTGTTTTATTTAAAGAACAGGGATCTATCAAAGTCTGATCTTCACAACACGTGTTTGTGGAAGTGTATCATGGCACGAACAAAGGAGATTTCTGGGGACCTCAGGAAAAGCGTTGTTGATGCTCATCAGGCTGGAAAAGGTTACAAAACCATCTCTAAAGAGTTTGGACTCCACCAGTCCACAGTCAGACAAATTGTGTACAAATGGAGGAAATTCAAGACTATTGTTACCCTCCCCAGGAGTGGTCGACCAACAAAGATCACTCCAAGAGCAAGGTGTGTAATAGTCGGCGAGGTCACAAAGGACCCCAGGGTAACTTCTAAGCAACTGAAGTCCTCTCTCACATTGGCTAATGTTAATGTTCATGAGTCCACCATCAAGAGAACACTGAACAACAATGGTGTGCATGGCAGAGTTGCAAGGAGAAAGTCACTGCTCTCCAAAAAGAACATTGCCACTTGTCTGCAGTTTGCTAAAGATCACGTGGACAAGCCAGAAGGCTATTGGAAAAATGTTTTGTGAACGGATGAGACCAAAATAGAACATTTTGGTTGAAATGAGAAGCACTGTTTTCAGAGAAAGGAAAACACTGCATTGCAGCATAAGAACCTTATCCCATCTGTGAAACATGGTGGTGGTAGTATCACGGTTTGGGCCTGTTTTGCTGCATCTGGGCCAGGACGGCTTGCCATCATTGATGGAACAATGATTTCTGAATTATACCAGCGAATTCTAAAGGAAAATGTCAGGACATCTGTCCATGAACTGAATCTCAAGAGAAGGTGGGTCATGCAGCAAGACAACGAGCCTAAGCACACAAGTCATTCTACCAAAGAATGGTTCAAGAAGAATAAAATTAATGTTTTGGAATGGCCAAGTCAAAGTCCTGACCTTAATCCAATCAAAATGGTGTGGAAGGACCTGAAGCGAGCAGTTCATGTGAGGAAACCCACCAACATCCCAGAGTTGAAGCTGTTCTATACAGAAGAATGGGCTAAAATTCCTCCAAGCCAATGTGCAGGACTGATCAACAGTTTCCGGAAATGTTTAATTGCAGTTATTGCTGCATAAGGGGGTCACACCAGATACTGAAAGCAAAGGTTCACATACTTTTGCCACTCACAGATATGTAATATTGAATCATTTTCCTCAATAAATAAATGACCAAGTATAATATTTTTGTCTCATTTGTTTAACTGGGTTCTCTTTATCTACTTTTAGGAGTTGTGTGAAAATCTGATGATGTTTTAGGTCATATTTATGCAGAAATATAGAAAATTCTAATGGGTTCACAAACTTTCAAACACCACTGTAAAACATGGTCATATCTTCATGTAAGTCACAATAATGAACAAAGACAGTCTCCTGTAACTAAAGATACACAGATTTTCAATATTGAATAAATCATTCAAACTGTGAAACTGAAGGTTGGAAAACGTAAGTGAACCCTAAGCTAATGACTTTTTAAAAAGCTCATTGCAGTCAGAATTTAGCACACCTGGGTTTCATTTAATGAAACGAGTTCAGAGGTGTGGCCTAGAATTACTTTGATTGATAAAAAACCCTGAAAAGTTTGAGTTTGAACTTTTGACAAGAAGCATATCCAAATGGGAATCTGACAAGACTTGTTAACTTACATAAGGCTGGAAAGGGCTACAAAGTCATCTCAAAGATTTTAGGTATTCATCAGTCTACTGTCAGGAAAGTTGTCTATAAATGGAGACGATTAGGTGTTGTGGCTACTCTGCCTAGAAGTGGGTGCCCTGCCAAGATGACCCCAAGAGCACAACACAAAATCATTAATGAGGTAAAGAAGAACCTTAGAGTGACAGCGAAAGACTTGAAGATGTCATTAGAACTGGTTAATGTCTCTGTTCATGATTCAACAATATGCAAAACATTGAACAAGAAAGGAGTCCATAGCAGGACACCAAGAAGGAAGCCACTGCTGTCAAAAAAAGAACATTGCTACACGCCTGAATTTTGCAAAAGAGCACTTGGACACTCCACAATGGTACTGGGAAAATGTTTTGTGGCGTGATGAAACCAAAATTGAACTATATGGGAGGAACAAGCAGAACTCCATTTGGCGTAAAAAGGGCACTGCATATCAACATCAAAACATCATCCCTACAGTAAAGTATGGTGGAGGGAACATCATGATTTGGGCCTGCTTTGCTGCGTCAGGGCCTGGACAGCTTGCCATCATTGAGGGGAAAATTAATTACCAAATTTATCAACAAATTCTCCAGGATAATGTGAGGGTGTCTGTCCGTCAACTGAAGCTCAGAAGAGGCTGGGTGATGCAACAGGACAATGACCCCAAACATCGCAGCAAATCCACAGCATAATGGTTTCAGAAGAACAAAATCCACCTTTTGGAGTGGCCTAGTCAGAGCCCAGATCTCAATTCTATTGAGGATTACCAGATAATTCCAAAGGGTTCACATACTTTTTACTTTGACTGTAACTGTCACAGTCCAGTCCAGTCCATCCATGCCTTAGATTGTGGGATTTCCATGCTGGCTCCAGGCCGGATCCAGGACAGGAATTCAGTCCTGCCTTGCTGAAGGCCATTTCCTGAAGCAGCACTCCCACACCTGCTACCACTCCTCTCCCATCAGCCAGGGCTTTTTAAGAACTGTTTGGAGCTACTCCATTTGCCAGACTGTCTCTTGTAGACTTTCTTCACCTTGCTACAGCTCGTTGGTATTATGTCTTCTTGATTTCCCCCTGCCTGAATTTTTCCTTGTTTTTTTGTCAAATTTTTCTGTCTAGGTTTTGTCCCTGTTTTTGCCTGCCTGTTCTTTTGAATTGTGTCTTTTGCTACCTCTGCCTGGATTTCCCTTGTCCCTGTGTTCATCAGTTTTTGTGAAGATTTTTTTTGTCCCTGATCGTGTCTACCTGCTCCTGTATTTTTGACCTCCTGGCCTGTTTTTGACTACTGATTTTTGCCTGAGCCCTATGGTACCTTTGCCTTTCTGCCATCTACTTTATTAAAGAAGTTTTCTCTTTACACTGCCTGTTTTCTGAGTCTGCTCTTGGGTCCTCACTTCACCTCAGCTCGCCACTCCTGACAGCACAGTCTGGCCAGCATGGACCCAGCAGATTTTGCCCAGCTAAGAGCAGCGGTGCAGAAACAGGGAGCTCTCCTTGGGACCCACCAACAGGACATCCAACAGGTGAATCAAAACCTTGTTGCCATCTGACACTCTCAATCTTCTTGCCACTTAGCTACAACAGCTTCAAGTAATGTCTGCTCCTACACAACCCCCTCCACCTACTGCTGCTCCTGCTTCAGCCCTCTTCTTTTGTCTGGCAGAGAGGCAGCAAGAGAAATCATGGGGCTGTGGCAGGGTGCCCGGTCTGTTTTTGACTATGCGATTGAGTTTCACACTTTGGCAGCATCTTGTGGCTGGAATGAGTGCTTCGTGTGACGCATTTTTGAACGGGCTGTCAGACTCCATCAAAGATGAGCTGGTCTCATGAGAACTGCTACCTGATCTCACCGGTCTCATGGACCTCGCCAGTCGTATTGATTCCCGGATCAGACAGCAGGTGAAAGAGAGAACTCGGACTAGTCTTGTTCCCCCTCAGCCTCCCATTCCTTCTGCTGAGCCAATGCAGGTAGACTGAGTCTGCGTCTCACCTGAGGAACAACAGCGCCGTTGGGATATGAGGGCATGTTTTTTATTGCAGACAGCTGGGGCATTTCTGCCAATCTTGCCCTTTAAAAGGAAGAGCCCACCAGTGAGTTTAGGGGCCTTGGTGGGTAATGTCCAGAATCAGCCCCCTACCGATTGACCGCTACTCCCAGTGGTCATTATCCATGGCAATCATCCCCATGACCTCCAGGCACTCATTGATTCAGGGGCTGACAGAAACCTGATCTGCTCGACCACTGCCAAGCGCCTGGGGATTCCACTACTGGCTCTGAACCCATCCCTCACTGTCCTGACCTTTAACGGTACTGGTCTGACCACCATCACCCATAGAACAGCCCTGGTCACCTTAAGAATTTCTGGCAACCACTCTGAATCTATCCAGTTTTTTATCATGAGTAATCCCCATGTACCCATAGTTCTTGGTCTGCCCTGGCTAACTCTACATAACCCCCATGTCAACTGGACTAACACCACCATTTTAGGATGTTAGAATCAGAAGATAGCATGATATTGTGATGCCAAAATTGACAAACAAGGAGAGGTTTGTTTTAATCACATTTACATAATATCAGTGTTTATAACTATACTAGTATACACTTACTGGCCACGTTAATAGGAACTTGTTGATTCTAAGATTCCTGTTCTTGGCTTGCAGGACTGGAACCCAGTGTGGTCTTCTGCTGTTGTATGCTGAGCTGATTTCTGCTCACCACAGTTGTAAAGAGTGATTATATGAGTTGCTATATCCTTCTTGGCAGCTCAATCCAATCTGGCCATTTTCCTCTGAGCTCTCTTATAAGCAAGGCATTTCCACTTATATAATTGGTCGCTCACTCATTTTTTTTTTTCACATCATTGTGTAAACTCTAGAGACTGGTGTGTGTGAGAGAAAACCACAGGAGATCAGCAGTTTCTGAAATACTCAAACCAGTCCATCTGGCACCAACACCAATGCCACAGTGAAGTCACAGAGATCACAATTTTTCCCATTCTGATGTTTGAAGTGAACATTAACTGAAGCATGATTTTATGCATTGTGCTGCTGTCAAGGGACTGGCTGATTGATTAGATAACTGCATAAAACAGGTGTATGGGTATACCTAATAAATTGGCTGGTGCGTGTGTATACTAAGACAAGATTAACAGCAGCTTATTGTCAGTTCCAGACTCCGATTCCCAGAATGCATAATGGCCTGCAAGCATGGCTGCTATGGACCACAACACCTATACACCATATTCATAGTCGCACTCTCATTCACTGGACTTCTGATCACACACACCTGTTTGAAATCACAGCTACAACTATTTAAGGACTCCTAAACGTAAACACTTTGCAAAGTATAGACTCTGTCATTAGTGCCAGTCATTACCTCGCCTTTTGGTTTTGTGTGCATTTGTGGTTTTGACTTTGCCTTGATTCACTGATTAATGTAGTTCATCCTTTGCCTCTGATACCCTGTTTGCTGATTGCATGCCTCTGTGCCTGTTCTTTGACTATGATTCTTGATCGCATTTTGGATTTTGTTGCCCTATGTTTTATTAAAGCTAGACTGCCCTTCAGATTTCTCAAAAGTAGGTCATAAAAAGAATTTTCCATGACACCCAATTATTTTTGTTTAGTGGACCTAAAGCTACTGCATTCGAATCACAGACTTCCAATTTTATTAGTTTTTCAAATAGAACAATTAACGAATACAAGGCCACATGGCCCTAAATTCTCCACTATTTTTTTCCTGCTTCACCATGACCCGATTCAAGATACTACATCATGCATTACGTTAGCCTGGGCCCGCCCATCCTAAGCGTGACACAACATGAGGGCCTTTTGCGAGCTTAGTCTGGCCAGGCAAGCTATCTACAGCTCTTCCAAGCTCCCGAAAAATCGGGAGCCAATCAACTTTGAGCATCTCCAACGGCCCTGGGTAGAGGCGTGTTCAAGGCAGTGACGTAGTAGAACTGCGACCGGAAGCCATAAATTGTTTACAGAATCTATGCCGGAAGCGCTTCATTCACTAGAAACATTACGAACATGGAGCAGCGGCAAGCCTTTGACACAGCGGTAGATGCTGTATTGAAAACATTCAACGGGAAGTTCTCATTGAAAATGGAGCAAAGAGCAGCCCTGGAGGTATTTATCTTCTTCCTGTTACTCAAGCAGTTTCCGTCGCGTCACATATGTCAGAGGAAAGAGTGATGTGATTGGTTTAAGCTTCGTCACAGCCTTTTCTGGCTTCGACCAGTAGCAAACTGAGGCATTTCAGGGAGGCGGGTCAAACACGCCTTTGGGAAACGGTTGGGCTTAATATCTTTGCCAGACCAAATGCTCGCAGAGCTTTGAAGTCGCATTAGCCAGACTAGCATTACGTGGTGGCCTTTCCCTGTTCGTGCAAGGCATTGTGGGCAGGGCAGGAATTTCACGAGGGCCATGGCCCTCGTGCCCTCTCAATTTGGCCTTGTGCCCTTGGAAAAAAATATCTGCCATAAGGCCACAGTGGCCTTGATGCTTTGCGGTTTTGTAGTCTGCCTCGTGACTGCCAGTAGGCTTTAATATCACCTGCGTCTATTGAGGAAAAAATGTCTTTTGATGACATTCTGGATTCTTATTGGGCAACTCATCAGTGGTGGATTGGACTCGAGCCAGGCATGAACCACTCCGACGTGCTATAATGACACCAATCTATCGCCAGCCAACCAGGAGACTTAATCAAACGCATCCCCCGCCCACTTGTGTCCGCGTCTGAGACGTTGAATTTTCACAGAAGGAGGGAAGAAGTTGACTGAGGTAAGACTGTGTGATAAATTAACAAACGAATAAGATAGGAATTTCAACATATAGGGCTTAAGATTGTTACTGTTAAATAAGCATCGCTTGTACAGTAACGTTATGTCGTTATAACGTTGACCTTTTAACATGCTGCGTACCGACTGTAGCCGGTAACAAATGCTAATTAGCTTGCTGTCAAGTTTTTCCTTTGTCGAGCTTTAGGCGTAAGGTCATGGATGTTACTACTGCTTGTTCCTGCCATAATATGATACGTGATATGTGCTGTTGTCTGTTCATAGACACTTTTTTTTTAATCTATGCAGTTAGCATTGTTTTGTTACTAGTATTGTTTTTTTGTTTTTTTTTGCTGTTTAACCGAAGTGTAACTGCTGCCATCTTGACGAGATCACCATCACAAGAGATTTTATCTCCTTGTTTTTGGCATCATTACAACATTAACATTTACTTTTATTCATATACCCCCCAGTAATAATTATGCCAAGCAAGGAGCGGAGGGAGAGGTGCTGTAAAAAAAAAAAAAAACTTTGAAGATGCAGCTAAAAACTGTAAAACAATGGACGCTTTTTTCAAGAGGTGAGTGGTAGCTTAATTGTAGCTTAATGTCATCTATTTAGTTAATTTTATTTCCTCAATAATTTTCCTTGATTGAGAAATCGGTCTGGGCTCTTCTGGGTTAATCAGTAGCCTGCATGCTAGTATACGCTCCATTTACAGTCAAACATTTTGATGTACTCCGGGCTCAATTTTGATGAATCAAAAATCTGCGTAGTAGTCCAGTCTGAAGTTGCTCTTGCACATTCGGTGTCAATTGAACAAAAATTATGGGAGGATATAGGTTTAATAAGTTTTACAATTTTTGAAGTGAGTGATGGATTGATAAGTTTAGATGTGTTCAATATTTTCTTATCTTCAGACATAAGTGTAGGAGATGTTTCTTTACCTGCTTGATGGTTTCGACTGAGACTCCAATCTTCCTCAGAAGAGTCATTAGTCCTTAAATTAAATTCATTATAGACATAAACTTAAAATCATTGTTTTATTTTATGGACTTGGTGCCCTGGCTTTTGGCCTTCGTGCCCTCAAAAAATTGACAGCACAAAAGGCCAAGTGGCCTTGCCCCTAAAATGATGAAATTCCAGGCCTGATTGTGGGATACAAATTTGAAAAGGGAGAGAAAAATGGAGAACATGAGTGGGCGAATGAAATGTGAAAGACGAACTACAGTAACAGAAAATGAGAAGAAAAGGTGCTATGTTGCGAAGGAAAGGAAACGCAGGACCAAACTAATAAATATCGGCGGTCAGCGAGCACCTCGGTGTGATCAGCTATTCATTTAGCGACAAAATGATGTAACGGTCAGTGCACGGTCAAAGGTAAACCTGTGCATGCACGCACAGACTTCCTCTGTCTGCTTGACTGTGCGAAGTGAGCAATTTCATGCATATTGTTTGCTCAGGAATCCCCTCAAATTAAATAACTTCCCAGCCACAGAATGGCCTGATAGTTTGAGATATTACAGAAATAAACATATATCACAACCAACTTTCAGAGGGAACTAAATTTCACCGATTTTATGAAACCGAAAGCCTGTCCATCTCGCTTTAAACTCTTTAAACTGCAATTAGACCCGTCTCCAGCGTCTACCTGGTACTTATGGTATATTCACTTTTAACAATCCAGGGTTTAGGTCAAGATTCAGGTTCATTTCCTCTTTCTGCATCCTCTGAATGTTATACTTACATTTCCACAATGTGAATTTTCTCAATATGAATTTCTGCTAATTCAATTTTTTTCACAAACATATGCAGTTCGCATATCGACCGGGCATTGGTGTGGATGACGCTGTCATTTATCTGCTACACCGGTCACTTTTGCACCTGGAGGGCACTGGGAGCACTGTGAGAATCATGTTCTTTGACTTCTCCAGTGCTTTCAACACAATCCAGCCATCACTGCTTAAGGGGAAGCTGGAGGGAGCTGGTGTTGACTGCCACCTGGCTGCATGGATCATCGACTACCTTATTAACAGACCGCAGTATGTGGGGCTCCGCGACTGTGTGTCTGATGTGGTAGTCTGCAGCACAGGGGCTCCACAGGGCTCTCTCCTTTCCTCTTTACACTTTACACATCTGACTTCAGCTGCCACCTCCAGAAGTTCTTAGATGATACAGCCATCGTTGGACATGTGTGAGAGGGGGACGATCTGGAGTACAGAGAGGTCATCACCAACTTTGTCGCCTGGTGCGAACTGAACCACCTGCGCATCAATGCCAGCAAGACAAAGGAGGTGGTGATCGATTTCAGAAGGACGGTTCCTCAAATTGCACCAGTGAACATCCAGGGTTTGGACATTGAGATTGTGGAGGAGTACAAATACCTGGGTGTTCACCTTAACAACAAACTGGACTGGACTAACAACACAGATGTCCTGTACAAGAAGGGCCAAAGTCGTCTCCACCTCTTGAGAAGACTGAGGTCTTTTGGTGTGTGCAGGACACTGCTTAGGACTTTTTATGACTCTGTGGTAGCGATTTTTCTACGCTGCGGTCTGTTGGGGCTGTGGAAGTTCAGAGAGGGACAGGAAGAAACTTAATAAACTGGTCAGAAGGTCTGGCTCAGTCTTGGACTGTCCTCTGGACTCCATTGAGGTGGTGGGTGAGAGGAGGATGTTAGCCAAGCTGACCTCAATCATGGATAACCCCTCTCACCCCCTACATTAGGCTATGGGGGCTTTAAGCAGCTCTTTTAGTAGTAGACTGCTACACCCACGGTGTAAGAGGGAGAGGTACCGCAGGTCATTCATACCTGCTGCTGTCAGACTGTATAACACCCACAACTTGTAACGTAGCACCAATAACCTGTTTGTCGTTATATTTGCACTACTTCACCACACCACTACTACCTCTGCCATCTCTCATCGATGCAATTATTCTGTGCAATAATATAGGCCTTAAACTATTTTTATACATACGTGTGTGTGTGTGTGTGTGTGTGTGTATATACATATATATATACATATATATATATATATATATATATATATATATATATATATATATATATATAATGTGTGTATATGTATATATGTGTGTGTGTGTATGTATGTATACACAGAGAGAGTCTACCTGTAATGTGCAATTTTTCTATACTTTTTCACAGTAGATAATGCAAATAGCCCTTTGTATTTAATCCTTCATTTGTCTAATTTTTATTTCAATTTTATTTGTTATCTGTTTGGCATTTTCTTGCTACTGTAACATATGAATTTCCCCGATGTGGGATGAATAAAGTTAATCTAATCTAATGCAAGCATAATGGGTGGCACGGTGGTGTAGTGGTTAGCACTGTCTCCTCACAGCAAGAAGGTCCTGGGTTCGAGGCCGGCGAGGGCCTTTCTGTGTGGACTTTGCATGTTCTCCACGTGGGTTTCCTCCGGGTGCTCTGGTTTCCCCTGGAGCTAATTGGTGGCTCTAAATTGACTGTGAATGGTTGTCTGTCAGCCCTGCAATAACCTGGGGACTTGTCCAGGGTGTACCCCACCTCTCGCCCATAGTCAGCTGGGATAGGCCCCAGCTTGCCCGTGATCCTGTAGAACAGGATAAGCAGCGACAAATAATGGATGGATGGGTGTAAGCATAACCTTCTATAAGCCTGAATTTCCAAGATTTAACTTTTAAAATGACAAGACCTCATGACTGAAGCACTTACTTAAAATGAATTAAGACTCAGTATGTTCAAATATCAAAGATTGTCAGTCAAATAAATTCAATAACATCAAACTGTACTTTTTTTCTTTGAGGCATAATTCATTTAGGTTCTAGTGAATTTAATTTACTTCCACAGCCAGGTTCCTTGGCTCATTCCATGCTAGAATATGGGCCAGATGAGTGTTAAGTTTTGCTATCTGAGATGGCTTTATGACCAATGCAGAATCACTTGGACTTGTTTTATCTGTTATGCCATCCAAAGACTTCTTTCCTTCCTTCCTTCCTTTACAAAAATACAGAGTTTAAATATCACACAATTGCACAGAATACATTTCCTCCATTTCCATCTAAAATGGTGAAATGGGATTTTCTCTATGCAGCAGGCAGCTTCCCTGCTCTCTTCTGTGTACTGTGATCCCCATATCAATCCATCAATCAGGGCAATACCCTGCTCCGCTTTAGCAGAACCAGATCTTCCTGATTCAATTTCCCTAGCACGATAAACACTGGCTCCAGCCAATTGTAAATTGTTAAATCTGTACATTCACAGAGGAAAATAAAAATGACTGTTTTCTTTCAACTCAAAATGCTTTGTTAGTAAAATTACATTGTAATATATATATATATATATAATAGCACTTAGATGAATTACAAATTGTCATAACTACACTCAAAAACTTTCATCTAGCATATACAGATATTCACAGAGCCTACGCAGGTCACTCTGCAATTACACTGCTCAAACACTAGTTGGCGGTGTGGTTTCTATACTACTGTGAGTTTCTTCATGTACTTCCATCAGTGGCGACTGAAACTGAGCGGATCATGTTAGAGTTGGAGCTGGAACAACAGTCACTTTTACTTTTGAATCCTTTTCATGATTTGGTCCATATTCATTCAGCTTATCTTCAAATTAATTTGAAAATGATGGAGAAAAAGAAGGAGGAGCCGTTAATGTCTAGGAGGAAATGCAATGCTACCAGAGGTGGACAGTAATGAAGTACATTTACTTGAGTACTGTACTTAAGTACACTTTTTGAATATCTGTACTTTACTTGAGTTTTTTTTTTTGGCAACTTATGACTTTAACTTCACTACATTTGAAAGACAAATATCGTACTTGTTACTCCACTACATTTCTATCAAGGTCCTCATTACTCATTACTATGAAGCAGCTTTGAAAGTGGATGTTCTTTTCTTTTCTAAAACGTGATTTTTTTTTTTCGCAGGTGACACTGAGACAGCCTATCAGTAATCACTAGGGTCACGTCACGTCCATAGACTGGATAAAATCAAGATCAATGATTTCTCCACAGCATTATTTAACACGATCAGTTGTTGGCCGAATGGAAGGAGGCGGTTCTTCTGGAGAATTCACGCACCCACGGTTCTACAGCTAGAACCCATGTTTTAGTTTTTCGAAAGGAATAAAGAGTTGTTTCATTTTAAATGTTTGCTTTGTTTGCCTAAAACGGACCACATCATGGCCTACAAAAACTCACCGTCTGACCTGCGGAAGCATATTGAGGAATGTAAACGTTTTATTCCAAGAGAAAGTTTGCAATGAAGTTGCCTGTGTTTTTAGAGCTAGTGATAATGTTGCAATAGCTATGCAGTCTGGTTAGTCAAATGACTTTCTATGGATTTTCCTGCCAAGTTGCCGTAGCCTTGTCCACGGCTAACGTTTACACATAGCTAGTTAACTTGGACATTGTTAAAAACAGAGTTATGCTAACATGAATAACTTATCTGAAGTGCTTTCAGAAATGTTTTAGCATAATCTTGCCAAATAAACAAAATGTAGAAATCTTTCTTTACTAGTAATGTTAGCTACCCAATATGATTTCGAGTTTGAAAAGATTTTGCTAGCATGTCAGGTGGAGCTTCACTGACTAGCTAGCTTAATATTAAACCACCATGCAGATTCATACAGTATGTGCATGAATGCATACACTTGCACACGCGTGCACATGAGACCTGTGAGATGGACAGTACTGTACTAGTCAGTCACAACAAATTGCTGGAATTTTTTGTTTTGATGTCAGATGATGGTCTTGCACTTTTTTTTTTTGTCTTGCTTAAAGCAGTGTTGCTGTTGGGCAGTTATTAAGCTCGAGGTGTGGACCTGGGTTTTAAGCAGGTTGGATTGTCATTAATGGCCCTTTTCCACTACCCTTTTTCAGCTCACTTCAACTCGCTTCAGCTCACTTCAGCCCGACACGGCTCGCGTTTCGACTACCAAAAAACAGCACGACTCAGCTCGCTTCAGCCCTGCTTAGCCCCTAAAACTCACACTGTTTTGGAGTGGGGCTGAAGCGAGCCAAAGCGAGCCGAGTGAGGCTGGGGGCGTGAGCAGACACTCCCCTGTGCACTGATTGGTGAGGAGGAGTGTCCTCACATGCCCACACACGCCCCGCGAGCACGCTGGGATCTGTAAACACCGCAAACCCAGAAGAAGAAGAATTACAAATTACGAGAATTTCTGAAGCCTTATGTGCCTCGCCTCATCTATACGCTCTTGCCAGTATCTGTTGGCGTTGTCGGTGACAACAAGCCACAGCACCAAGACCAGCAACACTAACGACTCCATGTCCTCCATGTTTATTGTTTACTATTCGGGTCGTGAGACTACCGCTTAAAAGATCACTGATGTCACTGTTTGCGCTGCTTAACGACATCACGTGACTTCCACCCACTTTCGCTAACTCCACCCAATGTGTCCACCCACTTCCAGCCAGCACGGTTCAGCGCGGTTGTAGTCGAAATGCAACTCCAACAGCCCCGCTCAGCTTGACTCAGCACAGCACGGCTCAGCCGCGTTTGTAGTGGAAAAGCGGCAATTTTTTATTTTCTGAGCAAACTGCATTTACAGCTATTCCACTGTCTTCCTGATTAACATACACGTACATGTGTGCACACACTGCCAGACCTGGGTCAGAACACTACTATGCTGCTTTGTGGGGGTGGGGAGGAGTGTTACAATTAAAAAAGAAAATGACAGTGGTTCTTTTTCAGTTGCTTTTCATTTTGTAACATTCTACCAGGTATTTATTCTACAGGTTCTACAAGTTAGTCAGTAAATCCAGTCAGTTGCTTCAGAGGCATTAGGTTTTGTAAGCGCTGTGGCAATAATACAACAATGTGTTGACAAATGTACTTTTAATACTTAAGTATTTTTAAAAGCAAGTACTTCAGTACTTTAACTTAAGTAAAAATTTGACTGTTCAACTTTCACTTGTATCAGAATAACATTTGACCAGTGGGATCTGTACTTTGACTTCAGTAATGAAGTTGGGTACTTTGTCCACCTCTGAATGCTACCAAGTGGACCACTCACAGTTGTTGCAGTCTGCGTCACCGCGATTTGTAGTTATATTTTTGGGGAGTTATGCATCAAGCTATGGTGCAGGCTACAGCATAGGGTACATGGCTATGCCATACGTATGCCATACCCATGGCATATATTCCATAAACCAGCCTTAAAGGGTTCCTCTGCTTGTGTCCTTGGAAGAATCCTTAAAATTTCGATGTCGAGCCCAAAACTCTTTCACAAAAGCTTCCAAGCAGAACCCGTTAGAAATCTAAAACTATAACTCTCCATAGAACCTTTGAAAAACCACTTTTTCTTTGAGTGTAATATGGAGTTTTGGAGTAAATAGTACAACTGCATCCAATTCATTTCTGTATTTGAAATATATGAAAACACTTTCACTTATCTAAAAGCACTTACAAACTGTACTTTCCAATTAAACTATGCTAATAGTCCACTGTGGTTAGTGCTTTTAATTGTATTAAATGTTTCTTGTTTGGGAACACAGACTCTGTTTACATCTCATTTAATGTTTCTTATAAATTTGGCTGTCCTGATAAGATTTTAATGACATGTATTTCATCATAGTCAAATATGTCTCAGGTGAGACAGAAGTCAGATTGAAATGTGATTACTATAATGATTAATGAGACCGTCAATGACGGCGGCGCTCACTCCGGCCCCGTCTAGTCCAGAAGGAATGATTTAAAGTGAGCCACCTTGCACAATAAATGTTACAAACTATATACAAGCTATATATAGAAGCTCTATACACCCTAGGAATACCTACCTATTTGCCAGAAAGAATCTAAAATGGTGAGGAATTGACCGAGAAGAAGAGATTTTTGTTGAACTGCTCATTGAGGCTTAACTTCATTAATAATTGAATTAAGCAAATCTGAGTAGAAGTTATATGCACCCTAGGTTCCCCTACCTTCATGCCAGAAAAAAAAAATCAAAATTGGTGAAGAATTGAGGGAGAAGAAGCGATTTGTGTGGAAACTGCTTGTTAAGGACTAAATTACTCCATATCTTCATTATTAATTGCAATTATGCAAATTTGGGTAGAAGCTGTATGCACCCCAAGCAGACTGACCTTCCTGCCAAAAAGAATAAAAATCACTGAAGAATTGAGAGACAAAAAGTGATTTTGTTGAACTGCTCATTAAGGCTTGCTTAGTCCATAACTTCATTAACAAGTGTTGCCGGGCAAAACAAACCTCGCCTGATAGCACTTATAATGAATATCTCATCTCATTATCTCTAGCTGCTTTGTCCTGTTCTACAGGGTCGCAGGCAAGCTGGATCCTATCCCAGCTGACTACGGGCGAAAGCCGGGGTACACCCTGGACAAGTCGCCAGGTCATCACAGGGCTGACACATAGACACAGACAACCATTCACACTCACATTCACACCTACAGTCAATTTAGAGTCACCAGTTAACCTAACCTGCATGTCTTTGGACTGTGGGGGAAACCGGAGCACCCGGAGGAAACCCACGCGGACACGGGGAGAACATGCAAACTCCACACAGAAAGGCCCTCGCCGGCCACGGGGCTCGAACCCGGACCTTCTTGCTGTGAGGCGACAGCGCTAACCACTACACCACCATGCCGCCCCTATAATGAATATGAAGGAAGATATCATGAAAAACATAGGTACCCTATGGGTACATGTGGCTACTGCTTATAAATAAAATTGTTTTCTGATACCATGTCCATACAGTAAATATAGCATTTTTTTTTTCTCTGAGGCAGTAGCCACAAAAATGAAGCATAATCCAAAAATGAATAATTTAAAAATCACATAAGTAAAATATATCAAGTGTTTGTACTTTATTCTACTCTTACAGTTTTCCAAACTGAGGTTGACGTACACATGCTGTTGCCATGACCCAAACTCTTATTTCCCAGAAACGGCCCGGCATTAGAGCTCAGTGGAACGCACTTTCCCTCTGTAATAAGCTGTCTGAAAGCGATTTATTTAGTCTATTCCATTTATTTTGAATGGTGAATCGAATTGTATACACTCACTGGCCATTTTAATCGGAACACGTGTATGCACATGCCTAGAGTGGGATTGTTACACTCTTACGTTCTTCCAGCATGATAACGTAGTGGCTAGCGCTTCTATATGAGGCAATAGACACAACAAAAACAATTTTGACGTTTTTGGTGATCTTGACTGGATGACCCTCAAAATGTTGGAGGTTCTATTTCAGACCAATGCCCATCTATCCTGAAAGTTTCATGAAAATTGATCCAGTTGTTTTCCTGTAATATTGTTTACAAAAAAACAAAGAAACCTGATCGAAAACAATACCTCACCCCGCTTACTCCGTAGCGCGTTAGGTAATAATTGTAATTAAGCAAATCTGGGTAGAAGTTATATGCACCCTAGGTACCCCTACCTTCATGCCAGAAAGAATCAAAATCAGTGAAGAATTGAGAGAGAAGAAGCAATTTTCATGAAACGTGGACGACACCAGAGGGACGATGGATGACCAACACATGATGGCATAAGCTCTTCGTCTTTAAGCCGGATGAGTTAATAATGTACAAATCGGCTCATAACATCCGACCGCCAACTTTCTGTGTTGTTCATACAATGAAAAGTCAAATACTGCAAGTTTATGTGCCATTTCCTTCAGAACTCATGGACCACATGGCACAATCTATTGTGTATAGGTTTGGTTGTGGCTTGTGTGTGTGTGTGTGTGTGTGTGTGTGTGTGTGTGTGTGTGTGTGTGTGTGAAACAAAAATGTTTCTTCATACACCTGCAATGGTTTGATCAGTTCATTTTAAATCCGTTTTAAATTTCCCTTGGGTACCGTATAGAACGTCTCAGTGCAATGAGTGTAACATTTTGAGGCCACAAAATAAAATATCTACTCTGTATTTTTCAACTATGATTGTTGTCACAGGATAGATCTTGAGAAACCTGACATCAATATATCCATTTGTAGCTACACTTTCTAATAAATAAATAAATAAATAAATAGAAGTAGAAATAGCCTATTCCATGTCAGTGGCATTTATTCATGGGAGCATTTATACAGTGGTGCTTGAAAGTTTGTGAACCCTTTAGAATTTTCTATATTTTTGCATAAATATGACCGAAAACATCAGATTTTCACACAAGTCCTAAAAGTAGATAAAGAGAACCCAGTTAAACAAATGAGACAAAAATATGATACTTGATTTATTTATTGAGGAAAATGATCCAATATTACATACCTGTGAGTGGCAAAAGTATGTGAACCTTTGCTTTCAGTATCTGGTGTGACCCCCTTGTGCAGCAATAACTGCAACTAAACGTTTGCGGTAACTGTTGATCAGTCCTGCACACCGGCTTGGAGGAATTTTAGCCCATTCCTCTGTACAGAACAGCTTCAACTCTGGGATGTTGGTGGGTTTCCTCACATGAACTGCTCGCTTCAGGTCCTTCCACAACATTTCGATTGGATTAAGGTCAGGATTTTGACTTGGCCATTCCAAAACATTAACTTTATTCTTCTTGAACCATTCTTTGGTAGAACGATTTGTGTGCTTAGGTTCGTTGTCTTGCTGCATGACCCACCTTCACCAAATCTCCTTTGTTCGTGCCATGATACACTTCCACAAACATGTGTTGTGAAGATCAGACTTTGATAGATCCCTGTTCTTTAAATAAAACAGGGTGCCCACTCACACCTGATTTTCATCCCATTGATTGAAAACACCTGACTCTAATTTCACCTTCACATTAACTGCTAATCCTAGAGGTTCGCATACTTTTGCCATTCACAGATATGTAATATTGGATCATTTTCCTCAATAAATAAATGACCAAGTATAATATTTTTGTCCCATTTGTTTAACTGGGTTCTCTTTATCTACTTTTAGGACCTAAAAATTTAGGTCATATTTATGCAGAAATATAGAAAATTCTAAAGGGTTCACAAAATTTCAAGCACCACTGTACTTTAGTTTTTATTTAGATTATCTGTATCCATATAGATTCCTGATTCTCAAAATGCATGAAACAACCAAGCGTAAACTGGGTCACATGACAATGAATACTTGCATCCTATTAATTGGTCAACTGTGTGAGCCACCCGAAGAGCAACACTGGACCCCAAAGTAACAGCTCTGAAATAAACAGGCCTATCACTAAACTTACCTCCCAACCCCGATTTAACACCCATAAACATAACATTCTTAACATCATTCTTAAAATTAATGATGCAGAAAGAGTGTTCATCCATTTATCTCTCTTTTTTTATATCCATTTCCCTTTATGATGCCAGAGAAATATTCTTGCATTTTGATTTAATTCTCCAAATCAAGATACTGGGGTGAAAATAACTTCTTGTAATTAGAGAACCTTTCCATCTCTGTTTTCACAGATATCATTTTTCTTTCGCAAAAGCAACAACACAATACAAGTCTACAAGTTGTACTGCTGCTTTGCTATCTTATAAATGAGGATTTGTCTTGTCTTGTCTTGTCTTCTCTTGTCTTGTCTTGTCTTGTCTTGTCTTGTTGTTACTGCACAGACCGCCTCCATAAGTGGCTATACATGTACGGACCATCATGCATGAATGGCTATAGCACTTATATTTTAATGTTAGTAAGCAGGTTCTTAAATATAGGTACATCTTTGGCACTTTTTGCATGCGGGGGGAGTAGTAGCAGTAGTGGATAAGTCTTGTTCAGCATTGGATTACTCAGGCTTCTAATCACTAGACTGAAATTCTTGGTCCTTGCATGAGTTCAGATGAGTCAAAACATTTCCTACACATCCATATCCACACAAAAGCACATCCAGTTCATCTCCTGAGATTTTTTTGGTGCCGATGAGGGGCACCTGAGGGAACATTATGCACCCTGAACGTGCTCCAGCTGGTTGAATAGGAAAGGACAAGAGGTTGCTTGTGCTCTGATGGAACAATGTTCTCAGTGCAGATACTACAATGTTGGTATTGTTGTGCACTGATCAGAAAGAAAGGATTAGGAATAAAATTAATGAAAATATGTGTACAGTATATTTGCATATTTTGCTGTTACTGTCAACACTTTATACTAAAATTCTGTGAAATGATGTCCTCATTTCATGCAAACTTCAAACACAAAAATTCATACATAAAAGAGCAGTGTGACTGACTGCATACTTGGAGATGATGTAAATCTCTGGGCTTCTACAGTGTACATTGCAAAGACCTTGCTAAAAGTTCCCTAGGCTTTTGCACAAAATAAACCTCAGGAGAAAAGATGGAGGAAGAGAAAGTGTCAGTCGCTCCCACTGTGCTAGCAGGGGGCATAAAACATTGCTCCACTGTGCCATACGAGCCACCATAGGGGGTGCCTGGCTGTAAGCATCTAGATGACAGTCAAAATCCTATGAGCAATGGTCCCACTGGACCAGAGTGTTATGGAGCAAGTGTCATGTGAATGATGGATTCAAACTTTGAAATGACTCAGAACTATATTTTAAGGCTGATTTGTGGCAGAGAATATTATGCTGGAAGTTGAAATTTTGATACTGTGCAATAATTCAGTTTCCACTCAGTGTTCGTTCTCCATATCTACTTGGTCATCATACACAATCTTCCACGCTGTGAAAAAATTACTGTAAATTTTTGCATTTAATATAAACTAAAATACAGTTTTATAATTACAGAGGCTTGTACTGTAAACAATTGTGAAATTGTTTAAAGTAGTGCATTGGTTTACAGTAAAATATCAAAAAATACAGTTGGATATCTAACATTTTCGGCAGGTGTGAGAACGTTGAAGACTATCTTTGTATCGACGTCTGCAAATTCGTGGGTCATTTTTGTGCCCTTTATTTTAGCAGCCATTTTAGGTAAACACAAAGCTTTGAGTTAAGTTTCTGTGCTTGTATGAAATTTGAAGAAGAAGAAGAAGAAACCTTTATTTGTCACATGCACACTAAAAGCACAGTGAAATTCATCCTCTGCATTTAACCCATCTGAAGCAGTGAACATGCGCGCGCACACACACCCAGAGCAGCGGGCAGCCACACTACAGCGCACGGGGAGCAGTCGGGGTCAGGTACCTTGCTCAAGGACACTTCAGCCCAAGGCCACCCCACATTAACCTAACTGCATGTCTTTGGACTGTGGGGGAAACCGGAGCACCCGGAGGAAACCCACACAGACACGGGCCCAGAAACCCTCGCCAGCCACTGGGTTCGTACCCGGAACCTTCTTGCTGTGAGGCGACTGTGCTCAGGGGCGCAGATACGTTTTTTGAACTGGGGGGGACAAAGCTGCCAGCAAACCAACCCCAACCCCACCCCCAACATGTGTTGTGACTCTACTCCGTACGATTTTACTTTCACTACGACATTACTTTGAACAGACTATCAAAAAATTGCAAGGTGATATGATAAAGTAAGGCACAGTTTACTTACAGTCATTGTTTTTTGAAAAAACGATGCAATCATTTTCTGCCTTTTCGGTTTGGCACCCTTCATCATGCCGTGTTGGGGTCCTGAACTAGGAGCTGTCCCCGATATGCCTGTCAAACTTGTTGTGGGTAACCATAGCAACCAAGCTCGAGCTCGCAACCTGTGCAGTCTGTGCAGCTCAACCAACTGAATATCAGTCTTTGTTTTGTTTTATGTGAGTTGTTGCAACTATGTATGTACTGCTGTGCACCTCAATAAACCGAATGGTAATTAGTCTTTTGATTTTTCCGTGAGGTTTGCCTTATGCAAAGAAAGACAGCATAGACGTTTTTTCCTCCCTATAAGTGGGGGGGGACCGAACGAGGTGAATTTAAATCTGGGTGGGACGAATCCCACCCGTCCCACCCTCTATCTGCGCCCGTGACTGTGCTAACCACTACACCACCGTGCCGTACTTTTGATGTAAAGTACTGAAATTCATCTTTTAGTCAGAGTTAATTCAAAGGTAGAAGTGGTTGAATCCGCACAAGCTAGCAGTGGCTCACTGGTTAAAGGTACCATTTTATTCAGTATTTTAACCTGTTCTCTGATATCTAAATCGAAGGTATGTGAAGGTATTTTGGTTGAGATTTAAAAAAAAAAAATCTGCAGATACAGTTTTACACACCCATTTACAACCCTATGATTTTGCCCTAGGATGAAACAAGCCATATTTCCTTTTTTGGTGCGATCATTAATATTTAGATGAGCTCTGCTCTGATTGGCTGGTTTACCGTGCAAAGGCTCACACAGGCACCGCAATGGCAAAAAGATTCCATGTTGTCAGACACTCATTGTCTGACATATTGTCATAATCAGTTAAATATTCAGGCATTACTTTGGAAATAGACTTTGTCACAAATTCTGCATGACTTCTTTAGTAAACATCAGAAAACAGTCCCTTTGTGATAATCGACTACAGGCACTGGATGTGTTGTTGCATCAGAGACCGGAAGAAAAGAAAGGTAAAACAGTGAGTGTAGAAACCATCATTTTCTATAGTTACAGACACAGGTGTATCTTTGTAGCGATCCTTTCCATGTTGTTAGACACTTATAAAAGGAGAACTGAAGTCATTTTTAAGCTTGCTTTATTTCTTAATTAACGTGTTATTCAATTATGTTTTCGGTTTTAGTAACCTTATATCGTGACTCGTATTGGCAACTAATTGCAGTTAAATATTATACTTATCAGCCTTTTCGGTTTTTATCCATGTTGAATTTAGTTCGTTTGGTCCACGGCAGGCGTCGCTTATCCGTGCGAGCTTCACAAGACTTATGCGAGACTTCGAAACATCAAGTGTCAGCCAGGTGTCAGTGCCGCCATTTTGAAAACTGTTTTCCAAACGAAATATTGCACAAAAACGAGTTTAAATGACGATTACTGCAGACTTTTTTCAAACTTTCCTAATTGCTATCAAAACAAACAAAACTTCTGGCTTGATTATATCAGCATTCGAAAGAGGGCGCTCGCGTCTTTTGACAACGTTGGCAGATGTTGGTCACTTTGATTTCCGCTGTACGTTTTACTTCCGTCCTACGATGTCTCGCACAGGTCTCAACAAATCTCGTTTATGGCCATTGCTTTGACATATGGACTGATATATTACATAGCATATTTCAAACACTCATAACTTGCTATAGCAGTGACAAAATAGCTGTCAAAATGCATTCCGATATTTAATAAAATGAGAGAAATAGAATTTTGATAATAAAAAATTTGCCTTCAGTTTCCCTTTAAGAGCCCGTCAGTGGTGAAAAGAAGCAGTTTACTTTGGCACGGATCAAAAAAAGTCAAAGTCCCTCCAATGCCTGGATCTGGTCTTCCCAGGCAGTCTTCTGTCCCAGTACTACCCAGCTCTTTGAGGTGCCGAGCTCCGTTTCAGCAGCCTTCGGCCTGTCACCTACAGTATTATATACAGTAGCTAGGGTTACAGTGGGGAGCTGGTCCTCTGGTAACCGCAAGAGTTTGACTCCCTACTCATATCTGTATTGTAGCGTGCCTCACCAGATGGCAGTAGATACCATTTTTATGATGGTCTTTGGTATAGCCCGACTGCGAATAGAACTCACAATCTCCTGGTCAAGAGATGGACACACTAACCACTAAGCCAGCTCACAGTCTTTAGCAGGGATGCTTACTTGATAAGATTATATTGTATAGCCGTTTTGCAGCTGCAAACACAGCGTTTAAATTCAATACTGTACCGATTTCAGTTATTTTTGTCCCTAGGAAAAATTTGTACCCAAAAGATGGGTAAATAGGGCACAGGTTTAAAAAATCCTGAAATTTCCCATTAAATCTCATTCACCATAAAGCAACTTTCAAAATAATCTGAACTTTTGTCAAGTTCCAACAAACTCCTGCTCACAAAAGAAATTTGCACAGTCCAAATGGTGTTAGAATTTTCAAAAACTTAAATAATATCAATCTGGCAACCTCGATGTCGGCTCACAGCAACATGCTGAAAGAGTAAATGTGAATGGATGTCTCACCAAGCAACCAAATTACAGATTTACTTAACAAAGGGACTGACAAAGATGCATCTTGTATTGTAGATTTATGACAACACACCCTGTGTCCGAAATCGCTTACTCGTTCAC
This sequence comes from Neoarius graeffei, assembly GCF_027579695.1. NCBI lineage: Eukaryota > Metazoa > Chordata > Actinopteri > Siluriformes > Ariidae > Neoarius > Neoarius graeffei. Next base: position 36,216,082 of record NC_083586.1, read on the forward strand.
TACTCCCTACTCCTTATATAGGGAATTGCTGTATAGAGGACTATATAGTGAGCTCATTGGTAAAATGAAAAAACACTTTAGGACACTAGTCTGTTGTGCTGGTATTTACATCATTACTGTCGCACAATTAAAATGTGCCAGATCAGTCGGCTGGTGGGTTTTCAAAATAATAAATACATGCATGTATTTTTGTGATAAATACATATTATACTGAGCGCATTTCCTACATTAATCAATACAAAGTACCTGCATCTTTCAGTTTTTTTTTAAATCAAGGCTGAATACTTTCTTCTTTGCTGCTGCCTTTTATTAAATCAAATTTGAAACTTTTAATTTGATTTCTTTCAGCGTGACCACAATGCATGATGGGATATATTGTTTTAGTTAGCCAAGTCAAGTCAAGTTTGTTTGTACAGCGCTTTTAACAATAGACATTGTCCCAAAGCAGCTTTACAGAATCTGAATGACCCAAGACATGAGCCAATTTTATCCCTAATCTATCCCCAATGAGCAAGCCCGTGGCGACGGTGGCAAAGTGAGTGACCATCGGGTTGTACACTACTTTTTGTGATGCATTGTGGGATACTTTGAGTGCACTATATAGGATGTAAATAATCCTCACTAAGGTTTCGGACAGCACTACAGAATGGCGTCCCCACTATATAGTGCCCTGTATAGTGAGTAGGGAGCGATTTCGGATACAGGGACAGACTATTTCTTTGATCTAGCTTCAAGAAAAAAAAAGTGGTTAAAACCACACAGCATGGCTACTTACAGGTTCCAATTGTAATGATGATAAAGTTGGAACTGCATCTATTTTCAGTGTCAAACGCTGCGTGAAGCCTGCTCAATATTGTCCAAGGTTTGAGAAACTGTTTGGAGTGAAATGTGCAGCAGCACGTCCAGATACAGCTGTTCTGAGCTCTCCATGCTATTTATAACATTTATTTATCTTTACTATAAGTTTAGTCACCAGCGAGAATTGTTTATATGGCCGCAAGGAACTGGTTAACATCAGGCAAAGTTTTTAGCAACTTTAGGGGTATCATAAAAGAGGTAGGCAGCCCTTGGAGCTCCATGAATCCCCACGTCTGCAAGAAGGCGACAAAGACAACACAAAAGCGTGGTGATGTGCCAGGGTGCAGGCCAAGCTACGAAGTGCTCCGCACACATCATCTTTGCCAAGTGTTTTCCTCACAAATGGATGGACGAAGTAAGGCTGTTGCTCAACAAACAGAGGTCTCTGAGGGACTGCAGCGTGATGACTTTTATAGAGATGTGGCTCAGCACACTGGATCCCGATGGGGCTGTGGAGCTAACGAACCAGACGCTGCACTGCACAGACTGAACAAAGGACTTCAGTAAGAGCATGGACATCTCTATCAACAATGACTGATACACCAACCACACTTAATCTTGTTGTACTTGTGTAATGACATTTCATTCTTCACAAATACTGGCAGAACTGTGGAAGCTTCGGCTGTGCAGACGCACAGTAATATAGCCTCTGAACTTGAACGTGGGCTGGGATATGCAAATGTTGTGATGTGAATATTCATGAGTCTTGACTGTTATGAAACAGTCCAGGATTTTGGAATTGGCCTGTTTTACTGCCCTCTTTTGCATTTGAAAGAGGAGACAACAGTGTGTAAAGCTCATGGTAGGACATTTTCATGTACCGAACTCTCCTTTTTCAACTATGCCAAGGTAAATACAGATTCACTCCATGGCACTTTTAAGGCTTTGAGCTACAGCTCAGAAGGTTGTGAGTTCAAATTGCAGCACCTCTAAGCTACCATGGTTGGTTATTTTACCTTCAGCCTGCCTCATCTGTAAGTTATTTGGGGATAAAAGTGTCAGCCAAATGCAAATGCAGTGGACTGTAATTTATTTTATCCTGTATGTTTGAGTTTATATTGAATTATACAGTTGTAGTCAGAAGTTTGCATACAGTCATCTTGGATATGAATGTCATGGCAATATTTGGGCTTTCAGTAACTTCTTTGAACTGTTCTTTTTCTGTGGCAGAATGATTGTACAGCATACATCTTTAATAAAAAAAACATTAGAATTTGATGCACAAGTTGTAATTTTCTTTGGGTTTTCTGAAATCAACACGGTCAAAATTATACATACCCAGTCAAAAATATACATACAGCACACCTAATATTTGGGTAAAATGTCTCTTCGCAAGATTCACCTTGACCAAAATTTTTGTTTACCATGAACAAGCTTCTGGCAGAATTCTGGATGGATATTTCATAACTCTTCATGGTAGAATTGGTAGAGTTCAATTACATTTTTTTTTTATTTATAAGCACGGTCCATATATTTTCAATAGGGTTGAAGTCAGGACTTGTTTTAAGTTTAATGTTAGCCTGCTTTATCCTCCACAACTAGCTCTGATACGTGTTTGGGTTCATTGTCCTGTTGTAACTCCCAAGTCGTGTTCAAGTTTCTGATGGTTTATGCTGAAGAATTCTGAGGTAGTCCTCCTTCTTCATTATTCCATCCACTTTGTGCAATGAACCAGTTCCACTGGTTGCCCCAGAGCATGATGATCCTAGCACCACCACCAGCTGGTACAGTGTCCCTCTGTACATGGTGGTCATTGCGGCCAAACAACTCAATCTTTGTCTCATCTGACCACACAGCTATCCTCCAGAAGGCTTTTTCTTTGTCTGTGTGGTCAGCTTCAAACTTTAGTTAAGCTTGAAGGTGTCAATTTTTGAGCAGGGGGATATTTCTTGGATAGCAGCCTCTTAGTCCATGGTGATCTGAACTGTAGACACTGATCCATCAGCTTCCAGTTCATGGCAGAGCTGTGCCATGGTGGTTCCCAGGTTGTCCCTGACCATCCAAACCAATTTCCTTTCAGTTGAGAGTGACCGTTTGGGTTTTCTTGAAGTAACGTGGCTTGGCAAAGTGACTACACCTCACAATAACTTGGATACAATTGTTTGAACTGATCTTGGAATTTGCAGTTGTTTAGAAATGGCTTTAAGAGACATTCTGGAGTTGTGTATATCTGCGATCCTCTTCTCAGATCTGCACTGAGCTCCTTGGACTTTCGCATTTGACCGTGTGTTGGTCAATCCAATGAGTGCTGAAAACAAACCCTTTTTATGAAGGCACAGAGAAGCTACCAGCTGTAGTCAATCATGATCACTAACAGGAAGTTAAGAGACCTCGGCCTTGCCAAGATAAGAGACATTTTGGGAGTTTCAGCACCTCTGAATTAATAATCTAAGTGAGTGTATGTAAATTTTTAACACTATATGTATAATTTTGACCCTGTGTTGATTTCAGAAAACCCAAAGAAAATTAAAACTTGTGCACCAAATTCTAGTGTTTTTTTTATTATTATTATTAAAGATGTATGCTGTACAATAATTCTGCCACAGAAAAAGAACAGTTCAAAGAAATTACTGAAAGCCCAAATATTGCCATGACATTCATATCCAATACAGGGCTTTTCAAAGTGTGGGGCGCCAGAGTTCTTCAGGGGGGACGCAACGTGAGAGACAAAATGGATCGGTTTTTAGCACCTAAAGCTACAGTGAGTGAGGAGACAAAGTCTGGGCCAAGCAAAAAAACAGAGCCTCCAGGATGTTGCGATTTGCAACTTCAGCGCAAATTCAACCAATCCCCGCGAATTCAGGGCGGTGTTGCAATTATATCCAATCACCGCAACTTTCCCGCAAATTTGACCAATCGTTGGCGTCATCTTTAGGTGACGTCGACAGACTACCTTCCGCCTTACTTCCGTGTGTTCAAGAGAAGCAGCATGCGCGTCGTGTTGCCAGATTGGACGATTTCAAGTGCATTTTGGCGGGTTTTGAACATATTTTGGACTGGAAAACGTCAGCAGTATCTGGCAACACTGAAAGTGTGTTATGTTTACAGTGAAGGACTGTGTGCACTTTATTTTTTTTACTTAATACAAGAAGTTAATGGATGCCAACATTTTTGCCAAAATGGTATTTTATTTTCCATTGTTTAGGCAGCTTCAGCATTATACTGTGAGATTCTGTTCAAATTGTTTTTTTCTTCTATGAAGCCTGAGCCATTTATTTTATTAGTTTATAATTATTGTTTAATTTAGTCTTCAGGAGAGACTGCCTGCACACAGCTGAGGCATTTATATTATATTTTAAGGTAACTTCATGTTGTGCTGTGAGGTTCTATGCACTTTAACTTTTGAACCAACAGGTGCATTTGGATAAGTAAAGCCTATTTTTCTGCATTTTTGTAGTCCTGGTAATCTTTTATATTGGTAAAGTTGTTTATAGGACCATTTCACTTTGTTTTTTTAATCAATAGTTTTTCAGTAATAACTTAATATTTAACATATCACTCAATTTTAATCACAAAAAGAGAAAATTGCAACAATTTCTCGCAACTTTCACTTCCTCCCGCAATGTAATCGCAACAAAAACCTAAAAAACACCGCAACTTTCATCGCAATTTTTTTGGAAACCCCCCGCAACATCAGACATTTTAGCCCACAACAATCACAAAAAAGGCCCGCGGAATCCTGGGGGACTGGAAAAAGAAGGAAGTATGACCACGATTATTTAAAGTTTGGATTTTCATGGACTGGATCTGAAGATGCTCCACTGCCACAGTGTGTTGTCTGCCAAGAGATGCTAGCTAATGATGCTATGAGATGTTTAAAACGTGTAAAACAAGATGTTTTTTAAAAAGCACAGATGTTTAAAATGTGAAAAAGAAAAAAATAATGTGTACAACAACCATTTTTTTTAAAATACGAATGGAACATTAAATATAGCAACAACAAAAATTGTAAGGGGGGGCGCTGTTGTTTATTTGCTCTCCGAGGGGGGGCTGACTCTCCCACACTTTGAAAACCCCTGCAATATGACATTCATGTCACTGTATGTAAACTTCTGACCACAACTGTATTTACAAGTATTAACGGTAAATGCTGCCAGTAATTTATTGTAAAATTAGTATAATCCATTTAGTACTTTACTGGCAAAGTAGTACATTTTATAGTAATTTCTTTTCATTGTTACAAGACGCAGGTGTTACAATGTAGACCTGAAGTAGCTCTCAAATAAATAGGTTCAAAGCAAACTGAAGGCCAAGTGCGTGATCCTCTCCACAATAAAACACAAACACTACTAAACTGATCTTCCATTGATCTTCTCTGTGGTTCCCTGGAGAGCTGTCAGAAACTACATGGACCAAAAACAATCATTGAATCAGTGGTATAAATAGCCTGTGTTTTTTTTACTGAATGTGAAGATGTGGGTTACTCAGGTAAAAATCTCAAAATTATAACAAAACTATCATATTAGCAGTAATCTATGGCTGGGCATGCAGTGTTTCGGCATCGTTGTGACCCAATCAGGGAAATAAAATTGTGTAGCTAAGTAGCCAGCTAGCTGACTTAGTGACAAACTGATTCAAAACATCTATTTCTTTTTTATACTTTGCCTCAAAAGGAAGCACATGTTTTGCGTTCTCTCATCGAAAGAGTTTATCCTAGCTAACTATTCGCTAGTACAATGTCCAGCTATAAGTATTCTGTCTATGGACCTCCTTTTTAGCTAAATACCTGTAACAAGCTATTTTCAGGACTTCTACAGTGGTGCTTGAAAGTTTGGAAACCCTTTAGAATTTTCTATATTTCTGCATAAATATGACCTAAAACATCAGATTTTCACACAAGTCCTAAAAGTAGATAAAGAGAACCCAGTTAAAAAATGAGACAAAAATATTATACTTGGTCATTTATTTATTGAGGAAAATGATCCAATATTACATATCTGTGAGTGGAAAAAGTATGTGAACCTTTGCTTTCAGTATCTGGTGTGACCCCCTTGTGCAGCAATAATTACAACTAAACCTTTCTGGTAACTGTTGATCAGTCCTGCACACCGGCTTGGAGGAATTTTAGCCCATTCCTCCGTACAGAACAGCTTCAACTCTGGGATGTTGGTGGGTTTCCTCACATGAACTGCTCGCTTCAGGTCCTTCCACAACATTTCGATTGGATTAAGGTCAGGACTTTGACTTGGCCATTCCAAAACATTTAACTTTATTCTTCTTTAACCATTCTTTGGTAGAAATATTTGTGTGCTTAGGGTCGTTGTTTTGCTGCATGACCCACCTTCTCTTGAGATTCAGTTCATGGACAGATGTCCTGACATTTTCCTTTAGAATTCGCTGGTATAATTCAGAATCCATTGTTCCATCAGTGATGGCAAGCCGTCCTGGCCCAGATGCAGCAAAACAGGCCCAAACCATGATACTACCACCACCATGTTTCACAGATGGGATAAGGTCCTTATGCTGGAATGCAGTGTTTTCCTTTCTCCAAACATAACGCTTCTCATTTAAACCAAAAAGTTCTATTTTGGTCTCATCCGTCCACAAAACATTTTTCCAATAGCCTTCTGGCTTGCCCACGCGATCTTTAGCAAACTGCAAATGAGCAGCAATGTTCTTTTTGGAGAGCAGTGGCTTTCTCCTTGCAACCCTGCCATGCACACCAGTGTTGTTCAGTGTTCTTCTGATGGTGGACTCATGAACATTAATATTAGCCAATGTGAGAGAGGCCTTCAGTTGCTTAGAAGTTATCGGAAATATTTAGTTGCAGTTATCGCTGCACAAGGGGGTCACACCAGATACTGAAAGCAAAGGTTCACATACTTTTGCCACTCACAGATATGTAATATTGGATCATTTTCCTCAATAAATAAATGACCAAGTATAATATTTTTGTCTCATTTGTTTAACTGGGTTCTCTTTATCTACTTTTAGGACTTGTGTGAAAATCTGATGATGTTTTAGGTCATATTTATGCAGAAATATAGAAAATTCTAAAGGGTTCACAAACTTTCAAGCATCACTGTAAGTGGTTCAAACAATCTAGCTATAGGAACAGGTTGAGACTGGTTTGGCTGTTGTTGGTTATCCATACTTATGTCTTTAGTGGAAACTGAGAGAAGTTTTTGCGTTTTAATCATCTGGATATCGCGAGTTCCAATCTCGAAAATGCCACAGCCATTCATGATCAGAGTCTAAGAGAGAAAAATTGGGTGGGGAAGATGAGTGTGTTATGCTGCCCTGTGACGAGGCATGAGCAGCAATTCTAAAAGATGCAGTCGGCTGGATTCAAGTGTCTCAAAGGAATCACATTTTAGGCCTCACCTTTCCCCGTTGACTACTGTCATATGATGCTATGATAGAGGAGAGCTGGCTGGTGGGTGGAAACTGGCCAAAAAATAAATTAAGGGGATTTAAATGAAAATGAAGGGAAATGTGTCTTACTCAACATTGTCTCAAATTAGTCTAAAGCCAGATTTTATTGTACAATTTTCAGATGCTGCACATTGAAATCACACATTGTAAACGAATTCTTTGGTCATAAGTTGAAAGCAGTCTTCAAAGACATAATATAGTATGACGTGCTAACCTTCAGCCAATTTAGCACCTCTGCAACCAAAGACAGCAGACCACAGGTCACTGTCAAAAAAATTTGTTGAAGTCTTTGAGAATGACCCACATGTTCTATGACATAGTCAGTAAGACGATGGTATAGAATGACATGAAACTCATGGGACAGCTACAAAAACATGCTAATGGACAAACAAAATAGCCTGATAACATTAAAGCAAATTTGAAGAATCTTTTCTAGTGAAACCCCATTTTCTGCATGACCCCAGATGTTATTGTTGGATGACATAAGCAGAACATAGTTATTTTCTGTAGTCACAGGTCTATCAGTAGTGGAACTCATCAGGCAGCGTCGATCTCAGTTTCCACAGCCCTTGGCCTCTCGCCTATTACGTACCTAGGGTTACAGTGGGGGGTTGGTCCTTTGGTAACTGTGAGAGTTTGACTCCCTACTCACATCTGTATTGCAGCATGCCTCGCCAGATGGCAGTAGGTACCATTTTTTATGAGGGTCTGTGGTATGACCCAACCAAAAGTAGAACTCACAAGCTCCAGGGCAAGAGGCAGACACACTAACCACTAGGGCAGCTCACAGTTTCACGGTTCCTCATCACATATTCATCATATATTTATATGTATATTGTAAAATTCAGCAACGTTTTTAAAAGACTGCCATAATCTCACAGTTTGAAACCAATTTTAATCACATAGCAGTGGTCCAAGTGCACCAAACAATGTTTGAGAGAACTTTGATGAATACATCAGCGATTTGTTGAAAGAAATGATAGGCATGTATGTGTGTTGTTGCACACTAATTTAGATGACATTTGCTTCTTGAACATTAGCAAATATACATGTACAGCCTATTTGTACTTAACTCAAGTACTGAAGTGAAGGATGAGTTGTTCTCAATAACAGAGATGTCTGTTTTGCATAATTATCCATATAAGCTTAGGGTAACTTCCCTTCCATGTGATCCTACCAATTTTCAAAATTAGCCTACAGTGGTGCTTGAAAGTTTGTGAACCCTTTAGAATTTTCTATATTTCTGCATAAATATGACCTAAAACATCATCAGATTTTCACATAAATCCTAAAAGTAGATAAAGAGAACCCAGTTAAACAAATGAGACAAAAATATTATACTTGGTCATTTATTTATTGAGGAAAATGATCCAATATTACATATCTGTGAGTGGCAAAAGTATGTGAACCTTTGCTTTCAGTATCTGGTGTGACCCCCTTGTGCAGTGATAACTGCAACTAAATATTTCCGGTAACTGTTGATCAGTCCTGCACACCGGCTTGGAGGAATTTTAGCCCATTCCTCCATACAGAACAGCTTCAACTCTGGGATGTTGGTGGGTTTCCTCACATGAACTGCTCGCTTCAGGTCCTTCCACAACATTTCCATTGGATTAAGGTCAGGACTTTGACTTGGCCATTCCAAAACATTAACTTTATTCTTCTTTAACCATTCTTTGGTAGAACGACTTGTGTGCTTAGGGTCATCGTCTTGCTGCATGACCCACCTTCTCTTGAGATTCAGTTCATGGACAGATGTCCTGACATTTTCCTTTAGAATTCGCTGGTATAATTCAGAATTCATTGTTCCATCACTGATGGCAAGCCGTCCTGGCCCAGATGCAGCAAAACAGGCCCAAACCGTGATACTACCACCACCATGTTTCACAGATGGGATAAGGTTCTTATGCTGGAATGCAGTGTTTTCCTTTCTCCAAACATGACGCTTCTCATTTAAACCAGACATTCTATTTTGGTCTCATCCGTCCCCAAAACATTCTTCCAATAGCCTTCTGGCTTGTCCACGTGATCTTTAGCAAACTGCAGATGAGCAGCAATGTTCTTTTTGGAGAGCAGTGGTTTTCTCCTTGCAACCCTGCCATGCACACCATTGTTGTTCAGTGTTCTCCTGATGGTGGACTCATGAACATTAACATTAGCCAATGTGAGAGAGGCCTTCAGTTGCTTAGAAGTTACCCTGGGGTCCTCTGTGACCTCGCCAACTATTACACACCTTGCTCTTGGAGTGATCTTTGTTGGTCGACCACTCCTGGGGAGGGTAACAATGGTCTTGAATTTCCTCCATTTGTACACAATCTGTCTGACTGTGGATTGGTGGAACCCAAACTCTTTAGAGATGGTTTTGTAACCTTTTCCAGCCTGATGAGCATCAACAACACTTTTTCTGAGGTCCTCAGAAACCTCCTTTGTGGAAGTGCCATGATACACTTCCACAAACGTGTTGTGAAGATCAGACTTTGATAGATCCCTGTTCTTTAAATAAAACAAGGTGCCCACTCACACCTGATTGTCATCCCGTTGATTGAAAACACCTGACTCTAAATTCACCTTCAAATTAACTGCTAATCCTAGAGGTTCACATACTTTTGCCACTGACAGATATGTAATATTGGATCATTTTCCTCAATAAATAAATGACCAAGTATAATATTTTTGTCTCATTTGTTTAACTGGGTTCTCTTTATCTACTTTTAGGACTTGTGTGAAAATCTGATGATGTTTTAGGTCATATTTATGCAGAAATATAGAAAATTCTAAAGGGTTCACAAACTTTCAAGCACCACTGTATGCCTGTGAAACTAAGCATGTCATAAAGAAAGGCAGAAGTAAACCCTTCATGTGTCTGCACAAGTCCAAAGTGCAGAGTACAGGCAAAGCGATATGTCAAATTGAAATAAGATCTACATCCTTGCTAGAAAGCATTATGATCTAATGTAATTTGCTTTTATCAAAGGGCAACAATGGCAACTATTTCAGGAATGTAACAAACAGGATTTGGTGTATTCAAATGTACTTTCATGGTGTAGGGGTTAGCACTGTTGCCTCACAGCAAGAAGGTTCTGGGTTTGAGCCCAGTGGCTGACGGGGGCCTTTCTGTGTGGAGTTTGCATGTTCTCCCCGTGTCTGCGTGGGTTTCCTCCGGGTGCTCCGGTTTCCCCCAAAGACATGCAGGTTAGGTTAATTGGAAGCTCTAAATTGAGTGTAGGTGTGAATATGAGTGTGAATGGTTGTTTGTCTCTATGTGTCAGCCCTGCGATGATCTGGTGACTTGTCCAGGGTGTACCCCGCCTCTTGCCCATAGTTGGAATAAGCTCCAGCTTGCCTGCAACCCTGCACAGGATAAGCAGTTACAGATAATGGATGGATGAATGGACTTTCATTTGTGACGCTGCAAATCACTTTAACTACATTGTGCTCGCTGCCAAAGGCAAGTGTGTTCTGAGTAAAAGATCAACTACACAGTCCCTTCTGATGCAACTAGCGACTTGTGTGCTATAAATGATATGGATTTCGTCTGTATGTCATGTGGGAAAAGTCAGCAAGGGTATTTCAGTGCTTGCTTATGTGGTAAAGTAGTTCTCCAGCATTCCTTCGCACTAGCACTATAGCCTCTCTGTCATATTAACGACATATTCACGTAAGCTGGGATGAAATTACCCACTTTGAAGAGAGAAGTAGTTTCCTACACCGCAATGCACTGCAGTAGTCATCTCAGCAGGTAGCTTCAATATGATGGTGTGCAGTAGTGCAAACCGACCATCATCGTCGTTGGGGATGTGATTACCGTCATTAACACCACTTACCGGACATGTTATAGACAGGTGAATTAACTTTAGCTCAAGCTATGCTTCCTGTACTTCTCTCTCTTTCTCTCACTTTCTCTCTCTCTCTCTTTCATACCTTTCAACCAACATTCTTAGCTCCATCTTATATATTGCACACCAGACTAAGAAGAACCAAGACAGCTTATTTTTATGCCTAAATAAAGTCCTATATTGCAAAATGAAAATCTTCATTATTAAAAGTTTCCATTAAATTACAGCTATTATCCAGCTTTTCCTGAAGAACTATGTGATTGAGCTTCAGCTGCGTTTACCTGCTATGGGGTGATTCCTAGCTGGGTGTACTTTTACAAGACTTTTGCAGAGATCATCACATGGCAGACCACAGTCCTGATGTGGACCCAGCAAAGTACTGTATTTCAGCTGACTGAACCAAGCACTTGTAAAAATAATGTAGCAGAGCTACATATTTACCAGACACTAGCTACAGTGCTAGTGACATCAGTTAGAAGGGAAGAGAGTTGAGGGCAATTCCATGTAAATGTCAACCTCACCATGCAAAAATAAAGCAGCATGTATTACATCAAAATCACTCCCAGAGATATCACCTAGGCCTGTATTTTACAGATGTGAATAAGTTGAACCAATTTGTAACCAACCTAATATGTCATTGTCAGTCTTTCTTTCTTATAATGTAAACCCCAAGCTAAAATCAACTTTGATCATGTACAATTCTATATTATTGCCACAAGCCACAGAAATGTATGCTAAAATCCACAAAACAGCAAAACAATAGCCATCCTAAATATTATTTAAGAACTTTGATAGTTTTAGCTGATATTTAGAGAGTTTTTCAAAGGGTTATGGTGGTTAAATTGCTGATTTTCTAAGCATATGCCATGTCTATTTCAGACGCGTCACATCTATAACGGAATTTCGTCGCATCCATAATGCTGACTTTTCCTTCCGAAACTCTGCATGAAATACAAAATATTTTAAACAAAGATTTTTTAATATTCACCTTGGACCCCTCTATCAAATGGATATCTCCATTTTGACATTAGGTTTACAATTTCACAGAGTTTGATAAAAATGTACAGTCACCCAAGAAAAGTGATACTTTTTCTGTCACATCCATAACGCATCTTTTATTGGCATTTTCTGGCATGCCCTAGATGTACTATGGGAATTGTTCTTGTTCTATCACTTCTCCAGTATGGTCATCTCATCTCATTATCTCTAGCCGCTTTATCCTTCTACAGGGTCGCAGGCAAGCTGGAGCCTATCCCAGCTGACTACGGGCGAAAGGCGGGATACACCCTGGACAAGTCGCCAGGTCATCACAGGGCTGACACATAGACACAGACAACCATTCACACTCACATTCACACCTACGGTCAATTTAGAGTCACCAGTTAACCTAACCTGCATGTCTTTGGACTGTGGGGGAAACCGGAGCACCCGGAGGAAACCCACGCGGACACGGGGAGAACATGCAAACTCCGCACAGAAAGGCCCTCGCCGGCCCCGGGGCTCGAACCCAGGACCTTCTTGCTGTGAGGCGACAGCGCTAACCACTACACCACCGTGCTGCCCTTCTCCAGTATGGTACAGCCTTAAAATATGCAACACCTGTTTAAATACTGGGAGACGATAAAACATGCACTGGGTCATTTGTTGCCATTTTGAGTTCAAGTGTCACGTCCATAACGCTGGAATTGCTCTTCACAGACTTTTGTTGATTTTATTTACAGTCTCTTGTCTGATTGGTGAACTGACAACAAAAATTAGACAACAAAAAAGACAAAGTGTTTAAAGATGAACTGACAAAGAAGTACATGTTTATTCTGCATATGTCTCATCTCATCTCATTATCTCTAGCCGCTTTATCCTGTTCTACAGGGTCGCAGGCAAGCTGGAGCCTATCCCAGCTCACTACGGGCGAAAGGCGGGGTACACCCTGGACAAGTCGCCAGGTCATCACAGGGCTGACACATAGACACAGACAACCATTCACACTCACATTCACACCTACGCTCAATTTAGAGTCACCAGTTAACCTAACCTGCATGTCTTTGGACTGTGGGGGAAACCGGAGCACCCAGAGGAAACCCACACGGACACAGGAAGAACATGCAAACTCTGCACAGAAAGGCCCTCGTCGGCCACGGGGCTCGAACCCGGACCTTCTTGCTGTGAGGCGACAGCGCTAACCACTACACCACCGTGCCGCCCTATTCTGCATATGTCAAATTCAAAATCAATCTGTCTTTCTTTTTTTATCTATTTATTTTTTTTATCTGTTTAGAATCTGTGGTAGGCGGCACGGTGGTGTAGTGGTTAGCGCTGTCGCCTCACAGCAAGAAGGTCCTGGGTTCGAGCCCCGTGGCTGGCGAGGGCCTTTCTGTGCGGAGTTTGCATGTTCTCCCCATGTCTGCGTGGGTTTCCTCCGGGTGCTCCGGTTTCCCCCACAGTCCAAAGACATGCAGGTTTGGTTAACTGGTGACTCTAAATTGACCGTAGGTGTGAATGTGAATGGTTGTCTGTGTCTATGTGTCAGCCCTGCGATAACCTGGCGACTTGTCCAGGGTGTACCCCGCCTTTCGCCCGTAGTGAGCTGGGATAGGCTCCAGCTTGCCTGTGACCCTGTAGAACAGGATAAAAGCAGCTAGAGATAATGAGATGAGAATGAGAATCTGTGGTCAAAAGTGGTAACATGAAGCATCAACATGGGCACAGGAATGGGTGCTTTTGCTGCAGCACCCCCTATCGACAAGGGGTGAAACAACCATCCATCCATTATCTTTAGCAGCTTATCCTGTGCAGGGTCGCAGGCAAGCTGGAGCCTATCCCAGCTGACTATAGGTGAGAGGCAGGGTACACCCTGGACAAGTCGCCAGATCATCGCAGGGCTGACACATAGAGGCAAACAACAATACACACTCACGGTCAATTTAGACCCACCAATTAACCTAACCTGCATGTCTTTGGACTGTGGGGGAAACACACGCAGACACAGGGAAAACATGCAAACTCGACACAGAAACGCCCCCGTCAGCCACTGGGCTCAAACCCAGAACCTTCTGGCTGTGAGGCGACAGTGCTAATCACTACACCACCGTACTGCCAGGGATGGAACACACTGTGTGTAAATATTTGGCTATTTTACCATAACTAATGGGCTAACTGAACATTTGCTTTAAATTATGAACGTCATATGATGAGGTGCCTGTCAGAAATTACATGGGAAAAAAGATGTTTAAAATGCACAAATTCAATTCGTCATCACTTCAGGTCAAAGTGTCAGGGTCAGGTCGGGGTCAGCGAGACTTGGGGAGAGATTTGCTAGTAGCAGGAGCTAATCAGTGATGCAGAAAAAAGCCCTAAAAGCCCAAAAGCAACCAGTATAGAAACAGAACAAGAAGGTACAGTGTCCAGTTGCTGTACGAATCTGTCTCCTGCACCTGCTCAATCTTCTTGCACCATACTAAGCTCTTTTGCTGTTGGAGCAGTTCACGAGCCAGAGAGTCACGACACAAAAAAGACTAACTCACATGGCTGAGTTTGAATGACTGTTATATTTAATTATAAGTGGTAGCAAAATGTAACAACCTTCAAATACAGTATCCATAAATAATAGATGAGTTGTCTTTTAACCTTGGACCTTGTACAACGGAACTTATAGATGTTTAGTGATAAAGTATTAGAAAAAATATAAAAATTGAACTGAACTTGATTAACTGAGGATGAAAACTGACGCAAAGCTAAAGACTCAGTGATCTATGTAGGCTACAGGGTTTGTGGCTAGGGGAATGTTAATCTTTTGATATTTAATGTGAAAGTGTGTTCTTTGTCACTTAGCATTTTGCATTGCTTGCTTCATTTTGAAGATATTTCATATTTCATTGGATTATGGCAGTCAGCTTGCTGACAGAAAGTGAAAGTAGCCTGCAGTGTGTGTTAAAGGAAAGCAAGTGTGTGCACATACACAGTCATGTGCACATTTATACTCTGCAGCAAACCTCAGCAAAAATGTTTTCCCGCACAAGCACCATTATGAAAAAAGCATAACAAGCCAAGAATGGCTAAGCATTAAATGGTAACTGTTATCACCGTTCAGTGACGTTAGTTGCTTATCCAGGCATTTATAAGCAAGGAATTTTATGTAACTGGACCTTTATGTAGCATAGTTGAATACATCTGCTTTAGTCAGTGAGTATTGAAGAACTATTTATAGGCTAATCTTGCCTACTTTAAGCTAGGTAGAATACATTGCATATTAATGCTAGGTGAATTACTACGAGGGAAAATGCAAATAAAACAACAAAGCAGTGGTTTCTAATTTTACTTCGACTTGTATTTCATTACACACAGTATGAACCCAAGATGTTTCATGTTGTGTCTGGTCAACTTTATTTCATTTGTTAATATACATCAATTCCTGTGTTTCAGGCCTGCAACACATTCCAAAAAAGATGGAACGGGGCAATTTAGTGCTAGTAATGAAGTAAAACAATTAAATAATGACGTGATGTCAGCAGGTGATTGTAATCATGATTTGCAACAAAATCAGTATCCAGGACAGGCCTAGTCTTTGAGGAGCAAAGAAGGACCAAGGATCTCCAGTTTGTCAACAAATGTGTGAGAAAATTATTGAAATGTTTATGGATTTGGATATTTCATCCTCTATGGTCCATAATATCATAAAGCAATTCAACAAATCTGGAGGAATTTTTGTGTATAGGGCAAGGGCGCAAGCCTAAGCTGAACACCCGTGATCTCCAATCACTCAGATGGCACTGCATCAAGAACCATCATTCATCTACAGCTGATATAAATACATGGGCTCGGGATTACTTTGGCAAACCTCAAGCACTACAATACGAGTTACATCCACAAATGCCAGTTAAAACTTTACTGTGCAAAAAGGAAGCCTTATGTTAACTGTGTCCAGAAGGGCCAACGACTTCTCTGGGCTCAGAAGCATCTGGAATGGACCATCACACAGTGAAAATGTGTATTGTGAAGAAATACACAATAAGAAATGGACGCTGTGTGCTCTTGACCAAAGATAAAAAGGACCATGCAGACTGTAACCAGCAACAAGCCCAAAAGCCAGGGTCTGTCATGGTATGGGGTTGTGTCAGTGCCCTTGGCAAAGGGAACTGTGATGGCTGCATTAATGCAGAAAAGTACATTGAGATTTTGGAGCAACATATGCTGCCTTCAAGATGACATCTTTTCCAGGGACATTTCAACAAGACGATGCGAAACCACATTCGGCACACATTACAAAGGCATGGCTGTTGAAGAAGAGGGTGCCTGTCCCCTCTGTCCCCAATAAAGAATGCGTGGAGAATTCTGACATGAAAAATACGACAATGATCCTGTACTGTTGCACACATGAAGACATGTTTGCAGGAAGAATGGGACAAAATAACACCTGAAATGATTCATCACTTGGTGTCTTCAGTCCCTAAACATCTTTTAAAGGTCTCATTGCATCGTTTTTTCATTAATTGTGCGGTGGTCTCTAGCGCTACGTTCACACTGCAAGGCTTAATGCTCAATTCCGATTTTTTTGTGAAATCCGATTTTTTTGTGAGGTCGTTCACATTAACAAATATATGCGACTTGTATGTGAGCCTCAGTATGAATGAAAAGCGACCTAAAAGTGTTCCGCATGCGCATTGCAGGATACGACGACGTCACACGCAGTGAGCATGGCCAGTGTTTACGGAAGTAAAACCGCCCGGTTGCGGTATGACCCATCCAATCTAGCTTGAATAGCTGTATCCCCCCAAATGGAGATCAACTCCCTAACCTCTGCGTCCTTCCATTGAGAAGATTCAGAACCTTCACAGCCCGAAGCGTCCCTCGCATTGATGTCAAGCGCAGGGGCGCAGATACGTTTTTTGAACTGGGGGGGGACAAAAAACTGGGGGGGGGGGGGGGGGCAAAGCTACCAGCAAACCAACCCCGATATGCCTGTCAAACTTGTTGTGGGTTACCATAGCAACCAAGCTCAAGCTCGCAACCTGTGCAGTCTGCGCAGCTCAACCAACCGAATATCAGTCTTTGTTTTGTTTTATGTGAATTGTTGCAACTATGTATACACTGCTGTGCACCTCAATAAACCGAATGGTAATTAGTCTTTTGATTTTTCCGTGAGGCTTGCCTTATGCAAAGAAAGACAGCATAGACGTTTTTTCCTCCCTATAAGTGGGGGGGACCGAGTGAGGTGAATTTAAATCTGGGTGGGACGAGTCCCACCCTCTATCTGCGCCCGTGATTATGCGCCATGTTGTTGTAACTTTTTTTGAGAGACCCGCCGCCTACTTCAGCGCAGAATAGTGACGTTTGTGGTTTGTTGATGACGTGTAAGTCGGATGAATGCGACCTGGCGGTTCAGACTGAAGTCGCATATGAAAAGAGCGGATAGGAATCGGAATTAGGACCACATATCCAAACGGCCTGGGTCGGATTTGAAAAAATCGGATCTGTGTCGTTCATATTGTCAATAAAAGATCGGATACAGGTCACATATGGGCGAAAAGATCAGATTTGAGTCACTTCAGCCTGCAGTGTGAACGTAGCCTAGTATGAATGAATGCCCTGTGAGCCGGTTTTGGTGAAAAAATGCTGTGGTTCTCCTGTTTCAGGCTGTTCTAGTTTGGTGGAGGAGTGGGCGGCGGGAGAACGACAGGATTTCAGCTCTTACTCATTAATATTCATGACATGTAAATGTATTACCTCTGATTGGCCAACAGCAATCAGTAAACGTGTTACCTCTGATTGGCTAACAGCACTGTGACGCTACCTCCGGTGGGTCAGAACAAGCGGATGTGGGTGTCTTTGTAAAAACTGTTTTGATTGGCTATTATGGTCTCAACATCGATGTTTTGACCAATAACAATGTAGATAACACGAATTTTTCATCACATTCAACGAGATTTAAACGAGACTAAAGATGGTGACTTACAAATAATGTGTAAACATCGTTGGAGTTAATAAAGTTTGAACAGCATGAAGGAACATACCCCAACCCCCCGAAATTAATAAAAAAAAATTCTCAACGGATTTGGCATAATATAAAAAGGTCGTTTTTTACTCAGAAAAAGCGGAAATCCGCCGAAAAGCGGAAAACTCCCATCCCTGCCTAGCTTGTGACCATGTCATGCATGCTAACGTGGAGAATATGAACATGCTATTTTGTAGCAAAAATCTTCGAACAAAAAGTTTATGTTTTACTTACAGCTTGTGAGCTGGTGGTCGATCGTCTTGACGGCACAGATCCAGGGATTAAAAACAACCTCAAAGCAAAACCACTACTGAAGGCACCGAAGTTTGAAAAGTCACTGTGGTTGAAATGATCAGAACACAGTACTAACGTTGCATTATACTTCACTGGTGGTGTTCCAAAGATAAATTCCAACCATTTCTTTTTCACCTCTTCTATCTTGGGCAAGAAATGCAACGTTGATGTGTTACTGCCACAAATAACACAGGCACGAACTTGTTCAGACATGTTTTCAACTTGCTGTTAGGTTGTCTCCATTAGCTACTGACAAGATGGGCTCTGCTATCTCTCCTCGCGCTTAAATCCGAACTTTCTTCCCGTGGGCGGTCTCAAGCCAAGGTGGGCGAGGCCATGAATACTAATTTTCGAAGTGACGTAAGTTCGTAGGGCTTTTTCAGATTCGTTCGTTTTTCCGACTATTTTCTTTCATAAGCTAATACAGGGAATTGGAGTAGAATTACATTTTCACATGCAGCATGCATATGCAACTCGGAGTGAACTATGGTATTTCAAAAAGAGCCAGTATTAAACATTTTTGGTGGAAGGGCACCTTTAAGTGTTGTGAGAAGGAATGGCAACATTATAAAGTGGTAAATGCTTTACCGTCCCAGTTTCTTTTGAAAAGTGTTGCAAAAATCAAAACTGAAATATATATTTATTTTGAAGAAACATTAAACTTCATGAGGTAAAACATCAAATAATGTGTTGTTGTATTGTTGAGTCCAATACAGGTCAAAGATTATTTACAAATCATCATTTTCAGTTTTAATTTCAATTTCAACATGGTGCCCCAAATTTTTCCCGATTTAGGGTGGTATCATTAAATGTGAAATAAAACTAATTTCCAGGTTTTCTTGTACTGAAAAATTACAGCATGTTGGAGTATGTACAGTTATGTATAGTTGTAGCTTGAAATTTTTGGTAATAAAATTGCCATTTCTTATAATGAAGCTTCAGCAGGAAGATGCTATCACATTCTGTTGTTTGTTCTCCTTCTGAGACCTGATTTTAAATACCCATCCATTATCTGTAGCCACTTATCCTGTTCTACAGGGTCGCAGGCAAGCTGGAGCCTATCCCAGCTGACTATGGGTGAGAGGCGGGGTACACCCTGGACAAGTCGCCAGGTCATCACAGGGCTGGCACATAGACACACACAACCATTCACACTCACATTCACACCTACGGTCAATTTAGAGTCACCAGTTAACCTAACCTGCATGTCTTTGGACTGTGGGGGAAACCGGAGCACCCGGAGGAAACCCACGCGGACACGGGGAGAACATGCAAACTCCACACAGAAAGGCCCTCGCCAGCCACTGGGCTCAAACTCAGGACCTTCTTGCTATGAGGTGACAGTGCTAACCACTACACCACCGTGCCGCCCTGATTTTAAATACAGTTCTCTATATTCTGTCCAAAACAAATTGCAAACTCTCTGAAATATTTTGGCCAGATTTAATGTCATTCTGATATCATTTGTATCTCACATCATATTAGTATTCAAGTAAGGCCCATTCTTGCATATTTTCCACTTTTCAAACTGATCCATCATACTACATTTTTTCATTCCAGTCAATATAAGCGAAAACATATATTAAAGTGTTCCAGGCATGATACACATACACAGTACATATGCAACAGATTTTCAAGTCAGTGCTTCAGTGTTACATTTGCCCATAGCTATGCTGTGGTAAGGATTATGAGTAAGATTGTTAAACAGTGTGGAATGAAAGTAAGGTGTGAAATCTTTCTTAACCCAAGAAGCGAGTCTCCTGCTGAATGCCTGGCAGCTAGCAAAATATCTGTAGACATAAAAGCTGCAATAGAAGCTTGTAAATGTTAAATATTAGGCACACTGTTTGGTTAAAAAGATTATTAAAGATTCTTTTCACATTTTCCTAGAAGGTCTTTCCACCTTAGGCTTACTTGTACGGACACGATGCCATCATTGTTTTCAACACCTTCTATTATTATTTCATTCCTTTCTAGTTTGCCTTTTAAGAATTAAAATGATAAATAAATCTAAATTGTTTCAATATTTAAATAATTCAGTCGCTCAAATGTGCCTTATTTGTGGTTATACAACCTTATGTAATGCCTATTTACTGGATATTACATTTGTGAACTTTATAAATGACCACTCCATCTATTTGGCTTATATCTGTTGTTTAATATATAGACGATAAATCAAATAGATGGAGTGGTCATGCTTAAAGTCTGACTGGGTCTCCTCAGACCTTCGTGTGGAAAATAGATTGGGGCTTGTAGACAACCAAATGAATGTAATTTGGAAAAATCTGTGATTCGAGTTCAGAGGCTATCATATGTGTAGATCAATTTTACATCTTGTCAGTAGTGGCTCAGAGAACACAAGGTTAGAGTGGCCTTCAAACATGGCCGCTCCGGACTACAAACCCCAAGAACCACAGCGCTCTCTGTCACCTGACTATTAATCGCACCACCTGCAGGTCATTGTAGAATCAACAACACACCTATATAAGCCCTGCTCTCAAACCAGCTCCTCGTGAAGTATTGTTTAGTGGTCTCTCCCATTCATACTTAGCTGTTTGGTTGCAGATAGCTCTTGCAGTGTTTGACCTTTATTCCTGTTTCATCTCGACCTCGCCTTATTGCCTGTTCTACGTAGTTCTGTTTGTTGATCACCCGACCCTCACTAGTTTTCCGACACCACTTCCTGAACGCTGATTTGGATACCTTTGACAGTTTGCTCAGCCCCAGTCTCCCCTGCGCTTGCATTCTGACAGTTATATTTCACACATACAAAAAAATTATTTTTACTGATGTAATGGATTTGTCATTTTTGGAAAAAAAAATTAAATAAACATCATGGATATATCACATTTTGGAGAAAGAAAAAACTAATCTTTTTTTAATAGAAGTTTAAAAATCAAACTCTAGATTTGCATTTTAATTTTATTAGAATCTTAGTGTTATATTAAAGTTACAAACAGAAAATAGTGGTTTTCAGGCTACCAATTTTTTTGGTAAAGAAAATACTTTTTTTTTTCTCAAGTTTAACACAGTGGATTTATTGCAGTTTGGAACCAAACTCTTCATATTATCAGAATTTAACTTGCTTCGCATATGCTTTTTGTTCCAGAGAATTCTTTCAGATGTGTTACAACAAATCTTGAGAACTTTCCATTCACTTGGACATTGTTCATTTCCTTGTTCCTCATCACGTGAAATCCACTTGAGTGTTAAATGCTTCAGTATATTACTTTTCATGAAAGAATCAATGCATTGCTAAAATTTTGAGCACTTCACATGGTCAGTACATTTTAAAAGCTCAAATCTGTGAAAATCTGAAAATAAGGTTCTATTCACACAGGCTGAGATTCACTATAAATTTGACTGCTAAACCATGGT
This sequence comes from Neoarius graeffei, assembly GCF_027579695.1. Lineage (NCBI taxonomy): Eukaryota > Metazoa > Chordata > Actinopteri > Siluriformes > Ariidae > Neoarius > Neoarius graeffei. The sequence goes on from NC_083586.1 coordinate 36,237,811, forward strand.
GTGTCATGCTCCTTTGTTGGCTACAGGAGAAGGTGACTTAAGATTGACGTCAAACTCGCCATGGCTGATTAATTCTCAGAACTCAAGCCTGTTTTAGGTTTACCGGGCTTTTCGTTTCTGTACTCCACATGGAGAAAAAGCCACAAGATAAGAATTTGAGCAAAATCACTGCCTGTCTGTAAATACAGCTAGTTGGTGATTGCCTTGAGCTGAGAATGGAGGTGTCTTAAAGAGGATAGGGTGTATGCATGCCGTCTGTCTGATATCATGTGCACCAAGAGTGATAATGATCAAGCTCAAAATAGCTAACTTACCAAATAAATCCAAAAAGCACAGTCTGTCCACTACAGCACAGAAGTATGGACTGTACAAAAATGAGAAGAGATACCGTAGAATATTTATCTTCATTAAATGCTTTATGCTGGTCAGGGTCACGATGGTACTGGAGCCTGTCTTAGGAAGTCCCAGCCAGTGTGTTTATGCTGCATAAACACACTGGCTGTGACACCATTCAGGATTATATCTCGTTTTATATCTTACTGTGAGCTTGATTTTGGCTCAACAATCGTTGTAAGCAAGCCATGGTATTGAATGATCTACTAGCATTATATACCTGCTGTTATTTTCGATAGAGCTGCATTCACAGGACTGATGAATGGCATAAACCTTCATAAACATACTGAAAGTCCTATACCAACAGTTACAGTGGTGCTTGAAAGTTTGTGAACCCTTTAGAATTTTCTATATTTCTGCATAAATATGACCTAAAACATCATCAGATATTCACACAAGTCCTAAAAGTAGATAAAGAGAACCCAGTTAAACAAATGAGGCAAAAATATTATACTTGGACATTTATTTATTGAGGAAAATGATCAGGGGTTAAATTGGGATTGGTTATGTGGGGGGGCTCTGCCTCGTACCCGCCCCTGCCCCCGCCGCCCTGCCCCAATATACTTTTTGGAAAATAACCCTCTAATTTGATAACCATATCATATTGCACAGAGATATACACCTTATCTGTGTGTTGTAGGCCTATGTGTGTCTTGTAGTGCCCCCCTACACATTATGGCAGTTTGAATGTAGATTGGTTGGCCAATGTAACAGATTGTACAGGTTGTTGTACATTGGTTTGAAGGAAATGATTAGTGGGGGGTCTGGGGGTCGTCCCCCAGAAGTTTTTTATTATCATACATGTTATTTGCTGAATTCTGGTGCATTTTAATAAGTTGTTAGCTGACTTTACAGAGGTAGGTTGAGCAATATCATGTTAAATCTTGTCACATGCCTACAGGTGAAAAATGTGAAGGAGAAATGTTCAGTGAGAAAATTTGAAGGCTTGCACAATCTTAAACCAAAACAGTTGATTTATTTTGGAGGATAAATGTTAAATATGCCAAAACACTGTCAGTCAAACTGTCAATCAAATATATTCATGCAGTGAATGCAACCAAATACAAACAACACTATAACATTGGAAGCATTTATTATTATTGACAATACATATTCTCTTGACAAAGTTACACTATGACACCTTTCTCTCCCAATTTGGGAGAGAAAGGTGTCATAGTGCAACTTTGTCAAGAGAATATGGTTTATATTTTCAGTATGCAGCCCACACACAGAAAAGTTTACTTTTTGCTGGCATAGGCTAAGTAAAACATTTCAGAGAACTTGTGAATGAAAATGCATTAATTGGCTATGGTTTAGGTAAACCACACCCCCGTACGGGATTTAGAATAGGAGGGTCCCCAGACCATATGTGATATGGTCTGGTGCTAACCAGGCTACCAGTACAGTACCTTAAATTAACATTTTAACAGATATGTTGTTTGCTGCCCACCTTTTGAAGAAATCTGTAAGCTTCCTCCTCTTTGCTTTCCTCATTTTTAACCTTTAGCTGCTGACCTCTAAAAATCCAAGACAACAAAACAATTTATTAACCTTCTTGTATAAAAGTGAAATTGACTGTATCGACAGTTAATTAAGGCTAGAGCACAAGACGAGTGTTTTGTTTATGTTTGCCAAAGGTAGCTAACTTGAGGCAATGTTAGGCTCAACTTTTGGTCAATCTCAGTAGCTAACTTTAACTGACATCTCCCCTTCCCCCTGGCTAATTTCTGTCGATAACTGGGGACTATGGAAATTGAACTCGCCAAATGCACAGACAGTTCGTTCAAGCACCTCTGATGGATTAGGATCGTATGCAGGTAAAAGAAGAGACGGTGTACAGAGAAAATTATAAACAAGTCACAACGCTGAAACACAAGCCCAAAAACCCGCAAACCACGACTTCTGATTTTTTTTTTTAAAGCGAGCTCACAAAAAAAGAAACCCCAAAGTCGCTTATAAAAAGCGGAATTGGCAACCCACGCAGTGTTCCAGAAACCAGAATCTCTGATCGCAAGTTCTGTTCTAAATAGCTTTGACAGGTCGTCTTGTTATCAGGAAAACTATGATCTATCTCATAAAAGTCATGGGTTTATTGATTAATAAAACGATATTTAATTATTCAGAACTGAAAATTGTGAAAAGGGTTTGTTGCTTTTGATGTGTGCGTGATCATATGCCATCCGCTCCGAGCTTATGTGCCGGGGCTCAGCCCCGGACAGCCCCGGCCCAATTTAACCCCTGAAAATGATCCAATATTACATATCTCGTCTCGAAGTGACATTCCATGTCCCAACAGCTAGCCACTGTGTTCGGGGATCAGGTCGTCGAGGCCCCTGCCTTCGACTGCCACCCAATCCACACTGCACCGGCCCCCTATGGCTACCTCTGTAGGTGGTGAACCCAGAGGAGGTCGGGCCCACGTCACCGCTTCAGGCTGAGCCCAGCCGGGCCCCGTGGGCAAAGGCCCAGCCACCAGGCGCTCACATATGAGCCCCAACCCCGGGCCTGGCTCCAGGGTGGGGCCCTGGCTGCGCCATACCGGGCAACGTCACGGTCCTTGTTCTTTTAATATCCATAAGGGGTTTGGTGAACTGTTCTTGGTCTGGCCTGTCACCTAGGAGCTGTCTGCCTTGGGAGACCCTAACAGGGGCGTAATGCCCCTGACAACATAGCTCCTAGGATCACTCAAGCACACAAACCCCTCCACCACAATAAGGTGGCAGTTCTAGGAGGGGTATTACATATCTGTGAGTGGCAAAAGTATGTGAACCTCTAGGATTAGCAGTTAATGTGAAGGTGAAATAAGAGTCAGGTGTTTTCAATCAATGGGATGACAATCAGGTGTGAGTGGGCACGCTGTTTTATTTCAAGAACAGGGATCTATCAAAGTCTGATCTTCACAACACATGTTTGTGGAAGTGGATTATGGCACGAACAAAGGAGATTTCTGAGGACCTCAGAAAAAGCATTGTTGATGATCATCAGGTTGGAGAAGGTTACAAAACCATCTCTAAAGAGTTTGGACTCCACCAATCCACAGTCAGACAGATTGTGTACAAATGGAGAAAATTCAAGACCATTGTTACCCTCCCAAGGAGTGGTCGACCAACAAAGATCACTCCAAGAGCAAGGCATGTAATAGTCGGCGAGCGCACAAAGAACCTCAGGGTAACTTCTAAGCAACTGAAGGCCTCTCTCACATTGGCTAATGTTAATGTTCATGAGTCCACCATCAGGAGAACACTGAACAACAATGGTGTGCATGGCAGGGTTGCAAGGAGAAAGCCACTGCTCTCCAAAAAGAACATTGCTGCTCATCTGCAGTTTGCTAAAGATCATGTGGACAAGCCAGAAGGCTATTGGAAAAATGTTTTGTGGATGGATGAGACCAAAATAGAACTTTTTTGGTTTAAATGAAAAGCGTTATGTCTGGAGAAAGGAAAACACTGCATTCCAGCATAAGAATCTTATCCCATCTGTGAAACATGGTGGTGGTAGTATCATGGCTTGTGCCTGTTTTGCTGCATCTGGGCCAGGACGGCTTGCCATCATTGATGGAACAATGAATTCTGAATTCTAAAGGAAAATGTCAGGACATCTGTCCATGAACTGAATCTCAAGAGAAGGTGGGTCATGCAGCAAGACAACGACCCTAGTCATTCTACCAAAGAATGGTTAAAGAAGAATAAAGTGAATGTTTTGGAATGGCCAAGTCAAAGTCCTGACCTTAATCCAATCGAAATGGTGTGGAAGGACCTGAAGCGAGCAGTTCATGTGAGGAAACCCACCAACATCCCAGAGTTGAAGCTGTTCTGTACAGAGGAATGGGCTAAAATTCCTCCAAGCCGGTGTGCAGGACTGATCAACAGTTACCGGAAATGTTTAATTGCAGTTATTGCTGCACAAGGGGGTCACACCAGATACTGAGAGCAAAGGTTCACATACTTTTGCCACTCACAGATATGTAATATTGGATAATTTTCCTCAATAAATAAATGACCAAGTATAATATTTTTGTCTCATTTGTTTAACTGGGTTCTCTTTATCTACTTTTAGGACTTGTGTGAAAATCTGATGATGTTTTAGGTCATATTTATGCAGAAATATAGAAAATTCTAAAGGGTTCACAAACTTTCAAGCACTACTGTATCAGCTGTCACAAAAACTGCATTTGTCAATTTTGAGGTCAAGTTGACATAACACCTACAAACAGGTGACAAATTAAAGAAAAACCAGCATGAACTGTTTTAGTCAGGTGTTAGGCCATTACAAGCTGCCAGAAGAGCATCAATACACCTTGGCCGATTCCATAAGCCATACACAACATACAAATCTGGAATGATTGATAGTTCCATAGGTGTTTTGATCTTTTATTTTAATATTAATATTGGTCACTGGTAATAAAAATAAATAAATTAAAAACTTTGCTGTATCACAGTGTTATAAAAAGGGCTGGATGTTGATATTACCATGATAGTACAGGAGGGGCTGCAGAGGAAGTTCAGAAATGCTCAGCTTTGTTATAATTTTCTGATTAATCTCAATTGGTAAGCTACATCACAATATCACCATTATGCACCAAAGTACACTTGTCAGTTTTTCTAACATGCTAATATAAATCAAGTTTGTTTGTATAGCGCTTTTTAACAACAGATATTGTCACAAAGCAGCTTTACAGAAAATTAAAGACTTTATAAGCAAATTTTTTCCCTAATTTATCCCTGATGAACAAGTCTGAGGTGGCAGTGGCAAGGAAAAACTCTCTTGGACGACACGAGTAAGAAACCTTTAGAGGAACCAGACTCAAAATGGAACCCATCCTCATCCAGGTGATAACAGATAGCGTGATTATAAATAACTCGCTTCTATAACTGTGTCCTATATAGTCACAAAGTACAACTGTGTAACCAGGAAATTGATTATAGTTTTAATATGAAGTCCGTTTTGTTGAAGTTGTAAACTGTTCATTGATGGAGACTTGAGTGCAAAACTGTTCATGACAACTGCAGTCCTGAAGTTATCATGGAAATTGTAATTGTCAGTCATCATAGCAAAACTGTAAATGTCCAGAGCCAACTTCCAAGTTCGATTTTCAACTGTCCTTATCGGGCCGTCCTTCACAGGGGTAATGTGATGAGACTCCAGTCAGACGTAGGGCATCAGGATGGATCAGGCAAGTCCGAGGAGCAGAAGAGGTCAGCATCACTGGTGTCTCAGAATCAGGCTTGTAGTACTCAAGTCCAGGACTCGGACTCGAGTCCGACTTGTACCCTAATTTTATGGACTCGTGACTTGACTTGGACTTGAGCACTGATCACTGAGACTTGTGCATTAACTGCATTCGGACTCGTAAATTGGAAACGAGGACTCTGATTTTTTCTTTATTTTTTTGTAACATGCCATAATAGTTTGGTATAAGATATTTATATCTATATTAATTTTTGTACTAATTTCATGCAAGAGTGTCACACCTGCGCGCCTTGGTGCGTGCATCAGATAGATTCTCGGGCGCGCGCCAGATAGCTCGTGCGTGCCAAGCAGACTCTCACGCGTGCACGTGCCATAAATGACTCACACCTGCACAGGATTAAAGCGCAGTCAGCATGCCTATATAAAAACTGTGAAAGCACATTTACTTTGCAAAGTATTGAGTTGCGTTGCTGACACAATACCGAGCCTTATTTCCTTGTTTGGTTTCCTGATCCCTGATTTCCTGTTTCTCGTCTTTGATTCTGCTGAGTCTACGATAGCCTGTTTGTGCCTCGCTTGACCTATGCCTGTTTCACCACCGTTCTGGATTGTTTACCTGTCTTCACTTGTATTAATAAACGCATCTTCTGCACTTACATCCGTCTCCCAACCATCTCTGACAGAATATTTCGCACTCCCTGACAAAAAGAATGCACATTCACCTGTTCATATGTCATGTTCAGGAACAAACTAATGTTAATGGCGCTGAAACAACCACCGTTAAATGGTGCGGTTGGAGTCTTGTTCTCAGACTCAACTTGAAAATTTTTTAATGACTTGGACTTGACTCAGACTTGAACACTGGGGACTCAAACTCAAGGTTTAGTGACTCGACTACAACACTGCTCAGAATCAGCATGTATAATCAACTTCATGTTTAAAAAAAAAAGTCAGTTGACTCAGGTGCTATATCAATGTGATGTTCAAATGACTGAAAATCTGATGCCTTTTAAAGGAATACACCTTTAAAGATGTTTATATAGGCTTGTCAGTTGTCATGCAGGGCTTATGTAGGTGTTATGTAGCCTTATAAACCCTGCCTGCACATCTGCTAATGAAATTTTACTGATGTTTATCATCTGTTCATAAAAGGAGGCAATATGTAATAAATGCTTTCCTTTATTCATCAAATTTAAAGTGATATGTTAGATTTTTAGTCACATGGTCAGGCACCTTGGAAAAAAAATGGGCCATAATGTCATAATGCAGACCAGGCTTGCACCGTCTCCTTGGTGACGCCTGCTCAAAGGAAATGCTATCCCATACCATGGCTTGCCAACTTTCATCTTCAGCTAATGAAATGATGCTATTTGCACTCAATAGCAGGGGATCACAATATGTATTGGGTCAAATCATCCAGGTCTATTTTTAAAAGTGGTTAAGGTTAAAAGACGAGTCAAATTGCCTCTGACATACTGCTTCAGGTCTTGCTTGCTAACAGTAAATAATGCATGCAGCAGTGCTTATATGGTTCTGCACTGGTGTAAGCAATTGTGTCTACCTGTCTCCATTGACATCTGAGTGTGTATATGTGTATGTGTTTGTTGCAGATCCTCTCTGCAACAGCAGTCAAGCTCTGGGACATTGACCTTGGTGTGCCTGTGTCTTCCTCACTGGATGGCTGCTGCAGCCCATGGTGGATTTTTCTTCTTTTTTTTATGAATGAGCAAACATGCTCTGCATTTTAATGCTGCCACGGATACCTGACCCAAGCATCTGTCACAGCACAGAGCTCTGCCTCCTCATGAGGTAGTCTGCAGCTTTGTCTTAATAAAGGAGGCGGAGGACTGTCAGGTGGCCCACCCTCTCATGCACAACCCATCCAATCAGCATGTCAGCCTATAATAAAGGTGGTAATGGCTGGCTGGCATGAGCTTAACTAGAAACTGGAGCACATGTGTATGGCTTCTTTATATATACAACCCCGATTCCAAAAAAGTTGGGACAAAGTACAAATTGTAAATAAAAACGGAATGCAATGATGTGGAAGTTTCAAAATTCCATATTTTATTCAGAATAGAACATAGATGACATATCAAATGTTTAAAATGAGAAAATGTATCATTTAAAGAGAAAAGTTAGGTGATTTTAAATTTCATGACAACACATCTCAAAAAAGTTGGGACAAGGCCATGTTTACCACTGTGAGACATCCCCTTTTCTCTTTACAACAGTCTGTAAACGTCTGGGGACTGAGGAGACAAGTTGCTCAAGTTTAGGGATAGGAATGTTAACCCATTCTTGTCTAATGTAGGATTCTAGTTGCTCAACTGTCTTAGGTCTTTTTTGTCGTATCTTCCGTTTTATGATGCACCAAATGTTTTCTATGGGTGAAAGATCTGGACTGCAGGCTGGCCAGTTCAGTACCCGGACCCTTCTTCTACGCAGCCATGATGCTGTAATTGATGCAGTATGTGGTTTGGCATTGTCATGTTGGAAAATGCAAGGTCTTCCCTGAAAGAGACGTCGTCTGGATGGGAGCATGTGTTCTTCTAGGACCTGGATATACCTTTCAGTATTGATGGTGTCTTTCCAGATGTGTAAGCTGCCCATGCCACATGCACTAATGCAACCCCATACCATCAGAGATGCAGGCTTCTGAACTGAGCGCTGATAACAACTTGAGTCGTCCTTCTCCTCTTTAGTCCGAATGACACGGCGTCCCTGATTTCCATAAAGAACTTCAAATTTTGATTCGTCTGACCACAGAACAGTTTTCCACTTTGCCACAGTCCATTTTAAATGAGCCTTGGCCCAGAGAAGACGTCTGCGCTTCTGGATCATGTTTAGATACGGCTTCTTCTTTGAACTATAGAGTTTTAGCTGGCAACGGCGGATGGCACGGTGAATTGTGTTCACAGATAATGTTCTCTGGAAATATTCCTGAGCCCATTTTGTGATTTCCAATACAGAAGCATGCCTGTATGTGATGCAGTGCCGTCTAAGGGCCCGAAGATCACGGGCACCCAGTATGGTTTTCCGGCCTTGACCCTTACGCACAGAGATTCTTCCAGATTCTCTGAATCTTTTGATGATATTATGCACTGTAGATGATGATATGTTCAAACTCTTTGCAATTTTACACTGTCGAACTCCTTTCTGATATTGCTCCACTATTTGTCGGCGCAGAATTAGGGGGATTGGTGATCCTCTTCCCATCTTTACTTCTGAGAGCCACTGCCACTCCAAGATGCTCTTTTTATACCCAGTCATGTTAATGACCTATTGCCAATTGACCTAATGAGTTGCAAGTTGGTCCTCCAGCTGTTCCTTTTTTGTACCTTTAACTTTTCCAGCCTCTTATTGCCCCTGTCCCAACTTTTTTGAGATGTGTTGCTGTCATGAAATTTCAAATGAGCCAATATTTGGCATGAAATTTCAAAATGTCTCACTTTCAACATTTGATATGTTGTCTATGTTCTATTGTGAATACAATATCAATTTTTGAGATATGTAAATTATTGCATTCCGTTTTTATTTACAATTTGTACTTTGTCCCAACTTTTTTGGAATTGGGGTTGTACATGTTGTTTTTTTTTTTAATTCACTGCCAGCTGTGTGTCATGTGCAGACACACATGTACATAGTTGTGTAACACTTCCCTATAGCTACAGCTATTGTGATTACAATCATCACTATATCACTCTTGATGGATTCAATAGCATTAGAACAAGTGCTAAATTTCACCGATTTTATGAAATTGAAAGGCCGTCTCGCTTTAACTAATAACTACTACGTTTAATTACCATGATGTAAGTAGTAATATGTGTAATCATGCTTATGACTGCAATAATGTTCTGAAGTATTATCATATCATACTACAAGGCAGAGATAATTTACAAAATGACACATTCATCCATATAACCATTGTTCAAGTCACGAACTCTCAGAACTCTCTGAGCTCTGGATTTGGTCACTGGAAGACAAGTATCCCAACAACAACAACCCCTTCCCAAACCTGCCCCAGCTAAGCTGCATCATGAGAATGATTAAAAAGTCATCAGATTATACCACCACTCTACTGTTGGTCAGTTATTCAGTACGGTTTCAGAATTTTCCTTCATTTTAATACAAATTCCAGCCAACACAGGCATTCGCTCTGGATCCATCAAACATCACATGCATGCCACCCAGAGCATTTTTAACATAGTTACTGGGAGACCAAATGGTCTCCCAGTGGCCAGATTTGGTCTCCTAGTCAATGCCAAACCAGCTTCACTGGGAGACCAAATTTTAAACCAAGTTATGTCTTATTATTTGGTTCAATCAGTTGCAATTAATTAACCAAGTACCATGTAAGTATACATTTAACAAGGAAAACGAAGATCTATGTTATAAGATATACACACAAGATCATGTTGGTTAAGAAAAACAAAACTAAAATTTGGTTACTGAGATGGCTGATGTCAGAATCCGATGTCATTACTGTGTAACTCTGAGTGCCTTTGACATAACATTTGTGCTTGGTAATTGCTCTTGATAGCTGTATAGTCACTGTAGTGTGTTTGTCTGTATGGTGATTGGTGACCCATTTTGCATCACAGAATATGCCGCAGCGGTGCAGCCGCATGGACTCTGGGGCCTGTGATTGTATTGCCCAGACCAGTTGGTCTCCTAGTGGAAAATCCTTAAAAAATGCTCTGATGCCACCTCTGTTGTTTCAACAACTTGTTCTCCATTATCCATGTACATTCAAATGGGCTTTAGAAATACATTTTCTCTGCTTTTAGAATAACAGAGGAAGACTTTCTATTTTTTATATGCATGCAATTTGAAACCATAAAAATGACAACTTTGTTCACTTTTAGGGGAAAAAAAGAGGTTCCTTAATGGTTCCTTAAGGACCTTCCTTAAAGGTCCTACTTGGAATGTTTGCGAAAGTGAAGCCTGCTGTTGTAGGGTTTTACAGAATGCATCATGCCTTGTATTATGGGTTGCAGCATCTTTATGTTAAACAGAGCCAAAGGACATGCAGTAGCTGTAACACTGCAAAAATGCAAGGTGCTTTCGAATTGATTCACAAAAAGTAAGATATAATACACAAAATGTTTTAGCTCAGATCATCACAGGGCTGACACATAGAGACAAATAACCATCCACACCTACGGTCAATTTAGAGCCACCAATTAACCTAATCTGCATGTCTTTGAACTGTGGGGGAAACTGGAGCGCCCGGAGGAAACCTACACAGACAACATACAACCTCCACACAGAAAGGCCCCCATTAGCCACTGGGCTCGAACCCAGAACCTTCTTGCTGTGAGGCGACAGTGCTAACCACTACATCACCATGCCATCCAAGCAAGCAAACCAAAACGATCAATTTTGCTCTGATTCTGACTCAGCCTCATAGGTGTGAAAGCACCTTTACATATACATTTACACCTGTTACCCTTACTTAAACCTGTGTTCCTGAAGATTAGGAATTTGATATCTGATGATAAACTATGATGTCCTCTCTAAAAATATGGCTCCTTAACTTTAGATCTGAGAAGACAAAAGGTAAACTATATTTCAAGCCAGTTTGGGTTAATGTGGCTTTGCAGGGTCAACCTGAATTATTGAGTGCTGGTGTCTCATGATAGCATCATCCCAGCATGTTTGATGAGCCTGAGGCTTTTACTGCAAAGTCTTACCATGAAACCTCAACAAAATGATGTAATGTTTGACTGCAAGCGCAGTAAACATCGGGCGTAGAAAGCATTTACCTGTCCTGAAAATGGAAAATAGCAGAAGATCCTGTAGTGCAGGACTCGAATGGGATTCTGTTTTAAGCAAGAGCATGCAGTGGCTATGCAAAGCTGAGGAGATTTTCCATGATACCAAATGTCATTACAATTTATACAAACTGTGACAAACCTTTCAACCTTTAATGGCTATGTGCTAGGCGGCATGGTGGTGTAGTGGTTAGCACTGTCTCCTCACAGCAAGAAGGTCCTGGGTTCGAGCCCAGTGGCTGATGAGAGCGTTTCTGTGTGGAGTTTGCATGTTCTCCTCGTGTCTGTGTGGGTTTCCTCCGGGTGCTCCGGTTTCCCCCACAGTCCAAAGACATGCAGGTTAGGTTAATTGGTGGCTCTAAATTGACCATAGGTGTGAATGGTTGTTTGTCTCTATGTGTCAGCCCTGCAATGATCTGATGACTTGTCCAGGGTGTACCCCGCCTCTCGCCCATAGTCAGCTGGGATAGGCTTCAGCTCGCCCGTGAACCTGCACAGGATAAGTGGTTACAGATAATGGACGGGATTTCAGAACCTGCTTTCCACTTTATATAATAGCTGGTATGGATGCCATGGGTTGGACACGGTTATGTAACGTTCTGACATTATTAGATTATAGCTCAGGCCAAGGTTTGGACCCTAAACTTTTTATTTGGTTGTTTTTTTGTTGTTGTTGCTTTAAATCACATTGATGTAGCCAATGGATGAACATGTGTCATCTTCTGAAAGGCTTACAATACCTTAAATTTAAAGAACAAGGTAAGAGAAAGAGAGCAATTAAAAAAACAGAAAGAAGGAAAAGAAACAAATATATAGTTCCATCATAAAGGGAGATTTCCAACTTTATGTTTTTCAGAAATGACTACAAGAATTTCTAGAACACTGGGGGCTCCATCTGGGGCAATTTCAAGTTATGAGTGGTTTAAAGACTGGCACTGTAGTGTAGCACTGCTGCCTCACAGCTCCAGGGATCAATCCTGAATGTAGGTTACTGTCTGTACTGAGTTTCTGTGCATGTTCTCCTCATGTCCACATGTTTCCTTCAGGTTCTCCAGGTTTCTCCCACTTCCCAAAAACATGCCATTAGTTGGGTTAACTATGTTAAATTACTGATAGGTATGAATGAATGTGAGACTGTGTGCATAGTGACTGGTGTCCCATCCAGGGTATACTCCAAAAACTCCACCGACTGCCTGTACCACAACGGATTCAATTAAAAATTCTTCTCTTCACCCACAAAGCCCTCCATAATCAGGTCCCCTCCTATCTCACTGACCTGCTCCACCATCATACTCCCTCCCGCACCCTCTGTTCTTCCAATGCCAAACTCCTATCTATATCCCTCAGAACCAAACATCGGACTTGGGGTGACAGAGCCTTCTCCATTGCTGCCCCTTCCCTCTGGAATTCCCTCCCCAAACACATCCATGACTTCACCGACCTGCAGTAGGTTTCTCAAAAGCCACTTAATGCTAAGAGCATCTTAACTAGGAGAGAGAATGTTCTTTGTGCTGCTCACTCTCCCATTTAATGATGATCTTTGTGCTGTGATACTTTTGGGAAACCCAAAACCCTGTCCCGTTTCAAATTATCTTTAAAACCTCACCTCTTCAGAACTGCATACAGTCTATAATACAATTTGGACTTGTGTTTGATATGTTTTTATGTATTGTCTATTGTATTGTTTTAACTTGCCTTAACCTTGTTTTTACCTTGTTAAACATATTTGAGAATTTAGAAAAGTCCTTTATAAATAAAATGCATTATTATTATTATTATTATTATTATTATTATTATTTCTCCCACCTAATAGCTAGTGTTCATGCCTAAGGGTTTTTTTTAGACTGTGACCTAATGAACCAATATTAGGATGTATACTGGATAAATGTATCTGCCAAATGCCGTAAATGGAAATAAATCAGTTTCTAAAACTGAGTGTCCAGTGTTAATTGGATAATTGGAAGAAAATATGGATATAAAAGTAGAAGAAAAATGTGCAGCCCTATAACAAGCATGTAGAGCTCTTCAAGAAAGCATTAGCAAAGTCAGCGAAACCCTAAGTCAAGCTGTTGGCTAAAAATGGCACACTATTAAGTGAAAACATGTTTGTCTGTATCCTCAGCTCATTCTGAATGTTTTTTCCCCCTGTAAGCAGTTGCCATTGATGGTGTGTACGTTCAAGTGTCTTTCCCCTATTTTCAACCCCTACCCAGCTACAGCAAACAAACACACAAAGTGGAAGTTCCTGCCAGTAGCTAGTCATAGAGCTGAAACAGTGGCAGATTAAATCAACCTGAGGGTTGATCCACTGTCACAGTGATTACCCATTCTTTCTTTATCTCTCTTTCTCGCTCTCTTTCTCTCTGTCATCCACTTAATCACAGCTGTGACTGGCGATCTCTTGCAGCTTCCTGCCAGAAGCTCAGATTGACTCCTGCCACCTTCATCCATACCACTGACTCTATTGGAATCCATTCAACAGAAATGTAGTACAAGTGTGTGGAAAATTAACTTGGCATTTTTGCCATAGGAAATAACATGATAACAAGAAACCCCACTACTGTTCACAGTGATGAACTTACTTGGTGTTCTCCGACACCAAACACGTCTACAGTGGTGCTTGAAAGTTTGTGAATTTTCTATATTTCTTCATAAATATAACCTAAAACAACATCAGATTTTCACACAAGTCCTAAAAGTAGAAAAAGAGAACCCAGTTAAACAAATGAGACAAAAATATTATACTTGGTCATTTATTTATTGAGGGGAAATGATCTAATATTACATATCTGTGAGTGGCAAAAGTATGTGAACCTCTAGGATTAGCAGTGAATTTGAAGGTGAAATTAGAGTCAGGTGTTTTCAATCAATGGGATGACAATCAGGTGTGAGTGGGCACCCTGTTTTATTTCAAGAACAGGGATCTATCAAAGTCTGATCTTCACAACATGTTTGTGGAAGTGTATCATGGCACGAACAAAGGAGATTTCTGAGGACCTCAGAAAAAGCGTTGTTGATGCTCATCAAGCTGGAAAAGGTTACAAAACCATGTCGAAAGTGTTTGGACTCCACCAATCCACAGTCAGACAGATTGTGTACAAATGGAGGAAATTCAAGACCATTGTTACCCTCCCCAGGAGTGGTCGACCAAAAAAGATCACTCCAAGAGCAAGGCGTATAATAGTCGGCGAGGTCACAAAGGACCCCAGGGTAACTTCTAAGCAACTGAAGGCCTCTCTCTCACATTGGTTAACGTTAATGTTCATGAGTCCACCATCAGGAGAACACTGAACAACAATGGTGTGCATGGCAGGGTTGCAAGGAAAAAGCCACTGCTCTCTAAAAAGAACACTGCTGCTTGTCTGCAGTTTGCGAAAGATCACGTGGACAAGCCAGAAGGCTATTGGAAAAATGCTTTGTGGACAGATGAGACCAAAATAGAACTTTATGGTTTAAATGATAAGCATTATGTTTAGAGAAAGGAAAACACTGCATTCCAGCATAAGAACCTTATCCCATCTGTGAAACATGGTGGTGGTAGTATCATGGTTTGGGCCTGTTTTGCTGCATCTGGGCCAGGACGGCTTGCCATCTTTGATGGAACAATGAATTCTAAATTATACCACCGAATTCTAAAGGAAAATGTCAGGTCATCTGTCCATGAACTGAATCTCAAGAGAAGGTGGGTCATGCAGCAAGACAACGAGCCTAAGCACACAAGTCGTTCTACCAAAGACTGGCTAAAGAAGAATAAAGTTACTGTTTTGGAATGGCCAAGTCTAAGTCCTAACCTTAATCCAATCGAAATATTGTGGAAGGACCTGAAGCGAGCAGTTTATGTGAGGAAACCCACCAACATCCCAGAGTTGAAGCTGTTCCGTACAGAGGAATGGGCTAAAATTCCTCCAAGCCGGTGTGCAGGACTGATCAACAGTTACTGGAAACGTTTAGTTGCAGTTATTGCTGCACAAGGGGATCACACCAGATACTGAAAGGAAAGGTTCACATATTTTTGCCACTCACGGATTTGTAATATTGGATCATTTTCTTCAATAAATACATGACCAAGTATAATATTTTTGTCTCATTTGTTTAACTGGGTTCTGTTTATCTACTTTTAGGACTTGTGTGAAAATCTGATGATGTTTTAGGTCATATTTATGCAGAAATATAGAAAATTCTAAAGGGTTCACAAACTTTCAAGCACCACTGTACCATCAATGTCAATATCAAGATATAATATTCAAAATGTTCATAGTTATTCTTTAACATCTCTGTTCTACATTTATGCTTTTAGTTACTGTCGTTAACTGAATTCTGCACAAGTTACCGCTGACGTTTAATGCTGTGTTTTACATTCTCGGAAAAAAGGGGTAGCAAATTGTACCTTTCCTTGTCGCTGTACTCCTTCCTTGTACTTGTTTTTTAATACTGTAGTTCTCCCTGGAAATGTGGACATAGTGTACCTTTTTAAAAATAATAATTTTAAAGTACATCATCAGACCATTAATACTTTTTAAAATAAAGACTTAAAGGTACACTATATGTACCTTTCTAGGTAAAAAATAAATACTTTATTAATGGTACAAAAGGTGTACGCTAGATGGTACCACCCAAATGAAAAGGAATTGTACAGATAAGTACTTGATTTCTGTGAGACAACTAAAAAACTCAGAATATTCAACATCCCACTGAAAAAAAATAAAGTGAAGTGATGATGTTGGAAGTGCAATCAGTAACGCTGTGTGGAATTCAGAAAAAAGAAGCTGAATGTTTATGGTTTTCAGTGTGTGTCTTGACCTTAAAAAAGGCATTGTTGTTTTTTTTAATAACTCTATGCATTTTCTCAATCATGTAACCCATTTTCTCTTGGATATCAATGAGCAGTAATGTTTGTCCCGTCGTGTCTATGATCTACACACACTGAATTTTTATTTTATGGTCAGAAATGGAAAACATTCTTTATACCATACATCTTATTTGGACAGTAGCTGACTGATCCAATTAAAACAACTGAAACAATTGTGTGGGCCCTATAAGAAATTCAAAACGATGGTCTGACCACCAGTTTATGATTGTCAAGAGGCTTTCATGACTCTCCATTTACATGGCACAGCATTACACAAAAGTTAATCTTCTATTTTGTTGTAAAGATTAGCCTCGGCCTATATATTGTCATAGTGCCAGAACAAAAGTTTGAACCTGTCATATTCTTGTATGAAAGTTTCAGTAAAAGGCAGTACTATGTGTTGGTATTGAGCATAACTGCGTAATTCATGAATCCATATAAAGATTCAGAAAAATTGTTTACATTTAGTAAAACCTTCGTATTTGGTTGAATAGAATGAGTCATCCATGTTACCCTTGACCCCATGTAAACTTTCTCATATGCACAATGTGTTTTTGTAATGCATAGCACTCAAATCCTGTATTCGTTCATCTTCAGGAATTGCTTTATTGTGTTCAGGATCCCAATGAATCCAGATCCTATATGAGAAAAACTGAGCATGAGATAAGGTGGGAATACACCCCAGATGGGATGCCAGTTCATCAGCATCCAGCATGCCAAAACAAAATCTTATTCTGTTTTGCTTGGTCGGAAAATTCTAATGGTTTTAGGCACTAAGAAAGACTCCACAGCCTAATGCAAAATCACTGACAGTGCTAACCACTGCACCACTGTGCCTCCTGCCTAATAGCATAAATGCAATACACAATTGCTTCACTGTCCTTGTGAGGACCTTCCACTGACATACGGTATACTATATGGCCAAAAGTATGTGGACATCTGACCACCACACACATACAGTATGTGCTTGTTGAACATCCCGTTCCAAAACCACTGCTATGGAGTTAGTCCCCCTTTTGCTGTTACAACAGCTTCCCCACATCTGGGAAGGTTTTCTGATAGATTCTGGAGTGTGGCTGTGTTTGGATTTGCTCATTCGGCCACAAGAGAACTCATGCACTGATGTCAAATGGACTTGGATTGCAATCAGTGTTCCAATTTATCCTGAAGATGTTCATTGGAGTTGAGATCAGGGCTCACTCAAGTTCTTCCACACCAACCTTGGCAAGGTATGTCTTTAGGGCACTTGCTTGTGCGCAGGGGCACTGTCATGTTGTCATGCTGGAACAGGTTTGGGCCCCTTAGATCTAATGAAGTGAATTCATAATGCTACAGCATACAGAGGCATTCTAGACAATTGTGTGCGTCCAAATTTGAAGTAACAATTTTCACCAATGTTATGCCTACACCTAAATCCAACCCCAAATCTAACCCTAACTTTAACCTCAGTAACTGAAAAGAAACATTTTGGTACTTCAGTGGTGACTCAAAGGTTAAGGCTCTGAGTTACTCATCAGAAGGTCAGAGTTCAGGCTCCAGCACTGCCAAGCTGCCACTGTTGGGCCCTTCAGCAAGGCCCTTACACTCTCTGCTCCATGGGCACCATATCATGGCTGACCTGTGCTCTGACCCCAGCTTCCAAACAAGCTGGGATATGTGAAGAAGAAAAAAAATTCACTTTGCTGTAATGTATAAGTGAAAAACAAAGGATTCCTATACCCTTTGTTTTTTTTTTAATTAATAAAATCATTATTCCTCACAGGGACCAGCCAAACGTCCTCTCAAGACCAACCCTGTCAAAAATTGCTGGCCTTGTGAGGATATCTGGTCCCCACCAAAACAGAAACATGCCAACACGGACACACTCTCTCTCACACATACACGAAGGCTGTTTTGTTTTCATTAAAAGGTAACACTGATTCTAGAGCCAGGGTGATAGCCTCCAATTAGGCTAAGCTAAGCTGTTCCCATTAAGCTAATGATGTCTTAAATCGCGAGCTGATAGTAAACATAGATTAAATGTTTATGCTCTATTATAGGTACACACGATATTGTGCAAGTTCAGGACCATGGACAGTGATCTGCTCTCTCTCTCTCTCTCTCTCACACTTACCCAAGAATTTCTTCCTCATCAACTGGTCCAATGACAAAGCGTAACACGTCGGCCGCTCATTCAGCGGTTTTTAAAAGGGGATGAATGTAACGATTTTCAGACCATTAATAATGACACTCAACAACAACAACTACGAGGACACAGTACGGTTATTCCTTTATCAGTGCAGCCATCTTTGGCCTTGATTTTCACCCCAACGTTTATGGTGAAAATGTTAGTTTTTATTTTTATCCTTATCGTTGAGTTTAAGAGGTGTGCAGTGAGTGATGTGCAAACAAAAGCCAAATGGGGAGGGGAAGCTCTTCTAGCAGATTAGCCACGGGGAAGCACCGGTGCCCTATTTAGTGTTATTGAAATGTACTCAAACGTGGAGTGGTGCGGATGTGAGCGAACACCTGGCCTCTACACAGGCTGGAAAGGAGCAGAGAGAGAGAGAGAGAGATCTGCTTTGAAGCTGCTGGTGCACTGACACAGTAACCTTGGCCATCTGCAACCTGATGCGCCAGAACATCGTGCTTTGCACACTCTGAATGCAACTGTCAGAGAGAACTAGAAATACACAAACGGTCGATGCAGGGTCGGCCTGTACAACATGCACCTCTTCTTTTATCCTGAAATGAAGCGTGCTGTAGATTACGCACAGCACAGACACCACATTAACGCACTGGTTCTAGAGCAGAGAACCGTTATCACCGGTACTTGATACCAAAAGGAGTCTCGATGAAAACCGTCGTCCGTTACCATGACGACCGGACGAAAACCCGACCGCAAACGAAGAAATTGTAGCTACCGTTCGCGGCCCCCCTACCTTACACTCATCCATGCACGTTCGCACCGAGTACGCGTCCGTCTCGTAGCGCTCGGTCATGCTCTCGAACTCCTCGTATTTCTCCAGAGCGTGCACGTCATAGCGCTGGTACGCCTGCACGCACAGGCTACACCGGGACCGGTCGCCGCTCGCGAGCGCGTCCAGGCTGCAGTTCAAGTCGTCCGGGTTTGTCAAGCCGTACAGCAAATCCATGAGCGAGTAGGCGTTGCAGAACGACAGGTACAAGTCACTCGGGTTCACGTCTGGCCCCGAGAGGCCCGCACACAGGTGGTCCGCGTCGGCGAACGTGAAGCAGCTCCTGGACGCGCCGTCCGCGCGGCACGTTTCCAGTCTCCACGCCGGGTGACTCGTGTTTCCAACGTAAATGGCGTCTCGAGGCGAAGCGATCCTGGCCAGCTCCTCGTCTCGGCTCCTGGTGAGGTTGGCCTCGGCGCAGAAGCGCGGCCGGTCAGAGAGCAGCGCGGCAAAGACGACGAGTGACGCCAAGGAGAGCCGCCATCGGTGCGCCCGCTCGGACTCTGTGGATTGCTGCTCGTTCTCGCGCGGTGTAAGCCGGTGCGTTAAGCCGTCATCTCTCTGCCGAGGCTTGCGAGCGCCGCTGGTCATATTTCGGACAAGAGCAGCACCGGCCGACTCCACCGTGGCGGCTTATTTTCTGCCACTATGGTCATTTGACGTTGAGATCCGCCTCGCGCGTCCGTTTTTTCCCCTTTCGCAGCCCCTCCGTGACACTGAACGGCGGCTTCCCTCCGCGATGATCTGCGATAATCAGTTAGTCCATTTAGGGGACGATGGGATTATTATTACTGCGTGCATCGTCGAAGGCCCGCTCGAGAAGGCGAGAAAGAACAAGAAGAAGAAGAAGAAGAGGCGGTCGCGTGCGCAGCAACATGGTCTCTTCGTTGTTCGTCACGCGCTCCGCTCTCGCGCTTGGCGCAGAGCCGCCGCGGTGCGCTCGGGCCGCTGGCTCCGGTTCCGGGGTTTCTGGCTGGAAGCGCAGGGACTCGATCCGACGCTTCCGCGTCTGCACGAGGTGGCCTCTTCCCCCTTGACGTCCGCCGCGCTCATCTTGCTCTGACGTTTACGTCGCGCGCCGCCGTCGCCGCGCGCTTCCGAATGCTTCTAGAGAGCGCGAGCGTTTTACGTCATCCGCAACACTTTAAGATGGTACGAGGCACACCTTAAAAAAAAACGCGCGTCGAATTAACACACCTACAGTGTTGAATCAACACCTTAGCGTTTGTAGGCTATGAGTACAGGTAGATCCAAAGGATCACTCATTCAACACTAGGTGTTCATTTTACACTGTAGGTGTTCATTCAGACCTTTACGGGTTCCTTCCACACTGGACATTTTCATTCAACACTTTAGGTGTTCATTCAACAGGTTTGGTGTTCATTCAAGACTGTAGTTATTCATTCAACACTGAACATGTTCATTCAGCACTTTAGGTGTTCGTTCAACACTGCACATGTCCATTCAGCACTTTAGGTGTGCGGTCAATACTGCGCATGTCCATTCAGCACTTTAGGTGTTCGTTCAACACTGGACATTTTCATTCAACACTTTAGGTGTTCATTCAACAGGTTTCGTGTTCATTCAAGACTGTAGTTATTCATTCAACAGAGTATATGTTCATTCAACACTGGACATGTTCATTCAGCACTTTAGGTGTTTGTTCAACACTGCACATGTCCATTCAGCACTTTAGGTGTTCATTCAACACTGGACATGTTCATTCAACACTTTAGGTGTTCATTCAACAGGTTTCGTGTTCATTCAAGACTGTAGTTATTCATTCAACAGAGTATATGTTCATTCAACACTGGACATGTTCATTCAGCACTTTAGGTGTTCGTTCAACACTGTACATGTTCATTCAGCACTTTAGGTGTTCATTCAACGATGCACATGTTCATTCAGCACTTTAGGTGTTCATTCAATGATGCACATGTTCATTCAGCACTTTAGGTGTTCATTCAACACTGAATATGTTCATTCAGCACTTTAGGTGTTCGTTCATCACTGAACATGTTCATTCAGCACTTTTAGGTGTTCATTCAACACTGAACATGTTCATTCAGCACTTTAGGTGTTCGTTCAACACTGTACATGTTCATTCAGCACTTTAGGTGTTCGTTCAACACTGAACATGTTCATTCAGCACTTTAGGTATTCGTTCAACACTGTACATGTTCATTCAGCACTTTAGGTGTTCATTCAACGATGCACATGTTCATTCAGCACTTTAGGTGTTCATTCAACGATGCACATGTTCATTCAGCACTTTAGGTGTTCATTCAACACTGAACATGTTCATTCAGCATTTTAGGTGTTCATTCAACACTGAACATGTTCATTCAGCACTTTTAGGTGTTCATTCAACACTGAACATGTTCATTCAGCACTTTAGGTGTTCGTTCAACACTGTACATGTTCATTCAGCACTTTTGGTGTTCATTCAACGATGCACATGTTCATTCAGCACTTTAGGTGTTCATTCAACGATGCACATGTTCATTCAGCACTTTAGGTGTTCATTCAACACTGAACATGTTCATTCAGCACTTTAGGTGTTCATTCAATGATGCACATGTTCATTCAGCACTTTAGGTGTTCATTCAATGATGCACATGTTCATTCAGCACTTTAGGTGATCATTCAACACTGAACATGTTCATTCAGCACTTTAGGTGTTCATTCAACATTGGATATGTTCATTCAGCACTTTAGGTGTTCATTCAACACTGAACATGTTCATTCAGCACTTTAGGTGTTCATTCAACACTGGACATGTTCATTCAGCACTTTAGGTGTTCGTTCAACACTGGACATGTTCATTCAGCACTTTAGGTGTTCGTTCAACACTGTACATGTTCATTCAGCACTTTAGGTGTTCATTCAACGATGCACATGTTCATTCAGCACTTTAGGTGTTCGTTCAACACTGTACATGTTCATTCAGCACTTTAGGTGTTCATTCAACGATGCACATGTTCATTCAGCACTTTAGGTGTTCATTCAACACTGAAAATGTTCATTCAGCACTTTAGGTGTTCATTCAACACTGGATATGTTCATTCAGCACTTTAGGTGTTCATTCAACACTGGATATGTTCATTGAGCACTTTAGGTGTTCATTCAACACTGAACATGTTCATTCAGCACTTTAGGTGTTCATTCAATACTGAACATGTTTATTCAGCACTTTAGGTGTTCATTCAACACTGGACATGTTCATTCAGCACTTTTGGTGTTCATTCAACACTGTATATGTTCATTCAGCACTTTAAGTGTTTGTTCAACACTGGACATGTTCATTCAGCACTTTAGGTGTTTGTTCAACACTGTGCATGTTCATTCAGCACTTTAGGTGTTTGTTCAACACTGTACATGTTCATTCAGCGCTTTAGGTGTTTGTTCAACACTACATGTTCATTCAGCACTTTAGGTGTTCGTTCAACACTGGACATGTTCATTCAGCACTTTAGGTGTTCGTTCAACATTGTACATGTTCATTCAGCACTTTAGGTGTTCATTCAACACTGCACATATTCGTTCAGCACTTTAGGTGTTCATTCAACACTGCACATGTTCATTCAGCACTTTAGGTGTTCATTCAACACTGTACATGCTCATTCAGCACTTTAGGTGTTCACTCAACATTGCACATGTTCATTCAACACCACACATGTTCATTCAGCACTTTAGGTGTTTAACATTATAGGTGTTCATTCAGTACTGAAATTTTGTGCCGTAGAACAGTCTGTTTCCTAATAAGTAAAACACATGCTCTTCACCTTTGACTGTAGATAATTACATCTACATTCCTATGGTATTTTAAAATGCTTAGATGCCCACAGATGTCAAACCATCATTGAAAAAATGATCAGTGTTGAACTACTGACTATGGTAAATTAACACCTACAGGACTGAATAAAGTACTACAGAGTATATAAATCCAACACTGTGGGTGTTGACTCAGTGTTGTAAGCATTCATTTAACACCACGAGTCCAACATTATTTTATTCTGGAACAAACTAACTGTCCATCCATTTATGATATACACTATATTGCCAAAAGTATTTGCTCACCTGCCTTGACTCACATATGAGCTTAAGTGACATCCCATTCCTAATCCATAGGGTTCAATATGACGTCGGTCCACCCTTTGCAGCTAGAACAGCTTCAACTCTTCTGGGAAGGCTGTCCACAAGGTTTAGGAGTGTGTTTATGGGAATTTTTGACCATCCTTCCAGAAGCGCATTTGTGAGGTCACACACTGATGTTGGACGAGAAGGCCTGGCTCTCAGTCTCCGCTCTAATTCATCCCAAAGGTGTTCTATCGGGTTGAGGTCAGGACTCTGTGCAGGCCAGTCAAGTTCATCCACACCAGACTCTGTCATCCATGTCTTTATGGACCTTGCTTTGTGCATTGGTGCAGAGTCATGTTGGAAGAGGAAGGGGCCAGCTCCAAACTGTAAAAACAGTCTGCATGCCGAGGTGCTTGATTTTATACACCTGTGGCCATGGAAGTGATTGGAACACCTGATTCCGATAATTTGGATGGGTGAGCAAATACTTTTGGCAATATAGTGTATTTCACTTATCCATCAGAGTCGTGGGGGTCGGAAAGTGGAGCCATTTCCAGCTGACTTTGGATGATAGCTGGAATACAGCCTGGACAAGTCAACAATCTATCATGGGATTAACACAGAGACAGACAGCCATTCACACTAAAATTAACACCTAAGGGCAATTTAGGGTAGCAAATTGACCTAATCCTTGGATTTTGGGAGGAATCGGGAGCACCTGGAGTAAAGGTGACACAGACACGAGCAAAACATGCAGACTCCACACAGAAAGGCCCCAGTCAGCTGTGAAGCTCTAACCCAGAACCTTCTTGCAAACTACTGCAAAACTCAAACCAACCTGTCTGGCACCAACAGTCCATGGCACATTCAGTGTCACTGAGAATGCATTTTTTTTGCACACTCTGATGTTTGATGTAAACACTTGACCTGAAGCTCTTGACCTGTATCTGCATGATTTTATGCACTGTATGTACTGCTGTCACATTATTGGTGGACTGTATAATTGCAGGGGCACAGATATTCCTGTTAAAGTGGCTCGTTAGTGTGTATGTATGCACAGTCAGAGGGTAATGGTGTTTAGAGGGTGCCTTAGCATCAGTGTTTAAATGGCTTTGGAATAGCTGAGGCATTTCTTGAGAAATCTCCAGAGAAAATGAAGCTGGGGGATTCATTCTAGCATTGCAACACCTTAATCATCTGCAGAGTACTGTAAAAAAAAAAAAATTCTTGTTTTAAGAACTCTATGTGTAGTGTTTGAAAATTGACCTAGCCTTTGATTTAACGTAGATAAGACTCATAAGATTTGACTTTTGTATTTATATGTAATTGTTTTATCTAATTATATGCTATATAAGAGCTCATTGTGAGAGTAAAGTCTACTCTGTCACACATAGTCTTAGGAAGGTCGAGCCAAAGCACTGGGCGGGTACTCTGCTGCGAGTTCCTGTTTTTCTATTTTGTCTCACAGTGGACAGCCATATGGTGTAGTGTGAACCTTCTCTCACATTCACACTGCACGCACACACACCTACACACACACACACACACACACACACACACACACACACACACACACACACACACACACACACACACACACCATGTTTTGACCTGAAGCTTGACATAAGAGAGGTGGATAATCAACACCATATGTGTTCTTTACTCAGATGTCTTTTGCCAGATCTAGGCATATTCAGAGCTCAAAGTGTGTATGTTTACAGGGGGAAAAAACTAACCAATAAAATGATCACACTCTCTAAACTGAATTATATAATACAGTCCAGTAAATTACGATGTAGTGATATTCTTGCTGATAGAAATTAGGCTAGTTATGCTGCATTACGATGCACCTTAACCAATTTAAGCAATTAGAGCTAAGATAATAAACCCATGGTCTTAATATTCAGTAATTTCATTCATTTTCAGTAACTGCTTTATCCTGATGAATCCAGAGCCTATCCTGGAACGCTCAGGAAACACTTGATATGGGATGCCAGTCTATTGCAAGCCACCATGCATACACACATTTTCACAATCATTCACACTTCGGAACAGTTTAGAGTATCAGATTTATCTACTGGCATGTTTTTGGAGATCGGAGAGAAGCAAAGAACCCAGAGGAAACCAGCATGGGTATGGGAGAACATACAAAACTCCATACAAACACTAATCTGAGCTCTACCATGTAAACACTATCATTAAGATTGTAAATATGATTTTGAACTTCATTTTGACAAAAGTCACGTTTATTCATTCTAAATTCAATTGAATTTGTACCATTCATTATGACAGCAGGGAAAAAAAACTGGACATACAGCATTTGTTAGCTGTCTGACTTTGACTAATGATGGTACAGAATGTGCAGGTGGTACGATACTTTTACCTTCAGAAAGGACATGAAGTACAATTATGAGAGAGCATGCATTTCAATTACTTCAATTCAGCATTCACAATACATTCAGCACATCATTTCCAAAATTTTGTTTTGCTTTAATCAAATTGATAGCACTTTGTATGACAGGTACTTGTGTGCGTGTGTGTGTTTTTTTTTAATCCACTCTCACCAAAATCCTTCTGCAGTTGTTTTTTGCTGTCATTGAAGGCTAAAGAATTTAAATAAAATCCCTGCACTGAGGCAGAGTGAATTGCATCATTATCCTCATCAGTGCTGAGTGAGATAGAGCATTTAAACCCATGGGCTGCAGCATGTCACTATTCAAGGCCATGCAACTAGTTTGCATGCAATTTGACAGAAATTGATCCAGACTTGTTTTCAGAAGCTACGGAGGACCCTAAACCTATAAAATAATAATAACAATAAAAAAAAAACTGAAGTTGAAAATGTAATTTGTAGCTTGTATATGGCTATTAAAGGGGAACTGAAGGCAAATTTTTTATTATCAAAATTCTCATCTCATCTCATTATCTCTAGCTGCTTTATCCTGTTCTACAGGGTCGCAGGCAAGCTGGAGCCTATCCCAGCTGACTACGGGCGAAAGGCGGGGTACACCCTGGACAAGTCGCCAGGTCATCACAGGGCTGACACATAGACACAGACAGCCATTCACACTCACACCTACGGTCAATTTAGAGTCACCAGTTAACCTAACCTGCATGTCTTTGGACTGTGGGGGAAACCGGAGCGCCCGGAGGAAACCCACGCGGACACGGGGAGAACATGCAAACTCCGCACAGAAAGGCCTTCACCGGCCACGGGGCTCGAACCCGGACCTTCTTGCTGTGAGGCGACAGCGCTAACCACTACACCACCGTGCCGGCCCTATCAAAATTCTATTTACCTCATTTTATTAAATATAGGAATGCATTTCTGACAGGTATTTTGTCACTGCTATAGCAAGTTATGAGTGTTTGAAATATGCTATGTAATATATCAGTCCATATGTCAAAGCAATGGCCGTAAATGAGTTTCGCTGAGACCTGTGCGAGACATTGTAGGACAGAAGTAAAACGTACAGCGGAAATCAAAGTGACCAACATCTGCCAACGTTGTCAAAAGACGTGCGCGCCCTCCTTCGAATGCTGACATAATCAAGCTGGAAGTTTTCCCTGTGTCTGAAATCGCTCCTTACTCACTACATAGTGTGGACGCCATTTTATAGTGCTGTCTGAAACCTTAGTGAGGATTATGTGGGAAATGCGCTCAGTATAATATGTATTTATCACAAAAATACATGCATGTATTTATTATTTTGAAAACCACCAGCCGCCTGATCTGGCACGTTTTAATTGTGCGACAGTAATGATGTAAATACCAGCACGACGAACTAGTCCTTATCCTGTTGTCTTTCCAACTCTTCTCTACTCCACGTTGTTTCAAAGTCATGTGGAATAATCTCCATGTCACGTACGCAAGGGAGGCGGATGTATGTGCAGAAGTATACAGTTTAATAAAGTGCAGAATATATATACAGTGAGACAATATATACACAGGCAAACAATCCAAGACGGCAGGCTCGATCACAAACGAGAATACAGGCAAAAGGGCCGGTCGAGGCGCAAACAGTACATCAAAGACTAAGCGAGGACAAGAACGAGAAACAGGCACAAGGATCGTGAAACAGGAAATCAAGACAACGGGTAGAAAGGCTCGGTAATGCGTACGTGCGTATCGTAATACTTCGTGATGCAAATGCATCAGCACAGTCCTTAAATAGGCAAACACACAGTTCCTTAATTGAGCTCAGGTGCGCCTTGTTCACGGCGCACGTGCTGGAGTCTACTCAGCATGCCTTCAGGTGCACGCGCTACAGCGCGCAGAACTGACACTCCATCACTGATGAAGCTGGTATATCTCAAAGTTAATCTAAGTTGGAATGAGATGGTGATCTGGCCGGTGTGTAAACAGTTTTCAAAATGGCGGCGCTGACACTTCATGTTTGAAGTCTCGCACAAGTCTCGTGAAGATCGTGTGGATAAGCGACGCCTGCCGTGGACCAAACGAACTCCATTCAACATGGTGAAAAACTGAAAAGGCTGATAAGTGTAATATAATATGCCAATACAAGTCACGATATAAGCTTAATAAAATCGAAAACGTAATTGTGCAACGTAAACACATTCATTAAGAAATAAAGCAAGTTTAAAAATGACTTCAGTTCCCATTTAATTGAAGTGTGCTTTGATGTTTATTGCTGCTATTTATTACCATTTATTTGCACTAATAATATACATGTCTTTGGACTGTGGGTGAAACCGGAGCACCCAGAGGAAACCCACACAGATATGGGGAGAACATGCAAACTCCACACAGAAAGGCCCCCGTCGGCCACTGAGCTTGAACCCAGAACCTTCTTGCTGTGAGGCGACATTGCTATGGTCAACTAGTAAAA
This sequence comes from Neoarius graeffei, assembly GCF_027579695.1. NCBI lineage: Eukaryota > Metazoa > Chordata > Actinopteri > Siluriformes > Ariidae > Neoarius > Neoarius graeffei. The sequence goes on from NC_083586.1 coordinate 36,265,907, forward strand.
ATGTAAAAATTAGTTGTGCATCCCCTCCTCTGTAACAGCTTCTTCTTCATTGCAGTCCAGCTCTTGAACACCCTCCTTAACTCAACTGAACTAAACAAAACCTAATAAAACCATTACTCAAAATCAAAAACCACATCCAGCACCTGCACTTTATAACTCATCTTGTCTTTTTAAGGTCACTGATCATGTCCACATGAATAAGTCAGAGAATTTTTTTATGACTAGCTTGAAATGTCAGTCTGGTTTTGTGTGGTGTTGATATACAGAAACAGTCAAAGGTTTAGACACACTTATTCAGCGTAATTAGTAAGTGCGTCCAAACTTTGACGAGTACTGTATATGCACATTGACCCTACAGAAGAGCTACTGATGGACAAACTGCTGAAAAAGTTAATGATAGAAAGATGACAGAACACCCAATGCATCACAGATTATTGCATATGGGGCTGCATGGCACACAGACTGGTCAGACTGCCCATTCTGACCTCTCTCCACCCCTGAAAATGTCTACAACGAGCACGTGAGCATCAGAACTGGACCATGGAGTGATGGAAGAAGGTGGCTTGGTTTGACATTTTCCTTTACATCATGTGAACGGGTGGGTACATGTGTGTTGCTTACCTGGGGAAGAGCTGGCACCAGGATGCACTATGGGAAGAAGGTAAGCCAGTGGAGGAGTGTGATGCTCTGGGCAATGCTCTGCTGGGAAACATTGGATCCTGGCACCCATGTAGATGTTACTTTGACACGTACCATCTACCTAAACATTGTTACAGACCAAGTACGCTCCTTCATGAAAATGGTATTCCTTGATGGCAGTGGCCTCTTTCAGCAGGATAATGCTCCCTGCCACACTGCAAAAATAGTTCAGGACTGGGTTGAGGAACATGACAAAGTTTACAAGATGTTGACTCGGCCTCCTAATTTTCCAGATTTCAATCCTGGATAAACAAGTCTGATCGATAGAGGCCCCACCACACAACTTACAAGACTTAAAGGAGCTGCTGCGAACATCTTGGTGCCAGATACCACAGCACACCTTCAGAGGTCTTGTGGAGTCCATACAGTACCTCAATGGGTCAGAGCTGTTTTAATGGCACAAGGGGGATCTACACACTATTAGGTAGATGGTTTTAATGTTACAGCTGATACGGTGTGTGTGTGTGTGTGTGTGTGTGTGTGTGTGTGTGTGTGTGTGTGTGTGTGTGTGTGTACTTGTTCTTGCTACATATTGAGGACCAGAATATGTTTATTACCAACAGAGCAAGGACGTTTTTAGTTAGTTAGGACATTTTGGCTGGTCCTCACTTCTTCAAAGGGTTGTTTGAGAGTTAAGGCTTAGTTTTAGGGCTAAGGTTAGAATTAGGTTTTAGAGCATTAAGACATGAATGTTATGGCAACATTGGGCTTTCAGTGATTTCTTTGAACTTGTCAAAAGTTAATTAGTTAATTCATTCATTCTTGCCTTCTTCATGCATTAGGACCATCAAATAGTAAATGTATATCAAGATGGGGTTGAAGTGTAGACTTTCGGCTTTAGTTAAAAAATATTGCATTAACTGTTTAGGGATTTAAGTTGTTTCTGTTTGTTGGTTTGTTTGTTTTACCTAGTCCATCCATTTTCACGGGCCCAAAAGTAATTGGACAAGTGACTGATAAACAGTTTCATGGCCAGTTACGGCCTGTTTCCTCATTGTTTCATGACAAATTAAGGAGATGAAAGGACTGGAGTTGATTCCAAGTGTTGAATTCACATTTGGCAGCTGTTTATGGGAACTGTCAACATGCGGTCCAAAGAGTTTTCAATGCAAGTGAAGAAGGCCAAACAAACAGACCTATCAGAAAGATAGTAGAAACTTTAGGAGTGGCTAAATCAACAATTTGGTACATTCTTAAAAAGAAGGAATGCACTGGTGATCTCAGCAGCACCAAAAGGCCTGGAAGACCATGGCAAACAACTAAAGTGGATGATCATAGAATTCTTTCCTTGGTGAAGACAAACCCCTTTCACAGCATCTAGACAAGTCAAGAACGCTCTCGAGCAGACACCTTCATGAATGCAAATACCGAGGGTTTATCTCAAGATGAAAACCAATAGTAACACTCAAAAAGAGATAGTCCAGATTAGACTTTGGCGAGAAAGCCTGTCCAGTTCTGGAACAAGATTCTTTGGACAGATGAAACCAAGACTAACTTCTTATACCAGAATGATGGAAAGAGAAGTGTATGGAGAAGGACATGAAGGGCTCATGATCCAAAGCATACCACATCATCTGTCAAACATGGTGGACAGTTGCACGTATGGCTGCTAATGGAACCGGATCACTGGTGTTTACTGATGATGCAACTGCTGATAGAAGTAGCAGGATCAATTCTGAAGTGTATAGAGCTATACTTTCTGCTCAGGTTCAGTCAAAGGCTGCAAAACTGATAGGACAGCACTTCATAATACAGATGAATAAGGACCCAAAACATACCACACAAACAACCCAAGAACTTCTTCAGGCAAAGAAATGGAATGTTTTTAAATGGCCAAGTCAGTCAACCCAATTGAGTATGCTTCTCACTTACTCAAGACAAAACTGAAGGCAGAAAGACCCACAAACAAGCAGCAACTATAAAGGCAGCTGCAGTAAAAGTCAAGCAAAGCATCTCAAGGGTGGAAACTCAGCATTTGATGTCGTCCATGAATTCCAGACTCCAAGTAGTCATTGACTACAAAGGATTTACATCCATGTATTAAAAATGATGCTTATATTTATAATTGTTTTATGTTTGTCCAATTGCTTTTGAGTCTTTGACTGTAAAAATGCCTGCAGTCCTTAAACGGTCAATGAAATATTTTTATTAAACTCCTTGAATTAAACCTGAAAGTCTACACTTTAATTACACTACCATTCAAAAGTTTGGGGTCACCCAGACAATTTTGTGTTTTCCATGAAAAGTCACACTTTTATTTACCACCATAAGTTGTAAAATGAATAGAAAATATAGTCAAGACATTTTTCTGGCCATTTTGAGCATTTAAGTGACCCCACAAATGTGATGCTCCAGAAACTCAATCTGCTCAAAGGAAGGTCAGTTTTATAGCTTCTCTAAAGAGCTCAACTGTTTTCAGCTGTGCTAACATGATTGTACAAGGGTTTTCTAATCATCCATTAGCCTTCTGAGGCAATGAGCAAACACATTGAACACTGGAGTGATAGTTGCTGGAAATGGGCCTCTATACACCTATGGAGATATTGCACCAAAAACCAGACATTTGCAGCTAGAATAGTCATTTACCACATTAGAAATGTATAGAGTGGATTTCTGATTAGTTTAAAGTGATCTTCATTGAAAAGAACAGTGCTTTTCTTTCAAAAATAAGGACATTTCAAAGTGACCCCAAACTTTTGAACGGTAGTGTACATCTTGATTGCCTCATTTCAAATCCAATGTGGTGGTGTACAGAGGCAAATTTAGGAAAATGGTGTGGTGTCACTGTCCAAATACTTATAAACCTGACTATGACAGACTGAAATAAAGGATAATCAACAATATTTCTCGCTTTGTGTACTATTAAATAATATACCAGGCATACTGTGGTTTTAGAAGATCATAGAAAGTTGCATGATATTTGAGGCAGGGGGTTGGGAGAGAGAGAGAGAGACTCACTGTTTCCTGCTGAATGATGCAGTGCCTTTGAAATTGGCATGTAGATTTTGGCCTAGATCTGTAAAACCTGTGTGTGCACGCCCAACTTTATTAAAGAATGAAAAGAGCTGAAAAAAAGACAGGGACATGACATTCTTGATATTGCATGACTTTTTCATCATGTCTTCATGTTGAGATATTGCACATCTTCGAGACTGTTTTTGAAGTGAAAAGGTTGGTGTAGTGGTTAGCACTGTCACCTCACAGCAAGAAGATTCTGGGTTCAAGCCCAGTGGCTGACGGGGGCCTTTCTGTGTGGAGTTTGCATGTTCTCCCTGTGTCTGCATGGGTTTCCTCTGGGTGCTCCGGTTTCCCCCAAAGACATGCAGGTTAGGTTAATTGGTGGCTCTAAATTGACTGTAGGTGTGAATGGTTGTCTATGTGTCAGCCCTGTGATGACCTGGCAACTTGTCCAGAGTGTACCCCGCCTCTTGCCCATCATCAGCTTGGATAGGGTCCAACTTGCCCACGACCTTGCACAGGATAAGCGGTTATGGATAATGGATGGATGTTTAATTGACCATTAAATTGATTAGTAAGTTTACCGTATAGTACAAATTTGCAATACTAATGTTTACATATTTATTACAGAAAAAAGAAACCCTTGGCAATATAGACTGAGCACTATGTGAGAACAAAGTAAACACTGGTAATACTTTTCTCAGGCCTTTTTGACACACAAAAAATGGTAGACTTTCTTGTTTCACTCAGTTAGGGACGTGGAGACGTGTGTGCATGGACATCTTGGGAACGTGCCTTAGTCAGGGGTGAAATGATTCAGAGTTGGAGATATTACAACCTGAGGGTCTCTGAAAAATTTATGTCATAAAGGTGACCTGTAACTTTTTGGTCAAGCATACCAAACAGGATTATTGGATACCCTACTGCATACATTTAGCAGTTCATTTCAGGGAGACAGTTAAAATGCAACAGCAAAATCCAATCCAATCTCCTTGCACACACAATTCTGTGGCCAGGAGTACACCCTGGATGGCACTGTTCACATTAGAATCACATTATAAGGTTCTATCTGGGTAAAGAATGAATGGAAGATAGACTCTTATACTGTGTATTATAAATGTGAAGGTCACAATATGTCTCCTATTACATTTGGACTGCACTAATCGTTGCCATTTTTAAAAGAAAAGAAAGTATACTGTAAATGTCATATTCACTACTCAAATGTTACAAAATAGATTTTCCATTATTTATTTATTCTGCTGCAGAATTGTGTATGCAGGCCAAATTTGTTTTGGTGCATATGTAATTATTATTTGTCTATTCACATTTAATATTATAGGTTTATGTAAGATCTCATCTCATCTCATTATCTCTAGCCGCTTTATCCTTCTACAGGGTCGCAGGCAAGCTGGAGCCTATCCCAGCTGACTACGGGCGAAAGGCGGGGTACACCCTGGACAAGTCGCCAGGTCATCGCAGGGCTAATACATAGAGACAAACAACCATTCACACTCACATTCACACCTACGGTCAATTTAGAGTCACCAGTTAACCTAACCTGCATGTCTTTGGACTGTGGGGGAAACCGGAGCACCCGGAGGAAACCCACGCGGACATGGGGAGAACATGCAAAAGCCACACAGAAAGGCCCTCATCAGCCACTGGGCTCAAACCCAGGACCTTCTTGCTGTGAGGTGACAGTGCTAACCACTACACCAGCATGCCGCCTATTATTATTATTATGTTGCGTTCAACACGTCTTTCTCTTTCAAAATTCTCTCAAAATCTTCAATATTTAATGAAGCAAACCTGGCAGCCATGTTTTGTTTTCGTGTAGAGTTTTTACTTCGTCCTCAGTTGGTTCATCAACACGCACCGCCATTTTGTTTTTCTTTACTCATGGTATATGAGTTGATAGCCTAGTAGTAGAGTAGCCAATCAGAGTGTGTGATTGCTCATATCCAGTGAATGTGGATAGAATAGAGTTATTCAACAAATGTTAATCTTCATAAAGTCCATATTCAGTCAATACATTTTAAATTCCATTGAAATAATAATTGCCCTTTTTGAGTGGCCAATGGTCTAAAAAAGGTTGCTCTTTTGCAAACATAAACCAATGTACCATTGATTTTCTCACCCTGCAACAATGGGGCAGCGTGCTCACTTTAGCTTTATAGAGTTATTCTTGGGCCTAGTGGTAAAAAATGGAAACTGCAACAAACAGTACGAGAGGCCCAGTGGGGCAGGAATTATACTGCCCCATACTCACTTTATGAACATTTTCAATATTGGAGGAGCAGTGGACAGGACACTTAATCACAGACTTGCTATTTTTCTAACAAACTGGGCTAGTTTAAAAGTACTCAGCTGCTACCTTGTTTAATAGCAAATAATCAGAATTAGATTTCTGCAAACAAAGGCAAAGAGCAAGTGCATACAGCCTGCCTATGATAGAATGGTTAATTTCCATACATGTGCACCATTGCGATCTTGTTTCTCCACACAAAGGCTAAGAAAAAGGAAGATAAATCTGTCTCACTTTTTCTGCTCATATTTTTTGGGCTACAAGTTCAGATCTTTTGTGTGGTTTTTGAAATGTGGTTGTAGATGACAGATGATTTTGTTCAGAATCATAACACACAGGTATGTGAAATGAAGAAACCAAGCAAAATAAAATGCAGTGAAAAGATATCAAATAACTCTTCTTCTAGCATATATGGAGAGAAAATAATGTGAGAACACTACAGTTAATAGGTGGAATTCTGGACAACAATTAGATGGCTTTTTTTTTTTTTAATCAAGGGCACAAACACAGTGTGCTACATTTGAAACCTTTTTTTAAAGGAGAGAATAAGGACTATGGATACATATAAGCTCTACCTTACAATTTCTGGTCAACCAAAACATAGGACTAGCCAGTGCAGAGGAGTTGGATATTAATTGTTATTCTATCCACATTCACTGTATATGAGCAATCACGTGCTCTGATACTACTAGGCTATCAGCTCATATACTGTGAGTAGAGAAAAACAAAATGGCGGAGTGTGTTGCTGAACCAACTGAGGACAAAATAAAAACTCTATTCAAAAACATAACCCAAAAATTACAAAAAAGAAGCAACAAAATATGGAATAAAAGTATTTAATGGTAAGAACGTATCTTTTTTTCAAGATTTATTATAGCAGGCGGCATAGTGGTGTAGTGCTTAGCACTGTTGCCTCACAGCATGAAGGTCCTGGGTTCGAGCCCAGTGGCTGACGGGGGCCTTTCTGTGTGGAGTTTGCATGTTCTCCCCGTGTCTGTGTGGGTTTCCTCCGGGTGCTCCGGTTTCCCCCACAGTCTAAAGACATGCAGGTTAGGCTAATTGGTGACTCTAAATTGACCGTAAGTGTGAATGGTTGTTTGTCTCTATGTCTCAGCCTTGCGACATCCTGGTGACTTGTCCAGGGTGTACCCCACCTCTCACCCATAGTCAGCTGGGATAGGCTCCAGCTTGCCTGCGACCCTGTAGAACAAGATAAGTGGCTACAGATGATGGATGGATGGATTATTATAGCATTTTTCACAAATTGTAACTGTCATTTCGCTGAAATGATTTTGTTGGACGTTTTGTATAAAGTTTATATTTATTGAATTTGCAAAAAAATAAAAATAAAAATGCTCTGTTTCTCAAAATCCAGTGAATGCGGATAGAATAAAACAGTTATTCCACTCAATCTCGTCATACATGGCTTATAGCCAACTCGGCGCTACGTGACTTATCGGCTATCAGCTCATGTACGACTTGATTTTGTGAAATAACTGTTAAATAGTTTGTGCAGACTTATCCAGGGTATACCCCGCGTCTCGCCCATAGTCAGCTGGGATAGACTCCAGCTTGCCTACGACTCTGCACAGGATAAGCGGCTAGAGATAATGGATGGATAGTTTGTGCAGACACACGCATTTTATATATATCTTACATACATACACACAAGTGTAATAAATATTTCTGAAATAGCGCAATATATTTACATCAGCATTTAAACAGTCTATTTAAAATAATGAAGTTTTGGTTTATTGCATATTAATTGGATATTATAACACAGGGGGCGGCACAGTGGTGTAGTGGTTAGCGCTGTCGCCTCACAGCAACAAGGTCCAGGTTCAAGCCCCGTGGCCAGCGAGGGCCTTTCTGTGTGGAGTTTGCATGTTCTCCCCGTGTCCGCGTGGGTTTCCTCCGGGTGCTCCGGTTTCCCCCGCAGTCCAAAGACATGCAGGTTAGGTTAACTGGTGACTCTAAATTGACCGTAGGTGTGAATGTGAGTGTGAATGGTTGTCTGTGTCTATGTGTCAGCCCTGTGATGGCCTGGTGACTTGTCCAGGGTGTACCCCACCTTTCACCCGTAGTCAGCTGGGATAGGCTCCAGCTTGCCTGCAACCCTGTAGAACAGGATAAAGCGGCTACAGATAATGAGATGAGATTATAACACAGTTGACATTACACCAAATCTTATTTTGTGATAACTATTAATTATGTGCTTATTTATAAGCATATGTGGTTACAGCACATGCAGCAGCACAACCACACATAGAGTCGTAACAAATAGACAAAGGTAGTAAAGCTTAATGTAGATCAATATACTTTAATGTCTTACCATAAACCTGAGTTAGAGTTTTCTTATATTAATTAGAAGGGATGTGGAAACATGGAGAGTCAAGCTGGGGGAAAAAAAGCCAATATCTTTTTTTTTTTTTTAAGGTATTAGATTGACACTGATATGTCTTTCCCACACATCACTCAATATAGATGTAATTTTCTATTACTTTATTCAATTTAGTGAAGTTAGTGTCACATAAACAGTCAAAAGTCATTCACTATCCACTTTATTAGGACCAAGTCATATGATAGCAGCACAATGCATAAAAACATGTCAAGACCTGGAGTCAGTGTTCACATCAAACATCAAATTTGGGGGGTAGGGAGATGGTGCAAGAATGGTATGAGGCAAAAAAAAAAAACAATCCAGTGAGTGGTAGTGCTGCAGGAAGAAATGCCTTGTTGATGTGTGAGAGCACAGAGGAGAATGGACAGACTGGTTCAACCTGACAGAAAGGCTAAGGTAACTCAAATAACCACTCTATACAACACCCAACACGATGAACCTTGAGGCAGACAAGCTACAAGAGCAGATGATTGCACTGGGATTTACTTCTGTCAGCCAAGAACAGGAATCTAAGGCTACAGTGGGCACAAGCTCACAGAAACTGGAGAGCTGAAGACCAGGAACACCCTACAAGATGTGCCATTTTGGAGATGTTCAGACCCAGTCATCTAGCCATCACAATTTGGCCCTTGTCAAAGTCACTCAGATCCCTGCGATGATCTGGCAGCTTGTCCAGGGTGTAATAATAATAATAAGAACAAGAAGTAGTTAAATTTATATAGCGCCTTTCCAGAAACCCAAGGACGCTTTACAATTATAGACAAAGAAAAATAAATAAATAAAAATAAAAAATAAAAATAATAATAATAATAATAAATAAAAAAATAAAAAGTAAAAAGTCCACCGAGTAGGGGTCAGGATGTAATTCCCGTGGTGTAGCAGCCACAGTCCCACCAAAAGGCGCACGAAAACGAGTCCCACATCTCCAGCACCACCGCCGTGACGCCGTCAACAACATCGCTCGAACACCACGCCATGGATCCACAAAGCGAGCAGAGAAGCTCCGCCACGCAGAGCACTGGTGTGTCCCAAACCGACTGCACAGCCGCTGCGACACCACCGAGCAACATCGCTCGGAACATCACGCCAAGCACTAAAGCACAGAGCGCTGGACAACCACGATGTAAAATGAGCAACAGGCTCACTGCAGTCCACAGCTGGGAGCGCAGACATCGCCCACGGCGAACCAAGGCCTGGAGGGAACCGACGCCCAAAACTGGGTCTGGAGCTACACTACAACCGGCGGACAAAAACACTCAAACAAAACATCAAACTACACAAACACACAGAAAAAAATAAATTAAAAAAATGAAAATAGAAAAAGAAAGAAAATAAAAATAAAATAAAAGCTCTGGTGAGAAGCGGCAGCCAGAACGCGCACGACATACTCTCAACCGGAAAGGGTGTACCCCACCTTTCGCCCATAGTCAGCTGGGATAGGCTCCAGCTTGCCTGTGACCCTGCACAGGATAAGTGGCTACAGATAATGGATGGATGGTGAGTGAAAATTATTCATAGAGGGTAAAAAATATACATTTTATAATATCTTTTAACTTGCCAAGGTCAAGGCCTCTTATCTTCCTGTTTGTGATCATGATTGACCACAGCTGGTAGTTTCTCTGTGCCAACATAAAAAGGGCTTGTTTGACAAGTACTGTACTACTTACTCAGAGGTGTATCTACTTTGACAAGCCACTTTGCTGGAAGAAGACCCAAACTCTCATCCTCACTTAAGAGGAAATTGGTTTGAATGGTCAGGACCAACCCAAAGACCACCACAGGTCTGCTATGAACTGGAAGCTGCTGGAACACCGTTTACAATCAAGCAAGTTTTGTATCACCATGAACTGAGAGGCTGCTATCCAAGAAAGAAGCTCCTGCTCCAAAATTGACACTTTCAAGCTCGACTAAAATTTGCAGCTGACCACATGGACAAAGAAAAAGCCATCTGGAGGAAAGTTTTATGGTCAGAGAAAACAAAGATCGAGTTATTTGGCCACAATGACCAGAGCTACAGAGGAACACTTAAGCATGGTGGTGGTAGTATCATGCTCTGGGGCTGTTTTGCTGCCAGTGGAACTGGTGCATTGGACAAAGTGGATGGAATAAAGAAGGAGGACTATCTCTGAATTCTCCGGCATAACCTCCAACCATCAGAAACTTGGATACAATTGGGTGTTCGAACAGGACAAAGACTTCAAACACACATCAAAGCTTGCTGTGGAATGGATAAAGCACACTAACAAACTTAAAACAGGTCCAAAATCTGTGGACTGTGCTTAAAAGTCAGGCCTGTACCAGGAAACACAAATTTAATAGAACTCTACCAATTCCACCAAGAAGAGAGGTGAAATATCCAACCATAATTCTGCCAGAAGCTTGTTGATGGCTATCAAAAGTTTCAGGTCGAAGTGAAGTTTGCTAAGGGAAATTTCACCGAATATTAGGTGTGCTGTCTGAAAATTTTTGACTATGTATAATTTTGCATATACAACTTCAATTAAAACTTGTGCACCAAATTCTTGTTTTGTTTTTTTTCCTATTAAAGATGCATGTTGTATAATCGCTCTGCCACAGAAAATTTTAAATAAAGTAAATATCTAATGCAGCACTAATATTATTTATACTGGAGTATAATAGCAATTATTTATGCTGGAGTTTCTATTAGTGGAGCAGGTTAAGGCAGATTTTGCTCCAAATCGTGCACTTTGTGATATAAGCATGAAACTTGGCACGATTGTTGCTGATAGGTCACTTTTTCAGAAAAAAGTGCTAGCCACGAAAAAAATTCAATATGGCGGCCATTTTTTCAAGATGGCCGCCAGACGTGTCCCTGTTTTGTGGTTTTGCTAAAAAAAACACAGTACAAATTATGATATGAACATAAAATTTGGCAATAATGTTCTGTGTAGGTCATGTTATCAGCTAAAAGTGCTAGCCCCCCAAAAAATTCAATATGGCGGCCATTTTTTCAAAATGGTCGCCAAAAAATCCCCCGTTAGTGGTCTTGCTCTGGTGTCAAAGTACAAAAGATGAATTCAATGAAACATTTTTGATTTATTGCCATTATAATACTGAATTACATGCAGAAAAACAGAATGATTGCACAATTAGCCAATCTGGCATGATGAAAAGCCTATTTTTCACAGTGGATAATCTTGTGAAACCCTTACATTCCAATGCTTTTTTGGGAAAATTCCCATATCTTTCCTAAGCTCCAAGAGTTGTTTCTTGCTGATTGATCCTTCCATCAAATAGTCCCAAATTAATTGGTCACATGATTTTCCAGCATGCTCATAGGCCTTTCAGAGAAAAACAAGTGAACGAAAATAGTGCTAATGCTCAACAGTGAAAAATAACTTGGTCAAATCTATGACATCGACAAAAATATCCATTGCTGAGATCTATCTTTTATCCCTGAACTGCTACCCCCCCTCCCCCAGCACCCAATTACACAGTTTTAGGTAGACAATGCCCCCTACCATAAAAATGGTTTGCCAGCTCTGATTTATGAATGGATATGTACCACTGTCCAAAGTGAAGTTTGGTAGACCATTTGAATTTGGATTACTTTGCCATCGCCAGCATGGCTAGGCCCAAAGTTCAGTCACTGTTCCTTGCTTAAAAATCTCACAAGGGCAACTGCACAGTGGAGTACACCCTATTCCAGCCTTCGAGCACTTGCATTTGGGATACTAACTCAATGTTTAGCTGACATTGAACCCCATGCTGAGTTTCACAGCAGTGTCTGTCACCAGTGTGCCCTGGTAGTGAGCGACATACACTCTCTTCTTACGCCCTATGAACTGCCAGAAGATGTGCCATTACTCAGCGTCCTCATAGTCCTGTTCCAGTAAGTGCCATTACTCGTCCTCCTCATCCCCTTCCAGTTAGTGCCATTACTCAGTTTCTTCTGCCAAGAGCAACTGGTTTTGAGGCGCCAGATACCCGCCTTTCGCACCACCTCTGCAAAATCACCCCTGCTGGCTCTGGAAGGCTAGGGTGGACACTTGACTGCCAGAGGCTGTGTGGTTCGCAAGCCATTTGGGATATTTTGTAAGCAATGAGAGCTCATTGCCATCCCGGCAATAGCAGTCCATTTTAGGGGCACACATGAGCACAACCACACAACGGGGATGTGCGTCTGGCAGCCATCTTGAAAAATGGCTGCCATATTGAATGTTTTGGTCTGTTAGCACTTTCAACTGAAAACATGACCTACACAGAACATTATTGCCAAATTTCAGGTTCATATGACAATATGCACTGTGGCTTTTTAACAAAGCCACAAAATGGGTACGCGTCTGGCGGCCATCTTGAAAAATGGCCGCCATATTGAATTTTCTGGAGGGCTAGCACTTTTAACTGATAACATGACCTACACAGAACATTATTGCCAAATTTCATGTTTATATAACAATTTGCTCTGTGTTTTCTTAACAAAAACATGAAACGAGGATGCGTCTGGCGGCCATCTTGAAAAATGGCCGCTATATTGAATTTTTTTCGTGGCTAGCACTTTTTTCTGAAAAAGTGACCTTTAAGCAACAATCATGCCAAATTTCATGCTTATATCACAAAGTGCACGATGGTTTGCTTAACCTGCTCTACTATATGCATTTGTTTGTGAAGATCTTAGTAGTAGATGCCATGATGTTTCTTTTTTCAGCTTTTGTAATGGACAACTCTTTTGTACCTGCTTAGAGCCTTTCCTAGCTCAGACCCCATTCCAATAGTGCAGCAGGAAGTAATAAGAACTGATCTCAATTTATACTAGCATCCTATTGCACTCATACTTTTGTATTAAGCAGACCAGGTGTCTGCCACCAGGGATCTACCACATCCATGTACAATAACAGAGCCATTACAAAGCTGTCACTGAATGGAAATTCAATGGTCTGATGCAATAATAGCAATAAAAACTGCATTTGGCAGGAGGCAGAGCCAAAAGGAGCCAGTTGGACCAGAGCTGTGATGTAGATCTGCATGCCAATCTGCAGCCATGTACACCACATTATTCTGCAGTAATTCGCAAAGGATCTGAAATGGGCCATAATGACTAACTGATACCATTCAGGTGCTGTAGCTTGAATAATCTTTTTCCAACTAGACAGCTACTCACATACCGTACATATACAGTATGTGTGCATGCAGGTATTGTCATCCCGTCAGTTTCCTTAATGGACTGTTTTGAAAATGTTTAGAAGTTAAAAACAGAGAATAAACCAAGATCAAAAAAATATATATCTACAAAAGTGTGTGTTTTTTACTTTAAGCTTTTGTTCATGAATTAACCTTATAATATAGCAAAGGAGGGTTAATTGCACAAAAGCAGTAGGTGGACTCATCTCAAGTAAATAAATGTTCATTTGCAAGGCAAATCCAGTCATTATTGGTAAGTGTATCCACGTGGGGTGCCTCATTGCTGTCAGAAGCATGCTGCCATTTCCCAGCAATTAATTCCTGGTGAGTCCTGGAGTGATAGAACATCTCTCTTCTGTCTGCTAAAGAGATATGTCCAATTATCACTGCTAACTGATTAAGACTTCCATGATTGACAGAAATTAGTCACAAGCTTGAAATTGTTTCTCTGTACTAAACTCCCAACTCCTATGAGAGAGCAGGTTTTGACCAAAATGTGCAGAGCATTTTCGTAATGACACTTCTTGTAATTGTTTTCCTTAAAAGCTTCTGTTAAGTGGGGGGGGGAATCCATTCGCCCTATCAAAGAACCTGCAAAGTGCTCCCTCTACAGATCATGATTTCAACCTCAATCATTAATTTGTTGTCCAAGACTGATCTAGGATCTGTATTTATTTTCCATAACTTAATCTTATTTCTAATAAGACAAACCATAATACAGGTCACAGAACAGCCAAAGGCAACATGCAGCAGCACAGTAAATATGGCATTGAAGACTGATGCAATCCAATGATATTTCACTGACCTTTTCTATACAGGAACATTTCAGATTTTTGTGCTCCCTTCCAGCAAGCACTCGGGGAGCCTTTTCAGCTCAGACCCCTGTTGTCCTCCTGTCCAAACCCTCTGGCCATAGGATTCCCTCATTCCCCTGAATTACCTTTATTAAAAACTCTTAAACTCCTCTCATCCCCCTCAGGGCTTTGTGCGTGCGTGCGTGCGTGTGTGTGTGTGTGTGAGAGAGAGAGAGAGAGAGAGAGTCGCCAAAATGGTGCTTTTAGACGATGGATGTGATAAAATGTTTTTCAATGTATCCAGAAATAATAAAGCAGAAAAGTTCAGTACAACATATTGCAAGTGTAATGATCGTATTGAGACAAAATTCAGCCTTACTATGAAGAAAATAACATCTCCACACACAGTATCTTGCAAAAGTATTCATCCCCCTTGGTGTTTGTCCTGTTTGTCCTGTGAAGGACGGCCCCATGAGGACAGTTGAGGGTTATACCTGGAGGATGCTCTGGACTCTTACAGTAATGCTTTTATGGCTGAGGACTACAGTTGACTTGCTAACTTTAGGACTGCAGTTATCATGAACAGTTTTGCACTCAAGTTTCCATCAATGAAGAGTTTATAACATCAACGAAACTGTCCTCATGTTAAAACTGTTAATATTATAGTAAGGCTGTCTGTTGTTGCCCAAATGAGGATGGGTTCCCTTTTGAGTCTGGTTCCTCTCGAGGTTTCTTCCTCATGTCGTCTGAGGGAGTTTTTCCTTGCCACCGTCGCCACAGGCTTGCTCATTGGGGATAGATTAGGGACAAAATTAGCTCATGTTTTAAGTCGTTCAAATTCTGTAAAGCTGCTTTGCGACAATGTTTATTGTTAAAAGCGCAATACAAATAAACTTGACTTGACTTTTGTCACATTACAAGCTGGATTTTTGGAGGGTTAGCACCATTTGATTTACACAACATGCCTACCACTTTGAAGGTGCAAATAGTTTTGTTTTGTTTTTAATTGTGACACAAACAGTAATTAAGATGAAAAAAAAAACAGAAATCTGGAGTGTGCATAGGTATTCACCATTGTCCTGCTGGAATGTGAACCTTCATCCCAGTCTCAAACCTCTGGCCGACTCAAACAGGTTTTCCTCCAGAATTACCCTGTATTTAGTGCCATCCATCTTTCCTTCAGTCCTGACCAGCTTTCCTGTCCCTGAAGATGAAAAACATCCCCACAGCATGATGCAGCCACCACCATGCTTCACTGTAGAATTGGTGTTCTCAGGGTGATGGGAAGTGTTGGGTTTGTGCCACACATGGTGTTTCCCATGATGGACAAAAAGATCAATTTTAGTCTCATTTGACCAGAGAATCTTCTTCCATGTGTTTGGGGAGTCTGCCACATGCTTTTGGGTAAACTCCAAAAGTGTTTTCTTAAGCAATTACTTTTTCTGACCATTCTTCCATAAAGCCCCACTCTGTGGAGAGAACAGCTTAAAGTGGTCCTATGGACAGATACTCCCATCTCCGCTATGGGTCTTCGTAGTTCCTTCAGTGTTATCTTTGTTGCATCTCTGATTAATGCCCTCCTTGCCTGGTCTGTGAGTTTTGGTGGGCAGCCTTCTCTTGTCAGGTTTGTGCCATATTCTTTCCACTTTGCTATAATGGATTTAATGGTGCTCTGTGGGATATTCAAAGTTCGGGATATTTTTTTTTTTACAACCCAACCCTAATCTATACTTCTCCACAACTTTGTCTCTGACCTGTTTGGAGGCTCCTTGGTTTTCATGTCGCTTGCTTAGTAGTGTTGCAGAGTCAGGGTCCTTCCAGAACAGGTTGATTTATACAGACATCATGTGACAGATCATGTGACACTTTGCACACAGCTAAATCAAATAATTACTCCATGTGACTTATGAAGTGAATTGGTTGAACCAGCTCTTATTTAGGGGCTTCATACAAAAGGGTGTGAATACCTATGCACACTCCAGATTTCTGGTTTTTTTCCATCTTAATTATTTTGTGTCACAATAAAAAAAAAAAAAAACAATTTGCACCTTTAAAGTGGTAGGCATGTTGTGTAAATGTAATGGTGCTAACCCTCCAAAAATCCAGCTTGTAATGCGACAAAACAGGACAAACACCAAGGGGGATGAATACTTTTGCAAGACACTGTATATAAACTGTGGTACTTAGAACTTTATACTCTAATGATTCAACTTTTTTTTTCCTTTACATTCATCCATCCATCCATCTTCATTAAGCACCTTCTCCTGATCAAGGTCATGGTGGATCCAAAGCATATCCAGGGAACACTCGGCACGAGACGGGTGATCACAGGGCACCTGCATGCACACATCCACATACTCATTCATACCTAGAAGTGATATAATGTAGAGTAGCCAATCCACCTACTGGCAGCTTTTTTGGGGGAAACCAGAGAACCTGGAGGAACACTGAGAACCATGTGGAGAACATGCAAAATAGAACCCTGGAGCAACTGTAACTGTAACGACAAGAATAATCAGGAAGTCAAAATGCCTGAAACTGTGTATGATTGATGAATATAAATTAAACTTTTCGTGCTTTTAAAACTAGAATATTAAAACATGAAAAGAAACCATTACAACAATAAGGCAAGTATTTTAAAGTCACCTCTCTGATCTTTATTCAAAAATAATAATTAAATTGTACAGTTAGAGATAAAAAGAGGTTTATTCCTCATCACTCTTTCATAAAATCTGAAAGAAGCAAATAAAACATCTTTTTCGTTTTAGTGTTCTCTGTAAGAAAGCAACCTGAGACCTCGCTACGAGAGTATACTTGTCTAAAATAAGCCTATAGTTATAATTTAAAGCTGAACAATGATTTTTTTCATTCATTCATTAAAAATGTTTACATTCAAAGCAGAAACACGACTAGATCCAGACATCATTTTAGCATCAATAAAGCCTATAATGAAGATTTTTTCAGACAACGCAGTTTTCCAGTGATGTCACATTGTGCAGTCGTCTCCACCTTACATAAGGTAATCGTTGTCATTAAGTATGTGCCCTGCTTTAATAGAATCAGTCACCCATGTTTCTCGAACAAGCTTAAACTTCTTCGTAAAGAGGCGTCTGTGTGTCCTTAAGTCCAATAATCTCTCTTCGTCCGCCATGACTACATGTGAAATGCCTTCTTCTAGTCTTTCTACTACCGTGCCCCCATGAAAGCGAAACTCCAGAGCTCGAAAGTCCAGACATGTACCCTTAATAAGACTTTCTGGATCACTGATATCAGCACATCGATCAAAGTACACACGATAAGGTCTGAACATGCTGGTGGGCAAGTCATCCCAGCCGTACTTCTGCTCGATTGAAGCTACAGATACTGCATCCAGATCAACAGGTCCCATTCTGCTGAAGACTTCCTTCAGCTGCTGCTCATCAGTGTCGACGTAGTAACTGTCTCCATAGCAATCGTACTCTTTAGCAAAGTGTTCCCTTGTGGAAGGGGACATGTGGATCATGTGTCGTGGTTGCCATGGTAACACCTGTTTCTTGTCCAGACATTCCAGGAGCCAGGAAGCCCATACTACGTCATGTTCGTCTGAACCAATGAGGTTCTTTACCCGTACATTCTCAACACCTGCTATCACACAGTATGTGTCCTTTCCAGGGTTCTGGACCACAATGCCTCCGCAACGGGCCACAGCCTTTTCAAGCTCAGCTTTGGAATGTGTATTGCTTCCGCTCATCACACAGAATTCCACATCTTCAAACATGTCGGTCTCTTTGGTGACAGTGGACAGGTCTTGAGATTTGAAGTGGTCAACAATGCCAATGGTCTTTTTGGCCTTGGTTGTGAATTTGCGTTTCTTCTTCTCCGGCTCGTCTTCCTGGAGGTGAAGATGCCTGGACGCCAGCTTACCTGAGGCTTTATCACGGAACTGATTTAGCTCATCTAAGGTCATGCACTCATACCATTCTTTGTCCTCTCGGATCTTCTCAATCCTGGGGAATCGCAGAGTGCAGTTAGTTTTGTACATGTCACTAGTAACAATCTCTGCTGCTTTGACTTGAATGATCACGGAGTTTCTTGGCTCAATGTAAACCTCTGGCTTTTCTGTTCCACACAAAATGCCTGCTGGAGGGCTACTCTTGCGGAAAACCTTCCAGTGTTTGGCCAGTTTCAGGCCAAGCTCATAGAGCTCTTTCATGGTGTAGCCTGATCCAATTCGACAGACTGTATGGAACACTGTTGGCTTCTCTCCAGGACTCGGCGTTTCAGCAACAGCACAGAGAAAGTGGGACAGCATTCCACTCCGTCTGCCTTTCCCCCAGTAGCCTCCCACTATTAGCAAATCCAATTCATCCATCAGACCATCAACGTATTCAGGTTTGATCTTCAGCCACCCTTCACCACGTTTATCTGGCTTGTAGATGGACATGGGGTCTTTGACCATGATGCCTTCTTCACGGTTGTCAATAGCTTCATTGAGGAAATGTATCACTTCGTCCCTGGTTTTGGCTTCAGTGTTCTGTACCAGCTGGATCCGGCCTTTGACGGGTGTGAAGACTGTCTGGAGAGTGTCATAACGCTTCCTGAGAGGCTCGTTTCCAAACTTCTGATCATTAACAAGTAGGACATCAAACACACAAAAGCATGTCTGTAAATCAGAATCATCCACCAACCGCTTGATATCAAATTTGCTGCCTTTTTGTATGAAGGTCTCCGTTTTGGGGTTATAAGCCATCATCTCTCCATCCAAAATGCAATTGACAACATGAGATTTAAAGACATTATGGATGTATGGTGTGAGGGAACCCTCTAGTGGTGAGGCCCCAAACTGTTGCGTGTATTCGAATGAATTACGACTGTAGTACTTGTACACATCCCCATCCTTATGAAGTTGAATGCGCTCACCGTCCAGCTTGGTCTCGATATAGAAGGGCTGGTTCCCCATCTGTTTCTCCACTTGGCGGATCTTGGCGACAGCTGCCAGCATGGGTTTGAAGGCAGAAAACAGGCTGATGGATACCTCATTCAAGGAAATAGATGGGTCATGTAGCTGCCTGCAGACCTTGTCCAAGTCAGTAGTGACATTGTAGAGCTCTGGAGCATCTGGATGAAAACCCTGGAGAACAGTCTCCTTGCTAATCCCAAGTTTCATGTCTTTCAGGATCATACGAATAAGCCACTTCTGTTCCAAAGCTGAGCTTTGAGTAATTAAATGTAAAAGGCTTTTCTTCACAAGGTCTTTCTGTTTGCTGGAATTATTGATCGCTACTGAGTCCAAGAAATCATTGACCTCTTTGATACTCAGAGTACCCCGGCTTGTGCATCTCTTTTTGAGGACAAAGTAAGCCGTAAGGGCAAAGTCTCCAGATTCTGCATTGGATGAAGTAGGGGCTCTGTAATTGAGAAGTTTATTTGCCTCTGGCCCTGATTTTGGAAGACCTAAGACCTCAATGTAGAGTTTGGCTAGCATGTTTTCTTTGATACCATAGGCCATTCTCTCTCTTTCAAAAGGAGGCACAATAAGACGCATGGCTGGGTAAAATGAATCTGTGGTATTCGGATTATCTTTGTGAAGAGCTGCATGAAACCTTCTCCATGAATCTATGAAATCCTTTAAGCATTTGGCCTTGTCTGGCCGATGTTTGGCTTTCTGGATATTCTCGAGAACAGTGCACAGGTCAATAAATGGCACTTGGGCAGCCACAGATGTTTTAGATGTCAAGTCACTTTTGCATGTTTCCTCTCTTCTCTCACCTTTGGACGGGCCCTCCATTGTTGATGTCTTTGAAAAAAAAGCAAAAACAAACACAATATTATGTAATTGCCGATGAAATACAACAACAAAACACACAAAACTGCTCAAACTAGTATACTGAAGCTATAGTAAATAATGGAGCTGTGAGGACATGGAAGGACCACACAGACCACAACAAACTGCCTACATACAGCATTTAAAAGTAAACTTTTTTTTTTACTGAAGTAAAACAATGCAGACTATTATATTATTGTTGAGATAGATAGATAGATAGATAGATAGATAGATAGATAGATAGATAGATAGATAGATAGATAGATAGATAGATGTCAGAAGTTTACATACAGTGACATGAACGTCATCTTGGATATGAATGTCATGGCAATCTTTGGGCTTTCAGTAATTTCTTTGAACTGTTCTATGGCAGAATGTACAGCATACATCTTTACTGTAATTAAAAAAACCACTAGAATTTGGTGCACAAGTTTTAATTTTCTTTGGGTTTTCTGAAATCAACACAGGGTCAAAAATATACATACAGCACACCTAATATTTGGGTAAAATGTCTCTTCGCGAGATTCACCTTGACCAACATTTTTGTTTACCATGAACAAGCTTCTGGCAGAATTCTGGTTGGATATTTCACGACTCTTCATGGTAGAATTGGTAGAGTTCAATTAATTTTTTTTTTCTTGCATGGACTTGACTTATAAGCACTGTCCATACCGTATATTTTCAATAGGGCTGAAGTCAGGACTTGTTTTAAGTTTAATGTGAGCCTGTTTTGTCCTCCACAATCAGCTCTGATGCATGTTTGCGTTCAGTGTCCCGTTGTAAGTCCCAAGTCGTGTTCAAGTTTCTGATGGTTTATGCTGAAGAATTCTGAGGTAGTCCTCCTTCTTCATTCTTCTATCCACTTTGTGCACTGAACCAGTTCCACTGGCTGTAAAACAGCCCCAGAGCATGATGATCCTACCACCACCAGCTGGTACAGTGTCCCTCTGTACATGGTGGTCATTGTGGCCAAACAACTCAATCTTTGTCTCATCTGACCATACAGCTTTCCTACAGAAGGCTTTTTCTTTGTCCATGTGGGTCAGCTTCAAACTTTAGTTAAGCTTGAAGGTGTCAATTTTGGAGCAGGGGGTTATTTCTTGGATAACAGCCTCTTAGTCCCTGGTGATCTGGGGCCTCATTTATAAACGATGCGTACGCACAAAAGAATGCGTACGCCACATTCTACGCAAGCTTCGGTATTTATAAAAAGTGAACTTGACGGTAAAATGTGCACACCTCCACGCAAGCTCTGACCCATGCGTATGCACACAAAAAAGGGAAACGCGGAAAATGCGACCTCAGGAGGAAACGGGGAGAACGACCCGAAATTGGTTCAATAATCGAAGTTTAACACAAACATAACATCGCACATCAAAGACGTGACTGACTTAACATTTATAATCCTTAATTTTGTGCACTTGTCAAAAATAACATCTTATTTTTGGCCAATGACGATGAGTGGCTCATGAGCCGATTCAGATTGCCACGAACTGTCCTTTTACACCCGATAGCTGAGTTGGGCCCAGCGTTGGAGAGAGGTACCCGCCAGAATCATGCCATCCCAGTCTTGCTGCAAGTGCTGACTTGCATCGGCTTTCTGGCCACTGGCACTTTTCAGCGAGAACTGGCTGACGGGTCTGGGATATCGCAGCCAACCTTCAGCCGCATTTTGCCAGAAGTGTTAGGAGGTGTAATTGGTTTATCACCAAACTACATCAAGTTTCCTTACACGGTGGGTGAACAGGCAAATAAAAAAGCGCAATTTGCAGCAAAGTCCGATTTCCCAAATGTGATCGGTGCTATTGACTGCACTCATATTGCTATAAGGGCACCGAGTGAAAATGAATTTGCCTTTGTTAACAGGAAGCATTTTCATTCCCTCACTGTCCAAGTTATATGTGACGCGGACATGGTCCTCACAAACGTTGTCACCCGGTGGCCTGGTTCAACCCATGATTCATTTATATTGAGACATAGCAGCGTTGGGCGGAGACTGGATGCTGGAGCTGTGCGCGATGGTTGGCTTCTGGGTGCGGGTGATTAATGCATAAATCCTGAAAGTATTTGTAACCATTCTTAGACCATTTCTAAATATTCAACCCTTTACTCATTCAGTTATGTTGTAGGTGACGGTGGGTTTCCACTGAAACGGTGGCTGCTCACGCCATTTATGAACCCCCAAACGCCTGAGGAGACCACTTACAACCTGCGCCACAGCCAGGCGCGCGCTGTTGTGGAGCGCACCATCGGGCTCCTGAAGGGCAGATGGCGTTGTCTGGATGTCACGGGGGGAGCGCTATGTTACAGACCCGAAAAGGTCTGTAGGATTGTTAGGGCGTGTGCTGTGCTGCACAATGTGGCACAGCTACAAAATGTGCCTTTGCAAGCTGAAGAGGTCAACCTTGATCTCGACCCCGATCCCCAGGCATTCCACCCAAACGCAGGAGCCGTGCGCCAGCGCGAGGAGGTGATGCGCCACTTGTAAATAATTAGGTATGGAAACAAATGATTACTTTTTAAGAAATTCTTTAATGCTGGCATTTAATGCAGACAACTCATTTTTTATTTCTTTTAATTCCTGGGCGACCTCGCGGACGGTATCCACATGTTCCCGCTGCACCTGCAGCACTGCATCTGTTAGGACACGGGCGCTGGTAGCTGGTTTCGGCATGGATGCACATGCATCGGAGGCCGTGGACGTCCTTGGGACCTCCGCTGCCGCAGCCGACACACTGCTGGCCTCACTGACACACCCAGCAACTGCGAGGGAATTTTTTTGTTAATAAAATACTTTTTCTGGATGAAGACTCATTTCAATTAATTTCACACCCATTTCAAACAAGGGGGCACACGTGCAATGTGAGGTGGTTCCTTGATACACAACCAAAAAAAAAATTACATACCCGAGTCCTCGGCTGGTTCATGTGGCCCAGCATTGGTGTCACCCTCCTCCTCACGCACAACTCCACTCAGGAGGGTTTCACCTATAATGCCAGCCAGTTTTTGATCCAGTGGGGTGAGCTCCGGCTCCCCTTTCCCCCCGCCCGTTGCACGGACGCTTTGGCGGTGTGCCGTGATCCTCTTCTTGGCGTCCACCTTTATGTCGTACCATTTTTTTTTTTACCTCTGCCATAGTACGGCCTTGTGAAGCTACAGAATTGACCACATCGGCCACACACTGCCATTCACATATTTTTTTCGCATTTGTAACTCCCGTATGGCCTCCAAACAAAACAGCTCGACGCTGCTCCACTTCATCTACTAGCACTTCAACTTCACAGTCGGTGAAGTTGCGCTTCTTTGTCTTTCCTTCTGTTTTGGGCATGTTGTCCACAGATATCAATATTCATTAAGGGCGTTTTGGTGAATATTTATAGGCAATTGTGGGTGTGTCTTGAGGTACGCACAGGTGCCGCAAATTTAGAGTGGATTGTGATTTACAAAGGAAAATTGGCGTGGAACATGCGTGCGCACGGTTTTGTAAATCAGAATATTTCTGTGCGCACACACATTCTGAGTTTCATGCACACGCCATCTTCTGGCGTAAATCCTGTGCAAAGTTTTATAAATGAGGCCCCTGAACTGTAGACAGTGATCCATCAGCTTCCAGTTCATGGCAGGGCTGTGCCATGGTGGTTCCCAGGTTGTTCCTGACCATCCAAACCAATTTCATTTCAGCTGAGGGTGACAGTTTGGGTTTTCTTGAAGCAAAGTGGCTTGGCAAAGTGACTACACCTCACAATAACTTGGATACAATTGTTTGAACTGATTTTGGAATTTGCAGTTGTTTAGAAATGGCTCCAAGAGGCATTCCGGAGTTGTGTACATCTGTGATCCTCTTTCTCAGATCTGCACTGAGCTCATTGGACTTTCCCATTTTACTGTGTGTTGGTCAATCCAATGAGTGCTGTAAACAAACCCTTTTTTATGAAGGCACAGAGAAGCTACCAGCTGTAGCCAATCATGATCACTAACAGGAAGTTAAGAGACCTCAGCCTTGGCAAGATAAGAGACATTTTGGAAGTTTCAGCACCTCTGAATTAATAATCTAAGTGAGCGTATGTAAATTTTTGACCCTGTGTCGATTTCAGAAAACCCAAAGAAAATCCAAACTTGTGCACCAAATTCTAGTGTGCTTTTTTTTTTAATTAAAGATGTATGCTGTACAATTATTCTGCCACAGAAAAAGAACAGTTCAAAGAAATTACTGAAAGCCCAAATATTACCATGACATTCATATCCAAGATGACGTTCATGTCACTGTATGTAAACTTCTAACCCCAAGTGTAAATGTCATAGCCAGCTTTCTCATGACAAGGACATCTTAACACATAGCAAAAGTTATATATATATTTTTTGCTTAAAACAGCAAACCTGTGTTCGCACGAAGAATCACTGGTCAGATGTTACTGGGCTGATGTGTGAACTTGTCCTACAGTTCCTTGTTTATCAACATGTTTTCCGAATTACTATGGAAGCCGACACTAAACACTTCCCGGAAGCTGTGGTTTGTAAATAATTCGCGTAGATTTAACTCGATGATATTAAAGAAAATCTAATATAACATTTTTATAATTTTGGATAGTTACCGAATATTTATTATGAAAGATAAAAAATAAACTGGGCACTAAAACAACATCTATTTCCGTTTCCTAACGTTGCTTTAGAATGTAACACAAGGACGTGACGAAAGGTGTGCTGTGTCCGAAATCACTCACTCATTCCCTACTCCCTACTCACTTTCTAGGGAATTACTATATAGTGAGTAGTAAGTGATTTCGGACACAGGGCACGTGGTGTGCTCGAGCCACTGAGCGGCACAGTTTTCATGCGCATGCGCAGGTTGGCTAATTGTACATTTAAGGTCCAGTATGTTTCTTTCACAGATATTTTATTTTATTACACAGATAGGTTTCTAGATTGCACAACAGGGTGTTCTTAGTCTGAAACCAGCTTTGTTTTTGAGTTTACTTTTTAAAATTTTCAAATTACAGTGTGAATAGAAGAATGGTGTGTTTTTGGATAAAAGAAGACAAAACGAAATATTACACTGCATTACATTTATTTATTAATGTTTGTTTACTTGTTTGTTTGTTTGTTTTAAGTACACTTTTATCGGTTGCCCTGGAAATCACATCACTAAATAATTGACCTTCTGCTTCTGGTTCTTCTTCTTTGTTTCTGCGCATATTGTAATCCGACGTGATTTCCAGCAGAGGGCGCCAATCGCCCGTTTTTCTGATTTGAATTTCTTATCTGATCTGAATTCTACGTTTTAGAAGTTTGGGGTTTGTCTCAGTTGAGTGAAACCTAAATGATATATAAATGATATATTAGGGTGGCACGGTGATGTAGTGATTAGCACTGTCACCTCACAGCAAGAAGGTTCTGGGTTCGAGCCCAACGGCCGACGAGGGCCTTTCTGTATGGAGTTTGGGCCACACATCATCAGATTTTCACACAAGTCCTAAAAGTAGATAAAGAGAACCCAGTTAAACAAATGAGACAAAAATATTATACTTGGTGGGGCAGCACGGTGGTAGTCTGGCCTACGCGACTTCAAAGCTCTGCGAGCATTTGGTCTGGCAAAGATATTAAGCCCAACCGTTTCCCAAAGGCATGGTTGACCCGCCTCCCTGAAATGCCTCAGTTTGCTACTGGTCGAAGCCAGAAAAGGCTGTGACGAAGCTTAAACCAATCACATCACTCTTTCCTCTGACGTATGTGACGCGACGGAAACTGCTTGAGTAACAGGAAGAAGATAAATACCTCTAGGGCTGCTCTTTGCTCCGTTTTCAATGAGAACTTCCCATTGAATGCTTTCAATACAGCATCTACCGCTGTGTCAAAGGCTTGCCGCTGCTCCATGTTCGTAATGTTTCTAGTGAATGAAGCGCTTCCGGCATAGATTCTGTAAACAATCTATGGCTTCCGGTCGCAGTTCTGCTACGTCACTGCCTTGAACACGCCTCTACCCAGGGCCGTTGGAGATGCTCAAATTTGATTGGCTCCCGATTTTTCGGGAGCTTGGAAGAGCTGGAGATAGCTTGCCTTGCCAGACTAAGCTCGCAACAGGCCCTCGTGTTGCGTCACACTTAGGATGGGCGGGCCCAGGCTAGCACGGTGGTGTAGTGGTTAGCGCTGTCGCCTCACAGCAAGAAGGTCCGGGTTCGAGCCCCGTGGCCGGCGAGGGCCTTTCTGTGTGGAGTTTGCATGTTCTCCCCGTGTCCGCGTGGGTTTCCTCCGGGTGCTCCGGTTTCCCCCACAGTCCAAAGACATGCAGGTTAGGTTAACTGGTGACTCTAAATTGACCGTAGGTGTGAATGTGAGTGTGAATGGTTGTGTGTCTATGTGTCATCCCTGTGATGACCTGGTGACTTGTCCAGGGTGTACCCCGCCTTTCGCCTGTAGTCAGCTGGGATAGGCTCCAGCTTGCCTGCGACCCTGTAGAACAGGATAAAGTGGCTAGAGATAATGAGATGAGATTATACTTGGTCATTTATTTATTGAGAAAAATGATCCAATATTACATATCTGTGAGTGGCAAAAGTATGTGAACCTTTGCTTTCAGTATCTGGTGTGACCCCCTTGTGCAGCAATAACTGCAACTCAACGTTTCCAGTAACTGTTGATCAGTCCTGCACACCGGCTTGGAGGAATTTTAGCCCATTCCTCCATACAGAACAGCTTCAGCTCTGGGATGTTGGTGGGTTTCCTCACATGAACTGCTCGCTTCAGGTACTTCCACAACATTTCGATTGGATTAAGGTCAGGACTTTGACTTGGCCATTCCAAAACATTATTCTTCTTTAACCATTCTTTGGTAGAACGACTTGTGTGCTTAGAGTCGTTGTCTTGCTGCATGACCTACCTTCTCTTGAGATTCAGTTCATGGACAGATGTCCTGACATTTTCCTTTAGAATTCAGAATTCATTGTTCCATCAATGATGGCAAGCCGTCCTGGCCCAGATGCAGCAAAACAGGCACAAGCCATGATACTACCACCACCATGTTTCACAGATGGGATAAGATTCTTATGGACTGTGGATTGCTGGAGTCCAAACTCTTTAGAGATGGTTTTGTAACCTTTTCCAACCTGATGAGCATCAACAACGCTTTTTCTGAGGTCCTCAGAAATTTCCTTTGTCCGTGCCATGATACACTTCCACAAACATGTGTTGTGAAGATCAGACTTTGATAGATCCCTGTTCTTTAAATAAAACAGGGTGCCCCCTCACACCTTTGACTGAAAACACCTGACTCTAATTTCACCTTCAACTTCCTAGAAGTTCACATACTTTTGCCACTCACAGATTTGTAATATTGGATCATTTTCTTCAATAAATGAATGACCAAGTATAATATTTTTGTCTCATTTGTTTAACTGGGTTCTCTTTATCTACTTTTAGGACTTGTGTGAAAATCTGATGATGTTTTAGGTCATATTTATGCAGAAATATAGACAATTCTAAAGGGTTCGCAAACTTTCAAGCACCACTATATACTAGAAGCACACTTGAATAAACTTCTTTTTTGTAAGGGTAGACAGCAACCAACACATCAGCACTTGTTAACAGGAACGATGTCTGAGTATTATACAGCAAGTTTTCTCACATCACCTCAAGATGTATCCAGCGGTTAAACCTCTGTCGAAATAGACTGACTTGGCTTATGATCAAAAGCTAGCAAGTTGACAGCTTTGCAAACTGCCAAACATCAAGCAAGTGCTACAGCAAAAGACACAGCAATGCAGCAAATGTAATATTACTTAGTAGATCAACAGAAGGAAGCCCAGCTCAGCATCTGTCTTGCAGCCTTTTATCACTCTTAGCTTTCGGCAGCAAATAAAATCCAGTCCAAGATTTACTCTTGTCCAGTCTCTTGCTTGGTCACTCTCCATTTTTCTCTTCCTGGCTTCCTCTGATAATGTCTTCTTCATTCTCTTCACCTTGACTGCCATGAAGCACGTACTGAGAATATTGATTTACCTTCTTACAGGTAGTGTCGCTGCCCGACTTGGGAAGCTGCCTGTGGTGCAGTAAAGCGTTACACAGCTCTCATGAGAGGTCTCTTGGACGCACCATCAGACTTACACAGTGCTATAATTGGCGAACTGAGCATCGACTCTGAATAGAAGACAAGCCATTCTCATTCTTATGAGTCAGTGTACCATCGAAATAATTTTGAAGCTGATATTTTAGGGGAAAAA
Source organism: Neoarius graeffei (assembly GCF_027579695.1). Classification (NCBI taxonomy): domain Eukaryota; kingdom Metazoa; phylum Chordata; class Actinopteri; order Siluriformes; family Ariidae; genus Neoarius; species Neoarius graeffei. The sequence continues at coordinate 36,294,222 of NC_083586.1, forward strand.
TCCTGCATAATGTTGCTTTAAGTTCATTTGAGTTCCAGGTTGTAGCAATGCAAAATGTGGAAAAGTTCAAAGGGATGAATATTTATGCAGTTTATTGTCTCCATTTCAAAAAGCCTTGACAGATATCTTCATAAACAAACCTCATGTTTGTTTAAGAGGTTGCCATTAATCAATGTAATGGCAACAGATGGTAATACTACTTACTTCATTCATGTTTTGAATCCGAAACTGTATGAAAAAAAAAGTAAAAAAAAATTTGGGAGCAGCATACTTTCTAAAAGTCACTGTCACAACTTTGGGAACATTGTGTTCAAAGGGAGCACATAAACAGTTCTTGTAGTGTGATGTGTTTTCATTAACCAGGTCTGTTTGGGAGTTTAATCCAGTCAGTCTGCAGTGTGCTGCAATTTTCCATCCATCCATCCATCCATCATCTGTAACCACTTATCCTGTACAGGATCGCAGGCAAGCTGGAGCCTATCCCAGCTGACTATGGGCGAGAGGCGGGGTACACCCTGGACAAGTCGCCAGGTCATCGCAGGGCTGATGCATAGAGACACACAACCATTCACACTCACAATCACACCTACGGTCAATTTAGAGCCACCAATTAGCCTAACCTGCAGGTCTTTGGACTGTGGGGGAAACCACAGCACCCGGAGGAAACCCACACAGACATGGGGAGAACATGCAAACTCCACACAGAAAGGCCCTCGCCGGCCACGGGGCTCGAACCCAGAACCTTCTTGCTGTGAGGCAACAGCGCTAACCACTACACCACCGTGCCGCCCTGCTACAATTTTATAGAAAGAAATGTACAGATTATGCACGGCATATGTCATCCGTGTGTGTGTGTGTGTGTGTCTTTGAAGTGGTTCTAAATACCTCATTTTCATGTCACAGATTCAAACATGTTTTTGTGAGTCTGTTGATGTAAATGGAAACACTACAAAGCTTTTTTTTTTGACACCACAGGAATGTATTTATCAGAGCTCTCTCACTCATTGGTTCAGAATTTTTCACCATGACCTTAGGGTGTGCACGTCACTATACAAATACAGCATGCCAGGCATTACATTGAATATTATGCAAATTTCGCGAGTCACCTGTGAAATTTTCCACACTTCAAATGTTATGTTTGACACATTTCTTTGCATGTCACGGATTGTTTTTTTCACATGTGACTTTTCTTTTCGACAGTTCTTCATTTTCACATGAATAATGTATCTTATTTATCATGCACTGCGTGCGGTTTTATTTTTTACATGTGATTTATTTTGCTTGTGTTGTTTTTTTAGGAATAATTATTTTTTTATTTGCATTCACAGCACATATATAATAGTGAAATGCAAAATCTTCATAGATTTTGTTTTTATGTGATCACATTATTCACAAATACATGTGTAGAAAAATAATCATGATTGCATGTTAAATGTAATTATAGTAATTAATTTAATGTCCTTAAATTAGGGCATCCTCCACTTCAGAATGTGAAGATGGGTAAAGAAAGAAAGATAGTTAGGAAGAGGTATTTCATGATCTTACACTTGCTTTTACTTTTGTGCATTAGACAGTTGTTTTTATTGAAAGTGACTTGCAAGTGAGGAAGAATCTTATATTCAGCTTTTAAATGAGCCAACAGCGTTAATAATGCTGCAAGACTGAGAAATGGTCAGAAACAGTCAGAAGAAATTGTTGGGTTGTTTTCCTTAGCTGTTTGCCGAGTATTGGTACTTCAACAGAATATTACACAAAGTGTTCTCTTGTCACTTGTTCAGTTGGCACTCAAACTTTCTTGTTTGTCAGTTTGTCAGTGATCTCAAAATACAGTATCATCTGATTCCTTTCTTCTTATGATTCATTCATTCATTCATTCATTCATTCATCCTGATCTGGAGCCTATTACAGACAGGGCACCAGTTCTTCACAGGGCATCTAACACAAACTAGCTAATCCACCTATACACCTTTTCAGCCAACAGGGAACAGGGTCCATTCTGGTTCACGCACCAAACGTTGAACCATTCTGACCATCTCATCTCATCTCATTATCTCTAGCCGCTTTATCCTTCTACAGGGTCGCAGGCAAGCTGGAGCCTATCCCAGCTGACTATGGGCGAAAGGCGGGGTACACCCTGGACAAGTCGCCAGGTCATCACAGGGCTGACACATAGACACAGACAACCATTCACACTCACATTCACACCTACGGTCAATTTAGAGTCACCAGTTAACCTAACCTGCATGTCTTTGGACTGTGGGGGAAACCGGAGCACCCGGAGGAAACCCACGCGGACACGGGGAGAACATGCAGACTCCGCACAGAAAGGCCCTCGCCGGCCACAGGGCTCGAACCCGGACCTTCTTGCTGTGAGGCGACAGCGCTAACCACTACACCACCGTGCCGCCCCATTCTGACCATTTCAATCAAAAATAAATTGGTTTGGAACCTGAAATTTTGGCTCCCAGCTGAAACCAATATATAGCTGGTTTTTCCAGCATGAACCATCATGACATCAGTGGGCATGTCATTAGTTTGGACAGGAAGTGGCAATGGAGACCACATGGAAAAGGATACAGGCTCTTCAGAAAAAAAATGAATAAAAACAAATATCTGCAATAACAGAACAAAAGCTTGCAGGTAATCAAGCCGCTCCACCATCTTGCTACTCCTGTTTACTTCTGTTGGACATTGTACAACACTTCCTGTTCCTTGATTACTGGTGAAAAAACTTGGTGAAAGCATGGGCTGGTTTGCTAGCTGGCACCAAGGTTCAAAGAATCCTGAACAGATCTGTTTCAAGAACCTGTTCCCTGTTGGCTGAACAGATGTACTACTGGCATGTTTTGGGAGATGGGAGGAAACCAGAGAACCCAGAGGAACCCACACAGACACAGGGAGAACCTGTGAAACTCCACACAGACAGTAATATGACCATGATAGAGTAAAACATTGAAGCCATTGCTTTAATGATAAAATGTAAATTTACAGCAGTTAAAATTTGTCTGAAGGAATATAGTTTACAATTTTGAAAGGAAAGAAGCAGGAATCTGTACTGCATCATCATTATTAGCTCATCCGGCTGACAGGCAATGAGCTTATGCCATCATGCGTTGTCCGTCGTCCATCGTCCATATGTCGTTGTTCACATTTCACAAAAATTGCTTCTTCTTTCTCAGTTCTTCACTGATTTTTATTCTTTTTGGCAGGAAGGTAGGTCTGCCTGGGGTGCATATAGCTTTTACCCAAATTTGCATAATTGCAATTAATAATGAAGATATGGAGTAATTAAGCCCTAATGAGCAGTTTCCACACAGAAACAGCACCTTGATGCCTTTGACAACAAGTGTATATGTAGGATTTTTGGTCTCCACTGGCAAGACTTTGTCTCAAACATCACCCTGCATCAGCATGCCAACCAACCACCTATCACTAGCAAAATTCTGGCAGCCCGTCTCCGCATATTTGGTCATCTAGACAGACTGTCACCACCACTGGAACCAGCCAGGCTACTTCTAGAACCAGCCCCTGAATGGAAGAGACCTGAGGCAGACCCCGGAGT